>NC_141069.1:24733944-25401444 GCF_041138505.1 Cibotium barometz
TCTGTCTAGGGGGTGTATAATCAGAGTGAGGAACATCCTGCAATAAACCATGCCGAGCAATACCTCTACGAATGAAAAAAACAGAATCTATACCACTGCCCTCATAAAAAAGTTGCGGACCAGACTGGGAGAGGATAGATGGTCCAACTGCACTTGTCCAATGAGGATGGTCCACGCTACAACAGTCACTGTGGGTGTGGATGGACGCATGTATGCGAGTAGGAGGGTTGAATCAAGAAAGGCGGTGAGTGGATGTTGGAAGTAGGCGAGCAAGAGGTTGATGTGGGAGGGTGGGTAGGAGGTTGGGGCAGCGGGATTGGGGGAGGCGAGAAGCGGGTGAGTCGAGGGGAAAGGGTAGGAGGCTGAGGCGGAGGCGATGAAGTGAAGAGGCAAGTGGGACTGTGGCAGGGTGTGAGGAGGGCAAGGAAGACGGGTTGACGTAGAGGCGAGCAAGTCATGGGGAAGGATCTCATGGATCCGGAAGGGTCCCTCCCACATGGGGGACAAGCTTCTTAGCCCATTTTAGAAACTAAGCTTGGTACACCAAGGCCAATTGGCCTTCACTGAACTTGGCTTCCTAAGAGGGCAACCATGCCAAGCCTTTCGTTTGTTCTGCTCCACCTCCAGCGCTTGATTGGCCAATGCCCAGGTTTCATCCAAGATCGTCAAGCAAAGCACATTAGCATCATTGGAAACGGCATCTAGGTGGTGGGAACCTACCCAATACGATCCATTGTTAAATTCAAAGAGCAGGACAGCTTCCAACCCATAAACCAGCTAAAAGGGACTTTGCCATGTGGTCGTAATTTCCAAGGACAACCAAACCTGATGAGAATGTGCTCGTATAAGAACCGAGCCACTGTGTTAGCCGTGCAATCCTTGGTAGCGATGGCTTCAACCCATTTAGTGGCATAATCAATAGCCACCAAGATGTATTTGCATCGATTGGGTTGGGCTCCTGGATTGATGGGTCCCACAAAGTCAATACCCCACTGCCCAAATGGTGACCAGTCAAGGGATATGTGGAGAGGGTGGTTCGATTGACGGGTGGGTTTGGGACCACACCGTTGGCAGATGTCGCAAGATTTGGCAAACTAAATGGAATCCCTAAACATGGGTGGCCACCATAGGCCGTGCTAGAACATTATTCACGGATGGGTTTGGGTCCACATCATTGGCACATGTCACAAGATTTAGCAAACTGAATGGAATCCCTGAACATGGTTCGCCACCATAGGCCGTGCTTAGAATGTGTCCTGGATAGTGCCCACCTTCTCGTCCTTCGTGAGCATCCTCCACCAGGTGAGGCACTTCATGGGGACTAACAGACCGTCAGTGAACACCATCACGACCAACGTTGTAAAGTTGGTCGGCTATAAGCTGGATTGGTTGGCTCTTCACAAGGAGCCTCTGTTTCTCCATATTGGGACTTGCACCTAATGGAAATTGGCTTGTAGAAAGAAAGGCAAGAACATCCCTATACCAGTCTGGGAGAGCATCCACTTTAAAAAGAACACTATCAAGGAGATCCTCATCAATATCTATGGCTCCTTCACCAGATTCAATGCAAGAGAGATGATCCCCATGACGTTGTGAGAGGTGCCCAAGGCTCAAAACAAACATGGAGTGTGGGAATAAATAATAAATAAATGATGATGTGTGGTGAATCCAACATGGCAGTGACAACGTGGCAACGGAGAGGATAAGAGCAGATGTCGAAAAACTAAAAATAGGAGGACCATGGACAAAGGGGAGTGATGGCGCAAAGGTTCTAGAAAGGCGGCAAGGCGACGACAAGGAAAAAGGAGAACTCGAGATAATTAACAAAATAGACATATAGACGTGCGAGAGAATCAAGAGACAAGGGAGAAGTAAGTGTGAGTAAAGAAGGAGAAGGATCCACAATGAAGAAAATTATTGCACACAAGAGGGCTTCCAGTTCTCAAAGGTCACAAAGTTTCAAGCCTGCAGTCTAAGTCAAACAAACTCACACCACTAGAGCAACACATGCCAGATAATACTGAGATGTAACCAATGAGCAAAAGAGTGTACTCAAGGTCACCACAAGCATCACATAAACACAAGCTATTGAAAAATGCAAAGAGGAGAGTATTTCCACAAAGGACCACTTAATATATTGATCATAGTTGTCAGGTACGATACCGTACGGGAAAATATAGTATGATATAAAAAAAATTCTTATCATCCGGTATCGTATGGTCTTTTAAAAAAATACTTACAAACTTTAGTATTTTCAATTTCAAAGGGAAGACAAGTTGTCACATGACTCAAACCAAAATTCCATTAAAACCAAGTTGAAAACATACATAGATGTTAGGCTAAAGCCTAAGTCATACAATGCGAGGCGTTCTAGGCGCATGTAGCCGTAGTAGTAAGTACAAAAAGTGGTGCACAAAAAAGGGAGGCTAGAGGGTTGGGGCAAGAATCTAGATAGAGAAGTGATCACTATCAAAATCAGAGCTCTCGCTAGGATCATCTCCATCAGAAGAGTGCCTATCGGAGCACTTGCAGAAGTTACCCTCGCTAAGAATGTTGCCCTCTTCATCAAACTCGGGCTCTCTAAGCTCCTGTGACAAGGCAATCAGAGCATCCTCATTTGCAAGAGCGGAGGAAGAACAATCGGAACCTCATCCTGTGCTTTAAAAATTTATTTATAAACTTAGGTATTTCCAATTTCGAGATATGGAGTATTTTAAAAAGAAGGGAAGCATCATAGTACAGAGGAAAGCTCAAACAACCATAGACAAGAAAAAACAAGACCATTACTCCCAAAAATAATAATAATAAATTTGAAAAAAATGGGGAAAAAATCTCAAAAAATCCGTACGAGTCCGTACAGTATCATATCGTACAGTATTCCGTACGATATGCTACCATACGTCGTATGGAGACAACTATGATATTGATCACTAAGCAAGTACACAAAGCATGGGCATTACACTCTCCACTTAGCTCTCTACTTAGCCTTCAAGTGTGAGTAGTAGACCCTGTTTATATAGGCTCAAGAGAAGGAGGCGCCTAGGGCCCATGAATCTCTCCACCTCCCTTAGATTTCTTACCAGACTCACCTAAAAGGTGATGCCTCAATCATAGAAAAGTATCTACTAGACCTACACTCAGTTACTCTAGTAAATGAGCCTTCTAACCTTAGAACAAGACACTCTAAGGTATCACTAAGGAAATCACAATAAGAATGGATGCTAGATCAATATCTTCTAACAAATAGAAGGAGCATGAACGAAGGGGAGTGATGGCGCAAAGGTTCCAGAAAGGCGGCGAGGCGGCGACGGGGAAAAAGGAGAAATCGAGATAATTAAAAAAATGGACAAATAGATGTGCGGGAGAATCAAGAGACAAGGGAGAAGCAAGTGTGAGTAAAGAAGGAGAAGGATCTACAATGAAGGAAAGTGTTGCTGACGAGAGGGCTTCCAATTCTCAAAGGTCATAGAGTTTGAAGCGCAATCCAATTGAGGTGGATTTGGAAAAATCACACCAGAAGAGGTGTCTTGATCCAGAGAATCGAGCAAGAGACGTGTCCCTAGTTATCTCTGAAAGGCGACTCTGTTAGAGATGTGGTTTAGCCCAATTCATGCTCAATTGTTGCTGTCATAGGTCACCCGTGTGCTAAATAGAGTCTCTCTAGGAGAAGCCTGCAGTCTAAGTCAGTGTGTTCACTATAGTTAGGATAGTGGTTGGAGCTTACCTATAAAAGCCCTAAGTTTTCAGTGTGTTTTGCTAACAAGTTTGAACCCATTGTCTCAAGGGGATTGAAACAGTCTCTCTTTGTTTTGTGAACAAAACCGTGGGTTTGAAGCTTATACCTGTGACATAGTCTATGAGTGTGTGTTTTGGAGCTAGTTTGAGTTGTTCTGTTTTTTTTTTAGTTGATGTAGAGCACCTATGAAGAAGTGTCCGTGTCTAACAATCTAGGGGGTTTGAGCTACCCTTTTAATAGAAAAAGTCATCTTCTATTTAGATAATGCTGTCAGAAAGAGTCAGAAGGGTGACAGCTATAGGCAGCTATTTATCTAAGGAGTCAGCTGATGAAGTAAAACGTTAGTTCTAATCATCTTGGATACAAGGGAAGGTTTTGAGTTAAGTCTAACAGATTGAAGTCTGACAAAAGTCAGATTGGGTTGTGGGCAAATTGGTCATTCTGGAGCAGCTGATCAACTGGATGTCCATAGGGTCATATTTTGGTTTGGTTTGAGTGTTTAGAGGGTTTAAAGGTCTTCGAGGACTCAGTGCTGAGAGAGTCTGTTCCAGTTGAGTCAGCCGTCAACAATCAGCAATCAAACCTCAAATTAGTCAATAGTAGTCAGTTGTTGACAGCAAGGTGTCTTTGAAGTCTAGGCAGCTCAAGGGCTAGGAGGATACAGCGGACATAAAAGAGAGAGTTACTGATCCAGACAGGGATTCTCAGTCGGTTGGTTCTACCTCCAAGAGTAGAATTGGTAACAGTAAAGTCCAGTTAGATTAGTGTCAACTGGAGATCAGCAAAACATAGGGGAATGTCTAGTGTGGCTCTAGGGATGATAGATTGATTCTAGCTGATCATGGGAAACAATAAGAGATCCAGGAAGACGAATATTGGGGTTCAATTCTGCATCAAGTATCCAAACTAGTTTACTGGCATCTAGGGCAAGATAGAGTCAACACGGCGTCAGCAGAAGGGAGCTGATAGGTTTTAACAAGACTGGGATCAAGTGTTTGTAGTTAGCTGTCAACACTGGAGGATACTCCAGAGGGCAGGCGAACGTGATTCTGTGTGCAAACACATGTTCTAAACTTCTGTCAAAATTTGTTCACTTCTGCGAATTTTTCTGTCAATAGGGGAGCAGAAGTTGACAGTTGTTGACAGCAAGGTGTCTTTGAAGTCGTATCTTTATGAAGCTAGGGCAGCTCAAGGGGTAGGAGGATACAGCGGACATAAAAGAGAGAGTTACTGATCCAGACAGGGATTCTGAGTCGGTTGGTTCTACCTCCAAGAGTAGAATTGGTAACAGTAAAGTCCAGTTAGATTAGTGTCAACTGGAGATCAGCAAAACATAGGGGAATGTCTAGTGTGGCTCTAGGGATGATAGATTGATTCTAGCTGGTCACGGGGAACAATAAGAGATCCAGGAGGATGAATATTGGGGTTCAATTCTGCATCAAGTATCCAAACTAGTTTACTAGCATCTAGGGAAAGGTAGAGTCAACAGGGCGTCAGCAGAAGGGAGCTAATAGGTTTTAAGAAGATTGGGATCAAGTGTTTGTGGTTAGCTGTCATCACTGGAGGATACTCAAGAGGGCAGGCGAACGTGATTCTGTGTGCAAACACATGTTCTAAACTTCTGTCAAAATTTGTTCACTTCTGCGAGTTTTTCTGTCAACAGGGGAGCAGAAGGGGATCAACCAAGAGTTGGGTAAGGTCGTGGGATAGTGAATACAAGGTTTGCTGAAGTGAGGATCACAGAGGATCCAAAAAGACTCATTATTGGACTGGAAACATAAAGGAATATTTCGGAGGCATTTTTCTATCATTTCTGCATCAGTTGAAGTGAATTTTGGTCAGCTGAAGGATGCCAATGTGTGCTATGGAGTTCTGAAGCAAGTCTTTGAGGTGTTTTGATGTTGGCAGACTGGTCAAGATAGTGTCTGTTTCGGGTAACAATTGATATCAGATCTGTCTGGGGTAGTAGAGAAAGATTTAAGTCAGCTACTCGTCAGCTGTGGTCATCTGAGGCTTTTGGGCAAAAGGTTTCAAGTGTTGGAGGTTAGGTCTGATGGTGGAGGACAATTGGAGGTAGTCGTCAGGTTATACTGAAAGGTGTAGAGGTGTCCATTTGTGTCAGCCAGAGGTCAAGGGTTAGAGCCTAAGCTGATTGCTGTCATTTGAGCTGGGATCCTAGAGTCCCCAAGGTTTGATCCTTATAAATTTTCCTCTTGTGTGTCTGTTGGTGGTGTTATAGAGGCCATCACCCAACCACCACACAACGTGATGTTTGCCTAGCCAAAGTGGAATGTCAAAATCAAACTCTTGGAAGAGGAGCAACCACCTCCATGACTGGCCAATTGTGGTTTGTTGAGAAGGTATTTGAGGGCATGGTGATCGGAGATGATGATAAAATGAGTGCCCAATAGATAATGTCAAATCTTTTGGAAGGCATAAACAATGGCCAAGCCTTGTATGAGTTTCATCACACAATTTCAACCTTTTACTGCTACTTCATAAATTTATGGCATTCTTGGCTTCTCGGTTTCCACTTTAGCCAAATTGCTCTGATACCAGCTGTAAGATCCCTCTCCCCACTGCGCAATGAATTCAAGGGGTGCTAGCGGAAGTAGCATTTCTTGCACGGGGTAGGGTTCCCACACTCGGGGCCTCGCCCCCATAATATCCGGACAAGAGTCTAATCCATCAGTTCTTCCAAAATCGAACCCGGAAAAACTTCCCTTGCCCGGAAAGCACGAGCGATTCCTCCAGGATAAATTTTTCTCTCTAACGTAGTCAAAAGCCTTAACTAACTGAATTGATTTGACCGAACCCGCTCAATGGTACTGTAGTTTTGTTCGACCGGGGTGAGAAACAACTGGCATGGTAGATGGGGCAATCCATCTTGTACGCTGGATTGGATCGGGTGAGGACTGCACCAACAGTAGTAAGACTGGCATCTGTGTGGACGTGGAAGATCATCATCCAATCGAGTGTAATGAGGATGGGGGCTTCTGTGAGACGCTTTTGGAGAAAAGCAAAGACAGTAGACTCTGGGGTGGACCAGTGGAAGAGAACATATGGTTTGACTAAGCGGGTCAAGGGAAGAGCCACATCTGCAATGTGCATACATATGATGAAGCAATGGTGGTAGCCAGTATGCCCTACAAAAACTTGGGTTCCTTTGGAGTTCATGGGAGGGGACAACCTAAGGATGGTGACAATCCTGTGAGGGTCGGGAGCTAGGCCTTCAGCAGAGATGATGTGACCTAGGAGCGTACCCTAACAACCAGAAAATGACACTTGCAAGGATTGAGGCAAAGACGGGAGGACTGACACTTGTCGAAAACTAGAGTCAACTAGGTAAGATGCTCCACAAAGGCCCCTATGCAGGTGGTGATTTGAGTACCTGTGAAATTAGAAAAGTCATCTATAAAAGTGTAGAGAAATGTTAGTGACGATCCGTTGGAAGGTGGCTGGAGTGTTGCACAATCCAAAGGGCATCTTATTGTAGATGTAGATGTAGGTCACAATCCAAAGGGCATCTTATTGTAGATGTAGGTGCCCCACTGGGTGATAAAGACTGTCTTCGAGCGGTCGTCCGGGTGGATGGCTACTTTGTTGTACCTTAATAGTGGCTTTGTTGAGGGGCCGGAAATCCATGCACACCCAGATCTTGGTAGGAGAGAGCCATTCTAAGTGTTCCACAGGTGAGATGATGTGAGCAGCCTCCATTTTCTCCAACTCCACCTTGACTGTCTCAGTATATTTTGGATTAAGCGTGTAAGCTCGCCCTCAGATTGGTCTTGTGTCTTCCTGGAGAGGTATAGTGTGGACACCAATGTCAACTGGTACACCATCCAGATCCTTATAGGTCCAGGCAAATACATCCATGTAAGACTTCAAGAAGGTGGCAGCTTGGTCCAACAGGATCGGATGATCCGACAACCAGGATGCCAGCAAGATATCCGTTGTGCCATGATTGAATTCACGTACTAGATCTTGGCAAGAGGAAATACCAAGGGGTTCACTTGTATCAACAGCCTTGGAGAGGAGAGAAGGGTCATGAGCTGGCTGTTGGTAGATTGGGAAGTTTCCGTATTGTTCTCCCTTCCAAGAGTGAGGGAGATCCCCTATCGGAATGGCAGGTTCCTCCATGGGTACCGGCACCAGTGCAGGCTCAGGATGTTGCAGTCGAGGCTTAAGACTAGTGGGTGGAACATTAGTTGGATACTCTTCAGCCTTACCCGGGAGTGGTTTCGTGTGTCTCTTTCCCCTGTGGCAGTTCATGACAGGCTCTCCTAGACCCACTGCCTCATAGTGTTCTGGTACCTCCATGATGTCCACCATGTAGGATGTTAGACCTTCCGCTATTCTGATTCGTCACTGTGGGAGATAATGCCTTCGTTAGGGTTGAGTCAGGATGTCAAAGGAGAAGGGGTTGCAGAAGATGTGGGAGCTATTGTGGCACCACGGATCCCTTGATCCAAGCCTTCCTCCAGTTTCGGCTCTTAGGGGATCCACAAACAGTCAGAGCCCCAGTCATGCAAAACTCCTCTCCCTCTAATAAGCCACAGTTGCCCAATTAGTGACGAGTCACGATGAGTAAGCCCCTTTGACCGCAGGCAATCGTATCACCACAAAGTCAAGCAAGAACGGAATTCCTTGGATCACCACATTGACGCCTTCCACTAAGCCTATGGGGGTCACCTCCTGTTGGTCAGCCATCCTGACACAGAAGTTGGTAGGTCTGGTTACTTGGAGACACTACACGGAGCGTGAATTTGGGCATGAGGTTTACCCCAGAACCACCATCAACTATTGCTCCTGATAGATGAGTACCATTGATTTCCACATTTAGATGGGGACTCCGGTAATCTGTGAGAGAGGGATTGGTGTGGCTGATACCCATGCATCCCGAAATGCACTCTCTCAAGAAGAGATGGCCCACCATTGTGAGACTGTCCATCACTCGAATTTGGTGGGGCACAGTCCCGCTCCTCCAAGAGGGTGCACGCTGGGGTTCATTTGCAGAAGGTCAAAAAGGTTAACCACCACCCCTTAGCAAATCGTGAATGGAGAAGGTTGTGAGGCTTGGGTTGCCAGAAGGAAGACAAAGCTGGTTTGTTAGATGCTGGGGAAAGGCCTTGGAGATCCTTGAAAGCTTGCAAGAATCGCTGATCTATAACGTTTTGAGGCTGGCTCAGTGGCATCTTCTTGGTCCTCCAGAGAGTTTGCATTCGGCATGGCCTTCTTCTGTGTACAGATGATTGCTGTGGCTGCTGGTGGGTGCACCTAGATGGATGGTGGGGGAGTGGGGGACACTCCAAGGGTGAGATAAGATGGGGTAGCTACAGTGGAGCAAGTGGTTGGTGGAGTTCCCACTTAGACCAAATTGGTGGTTGGGGCTCCTTGGAAAGTGAAGTCCGTTAAGGTGGATGCCCGTTGCTTGGAGCAATCCCAGGTATAATGATACTCTGATTCCGAGCAGTGCCAACATGGTGGTGTTCCTTCAGGTTGGGGCACCGTCTTTGGTACTGACCATACTCCCCGCATCTGTAAAACATTACCGGCTAATTGTGGGGTGGACAAGTAGGAGGGTTGTTGATGGGAGCAACTGCCATGGGGGTGCCGGTGGATTGGCGATGAGTAGTGGAAGGTAAGTCGTCTGAGGAGAAGGTTGGCAAAGGGAAGGTGTGACAGCTTGGAAGGAAGCTGTGGCATAGTGGCTAGGGTTGGAAGCTCCTTCCGCGGAAATCAGGATGAAGTTAGCGGAATCCCTTCAGATAGTAGCAATCTTTATCTTCATGCCCACTCTTCTCGCAAAAGGAGCAGTACCGTCTTCTCGGGCACTCATTGACAGTGTGTCCAAGAGACTGGCGTGTGGCACACCACACCCCTTTCTTAGCCTCTTCCTGGGTCTTCAATTCTTCAATCTCTTTTTTGAGTTAGAGCAAGGTGCGCCCTTCATTTTGGGACTTCTAACTTAGTTTCAAGGCCTCCAATTCCTTCTCCAATTGAGCCACCGGGTCATCCAGTGATGTGGTTGGAGAAGGTGCCGAGCTCACCTCACGTTCAAACATTAGGCGTGCATTCTCCAGTTGAGAAACTAGCTCTTGAAACTCTAGCAAGGCAGTTGGTGCTGGCCTGCTTTCCTAGATCTTCTCTTGGCTGGTCCTCGATAAGGCCTGTGTCACCCACTGACACACCATAAAATCGTCACGGTCTGTTGTGGGTGGTCCTCAATAAGGCATGTGTCACCCACTGACACACCATAAAATCGCCGGGGTAAGTCAGTAGGCGGGCCACTAGCACTGTGGTCCATGTCATAAGTTCTAACACCCTCTCCTCTAGTAGCAATTGCAGCTTCCCTACCTCTTGGAGGATGCGGTCCTCATAGTTACCAGGACGGAAGGTGCGGAGAAAGGTGTTCTCTAAGGTGGCCTAGTATGCAAAGTGGTCAGTTGGAAATTGACTGAACCGCTTGTCTGCGGAGCCTTATAGGGTGGATGGAAAGAGTACCAAGAAGGCGTCCTCTCGCTCAAGGCCTCGACTCTTGCATGTAGAGATGAAGCGCCAGATGTGGTAATCTACATCTTCAATGGATGATCCTTTGAAGGTTGGAAGCTTGACATTGACTCAGCCTAGCACCGTGAAAAGGGGTTGCGTGCCAAGAGGATTGGCTAGACCAAGAGGGTTGGCTTCATTGTTACTGAAGGTGGGATTACAAAGGTTGGTTGCCATAGGAAAGGGTGGAAGGGGATCCCTAGGTGGTACATAATTGAACCTCTTCCGACTGTAGCAACGTATTGAGAGAGGACTCTTGAATGGGCTGACCAAACTACCACGGGAGCATGTATTGGGCATACACAGGACACAGAAATAAGGGTGAGCTAAGACTCCAAGTTTCGAGGGTCCCATTGGGCATGCCAAATTCTAGTGTACCTGTAGCAAGGTTAGCTGGCCGACACACTACGAGAGTGGTGGTTCTGCTCTGGACAGTATATCCCAGAGTCCTTAGCTCACGCACGGTGAAGAACACTTGAACAGACTAGAAATGAAGAGACAGAACAAATGAGAAGAGACTGAATCCCTTGTATCACTTCCACACATCGTACAACTCCTCACTGCACCGTAAACACCCAACAGTGATCACAATGTGATGGAAACCCACAAGACAGAATGACAGCGACTATATAGGACTCAATGAATGGACAACAATGACAACGATGAAGAGGATGAGCCGAAGGGGTGTGGCATGAAGAGTTGAATCCCTTGGTTCCTTTGATGCATCTTTAAATGTTCAGGCGAGTCTCACTGCCAGAGGATGTTGTTCGTGAGAATCCTCTATCTTTGGTCCAAAGGTGTGTCGCGGTGGGAAGATGCCAATTGGCGGCGGTTGATGAGGAAGATGCCAATCAACGAGCGGTGCCTTCAATGAAGTGTGAGCCTACCGCTTTTGGGATCCGTTTCAATCCAGCTGGATGGTCCAACTGCACTAGTCCAATGGGATGGTCCAGCTGCACTATTCCAATGAGGATGGTCCAAGGAGGACGTCCTAGACCAATCCAAGGGGATGGTCCACGCTACACAGTCACACTGTGGGCATTCTTGGTGGCTACGAGTTTGCATTCCACCTTGAACTACTGAAGCCCAAAGCTTTCCTGTATCAACTTCCGACAAGCAAGCTTTACTCTCAGAGGAAGATGATTCAATCCACATTTTGGGTTGTGACGGTCGGGGTCTGACAGAAATCACCTTTCTGGGGTTTGGGGTCTGCCAACCCTCCAAATCTATGACATTCTTATCCTTGTTTGCAACATTTTTACAATCTGTTCAATTCGTTGGTTGCCTTGCTCTTGTTCTTATTTGCACTCCTGTGTTAGCAAATGGCACTGCTTTGCTTGGCCTAATGATGTTTCTACAATTGGAGTCGGAGGAATATAGTCAACTGTAGGGCTCAATGTAAGAGTAGGACAATCAGAAGCCAAGTGTCCAAACTTATGACAAGTTTACCATGCTCCTGCAAAAACTCCCCATTTCAGTTCATAATATTTTTCGCCCATATAAACATCATCAACCTCTGCTGCAATGGATGGTGGAGTGGGTTTATTTGTATCCCACATAATACAAAATCTATTTCTGTTACCCAATAAACATGGGGGACAAATGACACTGCCCAACATTGAGCCAATCCTGGCAATGAATCAAAGAAGTCTACCGGGAAGTTAACCACCTCAAACCATACTGGGCATAGATGCTTTAAGAGGGCCCAATAGTTATATATTAATTCTTAGAGAACCACTTCACAAAAGCCACGAGCAGCATAATAAACCCCATCGGCATAGCATCCACCAAGCAAGTTCTTAGTCCACTGAGCAACATCATTCCCAGTAGGCATTTTGCCGGGAAAAAACATAATGACTGTGCATTCAGAGAATTTCTTAAATCTCAGCAATATAGTCTGGACAGAATTTTGTATTTCAAAGTTGGTTTGGGCTTGTCCCTGGCGGTCTGATTTCTTTAAAATCTTTATGAAGACATTGAAGTTTTGAACAAGTGCTGCGCATCAGGATTATCATGGTTCACAGTTACGATTCTTTGAGTCTCTATGGATAGATTTCCTCCGAACCTTATCCCCACAATGGGAGTAGACCACTTGAGGCTGCGAGTCCATAACAAAGACATAAGAGGAAAAGAAAAATAGAAACACACTAACAGAGGCGAAGAGGCAGACAGCAGCTATGGAACAAGAAGAAGCTATAGCCAATGAGCAGCAAGAGTACAGCAGCAGAAAGAGGTGAGAAGGAAAGAAAGGCAGCACAGCAGGAGAGCCAATTAAAAGGGAGTCATTCACATAAACGAAGTAAAAGTTTTCTACAGGACAATACTTTATGATGAAACAGAATATTTTTTGGGACTTTTTTTGTATAACCTGGCAAACTTTTTGGCCAATGTTGGCACCATGTCGATGTGCATCATGAATTGACGAGCTTCGCCAATACTCCCAAATTGGTGGAATTTTGGATTGATACAATCCCACCTTGCAAGGGAGTCCGTACACACGAAAAAGCACTTTGGTACACTTGAAATGTCTTCTATAAGGCCCTGTTTCTTCTTTCCCTTTGGATCTTTGTATGCTGCATTCAATTCCATACACATAAACAAACAACAAAATTGCAGAGGTCAATCATTGTTTGCTAATTAGATACCTGGGTTCTTTAATGCTCACAAATTCAATGAGAAAAACCACTCTGGTAAGTTTTCATTGTTGTTTTGTTTAATGTTTTCTGTGAAACAGAGGTGGTCTCACATGGTAGCTAGCCTAGCAAGCTTAGAAAATACCTTATATGAACGGCTAGAGTCAGCAATCCACTGAGTCTCCACTTAACCACGTATTTGGCATAACAGATAGGGTGTGAATGGAAACCCAAGACCTCTTTAGAGTGTGGGCAGGTAGCTGAAGGAGAGGAGGAAGCATTGCTAAAGGTCATGACAACATTAGGCTGCCTTCCAAAGTGTGAAAGCAATTAATGCAAAAACACAAACAAATGAAATTGATACAAGTTGGCAAGTTGGCATAATTTTTGGGATCCCATAAAGAGAACCTCCCCATTCTACACATCTTCTTCGAGTCTTTTCAAGCAGCCAGCCAAGGAAGAGAAGATCAGAGTTAAAGAGTAGTAGAACCAGCCAAAAGAGCAACAAATTTCGCCCTCAAAAGTAGTATGAAGAGCAGCACCTAACAGTGAACACAGATCAGTCCAAGGCTTACTACTGCAGGAGATATCAGAAGTTGGAGTCCCAAAAGTTTTTCTCTATTCACACACCCCCTTTTCTCACATATAGAGATGGTGATCCCATTTGGCACTACAGACCACCTATGTGGTTATTCCCTCCCCCTCCCCCGTATGAGATAGCCTTCTCCTCATAGAGTGGCCAGCCGGAGGAGAAGTGCATCTTCCTCCACCTTTTGATTCTTTGATCCCCGCCCCATACATGGAGGCGAGTGTGTATCTATCCCTTCGTGGTTGTATTTAGCCCTTTGAGGCTGCTTTTTTTGTTAACTAATATACGGATCTTTTTCCCAGGGAAAAAAAATTCTACTGCAAATCTCCCATCTGTGGCTAGAACTTGAGTCTAATGACCTGTAGGTGGAGTTGGAAGTGGCACTGCAAAAATACGAAGGTGAGAGACCTGAAGGGCTAGCCCCCCACCCTCCTCATATGGCATGACGACTGCAGCCTCAGTGTCTCAAGCGACATTACCCCACGCAACAATGCAAGCGGGGACCTTATCCATAGTGAAAATGCGTAGAATCCGCCCATTGAGCCTTCGGCAATCACAAAGACTGACGTTGAGACTCCTGGGAATGGCCACACCACTCAGACATAATGCTAGTCTATCCCCAATGGCCAACCAAGTGCCAATTGCCAAGCTCCTGTGTGCCAGCATGAAGAAAGTGATCTTCCGTGGCCAAAAACTATCCCACGGCTACTCTAGAAATCTAAGAGAAAGTGAGGCGGGAGGCCCTACAATTGCCAGTATCCTACTGCTGTTCGAGTGCCCTCAACCTCTGGCATATGAGTCCCACGGCCCAGCCATGTAGTATATGCAAAAAAGGGACCGTCCACCGCAACGTGATGTGGTAGTGACTGTGGCAATGAGTCAACGGAGGTCCCAACATTGGATCATCAAGTGGAGAATCACCACCACATCGGACACAAGGAGGTGCATTGAAGGTTCCAACGGCACCAACTGACACTCCACCGCATCTCTAGAGATAAGAGATTCAACCAAAGGCTACGCTGCCACCCAAGGCATCCACCAAGGATAGGAGATGCCACCGTCTCGACCTCAGGAATATATGGCCCTCGCCCCCCCTTGGAGGACATCCTTATCTTGCATCCTTCATACCACTTTGTACCCTTGTTCTATCATCAGCTTATGATGTGTCCTCTTCTTCACTGTGACCTCTGTCGAGTGTGCACGGTACAGTGAAGGACATGTATGAGTGTTCTTGGAGTAGCGAAGTGTTCTAGTTTCTTCGTCGGTCTCGTCTCTCCTTGTGTTGTGTTCTGCTGCATAGTGTCTTATGTGTTGTGCCAAGAGCGTCGAGGACTTCGGACATACTGTCCAGAGAAGAGCCACCACCTAGTGTGCCGGGCAGCCAGCCCTGCTACACAGGTACACTAAAATTTGGCATGCCGAGTGGGACTCTCGAAACTGGGATTCCTGATAGCCCACCTTTTCATTTGTGTTGCATCCTCTGGCCCATTCGGCCCACCCACCCTTCCTCAGGCCCCCAAGGCAACAACATAACTCTCTCTCTCCTAAATCTCATCTCTTCTCTCTTCTCTCTTTCCCCTACATGGCTTGAACCCCCCCCCCCCTCTCTCCCTGCTGCTGCTGTTTCGCGCTGGTGTAATGGATTAATTTCCAATCCATTGGCTGTGGGAAGTTCTGCAAAAAGTCATGGCCAAGACCGGGTTTAAAGAGGAGCTCGTGAAGGTGGAGCTCGTGAAGGTGGAGGACAAGCTCGGCACAATTATCAAAGAAAACAAGAAGATGGTCGACTCTTCCGTTACCGCAATCATAAACCGCCTCTCCAAACTCGAGAAGGGATTTGACAAAATCCAAGAGCTCGAACAGAGAACATCGAAGCAAGAGGCTGAGATTTCAGCCTTAAAGGAGGAACTAGTGGAGGCCAAATTGCATGCTAAAAGTCAAGCGGCTGAAATCTCAGCCCTCAAAAAGGAGTTGGAAGCCACTTCAAAAAGCAAGCTTGAGGATGGAAAATTTCAGCCCTCCTTTATTGAAGAGCTGAATACCATCAAGGAACAAATGAGGATCATTCGAGAGGAGGAGGAGCAACATAAAGAGAAGACATCTTCATGGGTGGAGGTGATCACAAAGACACAAAAGAAGATGGACGAGGCGGAGAAATGGATCGAGATCGCCAAGAAAGGGAAAGGTAAAGAATCGCCACCTATCCCCACTCCCACCATCATCAACATGACCCTTGAAGAGGAGCAAAGGAGGAAGACCCGGGCCTTACATGTACGAGTGTCCGGTCTAAAAGACCGTGATGATGCAGAAGGGGAAACCAAGGAGCTCTTCTCTATGATGGGCATTGAAGCCACGCACACAAAGGCATGGAGAGTGGGAAAGAAGAGAGAAGGTAGTGGCGAATCTTCTAAGGAGAGAGCACTTATCATTCGTTTCCCCTCCATGGAAGCAAAGAAGGACTTCTTGAAGAGACGTCCTACACTCAAGAAGACGGGAATATTTCTTGGAGATGACCTCACACTCTCGCAACTTGCCCACATGAAAGAAGTTATGCTTGAGATAAGGGCAGCCCGAGAGAAAGGGAAAGTGGCCTTCTATAGAGATGGTAGAGTGGTGATTATGGAGAGGCGCTCTTCATGACGGCGCGAGACCTATGGGACTACACTCAAAGTTGCTACTTGGAATTGTAATGGATCTCTACACCTTGATGTAGGGGCTTTTGAGGATAGTTTCACTGGGAGGGACATCATCTTCTACTGTGAGACGCATCAGGCTCCTGGACAGTCCATGCCACATGTTAGTGGATGCCGATGGGAGACAGCTTGTAGACAGGAGACTCGTTCAGAGCATAGAGGACGGGGCTCAGGAGGAGTGGCAGTATTGTTTAGAGAGGAGCTACAGCCACTGATACATATAGTCCGCAGAGATGAGCAAGCTAGGTACATGTGGGTTGGACTGAGGGCAGAGACGGGCAGATATCTCTACATTGCTATATGCTATTTTGCTCCTAGTACATCAGTGTATGCATCACCTAGCGGGCAGTCTCCCTTTTCTATTTTGGATGATGACATTTGGGAGTTCTCCAGGGATGGTGACATCATTCTCTTGGGTGACTTCAATGCCAGGACCACCCATAACTAGACAGTATTTTATGATACCTCAGAGGAGATGTTGAGGGAGCTTGATGTTAGGGATATGGGCCTATCTAGACTCTCACAGGATGAGGAACATACAGTGTATAGGCGGTATTTGATAGACATGGGGACTGCACATGGATTGGCCATCCTGAATGGCCTACAGAGATTCCCGACATCGGGCGGTTTCACTAGCTTTCCACATCGGCATGGTGCTAGTACAGTGAACTATGTTATGGCTCAGCCCAGTCTCATTCCCTCTTTTCAGGATTTAATGGTAGGCACTAGGCCGGTTGGAATAGCAGTGGATCATGCTATCTTGTCCTTCACTCTCACATTTCAATTCAGCACCGCCCCATTGGGACAGGTCTCCACACACACTCGTTATACCTTTACGAGGGAGACTGACACCGTGTACACGGATGAGATATACAAACGCTTATGTGCCGAGGAGCTGGGACGGCCATTAGATGAGCTCACTCAGATATTGATAGACGCTTCATGTTGCAGCATCAGAGGCATATCCCCATAGTCAGCCTACACGGAGACGATTTGGGAAGATGCCCCAGAACAGTTGGTATGATGAGGAGTGCAGAGAGATGAGGATCAGATTACAGAGAGAGGTGCTCATGGGTGTTACCACTCACAGACAGTCACGGATTACCTTCCGGCACCTAGTGCGACGGAAGAAGAGGGCTTATCTTGCTCAGTTAGAGAGGGATTTGTATCAGTTATTTATGAGTCAGGACTCGGGCGAGGCATGGAGACTATTCCATGAGCATTCACCATCACCAGCCATTACCTCCACAAAGATTTGGGGTGAGTATGCAGCATCCCTGTACACAGCACCAGGACAGCCGCCCCTACCAGACCCATCGGAGTCATGCCCAGAGACATGTGCTTTCTTTACTGCTGAGATGGTAAGGAAAGCTATTGACAGGATGAGGACTGGGAAAGCATTTGATCATGATGGTTTGGTAGCAGAGCACTTTATTCATGCCAGAGATATGCTTGCAGAGCTTATTGCTATGATGTTTAACCGAGCAATGTGTGAGGGTTTTCCTGAGACTTGGAATATGTCCATGATTGTGCCTATCTTCAAGTCAGGGGATCCCATGCTTCCTGGGAATTATCATACCATCATGATTGGTCACACATTGGCTAGATTATATGCATCTATTCTTGAGCAGGAGTTGAGTAGATGGGCAGAGAGAGAGGACATACGTGCATCAGGGCAGGCAGGGTTCAAGAGAGGTTTCTCCACTCTTGACCATATCTTGACACTCACAGCTATTACTGAGGAGGGCAGATTATATGGCAGGAGGATTTATTGTTGCTTTGTGGATTTCCGCAAAGCTTTTGACACAGTACCGAGAGCCGGACTGATGCGCAGACTACAGGAGATGGGAGTGCCCACAGAGCTGATTTGGGGAATCATGGCTTTATACAGGACAGTTGTGGGGCAGGTACGTACTACTCAGGGTATATCTGAGATGGTTCCCTCCACTATTGGGGTGAAACAGGACTGCCCCCTTTCTCTCACCTTATTTGGGATGTATGTGGATGAGGTTTCGGACTTTGTAGAGCGGGAGGGTGACAGAGGAGCACAGCTAGCAGGGACATGGATCATAACAAAACTGTTTGGAACACAATGGTCTTGGGGATACCTTTAGCTATGCAAGGCTATGAGGCCAGTTTGGGTTTCCAGGTCATGCATTTCGCTAAAGCAGATATTTATCTAAACAGAGAGTGGTTATATAACCTCGGTCCTATATCCTAAGTCGTAACTACCAAGACAATAGCCTAGAGTTTGTGCATGAGGGGAGAGTGGTAAGGCTACAGAGTGAGCAGGAGGTTTCAACTACACCCATGATTACGTCTCTAGAGTTGTGTCATGCCATCGACGTCGACGATATAAAGTAGGTACATATTTGAACTCTCTTGCATCAATTTATTTCCATAGATGAAATAAATGTGATTGATAAAGTTTCCAAAGTTGATACTAATTTAAGTTGTGACAACTTAAATGGCCTTGGTCGAGACCACTGTTTTTCAAAACTTGTTTTATCTTCTTGTGAACAAAACGTACCAAGACTAAAACCGAGACAATACAACAAAAGTACGCAGTTGCTTTGAGTGATTTATTGCGAGAGTTTAGGAATGTATTTCCTGATGATCTCCCAGATGGTGTTCCACCATCTAGGGAGCTTGTCCATGGCATTAATGTGCTTCCCAATGATCTCCCAGATGGTGTTCCACCGTCTAGGGAGCTTGACCATGGCATTGATGTGCTACCAAGATCAAAACCTATAAGCAAACTTGCTTAGAGGTTAAGCTACTCCGAGGTAAAGGAAGTGGAATAGAAGTTAGCCGAGTATATGAAGAAAGGGTTTATACGTCCAAGTTCTTACCATGGGCATCACCCTTTCTTTCGATAAAAAAGAAAGATGGGTCTATGCGGATGTACATAGATTGCCATGCTCTTAATCAAATCACAATTAAGAACAAATACCCAATGCCACGCATTGACGAATTTTTTGACCAACTTAATGATGCAAAATACTTTTCAATGATTGATCTTAGATCCGGATATCACCTAGTTAAGCTAAGAGAACAAGATATTCCCAAGACCGCATTTAAGAATCGTTTTGGACATTATAAGTTCCTAGTCATGCCGTTCGGCTTGACGAATGCTCCAGCGACATTTGTAACACTGATGGACAAGATTTTACGTCCATATTTGAAAAAATTCGTAATAGTTTTCATTAACAACATACTTATATATAGTAAGTTAAAAGAAGAACACTTATAGCATTTGTGCTCAGTGTTTAAACTCCTCAAGAAAAATAAGCTATTTGGAAAGAAATCCAAGTGCGAATTTTTTACTAAGGAGATCCACTATTTAGGCCATTGGATGAATCCTAACAAGGTAGATGCCATTGTTAGATGGCATGAACCTAGAAATCTCGAGGAACTACAAATTTTTCTAGGCATGTCGGGGTTCTACCAACAATATGTAAAGGACTACGCAAAGATCGCAGTCCCCTTAACCGATAAGTTGAGAACAAAGAATAAAACTATTCATTAAAGGGATCCTCAACGAAGAAGTTTTAAGAAGCTCAAGGTGGCCATCGCGACGACACCAATATTGAGCATTGTGGACCCAATGAGCCGTTTGTTTTGGAGACAGACACTAGTGGAGAGGCCATTGGGACGGTTTTATTGCAAAGGGAACGCCCTGCTGCATTTGAAAGCAAAAAGCTTGACCGTGCCTAATGTAACTACTCGGCTTACGAGCGAGAGTTACTTGCAATTATTCATGCTCTTAAAAAGTGGCGACATTACTTGTATGGCGCTACTTTAGAGCGCCAAACGGACCATAAAAGTCTAAAATGGCTATCTAGTCAAGGTGAGTTGAAAGATAAAAAAAGCTCGGTGGACGAAGCTTCTACGAGAGTAGGATCTTAAACTCTATTATTGTAAGATTCCTCCTCAGCCTGAATATTAAATAAGCCTCTACTTCAATCCCTTGTAATCATTCTATGACTCTGAATACAAGAAAATATCATTTTTCCTTGTTTTGCCTAGTGAGATAAAAAAATTCTAGAGAGTGGTAAATCAAAATTGGGATATTTTTGGATAAATAAATTCTTCAAATATCAAAAAAATGTTTCCCTGAAACAGAAAATCAAAATAGATTTTCCAAGGTGCAATTGGAAAATTTAATTCAGAAGACCTTAGCCTAAGGGTCCAGATTTTCGAAAAAAAAATTATTATGGTCCAATTAATGTTCCTATGGACCAATAAGATTAATCCAAGTGTTGGGACAAGATAAATCCAAAGAACAAAAGAAAATACCCAAAAATGAGTAAATTCCCACATAAGATGAAGAGTTGACCAAGTACTAGGTTTATTAGTTAAAAATTATGGTGTATTAATAAAAAAATGAGATATTTTGGAGTAATCATTCATTTTTGACACATGTTTAAGGAAAAGGGAGACTTTTAAGGAGGCGCCTATTTCACATGCTTCGATGAGTTTAAAACTCAAAAATAATTGAATATTTTTGTTTCTCCTCTCTCCTAAATCAACCCAAATCAAAAAGGGAACCAAACTGGTCCAAAACTTGTCCAAATTCAGCCAAACTAAAACTGAAAAATTCTAGAACTCAGTTGGACTCAGTTAGTGGCCTCCCTCTCCTATAAATAAACCCTCATTCCTTTGTATTATTATCTGTGAACTAAACTATGCCGATATTACTCTAAACTAAGCTTAATTTCTATTATCCCTCTAAAAACCTCTACAAAATTGAAGAGATTGGAGTCCCAACATCACTATCTTTGGGATTGCCCGAAGGCTTAGCAGTTTGGCAACGAATTCTCCGCATTTTCACGATGGACGCTCCCGCATAGTTACTTGGGACACGGTTGCTTGGGCCACTAAGGCCAAGGCCGTCATGGCATAGGAGGAGGATGCTGGGAGACTTGCCCTTTAGGTCTCTCATCTCCATATTTCTACAGTGCACAACTCTATCCACTGATCATTGGACTCTAGATTCTATCCAGAGATGGGAGATTTGTAGTAGTATTGCTGCGTGGTACATTTGGAGAGCTCGATGTAGCGAGGCCATCAAGGGCACCCTCACCCCACCAGCAGAGTCCATCCAAAGCATCTAGATTGATATCATTCATGCCCTCCGTGGACAGTGGGGGAAGCTTCAGGGTGGCTCTCACCATATGCGGAAGCACCACGAGGCTTTCCTAAGGATTTGGCATCACAGGCCCCTTTCTCACTAACAATGGTGGTGATCCCACTTGGCACTATAGACCACGTGGTTGTTCCCTCCTCCCCCCATTGCTTCTCCTCCCAAAGCAACTACCCAGAGGAGAAGAGCATCCTTCCCCTTTTTTCTGTTTCTTTGACTCTCGCTCCCCTATGTGGAGCTGAGTTTGTACTTAGCTATTGTGGTTGTTTTGCTCGGTAACTAATAGAAGGATCTCTTTCCTGGAAAAAAAGTAGATTAGGTTGAGGCAATCAAGCCTTCCCTTGCCATTGCTCTTTCCTCCCTTCTTCGTCTCTCTATACTTTTTTGGTTCAGATCCATCATGGATACATTGTTCTACCTTTTTGGTCTCATAGACCCTCTAGGTGTTTTCAAGACATTCATATAAGCAAAAGAATGCTCTTAAAACCTTTGTGGCCATAACGATTTAAATGAAAACGAAAGTCCAAGGTCATGATCTTTGTACTTTCTGGGCACAAACACATCACCACAAGGATTTAAGGATGAACCAAGGCAAACCCAAGGTCCAAGGGTATTTCAAAGTGGACAGCCACATCTAGCTCACGCTCTCATTGCTATTTTGCTTCAGAATGATGTTCTTCTCTCATCACCTGAGGGAGACTCTACCAAATTTTTAGTACAGCATTGGCACCTCCACAATCCCTCTAAGCAGACAAGTAGTAAACAAGAATAAAAGGATGGGTGTTCCTATATTTCAAGCGTAGATTTTAACCCCCTCAGCTTCCAATGATGCCACATGCTATGAGGATTGACACTGGCCAAACAAGATTCCATTCACATTGCAAGAGATAAGATCGGGCATTATGGGGCTCTATATCCGCAACAGTGGCTGGATTCCATCTTGATTCTTCAAAATGTAGTACTCCTGCCATTCTCTCTACAGCAGCTGCAATGCTATGAGGATTGACACTGGCCAAACAAGATTCCATTCACATTGCACAAGACAAGATAGGGCTTTATGGGGCTCTATATCTGCAACAGTGGCTGGATTCCATCTTGATTCTTCAAAATGTAGTACTCCTGCCATACTCTCTACAGCAGCTGCAATGCTATCTAGACCTTACGCATGTTTTGCCAAGGTACAGCCTTTCATTGCCCTTGATGAGACCAAGTTCCTGATCTTCCACCACTACACAACAATGATTGGCCTTGTCTGCAAAAGCCCCTGGTTAGCCAGGACTTTTGATTCGGTGGCTAGGACAACTTCGACCCATTGAGGTTGTCTCCCCAATTGGTCCCATTCCATTACATATAATTGTCCATGAATCACAACTCACTTTTTGCTGCCATTCTGAATAAATGTCTAAACGCACACCTCAGGTCTTTAGAATTTCAAAGACAAAGTTCACACTTCCTTATGCTTTCAGAAAATAGAGCAAACGTACCAAAAAACATGTAGTGTCGAAGACCAACCCATATACCCTCTCTTGCAACTTTTCTGTAGAGACCCTCTACTAATTCCGAGTTCTTCTTGAGATCTGCAAAGTGCACGCGAAGCACGCCACCATTCCCAAACACCCGTTGGAGAGGACTGTTTGTTTGCTCAAAGTAAGGGCCCTGCAAGTTTCCAACTTCAAAGTTCACACATCAACCATGGACACAGAAACTATTTCTAAAAAAACACACAAGAAATAGTATTGTACCATAAATGTACACAATCCTTCGCAGTTGATTTCACAATGAAAAACAATGTGATTGTCTTGCTGTTTTGCCCAGTCTGTCTGCAGCCCAAGTAAGAATCGTTAATATTTTGCCTAGGCAAGAGCGGCTACAGTGGGGAATTGAACAGGTTAATGGTTCAGACAAGATCTAATACACGATAAAATCTGATTATACAATCAGCATGCAGGCTCCAAGTTTAGTGTCGACTCGGTCCTTTCCCAAGACCGATTTGACCAGAACCACAAGAAAATGAGAGCACCAAGAGGCATGCTTGCAAACATCACTAGCATGATTGGGGTGAAACAGCAATGTCCTCTTCTGACACGGCCTTGGCTCCTCACTAACTTACTTTTTTTTTTTTTGTAAAGCTTCATGTCATTAATTACAGGTGGGAAACCTCAAAACGAGGAAAACCCACCAAAAAGACCACACTTTTTATTTACAAGTGGGAAACCTCTAAGCGAGGAAAACCCAGAAAAAGAAGAGTAACTATAGGCTTCACTACCTAGAAGCAATCAAAGTAAATCCTATAAGCATCAAGAGTGATGTCCCCAGCATCATAAGCAAAATGAAGCGCGTGACCAAGCGAGAACTTGAAGTAATGGAAGGGAACAATGTCATTGGCTTGGAACATGAGGTTGTTCCGAACATGCCATATGGTCCAAAAGACCCAGAATCGGACCCAGCTGAAAAATACAGCAAACTGAGACTGTGATTCTTGTAACACCCCAAAAAGCCAAAAGCATCTGTGAAAAATGCCCGAAGGGAAACCAAGGCGAAGAGCAGTCGAGACCCGGCGAATGAACGATCTGGAGCATACGCAACCCCATAGTAAATGTGGGACAGTCTCCTCAGTAGCTTTACATCGGTGAAGGCGCAATATGACGTGCATGTAACAAGCTACCAACAGGAAGAGCACCAACCAAATAGCGCCACAAGAACAGGCATTCTTTAAGAGGCAGATGACTTTTCCAAATGCGAAACAATGTACGTTTCCACCACATTGAAGATTTGGAGAGAGACCATAGCTGATTACCATGTCTGACTATCCATGCATCCGATTGCAAGAGGGCATAAACTGTCCCAGCTGAAATACATTTCATAGCAGTGGTTCCAAGATTCCAATCAGATAGACGGGAATCCACATTCAAGCGAGGTAAAGGAGCAATATCAGCAATCATCCGCTGAATTTCTGTCCAAAGATGAGAATAATGGGATCCCAATTGAAAACGATCCGCCGCAACAGAGAAGGAAAGAACCTGACCAGTGTCATCCACCACCTGATGTATCTGACAAATTCCTTTTTGAGATAGAAAATATGCCTGACGAGGTGAACGGTCAACCAAAGTGGAAGAAAATACACGACTCCAATGCAAACTCTCTAGCCGCAGGGAATTGCCCATCAAAGATCGGGAACCATGCCATACCATATGTGAAGTAACTTCCTTCCAATCAATAATGAGAGAAGAAGTGAAAGGACATCCCGGAATGTGTCCTTCAAGTTTTCCACATATAAGATCCCAGTATGTGGGTTGCCAATGACCATAGAATGGCGTGACAATATGCCGACACAAATGGGACACCATGAGAGTTCAGGGTTGCTGCTGATCCAACAAAACCGGCAAAAGCATAGCTTTCCTAGCCAAAACATGACATCTCAAATCCAAAATATTCAGGCCTCCAAGGCGCTTAGGAGAGCATAACTTGTCCATGGATAACAATCTGAGGCCCTTTCCACGAGATGAAGTGCGCCAGAAATGCGCCAATATACTTGACATAAGGGACTTCAAGCGGGATTGAGACCAATATAGCAAAGGTAGATAAAACTGCACATAAGCTACAAGAATGCATTGCACAATTCTAAGACGCACATGAAGCGGCCAAGTGGACAACTTCCAATAATGTAACTTGGAGTGCAAGCGCTCGGCTACCCAATCCAATTTCCGTGTAGCCGATTCAGTCCAACCCAGCGGATAACCCAAATGACGAACTATAATGTTCGGAGGAACAAGTTCGCCTGGCCAAAGCAGCTTATGCCAATCATACTCAGTCAGAGCCAATAGTTTGGATTTACGAAAATTCACTTTGAGGCCTGCTGCCAATCCAAACAAATGAAGAGTGTGCATAATTTGTTCCACATCATCTTGGTGATTGCGAGGCATAAAGAGAGAATCATCTGCATAAGCTTGCGCAATAAAATGTTTCCCAGAGGGTAATTTTAAGCCCTGCAATCTTCCAGACGAAGTCAAAGATTCCAAATACATAAGCAGGGGATGAGTAGCAATCGCATAAAGCAAAGCACTGAGAGGACAACCTTGCCTTACTGAACGTCCCAAATGCCAAGGATCTGTGAGAAAACCATCCAACAAACCGGCAGAGGTACTGTCAGCATACAAGAAATAAACCACAGAGGATAGCTTAGGCCCAAATCCCAGCCGAAGCATGGTATCTGCAATGTAATCCCAAAGAACAGTGTCAAATGCCTTTTCAATGTCAACCTGCATGACCAATACATCTTGTCGAGTGTATTTCGCATACTCCATGCCAATGATGACATTTGCTAGATTATCAGTAATTTGCCTTCGTGGAATGAAGCCATACTGAGATGGATGCAAACCATCATGCAAAAACCCTTTAAGTCTATTGACAAGCATTTTAGCCAGCAATTTCTAAACCACAGGCATGAGCGTAATCGGCCTCCATTGCGAGAACTCTTCACAAAGTGCTTGCTTTGGAATCAACTTGAGCAAGCCTTCTTTCCAAGATGAAGGCAAAACCTATTGCTCCCATGCCCTGTTTATCATTAACAATAGTGGCTGATCCAGGTAGTGCCAAAACGACAAGAAAAATTCTACAGTAAGGCCATCCCAACCGGGAGATTTCCAACGGCCCAAATCACACAAACTGGCATACAATTCTGTCTCCGTGAAGGCGGCTTCCAAAAGTTGAGCCTGGTGCGCCGATAAAATCGGTGCAACTTGAGATAAAAACAAGCGACGAGCCTCTCGACCTTCCTGCGTGAGAGAAGAGGCCTCAAAAATCTTGCCATAATGAGATTCCATGGCCCGTGCAAGCCCCACACGAGAGGTAGTCCAATCACCAGTCGGGAGTTTAATCCTCTTAATAGTTTGAGACTGCCTAGAAAGATGTAGATGACGAAAAAATTATTTAGAAGTGCATCCTTTATCCGCTATAGCCTTTTGGCGAGCTCTAGTCTGCCACTTTGCCAATTTTCTCTCATCATTACGATGCAACAAAGCACGAGCAGAAAGCAACTCTGTCATCTGGATTTCAGTAAGAGATGAAGTGTTAGCCAGATGCATCAAACTTTGACAAGTGCCTTTGGCCTGTTGAACTTGCTCTCTGAAATGCGATAAAAAGTGTCTGCCATAATCCTGGATCACACATTGAACCCGCATAACAAAACGAAACCATGCTGTGTCCATATCAACATGCATTTGAGAGATCAATGGCGAAATAATATCCACAATCAGATTGCGAAAAACCTCATGCTTAAGATAAGCATTATTGACATGCAGAAGTCTCTTTCTAGTTAATGAATCATTGGCAGAACATGAACCGAATTGTATTTTCAAGCATATCGGAGCATGATCCGAGAGACACAAGGAGTAATCAATCCACATATCACATACAAAATCATCATACTGCTGCATCTGAAAGAGATACCATCGGTCCAGACGAGCACAATACATTGATCGAGCGTTATGCTGAAATGTGAATCCTGGATCATTGGCTTGTAACAGAGGCCACAAATCCAAGGCATTACATGTGTGCTGAAAGAGATCCCAAGCTTGTCGTTCCACATGAAGCATGTGAGAATGTCCAGTAGTATTATCCACATGATTTGGAGCATTATTAAAATCGCCACAAAGAAATGCATTAGAACGCCAACAATAAGAGGAGATGGCATGCCACAAACGAGCCCTGTCAGTAGAGGCTGTGTATGCATACACACCACCAAACTCAAAAACTTCCCCATTGATAATACATTGAATGACCATCCATCTGCCAGCTGGATCATTGAATACCAACATGGGAAATAATTCATGGCAAACGAGCATCAGCACTCCAGAGTATCCAGCGGATCCTGCATAAGCTATCCAATATCCCGCAAAATAGGAAGTTTGTCCGGCAAAATTATGCTGATTATGCTCTTGAAGAACAACAATATCTGCTTTGCAAGTATGTACATAGTGTCCTCACTAACTTACACATCGATCCATGTCCTGCTATATGCATATGACATAGTGTTGATATCAGATTAGCAAAGGGGCTATAGAGGCACTGAAAGAGTGCACAGAGCGGAAGCAAAAGAGCACTAGAGTGTGCTGAATAGAGAGTGCAAGAGAGAGAGAGAGATATGGAGCAACTATGCTGAATATACTGAAGCAAAACAGTCCCAAGCAAGAGACACGAGCAGTCTCATAAGTGAGGGAGCAAAAGATAGACAAGGCAAGATGAAAAAGTGAGAGAAGAGCTGGCCGACTAGAGCTACATAAGCTAGCCGACTAGGAAAAAACCATACGGGCTGGGAAAAATCCCAGAAAAATATGTAAAATAGGGGTGCGCCAGCCCACAATCAAGGGCCATGCAAAAGGGACGAAAAGGACACCAGAAATGGGCAAAAACTGGGAATGAATGTGCTAACACCCCCTCTCAACACCAGATGCTGAACAAACTCCGAGAAGCTGAAGATGAGGAGCCAAGGAAGCCTGAGAAACCGGCTTGGTGAACAAATCTGCAGCATTCTCCGCTGAAGGACAATACTCCAAACGTAAATCTCCAGCAAGAACCCGTTAACGAACATAGTGATACTGTATCTCAATGTGTTTCATACGAGCATGAAACACGGGGTTCTTGGCGATGGCGATGCAACTCTGATTGTTACACCAAAGAAGAGTAGATCCGGTAGGAGGACAGCCAAGCTCCTCCAATAATCTCCGCAACCAAATCGCCTCACATGCAGCATAACAAACCGCACGGTACTCCGCCTCTGTGTAGAGGAAAGCGCCACAATAGGCTGCTTTTTAATGCTCCATGAAATGGCTCCAGACCCGAGTGTAAAAACACAACCAGTGGTCGAACGCCAAGTATCTGGATCTCCAACCCAATCTAAATCAGACCATCCAACAAGAGTGCACCCTTGGCCATAGAAGATGCCAAAGTCCAGAGTGCCACACAAGTACCGAAGAACTCTGCGAGCACACCGCCAATGCTGCTGACAGGGTTTGGATGAGAAAGAACTCAATAAACTGACTACGAAACATATGTACAATCGGGAGTAGGTCAACCAAACCAAACAGCCGACGAGAACCCGATATTGTCCCTGATCAATCCCTGGAGAAGCATCAAGTAGAGAGAGCTTCTCACTAGTATCCATAGGAGAAGATACTGGTCTGCATCCAGTCATCTGAAATCTATCAAGAATCTCCCGTGTACTTCTGCTGAGAGAAGAAAATGCCCTTCGAGGTCTGCCAAATCTCAAAGCCGAGAAATAATGCAGAAGACCAAGATCGTCATCTCAAACTCTGTCTCCAAAGCATCCATGACTGAACGGATCCTCACAGAATAAGAACCTGTAAAGATGAGGTCATCAACATAGACCACAATGATAACAATCAACCCCCTCTCGATATAAAGGTTCGAATCTACATGAGAAAGAACTCATCAATCCGCTGGTACCAAGCCCGGGGAGCTTGCTTCAGACCATATAAAGCCTTCTTCAGCCAGTACACCTGATCCTATTTGCCTGGAACAACAAATCCCGGCGGCTGATCAACATAAACCTCCTATGTAAGCTCTCCATTCAAGAAAGCCGACTTGACGTCCATATGGAAAACGAGCCATCTATGATGACCTGCAAGAGCAAGAACGGTGCGAATGGTAGTCATCCAGGCCGTCAGAGCGAAGGTCTCATCGAAGTCGACTCCAAGGCGCTGAGCATAACCCTTGGCAACCAACCTCGCCTTGTGCTTGTCCAGGCTACCATCACCTCGGAACTTTGATTTGAAGATCTAGCGCACACCAATCACCTTACGCTGCAGTGGCCTAGGCACCAAAATCCAAGTGCCATTCCGTTCGATAGCATCCAGCTCTGCCTACATAGCACGATGCCAAGGCTCATGTGAAAGAGCCTCATCCACAGAAATGGGATCAGAAGGACCATTAATGATAGAGGACATAAGAGCATAGTTGACAAACATGTTGCCCTCATGAATTTGTTTCCTTGTAACTCTGGAAGATCGCCGGAGAGAACCAGACGGAGGAGCAAAAGAAAGCTCACGTAACCCAGAACCATGAACTATCTCTGATAGTACCATCTAGGCACAGATCTGCTCGAACTCGCTGGAGGAGGAGCAAAGTCATCATCATCTGACTGAGAATCCACAACTGGAGGTGTAACAGAAGCAGAGGGAGGAGGAGGAGGAGGCAGAGACGGAGGTGGAGGAAGAAGAAGCTCACCACCCCTCTCTAAAGATGTAGGAGTCTCGTCAAACACCATCACGGCTCACAACTTTGCCGGCTTGAGGATCATAAAGACGATATGCCTTGGACACAGTGCTGTATCCGAGAAAAGTCATGCGCTCAGACTTCGAGTCCAACTTGGAGCGATGCTCCTTAGGCACATGAACATACGCCGAACAACCAAATATCCGAACAGCCAAATATCCGGAAATGAACAACAGAGGGCTTCTCACCATGGAAAGCCTCATATGGAGTTTTATCTGGAAGAGCAACAATAGGAGACCTCATCTGAATGTATACAACAGTGGAAGCCGCCTCAGCCCAAAAATGTCGAGGTAATGAAGAATGCTCAAGCATAGCACAGGCCATCTCCATAATAGCCCTATTCTTCCTCTGCAACTCCATTCTGTGATGGAGTATATGCTATAGTAAGCTGTCTCCGAATGCCATGGGTCTTGCAATATTGCTGAAACTCCTGGGATGTAAACTCAACCCCTCTGTCGGTCCTGAGAGTCTTGACAGAGCGACCGGTCTCTTTTTCCACCTCAACTCTCCAATCACAAGAGTGCTGAAAAGCCTCATGCTTGGTCTTCAGAAAGAAAACCCAAGTATATCTGGAAAAGTTATCCACCATCACGAGCATGTACAATGCCTTACGCGAACACGCGGTAATCATAGGACCACATAAGTCTGCATGAACAAGAACGAGTGATGTCGAAGATCTGTGTGTCGCCTCCTTTGGAAAGGCGGCTCAGTGTTTTTTCCTTTGTAAACAAGAGGAACAAGTAGATGATGGAGCCTTGATGGTCGGTAAACCCTCAACTAACCCATCCTTCGAAGCACACTGTAGAAGCTGATAGCTCAAATGGCCAAACCGAGCATGCCAAAGAGCAGAAGAAGCACTAGAAGAAAGCAAAGCGGTCAACTTGTACAAACCACTATCTTGGACTCCCTGAGCCAAGATGCTACCAGTCGCCTTATCATCACGAATGGTAATCTCATAACGAGAGAAGATCACATCCACATCCTAAGCTGTAAGAGTGCTCACTGACAAAAGGTTAAAAGCCAAATCTGGAATATACAGAACGTCAAAGAAGTACCTCTTGTCCTCAGAAGAGCGGAAGATGGGGATGGTGCCATGTCCATGCACTGGCACGGAAGAAGAATCACCAGAGTGATCTCGCCTGACCTGGCAGTGAAGTCCTCGAACCAATCTCGATGGAGTGTCATGTGAGCAGTAGCACCGCTATCCACAATCCACGACTGTGATTGAGAAGTCACAAGAGCAAGTATACGACGAGTACCTGCTAATAGAAGAATGCCATCATCCTTCTTGGTCTGAGACACCGCTGTAGAGGAAGAGTTCTTTGCTCCTTCATCCCGTTTCTTCTTGTGACATTGGGGCAATTTATGACCCTTCTTGCCACAATAATGACACTCAATGTCTTTGTTTTTAGAAGATTTGCTGTTGTCTTTATCCTTGTCGTTATCCTTGGAGTTCTTGTTAGAACCCCCTTTCCCTTTCTTTTGTTGATTCTTCCCTTTATCTCGTGCTACCAAAGCTCCATCAGGGCCACCAAAGGTGCCAGTCCGCTCCTCAAAGCGAGACTCAATCTGCATAACGGAGGGGAGAACTTCCTCCCAAGTAATTGGAACAAGACGAGGAGAAGAAACAAGAGACTGAAAATATGCATCAAACCTCTCTGGAAGCTTGGAGAGAAGCCGAATAGCCATGTCCTCTGTAGAGATGTCCTTGCCACAAACAGCAAGCTCGTCCCAGAGATCTTTCATCTTCGAGATGAAAGCAGATAAAGATGGAAAGGTGGAAACTGATAAGTTCATAAGTTGCTTTTCCAACGCCTGTCCTCCACAGGTACCAAGGGTGCCACCAAAGCCCGAACCGCCACAATCCCCTCTGCACAAGGGAATGTCCACCGGAGAGGAAAACGAAGCCAAAGAGGGGCTGCTGTCTTGAAAAAACAGGCTGCCTAGATCCAAACTCCAAGTTCGAATGAAACGCTGATGAAAAGTTACCTTCTGGCTGCAAGCAATGAAGCGAAACTAAAGGAGAACCAACCAGCAAAAGCTGTCCAGAAAACGCAGCAAGGAGAAGGCTGCAAATCTGAGAAAAACGCAGAGGATAAGGGGCTGTAAATAGGGCTAAATCTGGGGCAGCAGATGGAATCGCTGAACCAGGAGCAATGATACCATGAAAGAGTGCACAGAGCGAAAACAAAAGAGCACTAGAGTGTGCTGAATAGAGAGTGCAAGAGAGAGAGATATGGAGCAACTATGCTGAATATACTGAAGCAAGGAGACTGATTTTTGGCTGAAGGTGAACTTGCGTTGCTGCCCCCGCCTGTCCCTCTTTTGCCCCCGCCTGCCCTCTGTTGCTTCCGCCTGCTCCTCTGCTGCTCCCGCCTGCCCTCTGTTGCCTCCGCCTGCCCATTTGCTGCCCTTGCCTACCCATCTGCATCCCCCCGCCTGCCCCTCTGCTGCCTTCGCTTGCCTTTCTTCAGCCCCCGCCAGCCCCTCTGTTGCACCCCGACTGCCTCTCTTCAGCCCCCCCGGCCCCTTTTGCTGCCCCCGCCTCCCCATCTGCTGCCCCCACCTGCCCCCTTGCTGCCCGCCCCCCTACCCATCTACAGTCCCCGCCTGCCCCTCTGCTGCCCCCGCCTGCCCCATTGCCCTTGCTTCCCCAGCTACTCCCGCCTCTGCCCCCCTTCCTTTGCTCCCGCCTTTTTTCAGCAGCAATTTTATCTGGATTCAAGTCGGCCGCCCACTTTTCTTGATTGGTCTTATGGCTTCTTCTGCCGCAGCCAATCTCTCATCACTCCCACTCGCCGGGAGAATCATCAATTTTTCACAAGACGAGCTCACCTCTCTTCAGCACAACATTGACCTTGAGGTCCAGACCACCCTTGTTGTGAGAGTTTATGGTTCCCCCCCCTCTCGTTCGCAAGCCCGTGAATGGCTTCTAGCAGCTCTCCCTTCAGAGCTGATTGTGCGCTTTCAGGATAATCGTTTGCTTGGTCGAGGCTTCTTCCAGGTGGACTTTCATTCTTCAGAAGCTACTTCTTAGGCTTTGGCTGGCAGCCCCTTTCCTCTTGGTCTTAGGAAGAATTTTTTCTTTCAGTACCAAGTGGGCTTTGCAGTGGTGGAGGATCAGCGCCTTACCCCGGTCTCACTACGGTTCCCTGCTCTTCCTCGGTCCTATTGGAAGCTTTTAGCTTCCATAAGGGCATCCTTTGGCCAGGTTCTAGAGGTACCAATCCTCCCGAGATCTCCCGCCTCAGCTTCCGCGGCTGTTACCGCCACTCTTGATGTACCCCGGGTCCTTGTGCTTGTTCTTGATCCATCGATTACTGATGATCATGTTATGCTTCAAAGACTTGACGGATCTCAGTTCCGCCAAAGGATGGAGATTGCAGGCAGACCTGACCAGATCGGATTTGTCGTCGAGACAGGGTCACATTGCTAGAGATTGTCCCAAATCGAGGGGCCATGCTAGGAGGCGGCGTGGTCCTGCCCATTAGAGGTTTTCTATAGATGCCGAGACTCCAGCCGCTCCTTTGCCACAGCAAACCACACAGCGTTGGGTTGTAGTTAGGGATGGCAGGCACCCTCGGACCCCCGTACCTGCCCCTTCACCCACACCCCTTGTGAAGCAACCCAACCCCTATGCAGCTCTTGCCTCACAGGATGTTGATCCTTATTTGGAGGATGAGGCCTTGCAGGCACATGATCTGGATCCCTCACAGGAGGATGCTGCATCACAGTTACAAGATGATGTTTGTCATGGTACCTCTCCAGGACTAGCCCTGGCTTTTCCCCGCAGTGGGAGAGAGAGGTATCGTTTACATCGTCAGATTTTCCCTCCCTTACGTATGTGAGACGTACTTCCGCCTCTAAAGGGGGTCCTCGTCAACCACAAGATCTGGTCGTTCCTACTCTGAGTCCTTATGAGGAATGTCTCTTGGAACATTCAGGGTCTTGGGGGTTTTTTTCGACGTCGACGGAAACAAATTGTAAAAAACCCAGCTTCATTGTGCAGTCACAGGTGGACCTATGGATATATTGCTCTTGCAAGAGCATAAACTGGATGCTAGTCAGTGTGGGAGATCAGGCAAGCTTCTCTCGGGACACACCTTTTGGTCATCAGCTGTTGGTACCAAGGGTGGTGTTTGTATCTCTATTTCAGCTTTGATCTTGCCTTGCATCATTGGACATGGTGTCATTTTGCCTGCAAGAGCGCAGTGGACCCTTCTTATGCAAGGTACTACACGCATTGGTATTCTTTTTTTTTTCTTCTTTTCAGAAAGGAGACTTCTATTAAGTATGAAAAAATTTTACAAAATGGAGATTTCACACCAAGAAAGGTGGAGATCTCAACCAATCAAGAGCCCTGTGCTGCTATTAGGGTCCCGAATGAGAGGACGTGAAAAAGATACCAATGTCCCACTCTCATAAACTGGCCGCGCTTCCTCTCCACAGCCCTCGAAGATCCCTGGATTCTGGCCCAGGTAGCCATGATGGTGTGAATAATATCACTCCAAATCCTGCAAAGACACTGAGAAACAAGAACGGGAGTACCCTCAATGGCCTCAGTGCATCTAGCCTTCCAGATATTCCAGGCTGAGATGCTAGCAATAATCTCCCAAGAACTATCTAACCTCTGTGCCAAAGGGACAAAGTAAGAAAGTGGCAAATCCTGAAGACAACACTGCCGAGCAACTCCTTGCCTAACCATAATGGCCAAGCTCCTGTCAGTCCCCTCGAATCTCAGCTGAGGCTCAGACTGTGTCAACCAAATGATAGAACCAAAAGAAATGATAGCATCCCTCTTAATCCTACCAAAGAGGTGTGCAATCACAGACCAAACCCTCTGTGCTTCCCTGCATTCCCATAAACAATGGTAAACTGACTTCGAAACTCCTGCACATCTAGGGCATGCTGGGCAAGCACCAGTAACTAACCTCCACTGATTGGTGGCCAGACCACCATGAAGAGAAACCCAAATAAAGGAGGAAATCTGTGGCTTCCTATAAGAATGCCATAATCTCCGCCAAAAAACCCTCTGAATGTCAGTCGAAATGCCGTAGGATTCCCAATGGGGTCTAAGAGTAGGGACACTCTGAATGTGTCCCAAGATAAGATGTCTGGCATTCCGCACCGTATAACTGAAAAAAGGCATGCTTTTCAAGGGGTTACAAGCATCCTTCCACACCCACTCACCGGGGTCCCAATGCAAATGTCTGATAGGACAGCCACCATACAACCAAAGGCTAACACTCTCTGTGATCATCCTTGGGGGGGGGGGGGGGGGTCAAAAAAGACGTGCTTCCCTAACCTGCCAACAACTCTGACTAGACGAAACTGGGGGCCCTCAATAAGGTCCTGCACGTCACATCTCTCCAACTGCATCCATCCTGTACAGAAAAAAAGACCGGTACATCATCCTCCCTCGGCAAGGGGAGACCCATAACCTGAAGAGGAACACCTGTCCCAGAAAAAACCCCAAACCAAGAATGATGACGGTCTTCCAAGAAAGATTCAGTAATCCAGTGGTTGGGAATGGCTGCATCAATCTGTGCAATCCTCCCACTAGAGCCTCTCAAATGCTGCGTGAGATCCTCGGTGAGGCTCTGAAACCTCTTCCAAGCCAACACTGTAGGGCAAAGGGTCTCCCAGCCAGCCCAAAGAATATGCATAGCTGCTCCAAGAGGCCTACCATGCACATCGAAGATCAAATCATTCCACAGAATGGGCTGGCGGTTAACTTCCTCCGCTGAACACGGGGGGATGTGTACCAAAAAACTCCTCAGGCAGTCCCATGCCCGTAGGAGGGACCTAACCAGGGGGGGATGAAGGGGAGCGGTGAACTGCATCCGAAAAAATAAAGCGTGAGCTGAGAGTCTAGTCACCTCGGCGAACAGGGACACACTTCCTGATCTGCTACATGAGAAAGTCCTTCCACGGCTCAGTGCCCGGAAGAAAGCCCCTAACAACCAGCTTACACAGCAAAGCCCCTAACAACCAGCTTACACAGCAAAGCCTTACATTGCACCTCAGGGTCAATGATATTCAATCCCCCTTCCTGCTTAGGCCTGATAATGGTTTCCCAAGCAACTCTAGCCCTGGTGTGCATTTCCATCGAGCTGTGACCAAAGAAAGTTCCGAATAAGGCGACGAAGCTGGCCAATGCAGCCCTTATGAAAAATCCAGCACGAAGTGATAAACCAAGTTGTGGCTAGCAAAACTTGGTTAACGGCCAAGTCGAGCTTCCTCCTACTCCAGTGATGAAGATTGCTTTTAATGCTTAAGAGCACTGGAGCAAACTGTTGTGCAGGGGAGATGTCAACGCCCACCTGACAACCAAGGTATCTGGCAGAGCATCCTCTCTCAATCCAAGTAAAACCAACATCTGTACCCCAATCTGCAAGAGAAGAATCACTGATCCAAAAACCAACTGACTTATGCCAATTGATAGTAGCTCCTACTGCCAAACAAAAGGCCTCCAAGGCTGTCCGGAAAGCACATAAACAAGCATGTGAAGCCTCAAGGAACAACGCCGTATCATCTGCTAACTCAAAGTCCAAAAACTCTTCCTCTGTACATAAAGGCAACCTAAGACCCACAACGCCAAGGGCAGCCCGAAGAAACCTGCTCATAGCCTCAGCTACAATGAGGTACAGTAAAGGGGCGAGGGGACAGCCGTGCCTCACTGAACAAGAAATTTGAAGACGCTCACCGCGCCCCCCACAGACTAAAACAGTGCTATGAGCCTCCCTGTATAGGCAAGACACACCTCTGATCCAGTTTTGGGAAAACCCCATGTGTGCCATAGTGCCCTCCAAAAAATTCCAATCCACTCTATCATAAGCTTTTTCAAAATCAAGCAAAAGAATGGCAAGAGGCTGCTGACTAGACTTTGCCCACTCGACAGCTTCCCAGAAAGAAAAGATGTTATCAAATATACTCCTTCCTTGGAGGCACCCATTCTGGGTATCATGGATAGTCCTTTGGAGAATCGGCTGCAACCTTATACTCAAGGCTTTAGCTAAGATTTTATATGCAGATCCAAGGAGGGTGATGGGCCTCCATTGCTTGATGTCAGTCTTGTCCCCACTCTTGGGGATAAGGTGAATCAGCCCCTCCGTGAGGTATGGAGGCATCATACCTGACAACCACATTTCCTGAAGGGCAACAGTGATAGCATCTCCAATATGATCCCAAAAAAGAATAAAGAAGGCGGGAGAAAGACCATCATCCCCTGGGCATGAACCACTGGAAAGAGCATGCACTGCATGAAGGAATTCATCCTTCGAGAAAGGGGCATCCAGGGACGAACACGTAGCATCTGTAATGAGCCTGGGCATGCACTCCCAAACTTTTTGCCGTGCCACATCTCTCTGAGGGGAGGGCACCTCTGCAGTCAACAAAGACCGATAAAATACTGCAACAATACCCCTCACCTTATCAGGCTCAATATGAACCTCATCCTGTGAATCCTACAAGTACCTCACAGAATCCCTCCTATGGGAAGGCCTGTGTGCTGAAAAAAACTCTTTGTTGCATCTGCCACCCATCTGAGTCCAAAAGGCCTCGTTCGCATGAAAGGCGAACTCAGCCCTCCTGTCCATGGCCAACTGCAGCTCTGCTCTAACTGTGGTCAAGAGGTCTGTAATCCAAGTCGCATGTGGATGCTTTTCATGTTCCCTCTGAAGAGCAGCAATCCTACGCCTAATAGCTCTCTCCTTGTCCAGAGCCTCCTTCTTAGTAGACAGGGCAATGCTATGATAATGATGGCTGGTCCTCTCAGGAGCTAGCGCAATATTATGACGAGGATCAGGACCGTCACAAGATCTCCATATCTCTCTGATCTCAAGGGAAATGTCAGCATCTAGATAAAGAGAGTCAGGGATACGGATACGGGGAGAGGCCGAGCGAGCCCCAGGCTCCCTGAGACACAAAACGACGGGGCAATGATCGGATCTGGTGGTGCCAAGCATAATAGCAATGGTGCCTCCTCTGTCCAAGGACCAATCATCCACATAAAACCTGTCCAGACGTGCAAAGATGCTCTCATCCCCGCTCCTGCGGTTGTGCCAAGAGAAAGATAAGGAATTTGGCCTTCTCTGGAAGTCATCCTCAGTCCAGCAATCCCTGCCAAAAAAGGAAAGCGTGAACCTCTCCCATGAGGCTCGCTCCAGAGGGTGTAAACCCCCTTCGCGTCCACCCTTCTTGTCATAAGGTTGCAACCATATTAAAATCTCCTCCCACTATCCAATGATCAACCTGGGTGTCCCAAAAGGCCACCCTTTCACCTCTCACGTTAGGTGCATAGATATTCAAGATTCCCAATTTTTGACCCTCATGCATGATCAAGATCCACTGCGCTCTAGCAAGGATGATAACACCGTGCCCAATAACATGAGGTATAATAGATGCTACCACTGAAATACAAGCACCCCCTCTAGTCCCAACTGCCAAGGACCAAAAGGTGTGGCCAGAAAGCATCTTACCAGTTTTGCCACACTGAGATCTATCCAATTTGTGTTCCTGCAACAAAAGCACATCCATAGACCCTCCTTAACAGCAGCAGGGTGAAGCTGGTCCTTCAGAAGGCGCTTCCTACCACGGGTGGGAAGCCCTCCAAGGCCCTGAATATTCCATGAGACGATTCTCATGGAAGAGAAGAGGGTTTGACCCCCAATCTAAGAAGACGATGAGCAGCCTGATAATGCTGGAGGACGGGAAAATCCATGAGGCAAAGTCCACTGACATGTCCTTGTCCGAGGCCCTGCACCGTGCCTGCATATGTACGAGAAACCTGTTCGCCCTGCGGGGCATCAAGGGCAATGGCATCATGCTGAAAATCCTGCAATACATGATCCCCACTGTGCTGAACATCCTGCATATCGCCCCCTCCAAGTAGAGAGGACTCCACAAAGTCATCCTGATCTGAATATCATCTCTCTGCAAAGATGCATCGGCACTGATCGGGTTTACTTGCAATCTCCATACGTTGCTTCAAAGGGCCACAAGGGCCCGGAAGCAAAACATAGTCCTCAAAGAGCTCAATGTCACGGGCAAGAACCATGACCCTGGGGACAGCATCCGCCGAGGCAGTGACCACCTGGGCAGAAGAAGTCAGCAAGGCGTTAAGGGGGGGCACTTGAAGAACAAGCCCAAAGGCAAACCCGATGGCCTCTAACATAGGCCAATATGCGCAAGGAAGACCTGGGAATCTGAGAGTAATCGGGCAACGGTTCCGGTCTTCCTCAACAGGGTCAAAATAGCTAAGTAGGGAAGAAAGAATATCTTCCTCGGGCCCACTGGCAAAGGGCTGCCCTTCAAAACCTCTGAGGCTGCGTCCTCAGAATCAAAATCCACTTGGAAGAAACCTCTTCCCAAGCAACCTGACATCTCGAAAGTGTAGAGCGAGGTCGGAGGGCAAAGCCGCCAGGACCCAATCCTGAGCCTGGAGACGGGACGGGTGAGATCCAAAGATTCTGGCAATGAGGGTCGTTTTGGACTCTTTCTCTATTTCGGCGTAGAGGACCGCGAGCTCGACTACGGAAAATACAATGGTTCGCCCGACCGAGGGAGAATGATTAGCCATGATGCTAATCAAGGAAAAAGGCCGACTTGAACCCGGATGAGGAGTAATCCCAACCAAGGGGAAGAGGAAGGCGTTGAGGCGGAGGAAAGGAAAGGAGGGAGGAATAGGGAAGAACAAAAAGGAAAGGGAAGCAAGGGGAAAAGGCTGGACACAAAGGCGAAGAGGGGCGGGGGAAGGGCAGCACAACAGGGCTGCGCAGAGGGAAGAGAAGGCCGGGCAGGGGCAAACAGAGGGGAAGGAAAGGCGAATTAGGGCGGGCAAGGAGGGGAGGCGGAGGAGGATGGGGGGCGAAACAAGAAGAGAAGCGGATGGGCGCAACGAAGGAGGAAGGAGGGGGCAGCGAAGGAGGAAGGAAGCGATGGCAGAGGAATAGAGGCGGAGGCGGAGGGGAGCGATTCAGGCAATGAAGGAGGAAGGAGACAAAGAAGGAAGAAGTGGCGCAACGATGAAGGAAGGAAACGAAGGCAGAGGAGCAGAGGCGGAGGAAGGCGTATCAGGGTTCGGGGAGCTCGCGGTACCAGAGGCTTGCGCTTGGCTCTCTTTCTGCATGATTTTGAGTAAGTAGCACATTGGTATTCTCAACCTCTATGCTCCTAACCATAGAGGTGAGAGGATTGCCTTTTGGAAATCTCTCACTACATTGATGCCTCTTGCCGACCATTGGATTATTGGTGGGGATTTTAACATGGTTGAGATGCCAACGGATAAAGGAGGTGGACATGAGGGCTTGGTGCATCCTCTTCAAAGAGCGTCTTGGGAGAGGTTTATACTCTCCATTCATGGTAGAGATTGTTGGCATGAGGATGACATTTTGAGGAGTCCATCCACTCTTCTTTATTCATGGTCTAACAGGAGAAGAGATGCAGGATGTATCTATGCACGGTTAGACAGATTTTATGTGGATGATTGGGTGCTTGACAGAGGTGGACATACTTTTATTGCTACAGGCACCTCCAAATCGGATCATTGCCCAGTGGTTTTATGTATTAGAGATCCGAATTGCCATGGATCAGCACCCCATGTACGCATCCCTGATCATTTGTTTTCAAATGCAGAGCTATCGCGTCGTATGCTTGATATTTCGAGATCTCATGACTTCTTACAGGCCTCTCAAAGCCTGGCCTCTGCTCTCTGTGATATTAGTGACTTTTATCACACATGTGCCCTGTCTAAGAGGCAAGAGGCCTTGGACTTAGAAAGGGCTATTAGATGTAGATTGGCTGCCTTGCAGAAAGAGCACGAGAAACATCCTTATGCTCAATGGGTTGCAGATTCTTTATGTACTCTTAGAGCAGAACTTCATCACTCTCTTGAGCAGCGCGCGGAGTACCGTTTCCATGCCCAGGAATCCTTTTGGACACAAATGGGTGGCAGATGTAACAAACATTTCTTTACTTCTCACGGCCCATCTCATGCCAGAGATAGTGTCAGGCAGTTGTGCAGGATTCACATGGCACTCTTCACTCAGATCCTCTTATGGTTAGACAGATTGCCACCGATTTCTATTGCCAGCTTCTTAGTGCCGAGCCGCATTCTGATCTCAGACATAGGGCACAGAGGAAGGTTTGGAATGCATTGCCACATTTGATCACCGAGGAGATGTGTGCCGCTCTAGATGCCCCTTTTTCTATGCAGGAGTTCAGTCATGCTTTTCATGCCTTACCTCATGGTAAGTGTCCAGGGGAGGATGGCCTCTCCCGTGTTTTTTTCACTACTTTTTGGGATGAGATCGGGGTTGAGATCACATCGGCTTTGCAGGAAATGTGGGACACAGCTTCTATGCCTTCTTCTCTCACTAAGGGGCTTATTTATCTTATTCCTAAGAGCGCGGATAAGACATTGATTGGCCAGTGGAGACCTATCACCTTACTTGGGACTGCCTATAAGATTCTTGCTAAGGCAGTGAGCATCAGATTGCAACCAATTTTGCAACATGTTATCCATGATACTCAGAATGGATTCTTACACGGCAAGAGCATCTTTGATAACATTTTCTCGTTTTGGGAGGCCGTCGAATGGGCTAAAGCGAGCAATCAGCCCTTAGCCATTCTGCTCTTGGATTTTGAGAAGGCCTATAATAGAGTGCTTGAGGTTACTCTTAGCCATATGGGCTTCTCTCAGAGATGGATCAAGGGAGTTTCATGCATGTATCGTGATGCCCACAGTAGAGTTCTTGCTTGCGGTGATAAAGGAGAGCGGTTTCAGATTTCTCGCTCAGTACGATAGGGCTGCCCTTTAGCCCCATTATTATATATCATAGTTGCAGAGGCCATGAGCATCTTTCTCCGCTCCACTGCTGGTATTTCGGGATTGAGGTTGCCTCTTCGTAGTCAAGAGGAATTGGTTGACTCTAAGTTAGTTGATGACACAGCCCTGTTTTTGGAGGCTTCACATATATGCTTATGTTCCTTCCGGGTAGCACTAGAGGATTTCTGTTTGGCAGTAGGGACACTCATTTATTGGCACAAATCTGTTGGTTTTTGGGTTAGTAATTCACCGAGAGTTGATTGGGGTGCAGAGCTTGGTTTTACTTAGATCAGCAGAGGATGCACTGCTAGATATTTGGGATGCCAAGTTGGGATTGATATTTCTCCTACACAACAGTTTGCTCCGGTACTTATGAGTATCCGGAAGAAGCTCCTCCATTGGAGCTCCAGGAGATTAGACTTAGCCTCCAGAGCTTTGGTGGCTAATCAGGTTTGTTTTTTTTTTCCGAGAAAAGATCCTTTCATTAGTTATATAAAAAACGCCCGTAGGGCTACAAAAGATCCTCTCTGCTCATAAGAAAACAGAGCAGAGAACAAAACGAGGCAACCAGGGAGACTCTCCCTAGGTGCTGAAAAATACAAGAATCAGTACAAAGAACTGAGAGGCTATATCATACAATAGGAGGGGGGAAAAGCCAAACAGGTGGCCTGTAGTGCCAACGGGGGGACCCCACGTGCAGGGTATAGAAGGGGCCGCTGTGCCAAGTGGTGTGAAAGGCCTGGCGCCGCAAGATCGCCTCATCCGCCGAGTCGCCCCGGATGCGGTCGTACTGTCCTCGAAAGGTGTGGATGAGCTCCTGCCAGATCGCCCGAACAGTCTCGGCTGGTGGCTCCAGTCTCCCCTCAAAGGCCCTGAAACATCGGGCCCTCCAGGTGAACCATATGGTGAGGCTGCTGAGGAGCTCCCATCGTAGATCCCTCTCCTGTGTCCAGCCGGCGGACGAGAAGTCCGGTGAAGGAACAAGGGGAGGCTGGCCCCTAATGAATCTGATGGCCTGGCTGTCCTGCTCTGTCTCATAGCCCATAGCAGGCCCTGACGAAGTCGACCAAGCAGCGGCACCCCACGTACACATCCCCTCTGGAGAGAGGGGGGCCAGAATGCGCAGCATCCGCAACCAAATCTGTTGCGCCTGAGGGCAGTCCCATAGGCAATGTCTCTGTGTCTCCATAGAGTGGCCGCATCGGACGCAGGCCGCCGGAAGACCGCTGTAGACAAGCCAGGTGCCAACTGCAGAACCCCTGTGGGCGACCAGCCACTGGAAAGTCGAGATCCTGCGTGGCTGTCGACTAGCCCAGAGCCTGGTCCAAAAGTCCTCCAGGAACTCTGGTGAGAGTCCCTGAAACCGCCAGTGCCCCGATGCAGCTAGAGAGACCATCCTCCTCGCCGTCAAAATATGTCGCCCCAACCGAACAGTATACTGGAAAAAGGTGATCTCTGTGGCCTCAAGGGATGCATAAGGATCATGCCACTCGTACTCGCCAAGGTCCCACTGGAGCCGGGCCAAGGGGCGCGCTGCATATGCCCATATACGCCAATCAGATTCCACATCTGCAGGGTCTGGGTCAATATGCCACTTCCGAGAAGCGGCGCCACCACCCGTATCCTCTGAAAGATGCACTCTGCAACCAAAGGCGACTCCACCTCCACTCTCTGAAGTCTGCCCTCATCCTGGATCTCATAGTAGAGGCATCTGCCATCCTCAGTGCAAGCTCTCACAACAATCAGGATCTCCAACTGAGTAAAGGCTCCCATTGGTGGCTAATCATGTTTTGCTTGCCTCAGCTTGGTTTATTGCCTCTTGTTGCTGCTTCTCTCGTGCGTGCATTGGCCAATTGCGGAGATTGATCCGCAATTTTCTCTGGTCGGGTTTGGATGGCACCTCAAACACTCGTACCAAGGTAGCTTGGCTCACAGTTATTCAGCCGAAAACAGAGGGGGGCTTGAATATTATCGATCTAGATATTCAGTGCAAGGCGTTGCTTTGCAAACTTGTGGTCAAAGGTTTCCTACCAGGCCTTGAGCCTTGGAAGGATTTTTTCTTGTCTCAAATTTCCGGATGTACACCCAAGGTCGGGAGAGACTGGATGCCCAGCACACGTTTTTTGTTCACAGAGGCTGATATTAGAGCACCATCTTCCCCTCTTATTGCAGCCATTGTCAGAGCATGGAGAAGCATGAGATATTTTTTGCGACAAAGGCTTCCTAGGTCTTTGGACGAGGTTGACCAACAACCTATTATATGGAACGAGTTCATTAGGGATGAGGCTGGTCGGCCACTTGGTGCATCTCGTTATATGCAATGGTCAGGATGGGAGACATGCACATACACAGTTCTTGCTTGGAAGACCTTTAAGAGTCTTCCGGAGGATCGGAGAGTTGCATCCATTCAGCATCTTAGGGGCTCTCGCATTCGTATTGATCAGATTGATGCAGCTATTCCGCATGAGTGGCTTTCTGGGACCTTTCATGGAGACTATCATCCAAGTTGGCTAGGAGTTTTTTCGAGGATAGGCATACCTCTGCAGGTCATTGCTCTCCCTGGCCAAGAGGATACACATTGCCTCATTTATTCTATCATGCCGGGTGGGAGATTGAGGAGATGTAGTATGGAGGAGATCATCCCAGATACTAGGCTTAGTCCTGTGAGGATTGTTGGTCGCTCGGGGAAGCACTGGTTCATTGACCCTTCTCCTCAGATAGTGACTCATGGCTCTTGGTGTTTGTGGTTATATGAAGGCAGTCCTATCAGATATCTTCAGTGGGATCCAGGAGAGTGGGAGTGGATTGATGCCTTCGATCCTTTGAAAGGCCTTCCTTTTTTCAATTTCACTGTCCGGAATTCCAGGCTTCTCCTCACTCGACAGATGCATAGGATCCCTACTCTCAGGCCTCATTGGGAGAGCTATGATATTTCTCCAGTGATACAGCGCAAATATTAGCATAGACTTTGACACTCATGCAGAAGGAGCCAAATCTCCCATTTCTTTTGGTTATTCTTACATGGGGGTCTCCCCACCAATCAGTGGAGATCAGTTTTCGGTGTAGCACCTTCCTGTCCTAGGTGTGTGGCAGATTCTGAGACCGTACAACATTGTTTATGGGGATGCAACACTGCATAGCAGATTTGGGGTCCTGTAGCCCAACTTATGGGCAAATTGAGTGGCCGAGCCATGCATGTGACTTGGGGGCAATTGCTTGGCTCTCCCAGTCCGGTCTGCAACTTTTTTATGAGGGCAGTGGTACAGATTCTGGGTATATACGGGTTTTCACAGCCCTTGGTGTTATAAGGCAAATGCCATCATATCTAGGCCTCAACCAAGTCGGGGATTCTACACAAAAGCAGTACTTCCATCTAAAAACCCAATTTCCAATTTATGAATTTCCATTCTGAATATCAACTAGTATGAATTTCAACACACAATTACACTCTTTCCTGGTAATTTATAAATTTTTGACATTTTCTTACCCACATCACTCCACATCATTCCACATCACTCCACATCACTCCACATCATTCCACACATCTGATTATACACCCCCTAGACAGAGGATTGACACCAGTTGGAGAGATTATTGCCAATATTACAACATGGCAGATCTAGAGAGCTAGATGCACGGAGGCTATTGAGGGTGTCCAGATTTTTGGGTCTCAGTGCATTAGTACTATATGGGGTGATATCATCCATACTCTTATGGCTACTTGGGCTCGCATTCAGGGGCCCTCTCGTTCTGCGCAGGCGAAGCGTGTGATATTTATGCGAGAATGGGACCGTGGCATCTTCTTTTCCTTTAGTACCATAGGTCTTACATGGCATCAAGATGCTCCTCAGTGGTTGAAATCACCTTACATATTGGGGTGATTCTATTCTTTTTCGGCTTATAGCTGTGATTTTGGTAAGTTTTTCTCACACTTAATAGAAGTCTCTTTTTGAAAAATATATATATATATACTGAAGCAAAACAATCCCAAGCAAGAGACACAAGCAGTCTCATAAGTGAGGGAGCAAAAGATTGACAAGGCAAGATGAAAAAGTGAGAGGCCAGCCCACCTATTTATAGGTGGGGAGAGCTGGCCGACTGGAGCTACATAAGCTGGCCGAATGGGCATGAGAAGCTGGCCGACTGGGAAAAAACCATACGGGCTAGGAAAAATCCCAGAAAAATATGTAAAATAGGAGTGGCCAGCCCACAATCAAGGGCCATGCAAAAGGGACCAAAAGGACACCAAAAATGGGCAAAAACTTGGGATGAATGTGCTAACAGGCACTAGGCTGCACTACAAGTTTTGTGAGTAGCGGGGTCTCTCAATGGACCTTGGCAAGACCAAGGTAAAGAACATCACATCAGATCATAGTTGCATTCTGTGTAACCTGCCCGGAGACGATAGGGCCTTCTCACTACTGTGTTCACATGTCTTTTTCTTTTTTAGTGAAGATGTATTTATATTAATAATATGAAAAGAGTACATATAAATTGTGGGTTAGTCTTCTCAAACAATCAAGAGAAGAACTACCCACAGAAACTGCTCAATCCAATATCCTCTTAGTGAGTAGTTTCATTGTATCTGATTCCCATCTGTTTACACTCACCAGACTAGCAATGTTAGCTTTCACTAAACAGATAACTTTCTTAGGATCTACACTTTGCATGCCATCATTAACAAAGACCAGAGTGTTCACATGTCTTTTAAAGAGCTGACAACTTCAAATAACATTCACTTAACATGAAATGAGAAAAGATACAAAACTGGGGCTGGAAACGGGCTGACCCCCCTTAGGAAATTATGTATTTCCAAAAGTATATTTTACATATATACATATGAAGGTGCCAAGCGCCAAATTTCCAAGTAAATGAAAACAAATCAAACAAAAGATCCAAACCCTAGCCACAGTGCAAGGTCAAGAACCAACCACCGCACAAGCCACTCCGCAAGGGGAGAACTCCACACCTGCCTACTATTCAAACCACCCAGCAGGAGTAGAGGCACCACCGCCCAAGCCATTCAGCAAGGGGAGACACCTGGCTGCAATTCAACGGGAGTAGAGGCACCACCGCTCAAGCCACTAAGCAAGAGAAAACGTTTGCTCGCTACTCAATCCATTCATCAGAAGAAGATACACCACCACCTAAGCCACTCAACAAGGGTAGAACTCCACACCGCACTCCTAACTAGGGTGGATCTCCTAAGAGATTCCCAAGTCTCACGCAAGCTTACCTATGTGGATCTCTCCCGCAACTCCTAGTCTCACACCTGACAAGGAAGCCTTCAAATCAGCAAACCACCAAGCACCTCTGGCAACTAAAACACCTTCCTAGCACACAAATCAGGGTTCAGCTGAGCACCAAGCCCAAATCAGCACCAAGACGAGGGGGCAGCTTGTAGCTCATTAAATATATTTCCATTAGTAAAAATGACAAACAATTTGTTTCACTGATTTTCTGGCGATAAAAAGTTTCAAGACAACAAATTAGGGTTTCTGCTGGCTCCTCTATGGTGTCCTATTTGAGCCCTTGGGCCCTAGGGCTGACCATGTTAGCATGAGGGGCTCGTCACCCCACACCTTTTCCCACCTTTTTCCTCATTTATGGAGTCGTGGGTCTATTATTTGCCCAGTCGTGTGCTAGTCTAGTCGGCTGCCCCTTTTTGGGCATATATATAGCCGGCCCTGGCCCCCCACACACACTGTATTCGCCTCTTGCATGCCTTGTGCCTCTACGTTTTGGCTTGCTGCAGTCCCTCACTTACGAGATGATCTTCCCCCTCCTTCTCGGGACTTGTACCAACATGTTCATCTTGTTTGGTTGATATTGAGAGCAAGTATCCACCTGCGTTTTTCTTCATCTCTCTCTCTCACTCTCTCTCCTGCGTTTCCACTTTCCCATCTTCTGTTGTGCATTGCTCCAGTTATGACACACGAGTGTCCACTAGTGGCTTTTGCTTTCACCTTGGTGATTCATGTATATCATGGCTCAACAAGAAGCAACCAACAGTGGCAACATCGAGCTATGAAGCTGAGTACAGGACAACTTTTACAACAACTATGGAGTGTGTATGGCTCAAACCATAGTTACCACGGAACGTCGTTCCGCCTTCCCGGAACGCCGGAACGCCGTTCCGGGCGAAGGCACGTTCCCGGAACGCCGGAACGTTCCGCAAAAAAAAAAAAAAAAAAAAAAAAAAATTGCGGAACGTTTGTTTTGCTTGCAGAAATGTATGTTCATGTCTTGGGGGAGCAAATATTAGGAAGCATATTTGGCTATCCGTATACAAAAAGTTACATTTTTTTGTGTCATATGCTGACATGTCATATGACGTGGCGTTCCGCGACGTTCCCGATCCGCTCCTGTTCCCGTTCCCGCTCCCGTTCTAGCATCCGACGTTCCCGGAACGTTCCCGTTCCGTGGTAACTATGGCTCAAACGCCTTTTGGGAGATCTTGGTATTGCATAGTAGTCTCCCACCATCTTCACTGATAGCCAGAGTGCATTAGCCATTGCGAGGGACCCAATGTTTCATGCTCACTTAAAGGACATTGAGGTACATTATCATTATGTCAAGGAGAGGCTCATTGCAGGAGAGGTTAGCCTAGCTTATGTGTAATGGAAAGGGCAGTTGTAACACGAAAATCTTATCAATCATGAATACTGATCAAACACATGAACATGCCAAATAAGAGAGAGAAGAAGACAACTCTGCACAATACACCACACTAAGTGCCAATAGATAAGCTGAAGCCTGACCCCCGCCCCTGCCCCTCCCCCCCTTTATGATTAGATTACCAAAAAGGAGTCTGAGTCAAATACAACCTTGCAGGTGCCCAGGGATTCTCCACTGGCTAGCACCCGATTCTTCCAGTAGAAGATGAAAACAAAAGCAAAACATATGCTGAATTCAAATTTCAGTGTTCGTTCACAGAACAGGAGAGCTTTCCCAGCTTAGAGCACATGCAAGACAACCCACAGCATTTCCACATCAACCCAAGACAACCCTATATAACCATCTTCCACCTACCAAGCCCATAAAGCAAATCAACCAACCTTAAGAGGCTGTTTCAGCAGTTGACCAGCTCTCAGAAGCCTCAGAGGAAATCGGCCAACAAAGGTTTTCTTGCCAAAAGATAACCGGCCAGCAGAGAAAAGTCTTCGCACAAGTCGACCAGCTTCTGATGTCCATAGATGAGCCAACAGCTTTTCAAGGGCTGTTAGCAACTAGCCAGCACCAAGAAAAGCTCCAAACAGTCGACCAGCACACACAAGAGGGATTGGATCCCTGAAGCCAGCAGTTTTAGCTCTTCCAAAACCAATCAACCAGCTCCCCCAACCACCTGGAAAGAATCACATCATCACACAAGGGGGGATTTATAGCATTTATATGGTAGTGATGTGTGGATATAGACTAATATCGGGCTGGGATGCGTTTTCCTTTTTTAGGAGGTTTTTTTCCCTGACCATATATACGCACTCTCATGAGTCTATAAGTGACCATATATACGCACTCTTATGAGTCTATAAGTGACCTTATCATGTCACTTCACTTGTACTTCACTCATTCTCATCAATCTACTTTGAGTGTTGTGATTCCATCTATCTCTCCTTGCTTGCTACATCTATGTATGTGTTGCAACTTTCATCTCCACTCCAACAAATTGAGAAGATTTAGGAGAGTTTGGATTTCTACACTTGTTCAGCCCCATAGAAGCTTTGGACACAAGCCTTGGAGAGATCAGTAGTTTGTTGCAAGAGGCCAAATAGAGCAAACTGGCTGGTTTCAGAGAGCACGAGAGGAGCATCCATCGAAGCCTTGCCTCCTCGCAGTGGCTTCAAGAAAGTACCCCAGATAGCTCTTGGATTGAGACCCAAATGGCTGCAGCCCGCCGTGCAGAGCTTAGCTCTATTAAGGAGCCTCCCAAGTATCAATTTGTGCCCGAGTCACGCCAACCGTAGAAAGGGTGGGAGGGGTGGCATTGACAGCGGTAACAAGCTAGTCCCAGAGATCCACTCCACACAAGGCCAACTTCGCCTTCACCTTCCACAATGTATAGTTGGAGCTGTCAAAATATGCAGCGGAAATGATAACCAAATCTGAGACCACAAGAGCAAGTAGAGTGCAGAAAATAGACAGCACAAGAGAAGGAGAGAGATAGGCGTATAACTCTTCTCTATACACAAGATCCCGAGAAAAAACTGAATGAATACAATGTGGGGGCTATGGGGCCTATTTATATGGCCCCATGAGTGCAGTCGGCCAGCGCATCATGCCCCACCAGCCCTCACAACTGGGCACAGCCAGTCGGCCAACAGAGAAAAAACCCACGACTCCTTCTGATCAAGTCGGCCAGCTCCAGGTGAACAAGAGTGCAGTCGGCCAGCATCAGAAGCTCCTGCCAGCCTGTGGTGGCAGCCACCCACACCATGGAAAAATGGGGAAAAAATACAGGGAGTGAGGAAAAATAATAAAACACCTAAACAGGGCGGGCACACCCACAACAGAGGCCCTGGTGTTTGGTGTCTGATAAAGACAGGAGATGACTTCTAACAGGAGCCATCCAACTCGACAGACTTAGAGAACGTATGAAGCACAATCGAGGCAACCATCAGTGAACTTGGGCTCAATTCTCAAAAAAGAAAATGCACAACTCAAAAGAAAGAAGTGTCTACCATAGGTACCAAGCTACCACCAAAGCCAAAATTCACACAAGACCCCCTCTGCAAGTGATAGTGTCCACTGGAGAAGAAAACACTACCAACAAAGGGACTGCAAACCTAAAAATACAAGCCGACCAACTTCCACACCTTAGATGAGAAAAATGCTGAAGAGAAGGTACCTTCTTGCTGAAAACAATGAAGCCCAAGTGAAGGTAGAGCGACCAGCAGCTACTGTCCAGAAAACGCAGCAACTAGGGGCTGCAGATCTGAAAAACACAAAGCAGAAGGGCTATAGACATGGTAGAATATGGGGCAGCAGAAAAATGCTAATCCTAGAGCGATGATACCATTGATAGAGTGTGCACAGAGCGGAAGGAAGGTGAGCACTAGAATGTTCTGAACTCTGAGAGAGTTTCATAAGTGAAGGATACAAAAGGGAGCAAGTGTGTCAACACATGAACCACACAACCACTAATGAAGATATGGAATGGGACAAGACAGCCCACCTATATATAGGTAAAGGGGCTAGCAGACTGGAGCAACGGAAGCTGGCAGAGTGGAGCTACAGCACGCAACCTGGGAAAAATAAGGGTGGCCAGCCCACGACCAAGGGCCAGAAAAGGGAACAAATATGGGCAAATATATGGGCAGCATATAGGGATGAAATGCTAACAGGAGGTGGAGAACCACCGTTGTGGAACTCCCCACCGCTAGAATTGGGTGGCTTAAAGTTAAGCTACTCTAGGAGTGCATTGAGGTGTTGTCGGACATTCGGGCTCATCTAGAGAAGACCAAAGAGATTCACCACCATCTTACTCTCCCTTAGTAGATCTTCCACGAAGAAGGGTTGGATTGCGAGACAGGAGAGGTAGGTGGTTTGTCCGATGCGGAGGGATGGTTATGGAGATCCTTGAAGGCTTGCAAGAAGGACTGGTCTATGACTGTGCAAGGAAGTGGAAGATTGGTATCATTGGGCTCATCCCATGATTGACTGGTTCTTCTGGCATGGCCCTCTTTTGTGCATGGGTGACCGCTATGGCTGATGGTGGATCCACCTGAATGCTTGGTGTGGGTGTGGGGGACACAACAAGGGTGGGGGAAGGAAGTGTGCTGTCTGTAGCAGAGCAAGCTTCCGGCCACCTCAAAAAGGGTGGGTTAACTTAGTTGTAAAGAGATCCATGACTGAGGATTGAAAGCCGGATGCGGTGATAAGGCAGCCTTGAGATGGAGCCATGGAAGGAATGAAAATCCCCCTATATGGGCTTGCTATTGACAAGCCCACTGGCCACAAATAGTAAGCTTGGGAAATTCATAATTACTAAAAGAAGGATGGTATCTAATTCTAGATTTCTTTCATTATGTGATTAGGGTTTAATTAACCTCACATCTAGTTTGTGAACAAGGTTAATCTAATCTCACTTTTTCAAGTGAACTAAATGATGTCTGGATTGTGACAAAAGGATACTTTTATTGTGAAGATGGCGCTATTGCAATATTGAAAGCTTCCATTTGTTGGCACAACTCCAAACTCTCAACCCAATTACACATATGAAGCATACAAACCTAACTCTGAGCCAGCAATTGATTGCTTCAAGACATACACAATTCAATCGAAATACACAAAAAGCCTTTTTCTTCGATTAACCTCCCATTCTTGACTAGATCTCCAAGTAGTTTATTCTATGTGCCCCTTTCTTAGAATTTCCTCAAAAGAGGCTTCTCTCAATGCTAGACCCTACCTTACCTGGCCCAATGTCTACCACGTGGCCAATTATGTCTCTAAGGCTTAACCCTCTTCAAGCCTTTCACCTTAATTTATCAATTGATGCCTTTTGGCACCCCTTTAACCTTTCCTCTTTACATTGGTCACCTCAAACATTAGCCTAGAAGTCTAGATTCCCTACTCAAGCACCCGCTCTTAGAAAAATCCCACCAATATGACATGCAACACTTTCACAGCCTATGAACGTTTGTCTTTAGAAACAACATTAAAGAATCTCTCCTTTCAATTGTCGTCTTGTCCCGAATGAGCTTTCCTCTACCCTACTGTCATTTTCACCAAATAATACAAGTACTTGGTATGTCAAGAATGTTTGATCCTCACATCAAGAATCTTTCTAGTTCATGTGGAAGACTAGGTGGTTCAATCATCTACGAGATTATCCTCATCAGCAATTTTCCTCTTAAGCAACTTACATGAAACTCTAGATGTTCTTAATATTGTATTCTTCTTGTAGCTTTGATTTATAAGTAACCTCACCTATGCATTTAAATTCTGTGAAGGGGCCATAATACCTAGGAGAATGCTTTGGGCGTTTGCCCATCTTTAAGGTTTCAAAAGAATCAAGCATTCAAAAATACTTCATCACCCTCAATAAACTCCACCTTGCTGCAGTGTACTTCACATTGTTTCTTGCTCTATCTTGTGATGGAGATTGTCATGCCCAAGGCTGTCCTAGAGCTAGCACCTAGCTTGACCATGGTCTCAAGTTATTTCAATTGGGACCAAAAGTAGTTTGGATTCAATGCAAGTCAGTCATGGAGTCCCTTCTCTCTTTATTTAAAATGAATCATGTTCAACAGAGAAGCATAACGATCAAATCCTCTTTATCTGATCTCAATCACAAAAAGAAGTGAGGCTGGTTACAAATAAAAGCAACCTATGAGTGAGGTGATGACCGACCCATTCAGGCCGCCCAATAGGAATGGATGGGCGATCTTGCCCATCCAACTCCCCACCTGTCCCATGGACTAACCAGTAAGTCTTGCATAATATAATACAACCAACAACAGAAATAGCACAACCAACTCTAAGCCTTACTTTTGATAATTTCCTGCAACATGTGATTTGGCACAATCGACCATCGATCTCTCTCATGTCCATGTCCTTATACCTCCTTACCTCTTCGACAGAAAGAACCTTCTCCCAACCTCCTCTGTAGCAAAGTCCAACACATTACTCACATGAACTTGTAATAGCACTGAGGACTTTAAAAAAAGGATGGGATGGACATAGATTTCTATGTTACATAATAAAAAATGGAAAGACATTGTCCCCCCAAAAAAATGTAATTTAAATGGGTGTAAAGAACCTCACTTGGGAAAGTGAGATAACACAAGCAAAGCTTTTTCTTGAGAAAGGTCTCCGTGTGCCTCCAACAGGTCTATAGATGGTAGTGAAACATTGGACTGGGACATATTGTTGTACCAGTCTTTCACTTTCATAGTCCTCTCCATGTCACGTGCATATGATTTTTCTCTATGGTTATTAAGTGCTGCTGTGAAGTCCAGTTTCTTGGGGGTAAGGTCATCCCTGCACAGGTTTGCTTTCCCTTTTTCGAATGACCCCATCATGGAATGCCTGCTATAATTTATGTGCTGTGTGGATGTTTGTATTAGACTTTGTGGAGGTGACATAAAAATAGGGGATTTCATTGGAGAGTGTCTCTCCTCCACTTTCTCTACCTCTCTTAAAAATGCATCGTCATACCCTTCAAGATCATACAATCTCACTGCATTTTCTCCTTTGATATGATCTGTAGGCATTACCACACAATATGAAGGTGATGATTTCAACATTGCTTACATATGTAGCCCCTGCAAGTCACCAAACTTGGCAGCCCTCCTCCTGGATTCAAATGTTGCACAATCTTCTTTGCTAAGAGGATATGATCACTACTTTGAATTGCTTGGAATACCTGCCGTCCAGCTTCCACAGAAAGAGCTGTGATCATTCTCGAGGGCAAACATTCAACCCATCAATTCTGCCCTCCATCAGGCGGCAGAAAACACCCTGTACTCTGCACACGACCATAACAGCCCTCTTTCTGGTAAACGATTGGGCATCCTGTTTTCTGAAAGCTTTGCAGGCATCCAATTTGATGTTAACACAGCTCTGGGGTAATCCCAGCAGCAGATGAGAGATAAGTGATCTGAATAGCATGCTAAGGGCTCTGAAGCTTTCCTTCCAAGCATCAAAAGCTAGCCATGAAATCTACCCAAAAGCTTCTATTAAACTATTCGATGCACAGTTCCTGAAAGACCCATTTTCCAAAACAGCACTAAAAAGCCCCTGTGACAAACGCCATGTAACACCCAAATTCTAAAATGATCCATTTTCCAAACACCATGAAAAGACCCATTTTGCAAGACCCACTTCGAAAAGTCTGTTCTGGAATGTGCGGACCTCGTTTATCAGCTGTATACGGACAGCATGGCCACACCCACATGGACTAACATAACGATACTGATGCGCAGAAAGCCACACTCGGTCTCTGCTTCTCTCTCTCTCTCTCTCTCTCTCTCTCTCTCTCTCTCTGTGTATGAGTGCGCACTTGCAAATGAGTCTTCAGAAATGAAATTCACCCAATCTCTGTTTCTCTCTGCGTATTAAAAAAATTCTGGGATCACCTAGCTATAATCTGCATTTTCTGATACACAAAACCTTTGAATGTCCTGAAAGAGCACTGCTAATGTTGCGACTAAATCGAATGGGAATCTCAGCAGAAGACCGGACCCGATAGACGGTGTCACGGTGGACTGTCGGAGGCTGTCCTGCTCGACTGGATTGTGTACGCGCAGCTGCGCAGAAAAGGAAAAAAAAAATGCCTAAGAATTTAGAAAGAAGATGCCCAAAAGTACTTCGGACACGAGCCATCCCCATCAAAAACCGTGCTTTGACGGCACCCGTATAAATACGCTTGTCTCCTGTTACTTTGATTAAAGTATTGAAGTATTGCAAAATGACTGCTTAATCACATGCTACAAGATGCCATCCCCCCTTTTCCCATCTAATTCAAATTTCAAAATTCCCTCTTCTTTTTTGTTTTTTGGAGAAAAATATGTATGTATATTCCAAGGAAAAGAGCACACCCAAATTTTTTTGGGGTTGTCAATATAAAAAAAAGCGGGTGGGCACGAGGCGGCACGACTCTCCATCTATGGAGTCTTTCTTTCCTAACAATTGTCGTGCCCATTTTCGAGCATTTCAGGTATGAAAAACTTGTGAAAATTCCGAAAACCCATCGAAAATTACATTGCATCTGTTACATCCTTGCTGCCGTAAGTTTCGAGGGGCAAGTCAGAAAGCAACCCTGCACGGTGCATGAGCCGTCATAAAGAATTGTGTAATGTTTAAACCCCTCAAGATGCTCATGAATCATTGATTCTTCCAAGTTAACTAATCATAAGAAGACAATGCTCCAAAGTAACTTAGATTTAGCACTAGAAATTAGAGAAACTCTCGGGATTATTATAAGTAAAATATACAAGTTTCATCCCTTGAAAATTAAGACAATAACTAAGCTTAATCAGAATACACTGTTGATTGGGTATTGAGCACTAGACCGTCCCAAGAGCATAGTTAACTCCATCCAAGAAGGGTGCATGTCATACCATATAATTTTGCCTCATCCAAGGCGCCAAAGGGGAACTAATTAAGTTGCCTTCTAAATTGCACCACCTCTTTGGTAATGTGGCAATATATGGGAAGTAATAAGCCATCCAAATGAAGGTAGTAACATTGGGTCTTATAAACATAAGCATTCTCTTCATTGGCATATGCAAAAGACTAGATCTCTCACAATTTAGTACACTTGCCAACATCATGGATCCCATGGGGACTCATAGTACCCCACTCACATATACACATAACTTCCTCTATGATTACAAGCAACAAACAAACCGCACATGGAGTTTGTCGAAGTTCTCTCTACTAGTGTCTACATATTTCTCTAATAGTTGCATGCCATGTCATCACCAATTTGGGGACTTCTTGAATATACGAAAGTGCCCATCATGCTATATATCATTGGAAAGGTCTCGAGACAAGTAGATTCCAAATGTGCAATCCCCACAAACTTTTGATTTGATTTGCATAAATTTCACCATGAGCCCATTTTTCTAGAGAGAGGAGGTGTGGAAATCCTTAAGGGGCAAAAATGAGAGTCCATATTTTGCCTAATGTGTATCTTCTTCCAAATTCCAATATATTAAATCTTAAACAATTTAAACATGTAACCCTAAGTTCTAATGATTATAGGCTCAAAATTATAAAGGTAGATTAAGTTCATCATTACACAAATCTTCAAGTATTCTTGCTCCCTACATAAATCTTAAACAATTCAAACATGGAACCCTAAGTTCTAATGATTACAGGCTCAAAATTATAAAGGTAAATAAGTTCATCATTACACAAATCTTCAACTATTCTTGGCTACAAAGATCACGTGAGGATTATGTGCACATAACAAATTAGAATAAAGTAGTAACCTATATGCTACCATTGTGGATTCCCAAAGTTAGTTGATCCCAATGATTGATGATAACTTTGAACAAAAATTGTTTACTAGAGTTGATGATAGTTCTAAGGGCCTCACTTGTAAGAAAACCTTTTCTAGAGTTGATGATAGTTCTAAGGGCCTCACTTGTAAGAAAACCTTTTCTAGAGTTGATGATAGTTCTAAGGGCCAAGATTGGAGAGGTAAAGATACAGTTGCAATAATCTAAAAAAGCATGCTAAAGGAATATAATGCACCTATCTCACAACCTTGAAGAATCTACCAAAGCCAACATTTGATGGGTGTGTCTCCTCCCTTTTGGAGAAGGAGAGAGAATTAAAAGGAAGCAATCCCAGCATCATTGAGCATACATTGTTCAACAAAAGCAATGTGAAGTGTCACAATTGTGGTGGCAGGAAAGGACACTTTCAAAATGAATGCAGGTTGAATGTAATCATTGCAACAAGTTCAAGAAACTTTATGGAGACTACTTCGACCACCAATTATAAAGAAATCCCTATAGTGATAAGCTCTTCTAAAGAGCAAGGAGTCAAACACCACGACTACCCTAGCCATCTGTTGTAAAAGAGGGGCCACCATATGTATATTCTTTTAAAAACCATGTATACAAACCTATTACTACTCTTTGAACATAGGTGATATAAAGGTTTCTTACAAGTGAAGCGTCTATGCTATTTAACTGGGTCATGATGCTTTTCATTTTACTGACAAACTGAGCCAACGACTCATTGAAGTTTATTTGTAGACCATAGAATTCAATCTTTAAGTGAATTTCATGGTTCTTTGCCTTGGCTCCAAACATGAGATTCAATGTATCCCATGCATCCTTTATGTGTTCCTTAGAGTCAATGTGATGAATAAGACTAGGGCCCGGATGTAAACCAATAAGTGACAATGATTGTGCATCTTTTTTAACCCACCCTTCACTTGGTTCATCCAGCACATTTTCCTTAATGACTTTCCACAATTTCATATGCATTAGAAGATACTTCATTTATGTAGCCCAGGCGTGGAAACCTTCCCTATTGAACTTCTCTACATACGAAGTGATGCTTGTTGATGTTGCCATAATGATAAGGTCTTACCAATGAGCTCATTATCCTTCAGTGTCTATTCTTAATTTTTGCTTCTAGAGCTTCCTGAGGATAGCCCCAATGCAAAGTTAGGGCTTGTGATGTGTAAACACACTAAATACAATCCTAATTGCTCAATTGTATCCCCAATTGCACCCAATTTTTGTTAGTTGCATATTCATGATTAATCTTGATCACAATGATTAAGCAGTCAAGAGAGTGGAGACTCAAATTGAGCTTGTGGAAATAGACATTGAAAGGGGTTTTTGCATGAGGGTGTTGTCCTTGATGAAAACTAAAAGCACAAGCAAAGACTCCAGTTCAATTTTCTCAAAACATAGCTAATTAGGGAACAATTAGGTAATTGTGTTTTGTCTCCTCACATCGTGACCGGGTGACAAAAAATGCTAAAATTTTGGCTGGGATTAGGTCATAGCATTGCTAAGGCAACCCTAGAGGGGCTTGCCTCAATTCGACGCACACACAACGAATGACGCAACGAATGGCGCGAATAACTAGTCAGCAAAAAAACGTAGACTGCAGGTGATTGGCGAGACGAAAATGGTTGATTCCTCCAATGGAAAGGGATGCCTTGAGGTGGAGAAGAGTTGGCTTGAAGGGTTTTGCAAATGGTTGAGAGATTGAGGAGAAATCAGCAAGTCAATGTTGGCCACAAAGAGGAGAAAGTGGACAAGATGAATATTAGTGACTAATTGCTTGATTAGTGAAGTGTTTAAGCTAACATGAGTCGATATTAGTGATGTGGAGATAGGGAAGGCTCTGATACCATGTTAAAATCCATGGTACCTTCACTAATGCAAGCTGATCACATGCTAATGATGAATGATTACACTAAGCTAAGGTGGATGGTGTGATGTGTGCATGCAATAGACTCAAATCAATTACGTTCCAAGATAGATTAGCTTGGACCCATAGAGAGACTTGAGATGTTTGCAAGTGCTTGTACTTTCATTGCTTGAAAATGACCCCTTTTATATGCATAGAGTCCATCTTTGCTTGTTCCATGCATGTGGGATAATCCAATTTTGCCATATGGCTTCATGGTCACCTACTCATTCCCTGCCCCTACATGTGCTCTATGGCACCGCACTTCTCAACAGACACCTCAATTGGTACCCTCGGATAGTGTGACACCTCTATCGGTACCCTCACACATCTCATTACCTATATTGCTAGATATAATCCACGTTAGTTCAACATTCAATTGAACACATCAATTAATCCCAATGTTGTCATAAGAAATAGGCAACCATAATATCAAATCACATGTACCAATTTACCACGGTACACATGGGCGTCGCCGATATAAAATAAGAAATATAATTCCCAATACTTAAGAGTAGTTCTCATAACATTCCCTCTTGCGTGGGTTGCAACTGTCCCAGTTGCATAAATCCATGAGTGGATGGCTTCATGATTGGTGTGAAAAACTAGATCAAATGCAACAATCCAATCAAATGAACATATGTGAAACAAGTCTAAGTGTCCCATACCACAAAGGCACATTCCACATATACACATAAGATGGTAAACGATAGAAGACATAAATGTGTTCAGTGTATCTACATGAAATGAATCTAATGTTCCATACCACCAGATTAATTCCACATATCACTCCCTTAGAATAGAAGTTTGAGACAGAGTAGCTAGTTTCCTCTGAAACTTAAATTTTGAGATAAATTTTCTTTATCTTAAAATTATTATATTATATTTAAAAAAAATAAATTCTTAGTCAGGATGTTATAAATCGATATCTAAAGTGAGCATTCGGGCGGATGTTCCCAAAAAATAAAGAAAGCAAAAATTTCTAAATTTCTAAAATTTTCAAATCTTTAGTAGTGCTTATGGTCTACCTTCCTGACTCACTATACTAGGGTCATTTTTACACTCATAAAACCCCTCAAAAGACCATTTTTTACCTTAAGGGTACGTTCACATGATGCAAGGCAAAAGAGACCCAAAACTCCTATCTTGCCCCCGCGCACGCACCATTGAAGCTTTTCTAAACTTTCCCGTACACCGTGGATACCTTTCGGTCATGGTTGCATGCCCCAAGTGGCCCCATTCCATTGGGCGACATGACCACCATAGCATATTCAAATTTCCCCACATACCATGGACACCTTTTGTTCACAGTTGCATGCCCCAACAAGTGCCCCTATTCCATTGGGCAACATGACCACCATAGTACATTCACATGTGGTCAACCATGCCACACACATCTGTGAGGGCAACCATAGTACATTCACATGTGGTCAACCATAGTACATTCACATGTGGTCAACCATGCCACACACATCTGTGAGGGCAAAACGATTTCTGAAGAGTCCTCATCTAGTGGTCACCTCCATACATGCACCTCGGCAAGGATAGATGCCCCAACCACACTCTTGTACCTTCTTCTATATCCAGGGATCTATTCCCACCCCCCACCCTTGTACCACCTCCCCTTGAGCCACTGAACTTGACATTCCAAGCTCAGTACAAGCTCTAGGAAGGGGAATGGCATAGCACCCACATACATCACATACACAACCCATGTGGGAGAAAATTTTCAAACTTTTGTCGAAATTCCACGGAGTTGGACCCTTGTACCACCTTCCCTTGAGCCACAACTTGACATTCCGAGCTTAGTACAAGCTCTAAGAAGGGGAGTGGCACAACAATTGCACCCACAGAAATCACATACACAACCCATGTGGGAAAAAAATTTCAAACTTCTACTGAAATTCCATGGAGTTGGAGACCCTGTATTCCACATATAGGTTTTTAACCAAATCTTTCAGGTATTTAAAATTTTCGACGATGCAACCAAAGTCCATCTCCTTGGACTTAGCCTTGAAGGCAAGGCAGTGCATTGGTTCCAATCCTTGGACCCTCAGCACAAAAACACTTTCAAAGCAGTGAGAGAGGCCTTCATTCTTGCCTTTGCACCCTACGGGCCCAAATAGAGCCCCATCATCTAACTGTTCCAATTGGAATATAAACCAGAGGAAACCTTACGACGCGACTACATCGCACACATCAAGTACCTTGTGCGACTACATCGCATACATCAAGTACCTTGATTCGCGTTGTTGCAAAGAGAGGGAAAAATTGAGTGACAAGCACTTAATGGATCGTTTGCTCTTGGGCTTACACAATCCAAGGCTTCACGACCACATGTTGGTCAAGGACCCCTCCACCATTGATTAAGCCTGCAAATGGCTGCTCTTTCTTGATGACAACATGTGAGAAAGCTATTCCATGCAATTGGCCACTGTGCTAATAACAACCCAAAGCTCATTTGTAACATTACCTTCCTCTCCTCCCGGGTATCAAGCCTTACTGGTGGCACCACCCCCAGCTAACTACTCACACATAGTGCCGCCAAGACCTTCTCTAGTGCCCATGTTTCTATTCTAAAACTGTTGCCTCTCCAAGCAAACCCCATTGCTCATGGAAAGATTCAAACCAAGTCAATTATTAAACCCCTGGATCCAATGCGCTCCACCACCCCTCACATCATATTCCTTTGCCGGTGCCTCACATGGACCCTAAACCAATTGTGCATACTATAGGTGCATCCGCAGGGAAACCACCTCTTCAGTGTTTCCTCTGCTAAGGGACTCCATAGAGTGGCTGAATGCCCTCAAAAGAAAAGCCTACAAGTGACACCACAAATGTCATGGATGTGGAATTGACCATTACTACAAGGATTTCCCTTTGCAATCAGTTTCTCACTCCACAGTTGAAGGTATGCCATCCCTCAACGTGTTGAGCATTCACCATGGGAAGATATCCACTATCCCCTTAAATGTCATCTCACGGTTGCAGGACAAGCTAAAGAAGGCCACATCCTCCTCCTCTGGGAGGTGATGATCGTGCCGAAATGCCACTCCCCCAAAAACTCACCAAACGAAAAAACGACTAGCTACATATCCCAATGTCATTCTCGAGAAGCAACGTCTTTAGGAGGCCTAAGCAATGGTAGAGAACTACTAGGCTCAACTTGAGCCGTTGCCCATTTTTGTGACCTTTGACCTAGTACCTGAGTGCATGTTGCCTCCCATACCTACTCAATGTGTGAGTCAAGAACATGAACTTTTGCACTAGATAAGGCAGGCACCCCTGCTTATGCTCAAAGCCAAGGAAGATCCATTTGCCAACATGACATTGACAAATGAAGATCTAGCCCCACATGTGCCTCCTAATCCTCCAGTGTTTATTCCACAGGCGGCCAAGCCCAAATCCCACATTCACATCGAACAACTCGATGTGAACAGTGACACGAGTCTGATGTCATAGATGCAGGAGCACTCCAAGTAGTTATTTCTATAGGAAATAACTAGTTGGAGTGCAAATTTCATGTCATAGATGCAGGAGCACTCCAAGGTCGGATTATCATTTCAAAGAAGTGGATTGATGCCACTCACTAGCCAAATCAATTGGCCAGTGAGTGGATTGATACCACTCACTGGCCAAATCAATTAGCATGAAGAAACGACCACCATGGAAATCAATGGCAACAAGGCCACAGTCCTCTTATGTCCCCAAGAGGAAATCGTCCACACATCCTCACCCTTGACTGCCCTTCCCCTCACATGCTCCATCCTCATCATCGGTAGTCTCCCTTGTTTCCCCACCCCATGCCACACTAAAGCCGCTTGAACGAGCACTGTCGACACCCTCCAACAATGACAATCAAACCTTGTTGTTGCAATTCCCCTCAACTCTACATCCTCGACCACCCACAATGTAAGCACCCCAACCTCTTACCTCTATCATGAAGACAACCAATGGTGGGTGCTGAAGTATCTTCTTGTAGCTTAGGGGTTCTACAATGGCTACACAAAACTCTGGATCCCAAAACAGCCATTCCAAAAACCCAAGCCGTGCAAGAAACCAACTAAGCTAACAAAACCCAACCCCAAGGCAAAGCTTCAACATTGGCTAGTCCCCAACCGCCAAGGCTACTATGAAGGCAACACTTGCTTCTGGCTACCCAAGAACGCCGCCTGTGCTCATCCACCACAAGAACTCCCTCGAAAGCTATGAAAAAAAGGTCCCATGGCCAAAAGTTAGGTAACCCCAAGCACAATGCACCCAATAACGTTGGGTGCCTACCAATGTGCTGAAAGTCAAGACTTCCATGAAGGCAACACACACCTGCGGCTCCTAAAGCCCCAATCAAAAGCCTGTCCTCATTGTCGACCACCTTCTCCTTGCTGCTCAAGGCCTCGTCAACAAAAACCTAACAACCCTTGTCAACCATGGGCCTTCATCACTCGGCAATGATGGGTGCCCTGGGCGTCTAAGACGGCAATGATGGGTGCCCAAGTGCCTCTTAGATGCCCAGGGCTTCAATGATGGCAACTCCATCATTTGGCTCTCACGGCATACCCCTCAGCACTTTGCTGCCCAAACCATCCCAATCGAGTCGGTACCTATTCAATCAAAGCGGCAAGCAAGTCCTCTGTCCATCAATACGGACTTGCCCACACCCAACCCATGGGCACTCAAAAGCTCAATTTGCTCAGCCCTTTTAACCACAGGAGCCTTAACCGATGTTCCACCCACTCCACGACTTCGTCCACCAAACCAAGAGGCAGTGTTACAAATGTCAGAGCTTATATGACCACTCAAAGATAAACTCAAGGGTAAGCTTACAAATCTAGCCAAATGGACTAATTAGTACAAAACCCTCTTTAGGGGTGTTGAGACCAATAAACACATCGCCTGGTTAATGGTACGACTCATCGCCTAGATCTTCTTAATCACCTATGCTTTCCTTGATGCAAGTAAGGGCTTCCAACGAATGCATGACCTTCCTATTGCTCGGGGACGACATTATGTTCCCCAAGGTTGCAGTCAATTTACCCTGCAATCCATTGCGCTTGCTATGAAGAACATAAACTTGGAAAAATAAGGAAAGAATGCAAGGGATATGCTTAGTAATTCCAACCTTACATCTTGAGTAAATAAGCATTAGAGAGAAGTGGGGTAAAAGAGAGAGAGAGAGAGAGAGAGAGAGAGAGAGAGAGAGAGAGAGAGAGAGAGAGAGAGAGAGAGAGAGAGAGAGAGAGAGAGAGAGAGAGGGGGGGGGGATAATAAAACTTTTACTCGAAAAGAAGAGAAATAAGGCATTAGGGAAACATTTAGATTGAGGAGTAAAATATAATTGATTAGTAAATAGAGGCGATGGGTTATAAAATATGAGGGTTAGTAAACCACATCCTCAACTTAGGGGATCAATTAGTGGGTTAGAAAAATATGAGAGGTGAAAGAGTGCACAGAGCGGAAGCAGAGTGGCACTAGAATGTGCTGAACAGAGAGTGCAAGAGAGAGAGAGATATGGAGCAAACTATGCTGAATATACTGAATCAAAACAGTCCCAAGCAAGAGACAGTGATAGTCTCATAAGTGAGGGAGCAAATAAGTACAAGACTCTATGAAAAATGAGAGGCCAGCACCCACTATTTATAGTGGGGAAGAGCTGGCCGACTGGAGCTCAGAAACAGGCCGATTGGAGCTGTTGGACATGGCTCACTGGAAAAATGCCATAATGGTTGGGAAAAATCCCAAAAAAATACTAAAAAAGGGGTGGCCAGCCCACAAGCAAGGGCCATACAAAAGGGGACCAAATGGGCACCATACAGAGCAGAAACTGGGGATGAAAGTGCTAACACCCCCTCTCAGCACCAGATGCTGAACAAACTCCGAGAATCGGAAGATGAGGAGCCAAGGAAGCCTGAGAAACCGGCTTGGTGAACAAATCTGCAGCATACTCCGCGGAAGGACAATACTCCAAACGCAAATCTCCAGTAAGAACCCGTTCACGAACATAGTGATACTGAATCTCAATGTGTTTCGTACGAGCATGAAACACAGGGTTCTTGGCGATGGCGATGCAACTCTGATTGTCACACCAAAGAAGAGTAGATCCGGTAGGAGGACAGCCAAGCTCCTCCAATAATCTCTGCAACCATATCGCCTCACATGCAGCATAACAAACTGCACGGTACTCCGCCTCGGTAGAGGAAAGCGCCACAGTAGGCTGCTTTTTACTGCTCCAAGAAATGGCTCCAGACCCAAGTGAAAAAACACAACCAGTGGTCGAACGCCGTGTATCTGGATCTCCAGCCCATACCATCCAACAAGAGTGCGACCTTGGCCATAGAAGATGCCAAAATCCAAAGTGCCACGTAAGTACCGAAGAACTCTGAGAGCACACCGCCAATGCTGCTGACGGGGTTTGGATGAGAAGGAACTCAATAAACTGACTGCGAAGCATATATCCAATCGAGAGTAGGTCAACCATACCAAACAACCGACGAGAACCCGATATTGTCCCTGATCAGTCCCTGGAGAAGCATCAAGCGAAGAAAGCTTCTCACCAATATCCAAAGGAGAAGATACTGGTTTGCACCCAGTCATCTGAAATCTGTCGAGAATCTCCTGAGTGTACTTCTACTGAGAGAAGAAAATGCCCTTCGAGGTCTGCCAAATCTCAAAGCCAAGAAAATAGTGCAAGAGGCCCAGATCCGTCATCTCAAATTCTGTCTCCAAAGCATCCATAACAGAACGGATCCGCACAGAATAAGAACCTGTAAAGATGAGGTCATCAACATAGACCACAATGATAACAATCAACCCCCTCTCAAGGAGGATATAAAGGTTCGAATCTGCATGAGAACGGCGCAGGCCGAGCTTCTGAAAGAACTCATCAATCCGCTGGTACCAAGCCCGCGGAGCCTGCTTTAGACCATATAAAGCCTTCTTCAGCCGGTACACATGATCCTGTTTGCCTGGAACAACAAATCCTGGCGGCTGATCAATATAAACCTCATGTGTAAGCTCTCCATTCAAGAAAGCCGACTTGACGTCCATCTGGAAAACGGGCCATATAAAGCCTTCTTCAGCCGGTACACATGATCCTGTTTGCCTGGAACAACAAATCCTGGCGGCTGATCAATATAAACCTCATGTGTAAGCTCTCCATTCAAGAAAGCCGACTTGACGTCCATCTGGAAAACGGGCCATCTATGATGTCCTGCAAGTGCAAGAACGGTGCGAATGGTAGTCATCCGGGCCGTTGGAGCGAAAGTCTTATCGAAGTCGACACCAGGGCGCTGAGCATAACCCTTGGCAACCAACCTCGCCTTGTGCTTGTCCAAGCTGCCATCAGCTCGGAACTTTGATTAGAAAATCCAACGCACACCAATCACCTTATGCTGCAGAGGCCGAGGCACCAAAGTCCAAGTGTCATTCCATTCGATAGCATCTAGCTCTGTCTGCATAGCATGACGCCAAGACTCATGTGAAAGAGCCTTGTCTATAGAAGTGGGATCAGAAGGACCATTAATGATTATAGACATAAGAGCATAATTAACAAACATGTTGCCCTCATGAATTTGTTTCCCTGTAACTCTGGAAGAACGCCGAAGAGAACCAAGCGGAGGAGCAGAAGGAAGCTCACGTAACCCAGAGTCACAAACTGTCTGATAATACCAACCAGGTACAGATCTGCTCGAACTCGCCGGAGGAGGAGTAGGGTCATCATCATCTGACTGAGAATCCTCAGCTGGAGGTGTAACAGTAACAGCGGGAGCAGGAGGAGGAGTAGAAAGAGGAGAAGGAGGTGCAGGAAGAAGAAGCTCACCACCCCCCTCTGAAGATGTAGGAGTCTCGTCGAACACCACATCACGGCTCACAACAACTTTACCGGCTTGAGGATCATAAAGACGATATGCCTTGGACACAGTGCTGTATCCGAGAAAAGTCATGCGCTGAGACTTTGAGTCCAACTTGGAGCGGTGCTCCTTAGGCACATGAACATACGCCGTACATCCAAATATCCGAAAATGAACAACGGAGGGCTTCTCACCATGGAAAGCCTCATATGGAGTTTTGTCGGGAAGAGCAGCAGTAGGAGACCTATTCTGAATGTAGACAGTAGTGGAAGCCGCCTCAGCCCAGAAACGTCGAGGTAATGAAGAATGCTCAAGCATAGCACGGGCCATCTCCATAATGGTCCTATTCTTCCTCTCAGCAACTCCATTCTGAGATGGAGTATATGCTGTAGTAAGCTGTCTCCGAATGCCATGTGTCTTGCAATATTGCTGAAACTCCTGGGATGTAAACTCACCCCCTCCATCGGTCCTGAGAGCCTTGACCGAGTGACCGGTCTCTTTTTCCACCTCGGCTTTCCAATCACGGAAGTGATGAAAAGTCTCATCCTTGGTCTTCAGAAGAAAACCCAAGTATATCTGGTAAAATCATCCACCATCACGAGCATGTACAACGCCTTACTCAAAGATGCGGTACTCATAGGACCACATAAGTCTGCATGAATAAGAGCAAGTGATGTCGAAGATCTGTGTGTCGCCTCCTTCGGAAAGGCGGCTCGGTGCTGCTTCCCCTGTAAACAAGAGGAACAAGGAGAAGATGGAGCCTTGATGGGGTTGGTAATCCATTAACCAACCCATCCTTTGAAGCTCGTTGCAGAAGCTGATAGCTCAAATGGCCAAACCGAGCATGCCAAAGAGCAGAAGAAGCACCAGAAGAAAGCAGAGCGGTCAGTTTGTAGAGGCCACTATCTTGGACTCCCTGAGCCAAGATGCTACCAATCGCTTTATCACGAATGGTAATCTCATAACGAGAAAAGATCACTTCCGCACCCTGAGCTGTAAGAGCACTCTCACTGACAAAAGGTTAAAAGCGAAATCTGGAATATACAGAACGTCAGAGAAGTACCTCTTGTCCTCTTCAGAATGGAAGATGGGGATAGTGCCATGACCATGCACTGGCACAGAAGAAGAATCACCCAGAGTGATCTCGCCTGATCTGGCAGTGAAGTCCTCGAACCAATCTCGATGGGGTGTAATATGAGCAGTAGCACCGCTATCAACAATCCAAGACCGTGACTGAGAAGTCACAAGAGCAAGTATACGCCGAGTACCTGCTAAGAGAAGAATTCCATCATCCTTCTTGGGTTGAGACACCGCCGTTGAGGAAGAGTTCTTTGCTGCTTCATCACGCTTCTTCTTGTGACATTGGGGTGACTTGTGACCCTTCTTGCCACAATAATGACATTAAATGTCCTTATTCTTTGAAGATTTGTTGTCTTTATCCTTATCGAAATCCTTGGAGTTCTTGTCAGAACCCCCTTTACCTTTCTTTTGTTGAGACTTCCCTTTATCTCGTGCTGAGCAATTGTCCTCAATTATCACAAAATCATAAATACTCATCATGGGCTAGTATGAACATAAGATGCAATCAAGGATAAATAGGTGACAAGGGCATGATTAGGTACCATTGAGAATATTGGATGGGGTGTTCTTTATACTTTAACAAATATCGATGATAAACATTATCTTTTCTAGTTGTTATATCTGCTCATGGTCTAGAATAACTTCTAGTATGATAATATGAGAATCTTCCTCTTTAAAGGGAGGGTTATCATAGATTGGATAGGCTAGAAGGGGGCTTCTAAATGGTTTCAGTAGACTAATGTGAAAAGAGTTATTACTATGCTAATGTGATGGAATATCTAGAATATAAGCATTGTCATTAATTTTTGTTAAAATCTTGAATTGGCCATAAAATTTAGGGGCTAATTTAACTACGGTGTGTCTGTCAACACTTTTGAGAGTCTTCTTTTTATATATATACAGGAAGCCAAACATAATCACCTTCTTGAAAAGTGATTGGCTTACATTTCTTATTTTCTTGGTTGGTACTTAGCTATAGCTTCATGTAGCTTTTAATGTATACAGGTATGATCTATGGTGAGATCATCAGTTGGGATAGTGTGTGAACGTCGAGAAACATGTGTCGGTAATTTCCTACTATACATGACTTCAAAAGGAGCTTTCCTAGCTAGCAGAGTGTGGCATATTATTGTAAGCAAATCATAGCAAATGAAGATGTTGGTCCCTATTAGTTGGTGTAGATATTATGTAGGAACTTAATAAATTTAGAATGGTACTATTAGTTACCTTGGTTTGGTCATTGTTTTCAGGATGAAAAGTAGATTGAAATCAAGTTTAGATCCAATATTTGTAAATAAAGAAATCTAAAAATGATTACACAATCTAGAGTATAACAACTTTAGGTAGACCATGATGTGTGAAGAAATATTTAATGAAAAGATGTGCAACTTGTGAGAAGCACATAATGTCTTTTTTCATGTAATAAAATATACTTTCTTAATAAATTATTAACACACTAGTCCAAAGCATATCATTTTGTATAGAAGTAACATGCAATCCATAGATATTTATTCCCTGTTGGAATTAGGGTTGCAGGAATGCACACACAACTTCAAGAAGATGAGGAAGCTTGAGCACAACACAGTAGTGTATTATGAGTGCCAAAAATGAAAGATGACAAGCCCTAGAAGATAATGGGCGTATATACAATGCACGGGGGAAAAAACCTCCTAGTGAGGGAAAAAGTGCCCCGGCGGTCCTAAGTGTGTTCACACACATCACTACTATAATATGGTAACAAATCCCCCCTGGAGTGATGCGGTGAACAAGAGCTAGCACTCATGTATAGGGAAGTGTCTAGCTATGTGGACGAATCCACAAAAGGGAGTAAGCCCAAAGCTTTGCGAAAAGCTTCGAACTTCTCACGAGGCAGAGCCTTTGTGAAAAGGTCTGCAAGGTTATCCTGTGTTGGCACATAAGCCAAACTGATCTCTCCTGCAGAGAGTCTCTCCCTGACATAATGGTAGTGCACCTCAATGTGCTTCGTACGAGCATGGAACACTGGGTTCCGCGCAACTGCCAATGCGCTCTGACTGTCAGTGAAGATGGTGGTGGCAGATGGCTGCCCAACACCCAAATCAGCCATAAGGCGTCTGAGCCACACACACTCAACCGTAGCTGTGAAAGCTGCCCTGTACTCAGCTTCACAACTAGAAGTGGCCACAGTAGGCTGCTTCTTGCTCAACCATGATATGCATGAGCTTCCAAGCATGAAGCAAAAACCACTCGTGGACACGCGTGTGTCATAACAACCAGCCCAGTCAGAATCTGAAAAAGCATGTAAATCTGGCGGCAATGATCCCCCCTTGGGATAAAACAACCCAAGATGCCGGTACCACTCAAATAGCGAAAGATACGCTTCACTGCCTGCTGCCAATGCTTAATGCCTGGGCTATGCATAAATCTGCTCACCTGTGAGACTGCAAACTGAATGTCTGGCCTCGTAATGCATACATAAATGAGGCAACCAACAGCTGTCTGATAGAGTGTGACATCAAAGTGATCTCCAGCATCATGAAGACTCAACTTCAAACCTGTCTCCATTGGAGTAGCAATAGGCTTGCAGTCTTCAAGGCCAAATCTCCGCAACAATGTTTCAATATACTTTGTCTGACACAAAGCAATACCTCCATCACACTGCTTAAATTGTATCCCCAAATAATGATGCAAATGCCCCAAATCTGACATCTCAAAAGAGGCATTCAAATCAGCCTTAAAATCAGCAATATGACTCTCATTTGGTCCTGTGAGCAGCATGTCATCGACATAGAGAGCAATGATTAGATGTACACCATCCACACGTTTAACATACAAAGTGCTTTTTGTTGGACTATTCTGAAACCCATGTGCAGTCAAATATGCATGTATTTTTTCATACCAAGCTCGTGGAGCTTGCTTTAAACCATATAAAGCCTTTTTTAACCTGCACACTTTGTTTTCCTGCCCTCTTTGAACAAAACCACGAGGCTGCGATACATACACCTCCTCATGCAAATCTCCATTTAAGAACGCAGTCTTTATGTCCAGCTGATGTACATTCCAACCATTATGAGCTGCTAATGCACAGATGCTACGAACAGTGGTCATACGACATGTGGGAGCAAAAGTCTCATCAAAATCAATGCCCTTCTCTTGAGCATAACCTTTTGCAACAAGCCTAGCCTTATGGCGATCCACTGTGCCATCAGGCTTACGCTTCAATTTGTATACCCACTTAGTGCCAATGGCCTTCTTGCCAGGGGGCAAGTCACATAAAGACCATGTACTATTCTTCATAATAGCATCGTATTCTGCTTGCATAGCAGCCATCCAATTTTCTGAACTTTGTGCCTCATCAAATGAAACAGGCTCACTTTCATCGCACATACTAGAAACAGCCAATGCATAACAATCTAACGCATAAGAGGCACCATGAGAGCCAGAACGAGTGCGACTAGACAAAGGGGCATCCAACTTGCTGTCACGCAAAGTCTGCACCAGCCATCTAGGCATGTTCCTAGAGCCCTCAATCTCTTGTCTCTCATCCTCAAGTGCATCATGCACATCTGCATCAGATATAGGCTGATCTGTGCCATCATTTAAAACCTGCATAGGCTGAAAAACTGCCTCATGAGGTATTGCACTTGACTGTGCACCACTGAAAAGAGGCAACAATGTATCATAGACATCACGTGAGCTGATATCTGTCTCCTTAGTACATGAAACCAAGGGCTGAACTGCATCTTCCACAAATACAACATCACGGCTAACCAAAATGCGCTTTGTCTGTGGATGATACAAACGATAGCCTTTGCTCTCAGCACTATATCCAACAAAAATACATTTGACAGCTTTGTCATCCAATTTTCTGCGATGTTGCACAGGCACTAATGCATATGCCAGGCAACCAAAAACACGTAAATGGCCAACAGATGGCTTGCGGCTATGCCAAGCCTCATATGGAGTGACAACCTGTAATGCTTTGGTGGGACACCTGTTTAGTACATAAGTGGCACACATGACAGCCTCAAGCCAAAAACCATGTGGTAGACTTTGACTCTTAACCATACATCTTGCCATTTCCATGAGAGACCTGTTTTTTCTCTCAGCCACACCATTTTGCTGTGGTGTATACGGCACTGTACATTGGTGTTTTATCCCACGCTCAGCCAGAAATGCATTAAATTCTGAAGACATATACTCCCCCCCTCGATCTGAACGGAGGGTGCCCATCTTACTTTTTGACACATTTTCAGCCATAACCAAAAACTGTTTGAAGCACAAAAACACTTCGGACTTTGCCTTCAAAGGATATACCCATGCATGCCTGGTAAAATCATCAATGAAAGTCACGAAGTAAAGGTAGTTTCCAAATGATGGAGTTTGCATGGGACCACAAACATCACTGTGAACAAGCTGCAATCTGCGTTCAGCTCTCACTGATCCATCTTTGGGAAAGGAAGCACGCTGCATTTTACCCAATATGCAGCCCTCACAAACATGCTTGACAGGTGCCTCAAGCTTAGGCAAAGAAGACACCATTTCAGATTTCTGCAGGCGCAGCAAACTTGCAAAATTCAGATGACCAAAACGTGCATGCCACAGTTTTGCATTTGAAATAGCCTGCGTATCCATAATAGCACATGCTGAATCCTCTACACATTTGCCATCCATATTGAGCTTATACAGCCCTCGACATAGTGAACCAGATGCTACAATGATGTCACCACAAGAGAGATCATGAACAGTACATCTGTCATCCACAAATTTTACAACCAAACCTGTTTTGGCAAATGCGGAGACTGACAGCAGATTCTTTTTGATCCCTGGCACATACAATGCATCAAAAAGCGTAAAGGTGTTGCAATTTGCAACATTCAGCACAATCTGTCCAACTCCTTTAACGGGATAAGAGGAGTTATTGGCACAAGTGACAGTATTCCCTGTGGGAGCAGACTCAAGGAAAGTGAATAAACTGCGCTGCGAGGTGATATGCTTAGTGGCACCACTGTCAAAGTACCATACATCTGAATCTACTGCAGACATACATGTGTCATGCAAAGATGGGTCATAACTGCACTGCGCATTGAATGCCCATTCTGTATCTTGAACAACATTAGCAGATTCATTGTTAGAAGGAGAGGCATCTGCAAAACAGCCATACCAGCCTCTTTCTTCTTAGCCTCTTTCGCAGCCAGCTTAGGACACGCTTTGATGACATGATCATTTCCCTTACAGTACTTGCAAAATGTCTTCTGTTTGTCACCCTTCTTCTCATCTTTGTCTTCCTTCTTTGGTTGCGCAGCATTTGCAGATTTCTGCTTACTAGAAGAAAAGCCAGCTTTACCTTTCCCGCTTCTCTGACTAGCAACGAAAGCTTGATCTGCGACACGCATAATATTCCTGTTTTGCCTTGACTGGTCTTCTTGCAGCAAAACAGAAACTAACTCCTCAAATGATAAGGCATTGGGATTGCCTTTCATCATCAAGCGAAGAGTGGAAGCAAAACCCTGATAAGAATCTGGTAGACCATTCAAAACAGTCTGCACAAGTGAACTGTCTGACAGGATTTCATCTGCAGAAATGAGCTGCTCTTTGAAATCCTTGATCTTTGTCAAAAAGCTATCCATAGAATCACCTTCGTTCATATGCTCACTCTCCAACTGTTTTCGGAGATAAGCAACACGAGCCTCATTTCTTGCCTGATACAATGTGGCAAGTACATCCCAAGCATCCTTAGAAGTCCTGCAGGAGCGAATATGTGGAATAATGGTACGTTTGACAGACAGCGCAATCAAAGCATGAGCCTGCGCATCTCTACCATCCCAACGAATCTGCTCTGCTGAAAGTGGTGGTTCTCGAACAGCTGCTACAGCACTTGTGCCTGCACCATCATCAACAGTACCTGTTTCTGATGTGTTTGCAGCATTCCCAGCCACAATAGGACGTGCATCAATACCCTGCACAATGTTCCATAACCCCTTTGCTACCAATACATGTCGCATCATATATGCCCACAATGGATAGTTGGTGCCATCCAACTTATCCTCAGCAGCCAACATGCGGAATACATCATTGTTGTCAGCCATGGCCAATGACTGTACTACTAGATGTAAATGCTGTCTGTAAGAGGTAAACCTGTATAAAATCGACCTGTGCTATGTAGCACAGCCCAAAACAGACGAATGGGCACCTGTCCTGCAGATTTTAATCTTGACAGAAAATCTGCACAGTAGGACGATTTTGCCTGCGCAGTACTTGGAATGCAAAAACGGAGGGCGAAATGACTTCAGATCAAAATTCTGAAACGAACAAGCCCTACAGGCTTGCCCACGGCATATACTAACCTGCAGACGCTCGTGAAACCTCGTCGCAATCGGAGGAGATGAAGCGACAGGTGCCGGTGATGCTGCCCGGGAGGAGGAAGCCTGCTCTGATACCAATTGTTGGAATTAGGGTTGCAGGAATGCACACACAACTTCAAGAAGATGAGGAAGCTTGAGCACAACACAGTAGTGTATTATGAGTGCCAGAAATGAAAGATGACAAGCCCTAGAAGATAATGGGCGTATATACAATGCACGAGGGAAAAAACCTCCTAGTGAGGGAAAAAGTGCCCCGGCGGTCCTAAGTGTGTTCACACACATCACTACTATAATATGGTAACATTCCCAACAAGGACAATCAAGAATAGCCAAAACCATGTTGTTTCATTGGTGTCTTTTTGCATGCAATAAAATATGCTTGCTCACTAAATCTACCAACAATAGTCCTCACCATATCATTTTGTGCTGAAGTAACAAGCAAACTAGTAATGAAATCCATATATATTTTTCCCAAGGACTATCAAGAATAGGCAAAGGGATTGGTAAGCCATGCTATTTTCCATGATGCCGATTGACTCGTTGACAAACAAGACATTCAGAAACAAAGTTGGAAACATCATTCTTTACATTAGGCCAATAAAAATTATCTATGCTTTTATAGTAACGATTCCTCCATGACCAATGTAAGGAGGATTATGCTTAAATGGAAGAGTTATGCATAAACGCTTTTGCATTAGGCCAATAAAAATTATCTATGCTTTTATAGTAACGATTCCTCCATGACCAATGTAAGGAGGATTATGCTTAAATGGAAGAGTTATGCTTAAATGGAAGAGTTATGCATAAACGCTTTTGAAAGAAAAGGAATCCATCTTGATATAAATAATTATCAATTGGCAAATAGTTGTTAGAATTTCAATTTCAACCATGCATCATGAAAGTCAGGATCATTCACGTATGTATGATGCATAACATCAAAAGAATGCATGTCAAGAACATAAATGTTTGTAACGGAAGGTCGTCTCCTTAAAGCATCAACTACAACATTTTCTTTTCCTAGTTGATATTGAAGGAGAGGATGAAAACTTTGAATAAATGATGCCCATTTAATATGACGATTAGATATCAAAGGTTGGGAAAGTAAATGTTATATACTTTGCTGGTATGTTTCAATGAGAAACTGAAAACCCATTAAATAATTTTTCCACATATGAAGTGCATGGAAAATAGCAAGAAGTTCTTTATCATAAGTGACATATTTAATTTTGGAGGGTTATAGCTTATGACTTTGATATGCAAGAGGATGACCATCTTGCACAAGGACTACACCAATACTGGATCCACTAGCATTAGTGACACAACAAGGAAGAAAGGTTTAGAAAAATTAAGTAATTGAAGGATGCATTGGGTGTATGTGTCAAAATATGTTGAAGTGTGTCAATGGATTTTTGTTGGTGTTCATCCTAACAGAAAACAGTGTGCTTACAAAGAAGAAATCATAGTTAAGGGCAATGCAATCAAAGAAAAATTGCAAATAAATTTTTTGTAATAACTACAAAAACCTAGAAAAGAACAAACCTAAATAAAATTCTTTGGAGTAGGCCAAGTCTTAACAGTGTGCCATCGTTTTTGGGATCTACTCTAATGCCTTCAACTGAGACAATGTGACTTAAATATTCAATTTTCTTTTGAAAGAAAGAACTTTTTTTTAATGAATTAGCATATAATTGATTCTCTTTCAAAAGTTTGAAGATAAAGAAGATGTTGTTTATGCTCTTCTTCACTTTGACTGAAAACAAGAATGTCATCAAAGAAAACAAAAGTGTTAGTGTTTCAAGAAAATACGGTTCATCATTCTATTAAAAGTAGCAGGTGCATTGGTAAGACCAAAAGGTATAACAAGAAATTCATAGTGTCATGATAGAGTGCGAAAAGCAGTCTTATATATATCAAAATTATGCATACAAACTTCATGACATCCATATTTCAAATCTATCTTGCTAAATACACACGCACCATGAAGTTTATCCAACAAATCATCCACATGAGGAATAGGATATGTCTTTTAATAGTTATCTTATTCAAAGCTTTATAATCAATGCACATGTGGTAGGTTTTGTTCTTTTTCTAAGCTAAGAGTATTGGGGCACCAAAAGGAGAACTACTAGGTTATATGAGTCCACGGTCTAAAAGTTCTTCTATTTGTCGTTGAATTCCTATTTGTTGAATTTTATTTCGTCTATAAGGGGCCTTTTGAGGTGGTTGAATACTAGAGATAATCTCAATTGTGTGGTCTTTTGGACGGATGTAGGTAGTCCTAGGGGTGGGACATCTACAAAAGAGTCTGTAAATTGATGTAGAAAAATTTGTTGATTATGTGACAAACTATGGTTAGTCACTTCAATTTCATTCACATAAATCATATAAGATTTCTCTCGTTTCCTTAAAGCATACTCGGCTTGAGTGAGTGATACAAGAAAAGTTTATATGTAACATCATTGTGAAGAGTTAAAGTTTCATTTTGATGTATAATCAAGATTGTATATATGTCATAGTCAATTTGAGGGTTAAATTGATGTTGGCGAAAGGGCATGCCTAAGATGATATCACTAGTGTGCAGTGTGTAATTAAGAAATCTCTTTTCTCTTTATAGGGACCAATAACAATCTCTAATTGCCTTAATTTCCTTAGTACCAAAGTAACATGTACCTTGGAATGTAGATTTAACCTTATAAAGTGATGGGCATGTTTCTAATTGCAACTTCTTAACAACATGCTCATAAATAAAATCATGTGTACTACCATCATTCAACGCAGTAATATTATGACCATTAATTTTACCCTTCATTTAAAGTAATGAATAAAATGAAATAGGGTTACTTGGCACATTGCTTTGGTCGGGGGTCGATGTTGTGAAGTTAAGTGGTTGGAGGTTTAGTAATCTTCCAACATGAAGTAAGGTGGTCTAGCTGGTTGCACATGTATCATGTAGGGCAAGGTTTCGTTACAACATGAAGTAAGGTGGTCTAGCTGGTTGCACATGTATCATGTAGGGCAAGGTTTCGTTACAACATTAGTGTGGTGACTGTTAGGCTTGGGTTGAGATTCATTACTTTGATTATTAATAGTCTTTACATTTTTGTTGGAATTTGTGCGTGTGTTACTAGGTGCTACCTAAGGCTTTCTATTTGCACATTAAAATTGTTAAAAGAGCTTGGTTAAGTAGGAAGGGTTCTCAATTATTGTTGAAGCCTGAGGTTTGCCCATTATTGGATAAAGAAGTATTGAATTAACGAGAGAGTTTGTGCAAACCTCTTTTACGTTCCGCATCATGAGCTAAAGAAATAGCTTCATCAAGTGAAGTAGGTTTGAGCATGTTTACCTCTGCTTAAATAGTCTCTTCGAGTCTTGATTTGATAAAGTATGATGGAAGGGGAGAGGTGAAGTGAAACCAGAGATCAAGGGAAAAGTGGTTTTGGGGCCTTCGAGGTGGGAGAAAGGCATCAGTGGTGGCTAATTTGGAAAGAGAGTTAGAATTTAAAAAACCCACTTGGGATTTTTGGGTGGTTTTGAGAAATGAAAAGTGGTTTTTCACCTTATAATGACCTTTGGGTAAAAAAAATATGAGTTTTTATTGCCTAGTGGACAAAAGCAAGCTTCTCCTTGAAACCATAGTCTTTCTATTCTTTGTAATTGAAATTTTACCTTTGATTAAGCTTCTTACACCTCTTTGTCCACCATTTTTAATTATTGAAATCACTCTTGGCTCTCGTACCACTGTTGTAGGAGGTTGACATGAACCCAAGTAATTAATTAATAGAATAAACAATTGCTCAAGACATGAGATTGGGTCCAATTTTCCCCCACATAAGAGTGAGCCCACGCTTCCTCTTGGTGTACTTAAATATATTTCTTGAGATATCTTTCAGGACTCAAAATAGTGTGCTTTATATGTCGACTTCTTAGAGAATAGCTTGCTTCAAAAATAGCTTGCTTCATATGTATAAAGGAGTTTTCACATGTCCCAAATAATGTACACACCATTAATAATATATGGATGACACCCAAAATGAAAGGTTATATAGTATCAATGTGATAGATTCTATGATTGTGCATTTACAAGATGCACAAATGCCTAAGGAGGCTTGGGACACCTTGGTGCTATATTAGTTGTCTATCAGTGTGATAGATTCTATGATTGTGCATATGCAGGATGCACAAATGATTGAGGCTTGGGATACCTTGGTGAATATCTATAGTATAAACACCTAAGGTTGGAAGACACAACTAAATCAATAGCTACATAATATGACCAGAGGAAAGCTGAGTATAAATGATTGCTCAACGAATATTAAAGGGTTACATATACCCTTTCTTGTATAGATCTTCTAGTAGATGATTATGATATAGTGTCCATGATCTTGAATGGTCTTGGCAATAATATAGCTAGTTTTAGACCTCCATTGGACTTCGAGAGAACTTTCTTGATTTTTAGGAATTGATTTCTCTTCTCATCCAAGAGAGGTGATGAATATTGGGGGAGGTTCATCCTCCAACAATTAGAATGAGCAGGCCTTCTACTCATATACAAGTAGAGGCACGTGGAGATTATCATATAGAAGCTGAGGTGGAGGCTGTTTTGGAAACAAAAATCATGGGCAATAATAACACTAGGATTCAAATGTGCAAACAGGTGAAAGGCCACTTTAGAGGTAGGGGGAGCTAGAGGGGATGAGGTGGTTAGAAAATAAATTAGAGTACAAATAACATAGAGTGTTATTACTATGGGAAACCAAGGCACATGGAAAAGAATTGCTATAAAAAAGGATGATATTAAAAGTAGAAAGTTGGCAACTATGAATCATCAAGTAAACAGGGTGGTGATGACATAAATGAGCAGTTGTTTGTGATGTAGCATATGCTCAGTTTTACACGTGTTAGGATCTAGAGATGTTTAGTATGTCGATTATGGCACCTCTAACCACATGATCAGTCATGTTGAGTCCATCTCAATATAGCTTCCACTTTATCAGGATCCATACAAATCCCTTTCAGAATCACCTCAGACACTATGTGTCCAAGATATTGCACTTTTTTGAAGAAGTCACATTTATATTTTTTATCAAACAAATTGTTTTTCCTCAATAATTGAAATACTTGTCTAAGGTGCTCAATATGTTCTTATTCATTTTGACTAAAGACTAGTATAACATCAATAAAAACACCACAAATTTTCTTGAACAAGGATGAAGTATAGTGTTCATTATGGTCCTAAAAAGTGCGGAAGAATTTGTTAGACCAAAAGGCATAACTAAAAACTCATAGTGACCAAAAGATGTTCTAAATGTTGTTTTTGGCACATCTGTAATTCTTATTCTTACTTGATGATATCTAGACCTTAAATCTATCTTACTAAAATATTTAGCATCTTTGAGTTGATTAAACAACTCATCTATCCTAGAAATAGAAAATTTATTTTCTATTGTGATTGCATTCAATCCACGATAATCTATCCTAGAAATAGAAAATTTATTTTCTATTGTGATTGCATTCAATCCACGATAATCTATGCACAAGCACATAGATCCATCTTTTTTCTTCACCACTAATATTGGTGAAGCCTAGGTAGACTTCCTTGGCCTAATAAAGTCTTGTTCTAAATATTTAGTCAATTGTTTTTCAACTTCTTGTCTTTCATTTAAACTTACTCTATAAGGTGCCTTATTAATTAGCTTTGAATCCTTAAAAACTTCTATACGATGATGTATCTCTCTATCTGGAGGTAAACCTTTTGGCAGTGTTTTCAGAAAAACATCTTTAAATTCTTTTAATAAATTATTTAAAGAAGAATTATCTACTTCACAAATACTTGAATTAAACTTTTCATAATGGCTTTTAAATTGAGGCATTACATAACACAAAAACATTTGTTCTATTTCGTTATCTTGATGATGCTTTTGGAGCTCAATATTACATACCAAAGGAGAAGATGGTACATTTTTCTCTCCTTGCAATGTAGTAAATTTTCTTTTATGCTCAAATGTTAGTGTATTATGTAAATAGCTTCTAGAAAGTGTTTTCCCCAATGAAAATAACCATTCTCTCCCAAGAATTATATCTGTAGTGTTGACAGAAGTATCACTTGAAAATCCAAGAGTGCTTCATACTCTTGAATCTTTATCCCAACTTGGTTTACCATAGTATCCCACTCATACTCTGATACCAATGTAATGCTCCTTACGTTATAAGCTTGAGGACTTGTAAGATTAGTGCTTTGATTCTCCACCCAACCATATCCCAAATGGACCCTAAGCTCATGGTTATATAGGCCCTGATGGTGCATGACCTTCCAGCTTCTTAAAGGCACCCACTTTTAGTGGAGAAGAGAAGGAGAGAAATAAAGATGCGGTCTATATTTTTCTACAAAAATGGCAAGATTTGTATCTTTTAAGAAATGTACCTGATCATAACCATCCCATTGAAGTTAGCCTATCCTTACAAGGCAAAGCTTATAAGTGGTGGGATGAGTTTAGCAGAACCTAGGCAAGTACCCGATTCTTGGGATTCATTCAAGGAATTATTTTTAAAGGAATATCTTCCTAAAAAATAAAAAAGATCAAAATTGGGAGAAGTGGGATAATTGTACTATGGAACAAAAGAATTTAAATCTCACTCAATATATAGGTTGCTATAGAGAAATTGTCTTAAACCTTAAGGAGGGCATAGACAATTTTCAAAAACTAAGAGGCTTGAAAAGGGAGTACAAGAAGGAAGTTCGATCCAACGAGCCAAAAAACTTAGATGAGCCTATAAGATTTGAAAAAAAAATGATGATACCATGGGTAATGGTAACCGTAAAGAAAAAGATAATTTTTTTCCATATAAACCTCATGGAGAAAATTTTCTCTCTCAAAAAAGAAAGGTTTTTTTTAAAGGAAGAACCTTTAAAAAAGCAAAAGTCCAATCTTAGTAAGTTTCTAAAAAAGCAAGATTTTGAGATAGCGATTTAAAAAAAACTTTATTTCTCTTGTTTTGAGCCAGGACACGATAAAAAAGCATTGTCCTAAGTCCTAAGGACAAGAGCTTATTGGGAATGGTATAACCTACCTAAAGGAAAATCAGTGCACACCATTCAAGTGTTGACACTTAAGGATTCTCCTAAATATAAATCTGTCGAGGTTTGTCATTCTAATGAAAAACATTGTTGTATGGTAGCAAAATCTATGTGGGAACTAGCATTTAAATCACATGATTTGGTTTGAGTGCATGGAAATATTAAGGATAAAAAAGTTCGAATCCTTATAGATGGTACGGCCACACACAACTTTTTAAATTACAACTTGGTTAAGAAACTTAAGTTGCCTCAAGTCCCAAGTTCTCATAAGTATATAATATCATTAGCCAATGACTATGATAAGGATGAGTGGGATATTGTGGTAAACCAAGTTGGGATAACAATTCAAGAGTATAAAGTACTTTTGTATTTTCATGTGATGCATCCATAGATGTAATTCTTGGGAGAGAATGGTTATTTTCATTAGGGGAAACACTTTCGAGAAGCTATTTGCATAATACATTAACATTTGAGAATAAAGAAAAATTTATTACATTGCAAGGAGAGCACAATGTACCACCTTCTCCTATGACATGTAATATTAAGCTCCAAAAGCTTCATCAAGATAATGAAATAGAACAAATGTTTTTGTGTTATGCAATGTCTCAATTGTGAAAAGTTTGATTCAAGTATATGTGAAGTAGTTAATTCTTCTTTGAACAATTTATTAGAAGAATTTAAAGACGTTTTTTTGAAAACATTGCCAAAAGGTTTACCTTTGGATAGAGGGATAAATCATCCCATAGAAGTTTTAAAGGATTCAAAGCCAATTAGTAAGCTACCTTATAGAGAATAAGTTTGACTAAAAGAGAAGAAGTTGAAAAACAGTTGGCTGAAAATTTAGAGCAAGGCTTTATTAGGCTAAGTAAGTCTCCCTGGGCTTCACCAATATTAATTGTGAAGAAAAAAGATGGATCTATGCCATTGTGCATAGATTATCAAGGATTGAAGGCAATCACAATAAAAAATAAAGTTCCTATTCCTAGGATAGATGAGTTGTTTGATCAACTCAAAGGTGCTAAATATTTTAGTAAGATAGATTTAAGGTTTGGATATCATCAAGTAAGAATCTTTTGGTCTAACTTATGCCCCTGCTACTTTTATGACCATGATGAATACTGTAATTCATCCTTATTTAGGAAAATTTGTGGTGGTTTTTATTGATGATATACTAGTGTTTAGTCAAAATGAACAAGAACATATTGAGAACCTTAGAAAAGTAGTCCAATTATTGAGAAAAAGTATTTATTTGCTAAAAAATCTAAGTGTGACTTTTTCAAAAAAGAAGTGCAATATCTTGGACACATAGTGTCTGAGGAAGGGATTTGTATAGATCCTGATAAAGTTGAAGCTATATTAAGATGGAAGGCCCCATATAGGTGCATTATAAACCTTTTTAGGACTTGTAGGGTTCTATCAAAAGTTTATAAGGAATTATGCTAAAAAAGCTGTTCCAATGATGAACTAGCTTAAAGTAAAAGGAAAACAATTTAGTTGGACTCATGATCAACAAACTAGTTTTAAAAAATTGAAAGTAGCAATAGCTATACTCCTATTTTGCAAATAGTGGATCCAAATGAACCATTTGTATTGGAAATGGATGCTAGTAATTTTGATGTAGGAGCAGTATTATCAAGTCAATAAAGTTGAGCGCCTAAAAGTAGGTGGAATATTACAACCCACTACAAATACATGAGGGTAAGTGGGAAAGTATTTTTATGGATTTCATAGTGGGACTACCCCGAAAAAGTAGAGGGCATGATTCAGTGTGGGTAGTAGTGGATAGGTTAACCAAGTTGCTTGACAACATAAATTGCCTGCTTAGATGCCTTCAATAAAATGTAAGGTGGGAGCTCTAGGTACTCCAACCACCATAATTCATGTTGAGTGTACAACCCAATGTCACCTTGCATATTCACCAATTCTTCACACATAAGTGATCATCAAAGTTAATTGCATCCTCAACAAGTGTACCCTTTTGAACATAGCTCCCCATTATATCACCATCGGCAAATGTGTCAACCATTACCCCCAACTTATTATGGAAAGCATATGGATCATCCACAATATTATCACACCTACTTGCATAATCTTCACATGATGTAGGAGTGTGACATTCCATTCCTTCTTCGCAAAGAACAAAATCTATGCAACATAAATTCCCTAAGAGTCCACACCTTTAACTCTTTTGCATCCTCACCTTAATCATAGTCACCATAAGCATCATAACTATCATCCCAATAGTCATAATACATGAAATCCTTTACATTGAAAGAACGGCAACAACTAGGTGAAGAACTTTGATGTCAAAGCTTAGAAGGAACCTTGGGTTTAGATTTAACCTTGAAGCTTGATGTAGTGGGAAAAAGACATGATGTATATCCATCAAATTCTCCATCATAATTGTCCTCCCACTCAATCTCATTGGCATTATTGTACCTCTAACCAATGTGTGCATGAATCTCTTCCTTTGACGAGTGCATACCCTTGTCCCTCTTGAATTTCTTCCCCACAAAGGATATGAATTCGGCATTCTTTTCACACTTTTGCACTCCCGGTTGCTCAAGAATGTAGACCACCTCATTTTTAACACTACCGACCTTGTATCTCGTCAAATATTTGCCGATGGAAAGAGGAATGTTGATTAAGGCAACCTTACTCACAATCTTGGTTACGTACTAAAGGCATATCCATTTCACCCCAAAAATAGCAATTGCAATTGGCGGTCATTTGTAGCCCAAAGTGCAAGATTGGATGCCCCATACTTTCCTTTAGCAACACCACTTGATGAAGACGGACTATGTGTAGACAAGCACCCAAAAGAAGATGATTTTGGTGGTAAACCCATTTGCGCATGCACAACGCCACTCTAATTCTTCCATTGATTCCCGGCGTCTTTAAGTTGTTATTGTGAAAGACTCAAGTCTTTCCCTAGTTCATCACATTTACATTGCCTTGCAAAGGTGGTTCCTCCACCACCAGAGTTCTTTGCCTTTGAGTGGAACCCACTTTGAAATTCCTTAGCAATGCTTCATGGTGCCGATCCATTGCTTCAATAAAAGGGTGTGGCTCTTGTTCATGCTCTTAGTCAAAATATCATATACAATAGATTGTTCAGATAAATCACTAGCTTATTGAGCTTGACCATCTTGGATCGATTTGAAGAGTTCCCCCATTGATTGCATTTCATTGCTTATTACTGGTACCACTTGCACACTTGTAGTAACATGCCCACTTGCATCCACGTTATTTTTAGTGATCGGCACATTATCCACATTTGTAACCTCTTCTTCAAGTTTAAAATCCTTTGTCTTTCATGGTCTGAAATTGGAAAAGAGGTCGTAACTTGCTCAAATATTGTCGAAATTTAGAGATCTTGGGTTCTATGGGTAGCCCTCAATATAAACTACCCAAATATGCCAAAATAGTAAAAATCAAAAGTGCCCAAGTATCCTCTATTTTATGGTTTTCGTTGCTGCACTGTTGAAAATGGAAAAATGGCTCTAAAACCCTATAAACTAGTTGGATTTTGGTAAGCACAATAACTTGTTGGAAATCCCTTGAGTAGCATAAGCACTAGTCTAAACCACGTTGCTTCAGTCAAAAGGCAAGTATTCTTTGTTTTGACTTTGACTAAAAAGTCAACTATGCCTAGTGGACCTAGCTAAAGTTGTCCAAATTAAATGATCTTTGTCTTGCTAGGAAGCTCTTGACAAGTACAACACCCCCATATGCTCATTTTGCCAAATTAGGGTGTTGTTTGGGACTGGTTGACCTAATTCAAAAATCTTTTGGTTAGACACAAACGTTATTAGAATCAAGTACTTGATAGCTTCAATTGTAGCCCTAAGTGCAATCTTTCAAGCTATGTATCACCCTTCAATTCAGCCCTCTCGGTTATGGGTTGAATTAGGGTTTGACTACTAAGCCAATTAGCTAATTTGAGCCACCAATTATACCCCAATGACCCAAATGACATGAAACTTGGTAGGTAAGGTATATGGGTAGTGGGAAACATAATGGTGAAGTCAAATTTGAGATCCGACACTCCATTCAAAAAATGGAAAATCTAAATGGGGAGATTAAGGGCTCTATAGAAAGACCTAATGATATGGAATAAGCCCCAATGTCCAAATTTGGTTCAATCCTTGGGGGATGCACTACTAAGAAACCCTATGTCACACATGCATTCAAAGGGGTATTTAAAAAACCCCTTACCTATGAATTTTTCATGAATAAAATAACCCCTTTTTCTTTATGAACTTACGGGTTTTTTTAAATCAATTTAAAAGACCCCTTCTATAAATGTATTTCTGTAAATTTACCTTAAATTTTTGAATTAAAAAACCCCATTCATTTGAACTCACTTGCTATACTTACATATTTTTAGGTGAACCCCTCAAGGTTCAATCCAAAAGCCCTCGAACTGAATTACACTTTTCTGTGAATTGAATAGTATGCCAATTTGTCACCAAAAGGCATTGAACATGCATGCCCTCGTATAAGTGCATCCAAGAATTCCCATAGCTTACTATTGCATCAAGAACACACCTTGCTTTAACATTTTTAACCAAATTTTGGCATGACCTTGGCATATTTTCAAGCAAATCTCAATCCAATATAGCCATAAACAAAGTGGTGAACAATGCCAAAATGCATCCCAATTTTGCCAACACTTGCAAGTGTCTTCTTAATACGAATGGTGTCGAGGACAGAGAGCTTTATGCTTGCCGATCTCCTAGCCAAGCCTTCTCACCCTCTCTTACCAACTTTAGATGTAAGAGTTGAGGCCAAGTGTTTGCATCCAAGTACCTAATCCCCTCCTGTACCACTTTACCAAAAGCACTCATAGCACGGTTGGTTCAAAACATGCTCCCCCCCAGCCTCTCCACCATATGTTGAGATACCCTCACACATTGCTTATTTACTAGAAACTGAAATGGAAAGCATAGAAATGGATGAGAGGATGAGACACATATCAATGGCATTTAAAAAAACATGCCAAATCATTTACAACACATGGATTCAATAGCCTTATGCTCCAAATGGTTCCCGTATAAAGTCCCTCACCATGGGCTCAAGAAATACATCAAAGGCATCCAAATAGAGAATAAGCATGCAAATAGAGAATAAGAAATACATCAAAGGCATCCAAATAGAGAATAAGCATGCACCATATCCATCATAATGCATCCAAGAAGCTCAATGCAATACCCTTTTCACCACAATGCAATCAAACAAGCCAATATAAAGATATTATTTGTCGAATGAGCCACTAGTTTCGTGTGGATTCAAGAGCAAACTAATCTATGCCTATATGGCTATGATAAAACCCTCATGAAATCAAGAAAATAGCATAGAAGCTTCATTGCCATGGTTTCTTGATCAAAAAGGGTCACAAATGCATCTAATAGTTCCATTATGGTGAAAAATCAAGCTTACTATGAAGAAAGACACCACTTCTTGGGAATAGGTAGGGTTTCATAAAAAAACCCCCAAATCTTGAACACCTTTGCAAAAGAAGTGAGCCATTAAAGTAACTAATTGATGGAATATGCTTGAAGGACTCACCATTGACAAAAGGGAAACCTAAGAAGTGATCATGCAACCCATTTCCCTTTTTTTGAGCAAGAATTAGTGCTAGTCATCATGTATTAGGCAATCACGCTTGTATCATGAAAAATAGACACAAGAAGTAGCTATTTACGCAAAAGTGTGGAAGTGAAGAAAATGTGCACAACGACTATTTTGAAGCATCGAACCATCAAATCCATGCTCAAGATACCCACGACTCTTTCCCAACTTCAATCACATAGAGATCTTGCTCCAAATTAACCCTAATTTTGAAAATGTGAGATGGAAGAAAGGGGAGAAGAAGAGAAGGTCCACACCATACCAAGTTTGTCCATAGCATACTCAACTTCGCCAAAACTTGTTCGCCTCCCACAAAATTTAATCCACTGCCTCAAATTTGGTCCAATCTTTTATTAAATGCTTCCAAATATGTAAGAATTTTCATTTGGCCATAGCCAAAGCTTAAAGCAATTCCTTGTTAGACTTAAGATTTCCAAGAAGATTTGGAGATAATTCGAGAACATCAAGAAAACTCAAGAAAAATGCTAAAATTGGATCAAAGGCATGAGCTCTGATACTAATGAAAGAAAGGAGGAAGGAGGGACTCATCAATGTGGTGTCTAGACACATCAGACATCATTTATATGGAGTCTAAGGACATGGGTGAAGGTCACCATGGGAGCTTGCATAAGCAAGGCTTTAATTGATATTGAAGATGATAAAAGTGATTATTAGAACTTGGTATTATAATTGTCTTATATACTTTTGCCCATGTTCACACACACTTACTCCTTGGCCCCCACATTTGGCCATGCCCATGGTCCCCTTTTGGCCCTTTACATAATCTTCCCATGGTCCCCTTTGGCCAAGTGATAGTGCTCTAGCTTTGGCACTTTATTACAATTATACCCTTAAAAAAACTTAAGAATATATTCTTACAAGCGTAAAACTTAACTAAGAACAAAAGGGAGAGAGAACCGTGGGTATAATGGCTAGCCTAGGGGTGTTAAATCACATCCCAATATTAAAACTTAATCGAGCATCTGGAACCTACCAGCCCTTGAGGTCCATGCCTCAGGTGTACAACTCCCAATCACATCCTAACCATGAATTAGACTAATCTTATGCATCCAATTATGCCATTAGGTTTAGTAGCTCCAATTTTTATAGTGAATTGGTCCTATGCCACCGGGTTTCAAACCCTTGGTAGCTCTGATTCCCATAGTGACTACTAAAGGTCCTATATCAAATATAACAACTCGTCCTACTTTCTTATAAATTCTTGGAGTTGGTATCCCACAAACCTTGCAATCCCTAGATGCCCAAACTCTAGCAATATTGAACAATCTAGGAAGGGGAATTGCATAAGGAATTGCATGGTGCTTTAACCAAAGAAGGACCTACACATGAGTCAAAAGAGTCATCTAGAATTATGGCCATATAGATTTTGTAATAAAGTAGTTTTCATTGCACATGCACATGGGGAATGGGGCCTAGGCACTTGGGCTTAGGGACATTTACATGTGTACTTTTGGGGGGCCTTGGGGTATATTAGGTATAGGGCTCATGGATATTTTACCTTTTTTGATCATTATACTTTCATGAGTACTCTTACTCTTTGGAGCTCTAAGCTTCCATGGTGGACTTCATCCTTTTAAGAAGCTATGTGTGTACTCTATTATGAGTGCAATAGGTTCTACTCTCTAAGATGAGTGGGACGTGTGTTCTCCATGCTAATGAGTGCAATCCCCTAGGTTTCTTTCATTGCATTAGTATTGGAGCTCTTGGCTTAGATCCTTGCTCAGGGAGTGCTTAGTGATAATCATTTTTGGATTATGCTTAATTCAATTTTTAGAATGCATTTTCTTGATCTTGATTAGTGATAATCATTTTTAGATTACTAGTAATCCAGTTTTTCAAAATGCATTATCTTGATCATAATCAATGTTAATCATTTTTGGAATTGATTTTTACACAGTTTTTAGATTTGCTAATTTATTGTTTTGATAAGAATATCAATGAAATTTGTGTTAATCACTATTTTCAGAACTCTAATCCACTTTAGTGTTTGATTTCTTGAACTTATTGATCTTCTTGATCTTGATTTTCTTGAAATTTTCTTAATTTTTGAAATTAGGGTTTGTAGAGATTTTAGCCAACCAATTTTGAATGATTTTCTTGCATTATCTTGATTAGAGAGCCTACATTTTCAAATATCAATCCTTTAAGCTCTTATTTCTTTAAGATCAAACCCTAGATTGTCAAATCTGAGCTGCAAGAGGAAGATTGTGGTGTAGAAAATAAAGGTTGTTGTGCATAGTTTCTAGATTGAGCTGTGCACATTTCAGATTATTGTGCAAAAATTTGGTTCATTTTCAAGAAAGTGTGCAAAAATTTGATATAGTTTCAAGAAAGTGTGTAGAATCTTGGTACAGATTTCAAGATTATGTATAGTTGATATAGATTTTCAAGGATTGGTGTATATTTCCAAGAACAATGCAAAGTACAATTCTGTTGGCAGATCTATAGTGCAGAATAGAGTAGTTTACAAATTATGCAAAGTTTATTGTGTTGAAATCAAATCTTGATGCAAAAATAGAACAGTAAGTGATTCTTGATCAAATCTTTCTAATCTTGTCACTTTCTTGCAAAAAAGTTGGACAAAGATTACAAATTTGTTGTAGTATAAATCTACACAGATTAGTGTAATCTTGATGTATTACAAAGTAAAAGAAGCAAGGAAAGTGTTGAGAAAACAATGTTTACAAGCACATACCGTGGATTACAGCATCTTAGCACATTTCCATCAAGAAGATGTATAGCATGTTGTTCTATTACAGATCTGAGCATCAATATTATGCAGAGTGCATGTTGTTAACTACATGATTTACAATTTCGAGTGTATAAATTCAAAAATTTGTTGATTGACACTGTGTTTGCAAGTATGGCCCTGCTGTGCGAATTGAACCCAATCCACTAGTGTGAGCTAGTGTGCCCCATACACCACAAGGTTCTCCTAACTTGCATACAAGGTTTCTTTATTGTAAAGATCTCCAAGCAATAGGATAGAGTTTGGTTGAGAAGACAAACAGTTTGTAGCTTGGATTTTGGCATCATTAAGCCTTGAGTTTCCAGTTCCCTTCAAGGATTTACAACGATCTGGGTAGCATTGGGATCTTCTAACCTAGCTGGCCAAGGGAGCATCAAAGGATCTTAGCAACACTAGTAAAGCCTAACATCATCACAAATAACCAAGCAGCTCTTGACAACAGCAACAATTCACATAGCCTCTTCATTGAGCTTTTGCAGCTCTCAGACTATAGTTTGCAAAGCACCATTAGAGTGTAAACATGGTATCTTAGTGTAGCTTTGGAATAGCCTCACTGCCTTGGTATTGGTTTAAAGGTTCAACCAAGTGCATCATTTAGCAAATAGCTTCATAAGAAAAGGATCGAGTCCCAACAGAGGGTTGCAAACATCATCAAAATCTTAAGCAATTTGGAGGCTATCCCAATGTTGCTAGAAATCATAAGATAACTTAATCTTGAAAAAAAAGCAATCCATAAGCTAAATAAAGCCCTATTCAAATTGCACCATCGCAACAACAACAACAAAGCACTTGAGGTCTATTACCAAAAATCGATGATAGGCCCCATGGCAGTGCTAGAGAAGGTGTGCTAAAAAAACTACAGTTGACTATGTAGGTGCAAGCCATGTCGCTCATAACCATAGCGTCACTGGATTTTTTGGTGAAGGGTGAGATAAAGGCCGTGTAGCAGTATCCTCTATCTCACAGGCTTGAGGAGGGCTCATTGCACACATTCAAAAGGAAGGTTCAAGCTTTGGTGTGAGCACTTATGTGCCCTCGCCATTGCTTCAGTTCATATGTTTTTGTTGTTTATGTTTCTCCTAGTTGTGGACATTATACAACAGCTCAACGTTGTATTCCCATAAAATAGGTGGCACAACAGTGTCAAATCACAGTAGATGGTAGTCACACCACAAGAAATTGAAAGCGCAGCAATCGCAACAACAACAAGAATAGCAATGCAGCGTCTACAGGTCTTTCACGTTTTTTTTAGTGAGCGCCCTACAAGGGCTACATTGCCGCAACATCTATAGTAACACAAGGCCTAACCATCACTGAGCTTAGAAGAGCTCTAGGTATCATTGGGAAGGGCAATAGAATAGGTGAGAGTGCAGAGTGGAGAAACAGAGAAAGTGCATGCATGAGAAGGAGAACAAGAATAAAAAAATAAAAGTTGAAGATGCCCTTAGGGTTTTCTATTAAAAAAATAAAAGTTGAAGATGCCCTTAGGGTTTTCTATTTTTCTTTTCACATTTCCCCACCTTCCACACCATTCTCACTTTGTCCAACCCATTTCTTTGGCCCATACTCCAATTGCTCACACCTCTTCACATTTCTTTCTTTACCCATTTACATGGTTGTGTAGCCACCTCACAACCTTGATAACCTCTTTGACATTCAACAAAGTCTTTGTTAATGTGTTTCCCTTATTCATGCTCCAAAGGTATTCTAAAATGCTCATACCATCTCCTCTTGCAACAACCAACAGTGGATGAGGTTGATGCACTAGTTTTGTTGTTATCTTGTAAAGGGCTACATAAATCGATCACATGAGACTGAGTTAGAAGTCTTTTGGGTAGGCTATCTAAGATGGCTATTGGTTGTGGGTTTGAGTTTAATGAATTATCAACTATTGTAGAGTAATTGGCCGAAAGAGAGTCCTCAAGTATATAGAACTCCTCCCCCTCATGATTAGAGCTTAGCTCTAGAGGGACATGCAACTCTTGGGACCCAATATTTACTATTGCTTGCAATCCATAGAATGACAAGGGAGCTACTTGTTCTTGTAAGAACTTTACACTCACAAGAACTCAACCATTGCTGAAACATAGATTCTTCTTAGAAGACAGTGTGAGGAGAATCTCTAGCCCATCCTAAACACAATGTATGGATAAAAGAAATGTGGATAAGATGGTGTGAGAAGGAATCCAGGTGGCTAAAGGTGGCGCATGGCTAGGTGAAAAGACATAGGTGGCTAAAGGTGGCGCATGGCTAGGTGAAAAGACATAGGCGTGCGAAATCGAAAAGGAAAGCACGTGGGAGAACAAATGAGCTGGGCAATGTAGGTTCTAGAAGGAAGGCAAGGCGGCGACATGGCTTGAAGAAGAAGAAATTGGGAAGTTTACAGAGAGAGAAGTGGGAGTCTCCATGCAAGAGCGGTGGCTAAGAGCAACCACCAGAGAGAAAAGTAGAAGAAAGACTATAGTTGCATGGACTCCTATAGGTCTATGTTCTTGATTGCAGTTGTGGGCTAGAGTTCCTACATATTCTAAAGACTACAAAGAAGAGGATAACAGAGTATGAAAGGGATTGACTGTGTGAGAGCAGGGAGCGAGATGGAGTCCAAAATCAGGCGGAGGTGTGTTCCCTAGGACTTTTGTGCAGCTTCTCTATTAGATACTTGACCCAATTCAGTTCTACCTCATCTGTAGCTATCAAGTGTCAGTAGCTAGATGCTGACTTCTGTGGAATTTGTAGTCATATATGAAGGTGAAGCTTTGAAGAGCTGCTGGGTCTAGGAGTGGAGGACCTTGAAAGTTTTCTTGTGTTTTCTTCTATTTTTGTGGAGCCCAAGGTCTCACGGATGTTGAGACTGTTTGTTTTTATTTCATTGAAGAATATAGTGCGTGGAGCTTGAGTTCTTTGTGAATTGATGGGTTTTTGAGTTATGGTGCTATATTTGTGTTGTTTTGATTAAGATGATGGAGGAGGAACCCTTGTGAGTGCAAATCTATAGTAGTAGTTGTGTCAGAGCTTAGTCATTCACCTTTAGTTGAAAGGCTAGAGTCAGTTTGAGTTTAATGTTAGATCTTGTCAGTTGTGTGTGTAGAGGGTGAATATTAGCCTATCTGGGTTAAGAGGAACCTTTTTTAGATTTGGTCTAGCAGTCATTAGCTGTCAGCAATCTCAGCAGAGCAGTCAGATGGGCTAGTGGGTTGAATGATGGTTCAAAGTTAGTTGAGTGTTAGTTCAAAGTCAGTTGAGTGTTAGTTCAAAGTCAGTTGAGTGTTAGTTCAGTTGAGTGTTAGTTCAAAGTCAGTTGAGTGTTAGTTCAAAGTCAGTTGAGTGTTAGTTGAAGTCAACTAAGTGTCTAAAATGTTAGATCTTGGGTGGATTTGGGTGTTTTGAGGGCTTAAGAGTGTTACAGGACACAAAAGAATGGTGATCTGACCCATTTGAGTTGGCTGTGTTAATTTTGATTAAGCGCAGTCACTGTGAATCCTGAGTGTGATATTTCTTTGAATTTGAAGCAACCTAAGTGCAAGGTAGGGTCAAAGGACACTTGTGAGGAGATTACTACTTTAGTTGAGTCCGCTGAATCGGTTTACTCTGTTTTTGTCAGTCGGGTCAGTCTCAGCCAATTCAGTCAGAAGGGTGTCAATTATGTGTCAGAGCAGAGGGTAGCTGACTGGTTCTGAGAAGTTCTGAAGCAAGGTTTTGAGAGATGAGCAAAGAGTTGGAGGACATTCTAGTGGCCTGGAGAGAACAGATTTCTGACTGGGGACTAGTTGAGAATTTCAGAAGTAGTTTACAGGTAGTTCTACGTCAGTTGGGAAATATTTTGGTCAGTAGGATGTCATCTGTGGTTAGCTGAGGGGAAAGGAGTGAAGGGTGGAGCTTTTGGAGGTCAGTGTTGACCTAGGAGGACAATTTGAAGAGGCGGCTGGATCAGATGGGGAGGTTGGGAGGGTGTTGAGGTGTCCCCTTGAGTTAGCTGGAGGGTGTTGAGGTGTCCCCTTGAGTTAGCTGGAGGGCTGAGGATAGGAACCAGGTTGATTGGTGCCCTTGGAGCTAGGATTTCAGTGTCCCCCACAGTTCTAATCTCGTTGTGTTTTCTTCTTATGTGTCTATTGGTGGTGTAGAGGTCATCACCCAGCCACCACACAACAGGAAGGAGATTATGTAGCTCATTGTTGTAAAGAGGAACAAAAAGAGTACACAAGAACAAAAAGAGTACACAAGAACAAAAAGAAGTACATAAGTACAAAACAAAATGTTACCAACAGGTACCAAGTACACACAAAATGAATGGTGATTAACACCCTTAAATAAGTTGGCCAATTTTTATTTTACCGTTTTAATGTAAATATTATTTTTGAAACAATATTAATTCTAAAAAAATCAAATTGAGTGGATATATATATATATATATATATATTGTGCACTTTGATTATATATATATATATATATATATATATATATATATATATATATATATATATTGTGCACTTTGACAAATTTGAAGAACCAAATCATACCCACAAAGAGAAGCCTAGTACAAATGTCAAGATGATAAACATATATGATGTTCAAGTAATACATTACCAGATCATCATTTTTTTTGAACATTTGAAGAAAACCAATCACAACAAGGATCCTTATTCAATGAAAACAAGTTGCATCATTATCCTAAATGAATTGAAATTCTTGAGGAGAAAATGATTAAAGCTCTGAGTTTAGATGGGAGCTGAAATATATGAAATTATGTGCACATGTAGGATGAGGGCCTAGGCACATGATATGGGGCATAAACTTGGGTTTCTGGGTAGCCCATGTGTGAAAGGTCCTAGGAGCAAGTGACTATATAAGTCACTTATGGGATAATTTGTATACCTTTTTGATATCTTTGATACATGATCATATGATTATCTCCTTGCCTTGAGCAAGCTTCCATGGTGAGCTTCTCCCACACATGAGATTCTAGGATGGTGATCATCACTCATGTTGTCTACTCCATGTAATGAGTGGGCCTCTTTCTTGCACTGGTATCAAAGCTCTTGTTTTGATCCATTTTTCTTGAATTTTTTGTAATTTTTTTGAATTTTCTGCATGTTCTTAATTTTCTTGATCAAGAAGATGGAGATGGTGAGATGTCCTCCAAAATGTACTCATAAACTTCACATCTCGGTCACTGACAATTTGTTGTGGCACTCCATACAACTTGAATACATGATCCACAAATTGTTTTGCAACCGTAGATGCTGAAAATTTGACCTTGGAAGGAATAAAATGTGCCACTTTTGTCAAGCGGTCCACCACCACAGATATACTATCCAAACCCCTCCTTGTTTGAGGAAGCCCCATGATAAAACCCATAGAGATGTGCGTCCATTTGCCATCTGGGAATAGGCAAAGGGTGAAGCAAACCACTAGGCTTATGTGTGGGATCCTTGTTTTGTTGACAAGGTAAGCAACTTGTCACAAAAGTATACACATCTTTCCACATTCCTTTCCAATAAAAACTCTTTTGCACCTTCTCAAAGGTCTTAAACAGCCCCATGTGCCTCGATAATAGAGATGAATGCATCTCTTCTAACACTTTTTTCTTGTAGTTTGATGTAGGCACAAGGTAGACTTTGCCTTTGTAGTAAATGAGTCCATTATGAAGCTTAAAATGTAGCAAATCATCATTAGACCCTTGCTGTAATTTTTTCCACATTGGTGCCACTTCCTCATCCAATAGGTGCTCCTCTTGGATATCCAAAATCTAATATTTATGTACCTCCAAAATTGCCATGCATGTACATGCCCATATACGTGACAATGCATCCGTGGACAACATTCTCTTTCCCTTTCATGTAAGAGATTTCAAAATAAAAAAATTTCAATGTAACCACCCATCTTCTTTTTTGCTTGGGAGAGAGTGTAGGCTGAGACAAGAAGTATTGAAGTACTCTATGATCACTCTTCACAAAGAAGTGACTTCTATACAAATAACGATGCCACTTCTTTATTGAATGAAGTATTTCCAACATCTCTTGATCATAGACATACATAACCATTTCTTTCTCATCAAGCTTTTGGCTCTTAAATGCAATTACTCCATGCTCTTGAAACAAAACAGCTCCAATGTCTCTTCCACATGCATTGGCTCTTGAACAATAAATGGCTTCATAAAATATGGGCATACAAGTATGGGGGTTGATGTGATTATTCCCTTAAGCTCTTGGAAGGTCTTATCGGCTATAGCATCCCAAAAGAAAGCCTCTTGCTTAAGCTTGTCTCAGTAAGAGGAGCGGTAATATGAGCATTAGTTGGAAAAGGTGAAGACAACGCTGTGCGGGAAGATTCGATTGGATCAGATAAGAGGGAGGCAGTAGACTAGAGAATTAGCCAAGGTGGTGTGACCACTGGATTTTCTAAGCAGAACCCCTATTAGAGACTTGACCCAGTTCATTTTCTTCCCCGACTATAGCTGTTGAAGTCCATGCTATGAAGTGTCATTGAGGTTCACCTGAGGGGAACCCTTGAGTTTTCATTTGCATTTTGTTTTTATGTTGGTGCCCATGTCTCAGGGCTATTGAGACACTACTAAGTTTTGTATATCTAAAGAATCCAGAGAGATTGGCTTGTGTCAATTGTGAGTGGACAAAGGCTTTCATTTTCATGTTTTGTTGTGGTATGGTGTTGTTTGATTGAATTGATGGAGATAGACAACTAGGTGTGTTGGTTTGATGTCTAGGGTGTTGATTCTGAGTCTGTTCTAACACAGTTAGAATGAGTTGAGCAAGTACAAGGTAAATTATGTGTCAGTTGAGCTTCAATATAATCAGCTAAAGGTGCGGAAGGCTTGCTCTAGCTTGTTTGAGATTGGGAGAAGTGATCATGAGTCCCAGCTAACCGTTTAAAATCTTGTCAAAGGTCAGCTTTCTATTGGTCTGATGGGGTTTTTGGTAGCCATGAGTCATCTATCAGCAGGCTAGATCCATGTTTGGTTTGAGTGTCTGGAGGATATAGAAGTGCTAGAGTTGACATAGAAGAGAGATAACTTGAGTCGGCTGAGTTGGTTAAGTCATCCTTGGGAGCACATCCAGTTTTTAAGTAGTTGTGTGAGTTGCTATCAGTAGAGAGCCTAGAGCATGGTATCCTTTGTAAGGAGAGTATAGCTTGAGGACCAGAGAGAGTGTGTAGACACAAGAGAAGGTTTCTACATCAGCAAAGGCTTCTGAGTCAATCGGGTCTATGTCAAGTTGCTAAGGTAGAGTCCAGTCTGTTTCAATCAAGAGAGCCTAGAGCGTGGTATCCTTTGTAAGGAGAGTATAGCTTGAGGACCAAAGAGAGTGTGTAGACACAAGAGAAGGTTTCTACATCACCAAAGGCTTCTGAGTCAATCGGGTCTATGTGAAGTTGCTAAGGTAGAGTCCAGTCTATTTCAATCAAGAGGTGGTCAAAGGAGGGTCAACAAAGGGTCCAGGGAGGCCTTGGGATAGTGGATGTGAAGTCATTTGATGATAGAGGGCAACGGAGGATTTTGGAGGATGGGTTTTTGACTAGACACTAGTGGAGGCATTCAGAGGCAAAATCAGCTCTTTCTGCATCATATGGGGATGAATAAGGTCAACTGGATGTCACCTGAGGTCAAGAGAGGCTCTTAGGTGGATGATTGGAGCTTGTGGAGGTCAGATCTGACCTAGGAGGATAGCTGAAGGAGGCAGTTGGGTCAGATAGGGAGGTTGGGAGGGTGTTGAAGTGTCCAATTCAGTCAGCTGGAGGGCTAAAGACAAGTGCAGGTCTGATTGTGGTGCCCTTGGAGCTGGGATTTTAGCATCCCCCAATTTCTTTGATGTTATAGGTGATGATGAGGATGGCATGGATCAGCAGGCACATGTGTCTGAGAGTATGGAGGTAAGGGTGCTTTCTTGGATGATGCCTTGGATGGTGTTTATGATTTGTTTAAAGAATCTGTGGATATAGATAATGGTGAGCTCGTTGATGCCCAAGTGGACGTTGCAGTATATGTCAACGAGGATGAGCTTTTGGATGCAATTACTAGGATGTGGGATGAGGAGACTATGGATGATGATAAAGAGATGCGGTCGATTATAGATTTGGATTGTTTGGAGGATAGTGTTGAAGATGGTTTGGTTGAGGAGTTTTTTTGTGGTGGTGAAGATGTATGGAGGGGTTACAATGAAGCTTAGTAGAAGTACAAAGAGTTGTAAAATGTGCAGAGTTGGATGGAGAGCCAGAGAGGAGGTTGGACCAAAAGAATGCCAAAAAGATCCAGCCAGAAGGTAGGGCAAGGCTAAGGGGATGTCCGAGGATAGTCATGCCAATTTTTGACCCAAGTGGCTAGTTAAGTGCAGTTGGATGGCTTTGGAGGATGTTGTTGTATCCCTTTGATCTAGGAGGGTATAGAAAAGTTGGATGGTGCAATTGATACTATAAATAGAACTGTATAGAGTGGTTTGAGGAAGACAGGAGTTTGAAGTGCAAAGTATACAGTGAAACACATGAATGGTGTTTCACCTAAGGGGTGGGCTAAATGTGTTGGGAGTTCCTAGCCCCTCCCAAACCCACTATATAGATGGATGTAGGGTACATATGAAGGTATGAAGTCAATCCAACCTAGAAAAAAGCAACGTGGCATCTAGATATATAGGCACAGGTGCAAGAAATCAAAAAGGGAAAAGTATGGTAATCCCAAGGAGACAGGCAGTGCAAGTTTTTGGAACAAACGAAGGCAGTGATGGGCCTAAAGAGGGTAATTTAGTTCTTTTGATATGAGACTTGCATGGGGGTGGGCTTGAGAGACCACCAGAGTGGAAGACTGCAAAGAAGTGAGCTCCTATAGGACGTGGCATCTAGATATATAGGCACAGGTGCAAGAAATCAAAAAGGAAAAAGTATGGCGATCCCAACAAGGAGACAGGCAGTGTAGGTTTCTAGAACAAACGAAGGCGGTGATGGGCCTAAAGAGGGTACTTTAGTTCTTTTGATATGAGACTTGCATGGGGGTGGGCTTGAGAGATCACCAGAGTGGAAGACCGCAAAGAAGTGAGCTCCTACAAGATAGTCTTGTTAATATGAGAGTTGCAAAGGGGTGGGCTTGAGAGACCACCAGAGTGGAAGACTGTAGAAGTGAGCTCCTGCAGGACAGTCTTGTTAATGGTAGTAGGCTAGAGCTCCTGCTATTTTTCCAATTTTGGAAAAGGTGAAGACAACGCTATGCGAGAAGATTCAATCAGAGCAAAGGGAGGTAGCAGACTAGAGAATTGGCCAAGATGGTGTGACCCCTAGGTTTTTTTAAGCAGAACCTTTAACTTGACCCAATTTATTTTCTTCCTCGACTGTAGCTGTTGAAGTCCATGCTATCAAGAGTTGTCGCCGAGGTTCACCTGAGGGGAACCCTTGAGTTTTCCTTTGCATTTTCTTTTTATGTTGGTGCCCATGTCTCAGGGCTGTTGAGACACTACTACATTTTTGAATATCTAAAGAATCCAGAGAGATTGGCTTGTATCAATTGTGAGTGGATATACAAAGACTTTAATTTTCATGTTTTGTTGTGGTATGGTGTCGTTTGATTGAATTGATGGAGATAGACCACTGGGGTGTGTTGGTTTGATGTCCAGGTGTTGATTCTGAGTCTGTTCTAACACGGTCAGAATGAGTTGACCAGGTACATGGCAGATTCAATGTCAGGCTAAGCTGCCCTGTAATTAACTAAAGGTGAGAAAGGCTTGCTCTGGCTCATTTAAGAGTGGGAGAAGTGATCCTGAGTCCCAATTAACTATTTGAAATCTTGTTAGAGGAGGTCAGCCCTATCAGTAGTCAAAAGGCTTTGTGGTCCGATGGGGTTTCTGTGTGTGTGGTAGCCATAAGTCATTTATTTTTTCAGCCAAATTGTTATAAGGCTAGATCCATGTTTGGTTTGAGTGTATGGAGGACTAGCTAATACAGAAGAGAGATAATTTGAGTTAGCTAAGTGGGTTAAGTCATTGAGAGGACAACCAGTTCTGAAGCAATTATGTGTCAGCTACATGTCTCAGCAGAGAGTCTAGAGCGTTGTATCTTTGCAAGGAGAGTATAGCCTGAGGGTCAGAGAGAGTCTATGGACACAATAGAAGGTTTCTGCATCAACAAAAGGCTTCTTAGTCAGTCGGCAATTCTATGTCAGGTTGCTAAGGCAAAGTACAATCTATTTCACTCACAGCAGGTGATGGTGGGCAGAGGAGGGTTAGCAATACTGGATGTGAAGTCAGATGACAGAGGAAAACTAAGGAGCCTGGAGGATATGTTTCTGACTAGAGACTAGTGGAGGCATTCAGAGGCAAAATCAACTCTTTCTGCGTTATTAACTGGGGGTGAATAAAGTCAGCTCTCAGTTGAGGTCAAGAGAGGTTCTTAGGTGGATGATCAGAGCTATTAGAGGTCAGAGATAACCTAGGAGGACAGTAAGAGGAGGCAGCTGGGTCAGACAGGGAGGTTGGGATGGTGTTAAAGTGTCCAATTTAGTCAATTGGAGGGTTGAGGAGAGGTGTAGGTCTGATTGGTGCGCTTGGAGCTAGGATTTCAATATCCCCCCATTCTAATCCCATTACTTTTCTTTCTTGTTTGCCTCTGCTGGTGGTGTAGTAGAGGCCATCACCCCCAGTCACCACACAACGTCAACTCTTATAATATTTTGTAACCCTTTGATGAACTTATTCAATTTGTAGTCCTCACTCAAACCTTTCACATGAAGTGAAAGCTTCATGAACTTGTGCAAATAGTCTTTGACATTTCTTGTTTGAATAAGGTCATGCCATTTTTCCACCATATTTGATTGATTGAGGGCTGAAATGAATGCGCATTCAAGGGTCTCCACCATGCATGAGCATAACCCTCCAAATGTAAGGTGGCAACGAACAACACCTTGGCCCAATCACTAACGAGGGCTAAGCTCAAACTAACGCTCCATCTTGTCTATCCATTCCCCCTTTGAACTTAGTGAAAGTAATCTTATCCTTAACACCCTTGAACTCCTCATCATCATCTCTATGTGTGACGATCATGTGGTCATGGATGAAAAGCACCCATGTTATTTGAGGTGGCCTAATATGATGAGGTCCCAAACCATTGAAATGATGACCCAAACGAGAGTCATTGATGAAGTGGCCACCCAAGTCATTGGAATGACAATCTTGCAATCTTGGAGAAACATTCCAATTACCATATGGAGGTGGTTCACATAATGGAGTACCTTTTCCTTTTTCTGAACTTCTCCCTTGCATTGGAGACAAACCATGCACTGATGTACTTGGCATAATACTAGCATTCACCTGATGCATAGGCATGTTTGGAACATTATTTGCACTTGATTGCATGGCATCCCATAACCACCTTGTTGCATCGGCATTCCAAATGTGCTTATTCTGCCTTGGTGCATCCTAGGAGGCCCATCACTTGGTTCAAATTGATGAGGACTAATTTGAGGTAGATGTGTAGCATTTGTATTCGAAGTACCCATGGCAAATCCAAGAGGTTGGGGGTCCAATGCTTGAGATACCATTGGATCATTGGGAACTTTCTTTTCCTTGCCCAATTCTTACCTTAAGCTAGTAAACCCTCCCTTAATTTCTACAAATCCATCATGCAAAGTGTCACTAACTCTTTGGAATTGTTGATTCATGGCTACAAATATTTGATCCATCATCTTGGGGTTTTTGGCCTAAGCTCTCCATAAGTTTTAGCTCATAGTACTTTGTTGATCAAGATACATCTTCTCAATCAATTGCACAACCCCTTGAGTCGCAATGGGACCTTATGGTATATGTCACCCTTGATGTAAGTCAACATTAGTTTGCACACACTCTTGAGTATCTTGTCTTGTATCTTGCCTTGCTTTTGGAACACCACCCTCATGCTCAACCACTTCCTTGAAAGTGGCCTTGGTCTTTGACTTGGACGCCATCATGGGAAACAACCAATTTCAAGTTAGATACTGAACTATAATTTGCAAGATCTTTAGCTCTATAGAGAGGCAATGATGTGTAGATTCCCCGTGTATAATCACTTTGACCATGGTCAATGCACAACTACTCCCTGTTTTGACTTTTTTTTAAAGTCAACCAGTGAGTAATTTGCCACTTTGGCCAAGAAAACGGAGTCCGATTCTTGATGTCTTTAGCTTGCCAAAATGAGGAGAGAGCATAAAATCCAGCTATGATGTCGAAATTGATTCAATCCAAAAACCCTAATTTTTGTAGAAACAGGATATCCAATAGGAAAACGGGTATGGTGGATAGCTCGGTTGGTGAGATTTAAGGCTTGATGGGAAACTTAGGGGGGTAAGAGGAACATAACCCTATTCTCACTTTACCAATATAAGATGCAGTTTTGGATTGGGGCCCACTTTGATCTTTTTGTAAGATCTTCCGATTGGACAAGCAATTGTTGTCGGAATTGAGTGCTTGATAGCTTGAATTGTAGCCCTTAGTAAAAGCTTTCAAGCTATGTATAACCCTTCAAATCAACTCCAATGGTTGTGGACTGAATTAGGGTTTCAGGTTGCAGCAATGCATGGATTTTGAGCAAATTTGGATAGCATCTCCTTTGGAATTTGGACTCAAATACCTAATGCAATACCAAATAAATGCAACCCAATGGCAATACAATGCCAACCACTTTGCAAATCAATTGACCATCAAGGTAACCCAAATCTCAAACATAACACTACATATTGCCCTTGCCAATTGTCTTGCCAAATTGCCACTTGTCAATTGTCACTTCTTTTAGAAGGAATTACAATCTACCAATGGAGAATGTGACAATGTCGATGAAGCACATCAAAGCTTGCTAATCTCCTAGCCAAGCTTTTCCAACCCTTATACCCAAGTTTGAATTCTGAGGACACAAGTTTGTGCCATATCTTCACCACCAAGACCTAATCCCTCATCGTACCACTTTCCCATAGCAATCACGGCATGGTGAGTTCAAGCCATGCCCTCTTTGGTCTCTCCTCCACATACGGGGGCACCCTCACACATCACTAGTAGCTAGAAATGAGGTGTAGTATAATGTGATGTGGAGAGTGATTAAATCTCAATTATAATTGCATGTCATATCCATCCAATACAAGGGTTTAATGTCATTGATGAGGTTATATGGTAGTGCAACAATCCTCCTTGGTTGTCTTCAATCCCATTGCTTCATGGAAATAGCTCAATGCACAATGCATAAAGAAAACCCTCAAGATGAAGAACAATTTGACCTCAATGAGAAAAACTTGGATGTATGCGATTCCCAAGGGTACAAACAATGCATGGCATGAACAAAAGAGTATAGGGACATGTGTTTGTGCATTTGAAATCAAGAAAACCCCAAGGTAAACTCTAATTTTGAATCATTTACCCTAAAATCCTATTTCATCAAGAAACCCTAATATTTCCACCTTTTTGATGCAGTGACGCTATGGATAGCAAGAGGGAAGACTTCTGATCATCATTGATGCCTTGTATTCTCAAAAAGATTGAAGAAAACCCTAATTTTCTCATGAAACTCAAGAAATGTAAGGAATTTAAAATCTCCATGAAATCCCATGCTCAATTAACGATTGATCACATATATTAGTGTAACTAATCATGAGAAAGGAGATTATTGAAGAAACTCTCCAAAATTTATGCAAGAAACTCTAAATTTTTTCCATGGAATCCCTAATCCCAAAAGAGGCAAGAAATTGAAGCATTGAATTAAGGAAATTGTTGCTTACACCTTTGATAAGGATTACCAATATTAGCAAATGGCTTTATGATTAATAAGCTCCCATTCACCACAAAACGCACACTACTCCATGGCGTCCTCATGGCCAAAAAAAATGCCAAGATAAGAACCATTGCAAGCTCCTTGTGAACCTTAATTCTTGCTTTTAGTCTTAACCAAGCTTAAGCAAGTCTTAATGTGATCCATAAGCTCCCTCTCTCCAAGAAATAGTGTGCAGCCATGCAGGTTCCCTCACAGCCCATTTTTCATGATTTGAAGCCCAAGAAGACACTCCATGAGAAGCTCATAAGATGCCCCAAGTAAATCTCCAACTATGTTAGCCATTGGGCTCATGAAAGAGGATTCATAGCTCTCAGAAATCAAACAAAGAGAGAGAACAAAGAAAAATGTTTTTGATTAAGAACATTAATCAAGATTAGTAAAAGTTTCCCCCAAATTTGGTCCAAAGTTTTAAATTATGATGCCCAAAAGCTTAAGAAGTAAACAAAGAAAGGGAAATTTAACCATTCAAAGTCGAGATAGTCTACTGCATGTGTATAATACCACACTTAACCTACACCATGTGTCTAGAGAGAGATTAAAAGTGTCTCCAAGTAGTAGTTTCAAAACCCCACATACTACACATGTTTACTCTTATCACATAATTTTCTCTACATCAAAACTCCTATATATCCCACCTTTTTCGTTACATCTCCTAGCACAATACTAATCTCAACACCACCTTTGTATTAGTCTTGTTGACTGAAGCCTAAATAAATTTAGTTTTCTAGCTAGGTAAGACAAAAGCTCCATGCCAAAGAGAAAATTGAACCCTATTTTGCCTACCATAATAGAGAACACCACTGCATGGGTTAAGGGTGCCTACGATAGTATCTCCCATAAGGGTTAATGGGGAAAGACAAGGGTAGGAGCCTAAGGAAGAAGTTGGGAACATTTCTCACTTAGTACATAAGTATTGTCTTAGTGATCAAATAAAAAAATACCCAAGATGGCTTGGAAAGAGGCCTATTTTGGGAAAAACAATCATGGTAGGGAGCATGGAGCACATTGTCAACAACAATAGGCTAGTTAAGGACCTTTCATTGTTGTAAGTCAAGATAGCCAAGGCGCAATAGATCTAGCGTTAAGTTGAGATAGTCAAGGCAACCGCATTCAGGGGAGTTACAGAATGGTGTAGATCACAATCGCATTCAAGGGAGTTGTAGAATGGTGTAGATCACAAGGTCAACTGTAGGGAGCAGTCTATGTGGAAGGGGCTTGGGTGGTGTGGAGGCTCTAACAATGGTGATGCCACACAAGCGTAAAGGCTAGTTGCAACAATGTGAATGCTAGGTTGACGAGTCCATGCTGAGAAGGCCACGGAAGTCCATGCCCTATTTCTTTAGTGAGATGACTAGTTTGTATATACGGTTGTGTTCTGTTAACTTTTGCTTCTCATTTTTATGTGCATTTATCTTACCGCATAGTAATAGTATGATTTTATATTTTCATAGATAGATTCGAAGCCTAGAATATTTTCACTCACTCGAAAATGTTACTGGCTCGGTTTTCGTCATCACTCGGTTATGGTATATGTTGATCCTCAAGTCACCATAACCATCTTATTGATCAATAAAATCAAGAACATCAAGAAAATGTAGAAAAATCAAAAGGATTTCAATAAAATTCAAGAGAATGGATCAAAAGAAAACTATGCTCTGATACCAACAATGAAAGGAATTGACTAGCTCCATTAACCTAGATTAATCTAAGAAACATGGATTAACAAGGAATTGATAAATATTAACAAAGGTTTAAGGTAAGAAAGAGAGTTTTATCATTATCAGGTGATTATCAAAGTTATTCCCCAATTATGGCCTATTTGGTATATATACATGACCACCCCTTTCACACTATCATAAGTGTTGTCCATGGGCATGGTCAAGTGGCCTTGGGCCCATTATTCATAAGAGGCCATTCACTTTGTTACATTTGCTTACTAACGTGAAAATGTAGGTAACTTAAATATTTAATTTTTTAGATGTTTTAATTATTTTTCATGCCATGTGCATCCAGATTGGGCCACCTTAAGTAATAACATGGAAATTACGATTTTAACTCAATGAGACCATTTAACATGATATGTAATAACTTTTTTGGGGTTTTTCATCTTTTTACTCTATTAATTAAAAAAAACCAATTTTTTCTTTTCTTTTCTTTTCTTCTCTCTTGACTCTACTCTATTAATTAAAAAACCATTTTTTTCTTTTCATCTCTTGACTCTACTAATTGAAAACTTTTTTTTTCTTTTCATATCTTGACTCTACTAATTAAAAACTCAATTAACTTATATATTTTTAAAAAAAGTCATATCTTGACTCTACAAATTGAAAAACCAGCTAATTAGTAAAAAGTAGCAAAAATCAAGAGTCCCTTATGATGTTTTTGTGATTCTTTACTTGATCAACTTTTCTAAATCCCTTACTAACCTACCTATCTACTCTATTACAAGAAAAATAATAAAAATCAAACAAAAATATAGATATAATCTCTAGGCTTGCAAGACCTAAATGCAAGAATGTCTTAGATTTAAAGCTACTAAATGCAAGAATGTCTTAGATTTAAAGCTACTATATGCAAATATGTATTCTTAATGTATCTAGCCAAGTCCTATCATACTCTAAGAATAAAAAGCAACTCAATAAATAGATTCACAATACATTTAAGGTAAAATAATAGAAAATAAAAAAATAATTTTCTTTTCTTCACTCACCTTTCCAACTATATGCAGGAAGAAGTGAATACATCACTCTCACCACGAGTCTATGCAATGCTTCAGAGAACAAATTAAGAAACAAATCTATAGAAGCACAATGGTGCTCTCTGGCATTAGCATCGAAAATATTACAGCCCACTGCCACTCTCTCTCTCTCTCTCTCTCTCTCTCTCACACACACACACACACACACACACATTCATAGAGAAAACAAGAACAAGATGGAACATATCGGTGTTTGGGAACCTTATCAATGTTTTGTAATGGATGAACCAACACTCTTTTCTTTCAGAGACCTTTATGCTTATACTTCTCTTGATCCATTGTTACGTTTATTATCCCATGGGTAGCTACACACTCATATCTTTTTTACCCCTATTAGCTGCACCAGAAGAATAGAGTGGAGAAGCAAGAGAAAGACTCAAATGATAATAGAGGAGTTGTTATATTATGCAAGAAATTGATATATATATTCATATAAGGCCAATAAGTGTTCACACACATTTAAACTCTGGTCGATTGAGTGTTTTTCTTATACAACTCTTAATCTCATAATACATGTGTGAAGAACATTCATACGAAATTTATCCTATAATGCTTAATGTTATAGTGCATGCATGAAGTACATTTATAGGGGAGTAATCCTAGCTTGCTACCACATGCTGTTAGAGTAGGAAGAATTATCACAAACATTCCGTTAGTCCAAGTTATAGATTTAGACATCGTTGCTTCATAGCTTGATCATGTATTCTTTTAGTGTGTTTACCTTTTCTCTTTGATGGTAAAATGTTAGTGGTAGCATCTGTTATCACATGATGGGTTAATAGATTTAGACATTGTTCACCTACAAGATCTTCAATTTCTGACATCTAGTTTTGACGGTACCCACATCATCAAAATGAGCGTCAAAATGGTAGTCAAAATAAGCATCTATGTTTTTTTCTAAAGAAGCGTCAAAATGTATGTCTAAAAAAGCATTGAAATAGGCATCAAAAAAGTATTTTTTTTGCTTTTTTATTTGGTGTGACTTAATATGTGAAATTTCTTGACGGAATCTTTATGCATCTGAGGCATTCTGACGGGGAAGACAGTTAGAATATTTATTTAAAAATATTAGAACTACAAAGATTTATGTGGACATTGTATTCACGTCTATGTATACACTATTTGTATACACACGCTCTTCGCGTGAGAACACCGTCTTGTATTAAAAGTCCTAAATTGGGTGAAAAAGCATTGTAACTAGCTTTTGCCAAATTTATCTTAATAAAAACTATAAATACCCACTGAGGGGACCATTCACGGCACTCAGTTTTGCAGGGCCGATTGAACCAATGCTTCTCTCTCTCTCCCTCTCCCTACGTGTTGGAGCTTTCATGGTATTCTTGGTATACAAGCTTGTTTACAAAAATGGTGTCAAGTAATAAATTAGTGCGACTTCTCCTCAATCCTCAGAATCCTCTTCACCTATAAAATAACCAACAATAAATTGGTGAAATAAATATTCCATAAGCATACATACCATCATCACACATATGTTTGCCAGGCGTAAGGAACCCGGGAATCACCCCTACATACGAACCTGTGCGCTTTTGCCGCACAGGTCGTAGCTGGGGACTTGCCAGACACCGTATGCGAGCCACGAATGGCTGCAAGCATACAACCAGGAAGGCAAGCTCAAAACAGAATGCAAAAGGTGTGTCACTCACCGCTTAACTGCCGCCTTGAAGGATTCCCGCGTCGTAGCCATGAAGGAGGAGCCGCCGTCTCGCCGCTCTACCGCCTCATCGCCACCACTGTCGTGCCGCTACACAGTGCGCTCGATCGCTCTTTCACTCTCTCTCTCTCTCTCTCTCTCACACGCAGGAGAAGGAAAACAAGGAGATAAGGCAAGAGCACTCTTGTCTTCACAACACATGAGAATGAGGATTTTAGGGTTACATTTGACTCTTATAGGTAACTTGGCCGTTCACACTTGGGTGCCCATACATGGCCGGCCGACCCTAACCCTTATCCTACTGATATCCAAGGTGCGCCTCTCATCGACGATCACCCAATCCCTTCATCCTTAACATATGGTGCCGACAAGCTCGGCCCATGACTCAGAATATTTAAATTAATGACGTAAAACATAGTACGTCTTAATGTCCGTCATAGGTTAACATGCCCCCCTTCCTGATGTAGATTCCGTCTTCGGAAGCTATGGTATGGTAAGCTCGATAGGGTTGTTGTGGTGGACCGTCTGCAAAACAGGGAAGTAGAGTGAAAGTATGCTGGAATTCAAAAGATATAAAGTGTAAAATTCAAGCATGTTAGACCACAATGGATGTTGCTATGAGAATTTAGTTTAAGGGTCACATGAATGAGCTAGTGTAGCAAATTAATAGGAGTTTAAAATTATTGAAAGTAAACCAAGAGTTAGCAAGGTGTCAAAGGTTAATCAAGGTTTATAACTGGCCTAAGTCAAGGAAAATAACCAAGCTTAATAAATAAACAGATGACCACACTGTGTCTTCTCTAAGAACAAGTTAATACCATGAGCCTAGGGACACAAGAAACATCAGAGTTACAGGAGCCTTTTGCCTTCTTCTTCTTTTTTTTTTTTGCACGTGACAATTTTTACACACAATGGCGACCTTCCTAAGGCAAAACTAACATCGATCCTGGTACCATGTTTAGCACAAGGCATCATCCAGGAATCTATTAGCTTACTTTAGGCAAGGCTACCCCCTATCAACCAAGGCATCGGTGTGGAGTAGAATACTCCTCGCTTACCAAGTATCAATAAGGCGATAGGCCAACATTAAAGCACATCATAGATTTGTATTGCCATTTATTGTAAGCTCTTTTTTTTTAATAAAATAATTTCTTTTGATCTTCGCTCCTGAACTATAATTTATCTTGCATCCTTTCGACAAAGGGGTAAAAGCTATGTCCTAGAGGTCAACACACACATGGCCAGGTGTCAAACATTAAGATGGTTTGACCCTAGACCTAAGACAATCGTATTCCAAGGTTAACTAAAGACATCATGTATTCTCAGGAATATATCCAATAAGGTTAAGCGCATTAATGATTTACACTAGCATGTCAAGCAACATCACAAACTAAGTATTACATTGATAATTTCCTGTGGTCATGCATTATAGTTCATGCAATTAATTGAACAGAAAAAACGAAAGAGAGTGGGTATGGAAGAATTACACCTGTATTTTGGAGATCTCCTTGATTTGACGAGACAGCTTGCAATTTGATGTAGATATATTTTGATGAACATTGCGGCAGTCTCAAGACTTGAAAGCGAACCCACCTCAAACTTTTCCACCCGTACAACCAACTAACAAGCACTATACCTCGAGAGGCACATCAGTGTGAAAAATTAAAGACTCGTTTAAGGAATCTAAACTAGAAAAAACTTGAAAACACTAACCTACCTACCAGTCACCACACTACTACTGAGGATACGGTAAGAGGATGTTGTAGAGTCCTGGCTCTAGCCCTAAGGCTAAGCCTCTATCCGCATCATCCAAACAAATAAAGTCAACCTCAGTAGTGCCATGAGTTTCATCCGTCCATTCATCTCATTGTCGGATATTTCCTTTTCATTTTTCCATCCGCATAAACTCATCAAGAATGTAACCATGCGAGGATAGTCATCTTGTGGAAAAGGAAAGCATTGGGCTATCGGGGATATTTCCTCTACGGAGTAGGGGTCAGTTATGGTCAATAGGCGAATTAGCCATTCTAATTCCTCAACATTTTCCTCTCTGGCTAATACATCTATATGATCCCATTCAATTTCAATTACAGGATAGCACATGTGAAATATTTGAGAAAGGTACAGATGATACCTCTCATCAAAGGTAGGAGTGGATGAAGTGTATGATGATCGTGCATCTGCCATATCTACAAACACAAATATAGCATCAGTAGGTTTATGACAGGTCAATCTAGTTCTTGATTGGATATGAATTTTTCTCCTCTTTTTGTGCTCTTGTCTTTTTACTATTTTTTATTTTTCTATTCTTTGTTTTTTTTTTAAAATGTATGAAGCTATATATATACATCCCCTTAAATTTGGCAATTACATGGTCAGGGGAGAAGGTTAAGGAGGAAGCATTAGAATGTCGAGCGTGAGTACATGCTCCCCCTTTCCTTGGGTAGATCATATTATTTGCAATGATGTTGCAGCCTCTTGGAACCAATTTGTCCAGCGGGTCATAGGTTGTGATGTGGGCAGATAGCTTTTTATGACCCTTGTGGCCACATCCAATTGTAGAGATGGTAGTGTACGCTCCCATTGACGAATGGAGGAAATGGTTTTCGACGATACTATTACAAGGGGAGACGTAGACTCATCGATTTTTTGTTGGGTGTTGACAAGAGTAGGTGTAGAGCATGTAGAAACTTCTATATGAGTGTGTGCCTGGCATGAGGAGCTAGAAGCTTCATGTGGCTCCCCCCTTCCTGAGCTAGGTGGTAATGATTGATATCGTTTGGGAATCCAAACTAACTCTGGAAGAAGTGGTGCGGAGCACTCTGTTAACTTTCCCTTACCACGATATTGAATTGTCATTGGGGTGGCAACAATTGGTTTGCAAGGTTTTACAGGTGATGTAGAGGGATTCATGTTTAGGGACCCAAATCTGGTCATTCCCCTCGTAGTACCCTTGGGCTACTAATAATTTTTTAGGGATCCATCGCGATGTTACATTGCCCTTTCTCGGGTGGGTAGCTGCTTTCCTTTTACGAGGCTTCTTGGTAGCTGAACGAGATTGAGCAGGGGAAGTAGCTATTAACGAAGCTTTTGGGACCCATCTGTATGTGTTTTTTGGCATAGTAAGCGGAGCTTTAGAGACCACCCTGCATGTTTCCACTTTTGGCGTTGAAGCGTTAGAGGGATGGCAAACAATCAAAGATGGTTTTGCCATTGGACTTTGTGATTTTTCATTATCTAACATTTGAGTGGATGACTTAGGTACAGGATTTTGAGCGGTCAGACCTAGTGTTGGTTCTTGCGTTATGACTCGTCTGGTTGCCCAATTGATATTGCACTTGGTAGCCATCATCCATTTGCGCCCTAAGTTTACAGTCCCTTCCATGGTACCAGCAGGCATAACCAAAAAGCTTTGAATTATGGTCCCCTTGTTATAAGCAACCGGAGTGTGCAGAATTCCTGAGACATGGGTTTTCTTCTTGTTGATACCTTGAGCTTGGATAGCGCTCTTGGATAAAGGTGGTTTTCCAAGTTGACACCACACGCCATATGATAGCAAATTGTGTTGAGCTCCTGTATCTAATAATGCATTATACAGCACCTCCCCATAAGGACTCTGTAACTCAATTGGGTATCTTAGAGGTGGGTCGGATTCTAGTGAATCCTCCTCTGCTTCCTCGAAAAATACTTGCGTAATTCCCAAGTTGGCTTCTCGTTGTCACCTAGCACGCTGTTGACGTTCTTTGGCTTCGACTCTCGCTTGTATCTTTTTAAGCTTAGCTTGTTCTTTAGCTGCCTTCTTTTGATGGATTGCATGTAACTCTTCTTGGCTCAGGGGGTCGTAGTATCTTTTGAATTTACTCCCATTAAGGAATCCAATGGTTTCAACTCCGTCGAGAGTCTCCACTCTAATGGTACCTTGCAGGGTAATTTCACATACTCTATACGGTCCCTTACCAGCGTATTTGAGCTTCTTCTTTTCGTTACGCACTCCATACATCAGAACTTTATCCCTAACCTTGATGTCCTTGTCCTTGAGGTGGCGATCAAACCATTTTTTCCTTCTATCCTTCTCCACACATCAGAACTTTATCCCTAACCTTGATGTCCTTGAGGTGGCGATCAAACCATTTTTTCCTTCTATCCTTCTCCACAAGGGCATTGTATACAGCCAATTGTCTTTCTTCGTTTAGCCGCTCAAGGATATATAGACGCTCTACTAAGGGATTACCATCCCAACCCTCTTGAGTAGCAACACGAAGACTAGGAATGACAAATTCCCACGGCATGATTGCTTCTTGGCCATATACCATTTTGAATGGTGTGCAATTAATAGCCACTTTGTACGCAGTACGATAGGCCCATAAAGCTGTTGTAAGCTTTAGATCCCGATCCGTGCGATGAGCTTCAACTGTCTTCTTTGTCAAAACAGAGATTAATGTCTTGTTTGTACTCTCGGCTTGGCCATTCGCTTGCGGATAATAAGGAGTAGATTTATGATGGGATATCATGAAATTTGTTGTGAGCTCCTTAATCACGTCATTTATAAAATGCGTCCCATTGTCGCTCACAAGCTCAAAAGGACAACCGAAGCGTGTGATTATATTTTCAAAGAGGAACTTGGCTGTTGTCCTCGCATCTGCCTTACGTGTCGCTTTCGCTTCAGCCTATTTGGTCATATAGTCAGTGGGGCCACAATAATATAGCGAGATTGTGTGTTTCGGGCCGCTGGGCTAATTGGACCTACAAAGTCTAAACCCCACTTTTCAAATGGTTGGTTTACTTTGATTGGATGAAGGGGCATCTGATCTTTCCGTTGGGGTTTCTTATATCGTTGGCATTCATCGCAACCCTTCACAAATGGTTGGTTTACTTTGATTGGATGTAGGGGCATCTGATCTTTCCGTTGGGGTTTCTTATATCGTTGGCATTCATCGCAACCCTTCACAAAGAGTGATGCATCTTGGAACATAGTGGGCCACCAATACCCTGATTGTAAGATCCTTCATGCAGTTAAGTCTCTTGAGAAGTGACCACCGCCATATGTGCCTCTTGCAAAATGTATAGATACTCATCCTCTCGGGCACAACGCCTAAGAACGTCATCCTTTCCTCTTTTATAAAGAGTCCCGGCTATCAGGCAATAGGGTTTGCATTCTTTGATCAGCTTTCGAGCTAGATCTTTACGAAGCTCCTTGGGTGGAAAACCATTAACCAAAAAGTTAACAATCTTCTCACTCCATTCAGGCATTGTCTCCACCATGAACAGGGAAGTGTCAGGTAAGTCATCATCAACACCCGTAGGAGCCTCACCATTAGGTATGCGAGACAAATGATCAGCCATAACATGTTTTTTGCCAGGTCTCACAACAACAGTGAAATCAAACTCAAGAAGAATCAATAGCCATCGTGTGATTCTTCCTGTGGAGCATGGTTCGTTTTCCAGATACAACAATGCTTGATGATCCACATAGAAAACAAACTTGGTGGCAAGGAGGTAATAACGAAATTTCCTTTTGCATATATCATTGCCAACCCTTCTCGCTCCGTAGTGGTGTAGTTCATCTCAGCATCGTTCAACTGGCGACTGGCAAAGCTAATGGGGTAGTCTAGCTTGTGTTCTCCAGGTTGAGTTAACACACACCCAATAGCAAAGTTTGATGCATCAATATGCACATGGAAGAGTAAATCCCAGTTAGGCATTCTCAAGATTGGAGCACTTGCCAAGGCCTTCTATAATAGCTCATAGGCACAGTCACATTCTTCGGTCCAAATAAACTCGATGTGTTGCTTATATAATGGTCGAGCTATCTCGGCGAAGAAGAGAATAAACCTTCGATAATAACCAACATGGCCCATAAACCGTTGGACTCCCTTGTAGTTGGTGGGTGGGGGTAATTCCAGAATGACCTTGATTTTACTCTCGTCCGTGGAAATCCCATTTTTGGACACTATATGCCCTAAGATAACTCTGTGTTTAACCCAGAATTGGCATTTGAAAGGATTCAAGGAGATGCGATATAATCTACACCTTTCAAATATTTTTCGTAAACACATCAAGTGCTCGTCCCAAGAGGAATGAACACAAAGATCATCTAAGAAAGCTTCACAGAAGTCCCTTAGATATTCCTTAAAGGCCGTGTTTATCAATCGTTGGAATGTTGCAGGTGCATTGGTCAAGCCAAAAGCCATGACGCGAAAGGCAAACACTCCAAACTCCGTGATAAATGCTGTTTTAGCTTGGTCCTCGACTGCAATTGTGATCTGATTGTAACCCGAGTACCCATCTAAAAAGCTATATGCCTCTTTGCCTGCCACTCTTTCAAGCACATGTTCAGAATATGGCAAGGGGTAATGATCCCTTCTGGTGGCTGCATTAACCTTTTTGAGATCAACGCACACTCTGAGTTTCCCATTCTTCTTTGGTACGATGACTATCCGAGAAACCCATTCTGATTGCTCAATAGGGTATATGAATCCACATTTTACAAGCTTTTCAATTTCCTCTTGTACAATCTTTGCGTACTTAGGATTCATTGGGTGGTAGGGACGTTGCTGGACTGGTTTAGCAGTGTTAATCATTGGAATCGTGTGTTGCACCACCGAGGGTGGAACACCCTTCATATCATGATATGTCCAAGCAAATATGTCCTTGAATTCTTTAAGAAGCTTCGTAAGTGCAGCTTCTTCTGCCTTGGTGAGGTCTTGATGAGCAATAAAAACTAGTTTAGACTCCTCACCCGGATCTGCTAAGTCTATCTCCTTAACTACCCGCAGGGCCATCGTAGACACCGCTACTCCCATTGGTAGGCGTTCGTTGGGCTTTTGTGTAGACCACTTTACGTTCCCCTGTGCTAAAGGATTTGAAATGCTCGGGTGCGGGGTGTAAGTCTATTGGTTCTTGTTGTGCCAGGCTTTTTTCTTTCAATTCCGCTTCCTTTTGTTGTCGAGCCAACTCTTGGTTTTGCTGCCTTCTTGCAGTACGACTTAGTTTTGGCTTCTCTTCGATTTCTAATTGGGCGACGTCATGAGGTTGCGGAATACACCACATGACACTTTGGAGGTATTGTCCCCAATTATCCGCTAACTTTCGATGAGCATCAATGGCTCCTACATAACTAAGCCATTCTGCAGTCGATCTTTCCTTGTTTATTGCAGTGCGTACATTAGCTCGATAGCGTTGGCGCTTATGTCTCGTTTTCTTCTTACCAAGTTTTTGATTTTTGTTTCTATCAGATTCGGACTCACTTGGTCGATCTTCACTTGTGTCCCCCTCACTTTCGGATAAACTGCAAGAGGTCACTGTCCTAGGCCTTGAGCACCTTGCTTCCACATTTGGGTGAATATTTGATTCATCCCCCCCATCAGGCTCAGAGTTAGTTTCTTCTTGAGATTCATACTCAGAGTTGCATTGGTCAAAGTCTTCACTACTTTCAGTGTCAGTGGAGTTTACCACTTTTTCGCCATCAGGAGTCAAGTGCATAACACCTATCATGTTTATTGGCACTAACGGTGGCATATCTTGCCCCTCAGGTGTTACCCAACTTGTGCCTCTATTTCCCCATGTGTCTATGGTTGCCGCTAGGTAATCCACGTTATCTGACTCAGTCATACCCGGTAAGACATCCATATAAGGAGAATCTTTCCCATCATCAGTCTCTTTTTTGCATGTATAGCAATACCTTAATGGGGCGGAGTGAATAGTGGTATCTGATCGATTATCAATGATGACCTTGCTTCCTAAAGGATGTGCACGACCATTCTCAAGATCAACTCGAATGACAGAGTCCTAGAATTGTAGATAGACATGGTTTTTCGACCAGTCATGCACCATTTGTGCTTCCCTCATGAAAGGACGTCCTAAGATCATTTGATACGACATAGGATGCTTGGAGAAATCCATTACAATGAAGGTATGTTTTACCTTGTATCCCAGAACCTTGATCTTAAGGTCCCTTAACATTCCAATAGGTTTAGCAATAGTTCCATTTGCCATCTTAACCACTATGTTCGTGACTTCGAGGTGAGGTCTCCCCATGGATTCCCAACAGTTTTTAGTCACAATGCTCACTCCAGCACCACCATCAAGGATTCCCTTTAAAGTTAATCCCTTGGTAGTAATGGGGAGGGTTGCATTAGACTCGTCACCTTCAAAGTATTGTCCCAACTTGTTCACAGGTATTTCAACGACCGAGTCTTCATCTAGGTTGGGTTGTAGATCCCAATGTTCCCCTTCATCTTGAAGCGTGTCGGGTCTATCCATATTTGCAAATTGTGGTAGCCCTGCCTTTAGTTCTCCATTGAGAAATGCTCGAAGAGCTAAGAATAGCTCAGGATCTCCATATAATTTGGATATGATCGTGGTTCTGATTTCAGAGGACATGAAATCCATTAGCTTAGACACATTCAACAGTACTTTTCAAGACATCGCCCCTTGACTAGAGATTGGTGAAGATGGAATCACTTCCTCTTCAATGGGGTCGGGCATTCCCTCACTAAACATTCTTTCAAGCAAAAAGGGTGTTTGCACACTTCCTGATGTCCTATCCTCACTTTCTTCCCGAATGATACTAGGTATAGCTAACGATTTATGGTTCCTGCGAGGCTGAACTTGCGTAGGAAACACTGAGTCTGGAATTTTGATTTTTCTCGGGTTTGGCTCCAGTTCTTTTTGTGTTTCTTCCACCAAACCCCTTAAGTGTTGCACTTGTTCTCAATCTCCTCAACTGGGTTTGGGTAAGTCCCAATCTTTTTCTTGAGGGTTTTTGGCCCACGTGGCTTGTCTTGGGGAGTCTCAGTCAGTTTGGGTGGTCAAGAGGGCATTAACTGACTTGGTTGTGGGGCCGAGGAAGTTTCCTTCTGTTTCCCCTTATTTATGTACTCGCTTGATTCTCCTTCATTGAGCTCCCGAGTGGGTTCCTCCCTTAAGGTAGTGGCTTTGGTCCCCATGGTTTCTACTGAATCGGAATCATCTTCAGGATCATTCATATACACGGGGTCGTCTCCTATCCCTATGTTAGTCTTTGAACTAGGCTTGGAGCTCGTGGCATTAAGCGATCTCTTCCGCCGTGTTTTCTTTTTCTTTGCCTGAGCGATTGATGCAGTATCTCTCTCTTCAAGAATGTAGTTTTGATTTTGAAGCATTGACCGTGTAACTACATTCGCGGGTACAATGGGTGTGGTTCCTCGTGCTTGGTTGGTGACCTCAACCAAATTCAATGGCGTAATCTTGGGTGCATTAGGATTATGTGGACATTGAGCGATCAAATGATCTATGCCACAACGATTACATGTAAGTACCGGCATTCCCGATGTACTCCCTTGATTTGGTTGCATTTGAGTAGCGATCTTCTGTAGCCTATTAGGGCACTCCGCTACACGATGCGGTCCACCACACTCGTAGCATTGAAGAGGTGGTCTCCTCGCCAAGGCATTAAGGTTTTGCCCTCTTGTGGCGAGAGCAGCCGCTTGGTATACAGGCTTGACTTGCCCGAAATGATCCTCCATGTAGTACTGGGGAATCAAACGTATCAATCCCATATGGAGCAGTGGGGTCTATCTCCTCTTCATAATCCCCACACGCACTATGTGACTCACAACCCATCTGGTTTATAGGGGTAATCATTGGATGTGGAGGTTGTGGTCCTAGCACTGGCGGTGGTAACGGCATAGATTGGACTACATTCGGATTCCTTGGAACTATATGCTGTGAGTGACGGTTGCTCGACAGGTTGTGCAGGCATTAGCGCGGGTACTTGAGGTGTGTTTGACCAGGCCAGTGGTGCCTGATTTGCCAACATTCGCTTAAGTACTAGGCAATCTTTAGATTGATGGCCGTACTTACCACATGCATTACAATTTCCATTGAATTTGACTCTGAATGTGGGACATTCACTCGTCGTGCTATGTGGTCCTAAGCACCATTGTTGCTCTCTCCTTGGGTACATATGGCTATTTTGAGGAGCCCGATTACCTCTAAAGTATTCTTGGAGAGCCTTAGTAAGGTCGGTCTCACAGACATTTCAGATATCTTGGGCTCCTTGGCAATAGGTTTCACTGTCATTGGCTCCTTGGCAATAGGTTTCACTGTCATTGGCTCGTGCCCAGATACTTGCAAACTAACGGATTTTGTCTCCGAAGACACCTTTTTACCTGCAATCATCAAGTTGTCTTCTAACTGGATTGCATTGGCAGTGACTGCTTCCCACGTTGTAAGACCTCTAATGACTAGGCCATTGTAAATGTCCTCGTGGCGCAATCCTCGGATGAATCTATCGAGCATCGGGAGTGCAGCGAGAATTTAGATGCTTCAATCGACTTATAAAGTCTCTCACTGACTCCCCTTCCTCGCGTTCAGCTTTTTGGAGTTGAGATGCTACTCCCCAAAGCACACCCTCACGTATGTATTCTTTCAAGAACAATCTCTTGAGAGTGGGGTAGTGAGTGCGCTCTTCAACCCTTAAGGTTCGATACCAATCTCCGGCCTTTCCACTCAAGGTTAAGCCTAAGGCTTTACACTTATGCAGCTCATTGTGCTCTTCCAAGGAATCACACACGTGCTCAAAGACTTCAATGTGCTTCCTAACATCCTCGTTACCACTGAAGTTTTGAGTGAGCTTAGCCACTTGTACTGCCTTGCTTCTAGGTTCTCTCTCAGCCAGGCATACCCCGCATGTTTTCCGCAATAGATCGTCCGATCGTCTGAGCAAACGCTGCGAGATCACCTAGGTGAGCAGACATAGCTGGTGGAGGCACTTCTGGGATAGCTTGGCTGATAGGAGTTGGCGTTGGTCTGAGTATGTTGGCAAATGACGTAGGATATGATATGTGGCTAGGCCTAGCTCCTCTTGGATAAGGGTTGTGATAAGGCGGTCATGGAGCATACGCCATTGGCATACTAAGAGGCATAGGAGCTACATGAGCATGAGTAGCGATAGGTACATATGGTCGATAGGCACTAGCACGCGCTGTTTGTAGGTACTGTTCCACTAGGTAGCAGCGTCGTACTAACTACAGCGGTAATAACAGGTGCACCTTCCGTCATGCTCATCATTGGGGTAGGCATTGTGGATTCCTTAATGGAAAGTTGAGCCAAGGTTGGAAAACTAAAGTTACTGCTCGTGGGCTCAACCTGCATTGAGACTCCAGGCGAAACAACATAGGAAGGGTCTATGGGACTCACCGACCAATTGTGATAGGGTTAGTTATTTGGCCTTGCCCGTATCCAAAAATCTCATAGGGCCAGTGGAAACTAGATTCACTCCCCTATTTTGCCTCTCAATTTGGATAATTCTATGAATAACCTCACATATCATTTGCTGTTGCTCCTCTAGATTAGTGGAGCTAGATGTAGATCGTAGGACTTCTAACCAACCTACATGGTATGTGTAGCCCGTGTATAGGTCAGTTAGAGTCTCTGTGTGTAGATCATATTTCCAATTTTCATTGAGAAATATCCCATCTAGACTTGGTGTGCCAAACGGTTCTCTTGAAGTGGACGCAATGTCACTTCTTATGGATTGGCTTCTAGGGACCTCTACTTTAGGAAGAGCATCGGAATGTGGTAGCTCAGTAGGGCCCTCATTAAACGAAGTGGGTAGAATATCCACATGGACACTCTGTGGGAGGGTAGGGTCCACATAAGATGTGAATGGCGAATCTACTACCCCTCCTTCCTCATTTACTTCGCTTGTCGTATGTTCAGAGCGTGTAGCTCTACCAAAGGTCTCTATTAAACGACTAAACATGCTAGATCCGGGTTGTGGGGCCCACACTGGCATGTTTTGGCTTGTCTCCTCATGGTTCTTGGTAGGGTGCCCTTCCATGGCTTCTGAGTCAGAGGACGAGTCACTATCCACTATTTGTGGATCTTGGGTTGCACTCCCTTCCAGCCGAAGGCCAAGATGCCAACGTGGACGTGGAGGGATGGTGTGAGCCTGCGTAGACTGAAACGCTTTCTAGTGGCTCAGGCTCTAGCACCCAACCAAAGCGTAGATGCATATGATGTGGGTACCCTACGGGCGTTGGTAACTACCCTTACACACCCACACAAGTGGTTTCTTAGGTATTTCGTACCCCGTTTTCACTTGTTTTTAGATTGTTTTTAACTTGTTTTTAGATTGTTTTTAACTCGTTTTTGACCCCTTACTTACGGTCGAACTTGGACTAGGGCGTGTGATAGCTCGAAACGAGCGTATCGTTTAAAAGGTCCTAGCGTGCTTTACAGCACCGTGTTTGCCTATCCGGAACTCTCGTGGTCCTCAAAACAATCCGCCGTTTCCCTATGGGGGAAGGGGCAAAAGCCTATTTGCTTGTGGAGGAAAGGGTGAGGGCTTTATCCCACATGCTCACTTTACTCCTTGTTGGGGAGTGGGCTACATATAGGGCACAACTTCCCATAAGCTCTCACTTGAAAGAAAGCTATGGAGGCTCACTCTCCTATATATATATATTAAAAGACCGAGGCCGGGGCCGTGGGTCGTGGGTCAATTGGGGTTCTTTCTTTTCAAAATTTTTTTCTCCAATTAGAAAATCTTTCCTCTCCACACGTTTGGTTCTTTCTTTAAAAATAAAATTTAATTTTTTATTTTTTATTTTTTTTATTTTTTTATTTTTTATTTTCTGTTTTTTTTTGGGATAACTTTTCTAGGGTTTCTTCAGTGTTAAGCCTTGGCCGCGGTGCAGTTCGCACACAGCACAGATCTGGGGATTCAAAAATCCCCCTCGCACGCAGATAACCAGATAACAGAACGCACGCTCACACGCGGAGCGGAAAAATAACAAAAGAAACAAAAATGCAGAAGACAAATTGCAGAAACTGATTGCAAAACACAGAAACACCTCAATAACAAACACACAGTCGCTTTCCTACAGTGTAGATTAAACTTCACGCAGCAGCCGAGCTGCAAACTGGAGCTTGGTGCAGGGCAACTCCCCGGTAGCGACGCAAAAAATGTGCGCTTTTGCCGCACAGGTCGTAGAGCTGGGGACTTGCTAGACACCGTATGCGAGCCACGAATGGCTGCAAGCATACAACCACGAAGGCAAGCTCAAAACAGAATGCAAAAGGTGTATCACTCACCGCTTAACTGCCGACTTGAAGGATTCCCGCGTCGCAGCTGTGAAAAGGAGGAGCCACCGTCGCCACTCTACCGCCTCACCGCCTCCGCCGTGCCGCTACACAGTGCGCTCGATCGCTCTTTCACTCTCTCTCTCTCTCTCTCTCACACACACACGCAGGAGAAGGAAAACAAGGAGATAAGGCAAGAGCACTCTTGTCTTCACAACACATGAGAATGAGGATTTTAGGGTTACATTTGACTCTTATAGGTGACTTGGCCGTTCACACTTGGGCGCCCATACATGGCCGGCCGACCCTAACCCTTATCCTACTGATATCCAAGGTGCGCCTCTCATCGACGATCACACCCAATCCCTTCATCCTTAACATATGGTGCCGACAAGCCCGGCCCATGACTCAGAATATTTAAATTAATGACGTAAAACATAGTACGTCTTAATGTCCGTCATAGGTTAACAGAACCAACTGAAACAAACATTGGAGACCCCAAGCATATGTCAATAACCACCAAACGTATTAATATTTATAATGGTATCACCCATGATATTAACATAATTTGGCATGATGCAAAGATAATCCAAGCGTCCCCAAATTATCTAAGAGGGTAGAATAATATTTTTAAGAGGGCTTAAAATATATTCCCATAACAATATTGCAAAGATATAGAAATTATGATCAACCAACTACTACACCATGCTCCAGTACTCAAAGCTAGACCAAGAGACTTAGGCCATTCTCATTTAGCGCCTAGAAAATAGTTGACATGGTATGAAATTTGTAGAAGCAACCACACAACCCATAAACACCCAATCCTTAGAGAGAGAGAGTGAACCAATAGTGTGGATATTGCAAAGATATGAAAAATTGAGAAATAAAATTTCATGTCCACATAGATGCTTTAGATTTTGCGATTGGTTGCGTATTGGCTCAACCCAGAGAACATAAGAGGGATTTTCATGTTAGCTTTTCTAGTCACTAGTTGAAAGAAGTAGAATGAAATCACACCACCACCACAGAGACAGAGAGAGAGAAGGGTGGCCATGGTATATACAGTCAAAAAGTTGTCGTTATCTTTTGGCACAACTAAATTCATTTTCTTTGTAGACCACTAAGCTCTTCTTTACCTTGTGAATAAGCCTTGCATCATGGGCATAATCACAAGATGGCTCTTGATTCTATTAGAGTTTGATTTTACCATCACAGTGCAAAAAGGTTCCCAACATGTGTTGGCTGACCACATGTCATGCATTCCCAATGGAGAACCACTAGTAGGGATCGATGATGACTTTCTAGACACTCCTCTATTCCAACTATGCTTGATTCCAGAATGGGGAGAGGAAGTTACACGTTTCTTGGCTAACGGCCTATCCACCAAAAAGTCAATCAACAAGGTTCAAGAAAGATGCCTTATTAAGAAGGCGCCCCTTATCAATTGATCGTGGGACAATCTTGAGAAAGAGGATTGAGAATGACTATACTGGCGGGATTTACCCAAAAGTTAGCACTTGTTGACACAGGAGCTAATCATAACTTGATGTCCTATGACACGTGGAACTCTCTAGGCCAACCTACTTTACTCCACACCCAGGCCACAATCACCAGAGTCGCTTCAAATTGTGTTCAATGCCTAGATGTTATTTTACAATTCTATTTCACATTGGGAATAACCCCCTAGATGGGAAGTTCTATGTCATGCCCATAGGGACAATTCAAGAATAAATCCTCCTTGGAAGAGGATGCATGGGCCATAATAGGTGTCACATAGACTTGGAAGCAAGGATGGCCACACTACAACTTGCCTCAAGACAGATTACCATCATTATGACAGACGAAGAGCTGCACTTGTGAAAACTACAGTAGGGCATGTCATCCTCATCAACGATCCTAGCCCCCTAGACAAAAAAGAACAAGATAAGACTATACCACCGGCCAATACTCTACTCTGAACCCTACAATGCTCAACCCCTTTTCAATAAAGCCTCATCCCCCGTGTGACAAGATGACTAACTCCACTGAACATCAAGCTTGGTCAATGTCACCTGCCGCTAACTAAGATAACTCTGCTAGCACTACTAACCCACCAGCAAGTAGAGCTTGAAAGGCTCCACTGAACACCAAGCTTGGTCAATGTCACCCGCTAACTAAGATAACTCTGCTAGCACTACTAACCCACTAGCAAGTACAGCCCGAAAGGCTCCAAAAAGGACCCCACAACCAAACCCATACACCTAACACAATACCTAGTGGTGGGTACCAAAGGAGATCCTTGTATCATAGGGATACTATGAGGGTAATAATATAGTGTGGATTCCCAAAAGATCCCAACCCACCTCTCCAACCTGACACCAAAGGCCACGACACGTAGATTCACCGACCATACCACATGGAGCCAACTGTCAAGGCAACCACAAACCTAGGGGGATAGGAAGAACATAATTTGATGAAAAACAACCGCCGATGAGCAACTAAAAAGGGAAACCTAAAGAACTGAAAGCCCAAAAGTTTTATGAGGGAAACATGCACATATGGCTACCAAAGCTACAGATGCCCAACGTACAACACCACATATCCACTACACCGCACAAATTACAATGGTGGCAAAAGACGAAAACATGCATCACCACTCAAAGTCTGTTGGACAAGGGCAAAGAAAAAGCACAAGAGGGAGCCAAGGTGTTGAGTACCACTAGTGATTTCATCGGTGATATACCCTCAACCTTGGCAACCCCACTTGCACCCATAACATGACTACTACCAAGCTCCAGCTCCACAAAGCAAACCATCCCCGTAACACTTACTGTCAAGCCACCCCCAACCAGGTTGCGACATAGTGAGAGGGAGAGTTGAAAGCCTCACCAAAGCCCAATTGGAGCCACGAATTATAGTAATTGTGAATTGGGTTAGGAATTAGTATAAACCCACAAATGGGGTGCTGATCACCTAGTGAAGAGGCACAAAACCTATAAATAGGGTGCCAAGAAAAACTCTAAGGGCTAAGGCACTGCCATTCACTCAGGCCAGCCATAGCGGTTCAGTCAGGCCAACCATGACTATTCACTCAAGCTAGCCCCACCATGTTCACTCAGGCCACGATCATTCACTCAAGTCAGCCACCATGATTGTTCATTTAGGCCGAGCGACCACATCCATTTACTCTTGCTTATGCCATGGCCATATCACTATAAATCCATGACTATTCCTCTTGCCTTTTGTGTAGCCGACCGCACCACTTCCGACCCATGACCATGCCACTTTAGAGCCACAGACATACCTCCTCGGGAAATCTATAAAAGGGCCAACCCCCTCTCATTTTTCTCTCTCTCTCTTGATCTCTAGCCAAACTCTTACCATTTGAACTCTCGAATTTCAGTAGCATCTTGCCCTCACCTCACCTCCTACTCACCCATAACTATGGCTAGTACAAAGAACTCTGACTCTTCTCTCATGGTGGTCACCCACACCCCTGAGAAGGATAATAGACAAGTAGGTCATCACTATAAGGAATATGGCATCCACCCCACCCAGCTCTACCATCATCTAGGTGAAGCACTCCCTCATGAAGCGGGTCAATAGCTATGTGATCCATAGCTTGATGAAGAACACGCACAAATTAGAGCATAAGCTCATGTACTACATCGAGCACTGTTACCGTGCAATAGCTAAACTAGCACTGGTAGCATGCCTAGAGCAAATTCGGCTCAGAGGATTTCCCACAATGGTGCCTTGGGGACCTGACCTCCTCAACTGCCTATACTTCATGTGCAAGCCAAGCTATAGGGTAGGTCATCGATTCAGAAAGAGCCTCCCTCATGATGAACCTCAGTCTGGATGCGATCAGAGAAGCTCAGCAACTCCCCCGGATCAAGCAGCCATACGTTCGCCATAGCCATGTCATGCGACATGTGCATGACACACTCTAGGGACCCACAACCAAAGATGGTGTGGAGTGGCATAACATCACTTAACAAGAGCTCATAATTCTAGCAAGGATGCTTTCTTTCCTTCTTACCACACATTGGGCAAACTGATTCAACCACTGCTACAGTCTCTCCACCCTAGCTTGAGTACATCAGGGAGTGGTAGTAAACTGTGTCGAGTATCTCCACAAGGAGCTCCATGCCATTTACACCAACCCTCAAGGCAAGCTGGGGCAGCTTCCTCTCTTCTCACAAACATATTGTATCATGATGCAAGGTGGGATACATTACCCAACCCCATCCATTTAATAGGTGGAGTCCACCATCCCTCGCCCAATGTCTCAACCTCAACCTCCAACAACGAGTCATGAAAAATGTTCACGAGTCGTGAAGAGTAGTCATTTCCAACAGGCTATCTTGATTTTTCACTAGTCCTAAATATTGATCACTTTTACAATCTTTATTATAGAGAACTTTTTTTATAACTTTTGCAAAATAAGCATAGTTTCAAACTTCTTTTAAAAAATGTACATATTGCTAATTAAAAGGTAAATTATTTTTCACTTTTCATGTCAAATAACAAAATGGAAAAAACAAGGTCAATGAGAAGATCTAATATTCTTTAAAACTACTAATAATTCACGCATGTCTATGTAATCTATAATACATTCTTTACTTAGAATTACAAAAATTTACTTTTTCTTCTACAAAAATTTAACTAGCTTCATCCTAATCATTGCACTTTATCCCAATCATTGAATTAGAGCATATATTTGATATTAAGATAAGAAGGTATATGGAGTCCATGGCTATAGAAGAGGCTTATTGAAAAGAAACGATTTCTCTAGATTCAGATAGAAAACCAACAATCCAAACGGTCAAATTTTGGATAGTTAGTGAGTACTATAATTTATCAGTTTACTTTATTTTAATCTAATAATTCGATTTAGAGTTATATAGTCTTTGCAAAAACACAATTTGTAGTTTATAACATTTACATTTTGAACCATGAAAATGACAACAGTTGTCGTTTTGAAAAATTGATGGAAATTTGGATTCTAGAATCCACTTTGTTGACAAAGTAGATTCTGGAATCCAAAAGATTGACGTTTCTATCATGACAGTGAAATTTTCGTTCGTAAAAGAGAAATTTTGGTCCATAATGAATAAAAATTTCACTTTTATAAAATGAAAAATTTAGTTCGTCACTCACGATAAAAATTTTTGTCAATAAAAAAAAGCCATCTCGATGGGAAAACAAAAATCTGTCAACAACGAGAATTTGGATTCCGGAATTCAAGTGAATTCTGGAATCCAAATTCTCATCAACGAAAATTTCAATCCGATGACGTAAATTTCAATTCGTCGATGAAAATTTGGATTTTAGAATCCAAATTCTCAAGATGTTTAAACAAAGTAAAAAAGGAAAGAAAAGTGCAATTCGTCGTGTGGACATGCTTAATTTATATGATATAGAAATTCTTGTGTATAGATTTAAGTTAAAAAATTATGGACACTTGTGCCAGAAAACAATTGATATTTTTAAGCAAAAGGTCCAATGACTTTTCTAGTTGATTGGAAGAGTTTCTTCTCCTTTGTAATTCTTTTTTCAAATTAGACATTTTTGGGTTAAGAGTAAAATGTAAGTAATGTTTTATGCATTTTTTTCCACAAAAGTAGTGGTTTTTTTTAAATGTTTGACATGAAAGTATGTCTTTTGTCTCCATAAATTTGAAAAAAGGTACTTTTTTTGGTTTTTTTTTTCCAAAAATGGAGTTGAGTGAACGTTTGCATGATTTTGTGAACATTTTTCATGACTCGTTGTTCTCTCTCTCTCTCTCTCTCTCTCTCTCTCTCTCTCTCTCTCTCTCTCTCTCTCTCTCTCTCTCTCTCTCTCTCTCTCCCCCAACACTCCCCCCTCCAAGTGCCAGCACGTCGAAACGCAGGAAGAAGAAGACTAGTGTAGGGTTACAGAGGAGGAGGAGCTCCACAAGACCTCTCAATTCTTGGAGGAAACCCTTTTACACTCATTACTTAGCACCCCTGGAGGCTAGCACTTCCCTCGCCCTCGATAGCCCACCCCAATGAAGGTCCTTTTGCATCACCCTCCCAAGTGGGTGTTTCCATTTCTCACAAGCATTCTCATAAGGCATTTACACCTCCCAAGGGACAATCCCAGATTTTGCCTCAAGTTTCTCAAATCTAGCCAAGGAGTTGGTAACTTCTCCCAATGACCAGGCCATGCTCATCGTGGACATAGTCAACTTTATATAGTGCCAACATGACCTCCAAGCTAAACGCCAACAAGCTATAAGCCTCACTTGCCATAGACCAAAAAACCAACCTATTCGAGGCCCCGAACGCTGTGGATCATCTACAAGCTCAATTACGTAGCAAAGCTAAAGAAGAGTGTGGGTCAGCTAAGGCACTATGCTCTCTAGCTCGGAGGGAAGCCAACAAATTGCATTACTCAAGTCGCATAGGAGATTTAGGAGAGCATCTCTGCCACCTCCTAGGCCTAAAAGCAAGTTACAAAACAAACTCTGGCATAGAAGGAGGAGTAGCTTACAGGTTGTTAAAGAGAGAGCCATGCAAGAGTAACCAACAGCTCCGAGGTAGGCATCAACCATCATAGAATGTAAATTAGATACCTTGATGGATGCTACCATTGAGCATATCCACCCTCACCTACCCACCCCAAAAACCCTACCTCCATCCTCAAACTCCCCTATCGTTCCCTCCAGCTTAACCTCCTCCAACATAACATCTTTTTAGAGGAGCCCATCACCACCTCTTCCCTCTCCTACATTATCACCAAAATCCCTCAATATGCTCGCCACCTTCTTCTTCCAAAGCCAAAATCCCTCTGCCATCCATCAATATGCTTGTCACCTTCTTCTTTCAAATATCTTTTGACACCCCCACTACGCTCTTCACCCTCCCAGTCCATCCTCTTACAACCAACCTTGGGCCCACATCCTAGAACATGGACAAGCCATAGAATTTGATGCCTCGATCGAGCTAATCGTGCCCCATGGCCTCTATCCTTTTTCTTATGCTTCTTCAAAATCTCTTACCACACTGTCTTGGATGGAAGGGAAGGGGTGGAAGGAACTCACATGGCCTACAAAGCCCTTCAGTGTCAAGCATCCAAGGCATACTCCCCCCAGGGCCTCTAGCTAGAGATCCTTGCCGCCCACTACCTTAGGAAAACCATTTTTCTTTTCACAATTTAAGGCTAATAAAATAGCTGAGCTAAGAGAATGCGGTCGAAACATATTCACCTCTGATCAAATTTTAGGCTTCAAACCTGCTATGAACTTTCTTCTTTGATCCTTGGTGCGAACCTTCTTGATTACGTGCATTTGTAAAATAAAGTTTTCCAAAACCTTTCCACATAAGCCGATATATTCTCTTTGTCATCTCATAAGTGGCTCTTGGCACTAGTACCTAGAGTGTATGTGCTTCTGGGATAGGTGATAACCAATAGAAGTGACTCCTAGGATTATTTGTTGGCACTTGTGTTGAGGCAGAGCATCACGGTGGTCTAGAAGTGTTCAGGATCATTGGTGCATATCATCCTAGTCTAAGGATCACGGCCATCATGCAAGGAGATTTATGATGATATGTGCCACTGATGTTTTACTTGGATATTTGATATGTAATATGTGACATGGACATATAATATATGCATGTTATGAAAATTAATTGTATGATGTATGCTTTCTTTTGAAAGGATTGTTTTTACAAAGGCGTGCATGTGTTAACTTGTTTTTAAGTGGGGTGTGTGTGTGTGAGTAAAATGGCAATTTTTAATTACAAGTACGTGAGTTTGCACTAGCTTCATAGGTTTAGTGGTGGTGGGTGAAAGGTTAGACCCATGGGATTCGATGAGGCTAGGTTGAGCCTATGAATTTGGTCGAAGTAGTAAAAATATTAAACACTAGGAAGTGGGCAGTCGGGTTGCGAGTACTTTTTAAATGAAACTAAATTGTGTTATTAGAACAAGAAAAACCTGGGATAAGTAGTTTAGTTAGCAAATAATAATAAGGATAGAAGAGTTTCCTTCATAATCAAGGAGTCCAGACATCTTGTGAGCCTCGACGGGGAGTCACTTGATATGACCTCCTTATGAGATTTATAAAGGGAGAACATGTGGTGGGATCATCCACCTTTCTTGCCTAAGGATTGTTATGGTCAAATTGAGAGGAGTGAATTGAATACCCAAGCATTAGGACATTGTGATGTGAGGCCCACGTGGTGGGATCATTCACCTTTCCTGCATAAGGATTGTTATAGTTAGACTCAGAGGAGTTAACAAAATACCCAAGCATTAGGACATTGTGATATGAGGCCCTGAGTGAGTCGTTCTACCCTTAGTGCAATTTTGCTATCATAGATAGAGAAGTATGGGTCTCATATCAATTGAAGATTAAAGTCGCAAAGTGAATGCAACAACCAACTTTCACACCCTTCTAGATGCTAATGACAAATTTAAGGATTGAAACTTCCTTTCAATACTTCCTCTTAACCTTATTAGCCCATATCTAAATTCTAACAAGAGAACTTGTAAATGAGAGACATTTATAGCAATATATATATTCGTATCCTTAGCACTTGGCTGCTTATTGTTAACATTGATTAATTTAACATTCAAGGTGAAATAGGTTCATTTCTTAAATTTTGATTTTGTCATACCTTTGCATTATAGTAATCAACTAATAAGACTGTTGAGAGATGTGGTGTCATGTAGCACAAGGAAGATAGGGAGTGAGTCACAAGAGAAGGGGAGGAGCATGCACATTAGAAAAGGATAGACTAAAGGTAGATTGGCAAAGGTTGATTTGTATGGTCATTTGTAAAAGGTGAAGTCAAAGGTCAAAAAGGTAGCACATTGAAAGTGAAAGGAGGCACATGTAGTGTGAGCATTTATGGACACATGGTTGGCATAAGGGTGCACACATCTTGTGAGATGGGAGCTCCATGAGAGCTATAAAAGGATGTACTTGGATCAACTCTATGACAATGACACTATTGAGTTTATGTCATTATTGTGTGATTGCTTAACCTCTAGCACAATCTTGTATTAATATTTTTCTTAAACTTAACCATGGATTTGATTGCTGGCTATCTATGAGCCACCCTAGATCAATGCTCTTTCAACATGGTATCAGAGAGCCACCTAGGGGTTGGCCATAGCAAGTGATTAGCCTTCACTTGCAAGTATTATTATTGATTAGGGAATCATTAAGTTCTTCTTTATTTCTCTTGGAAATTAGCGTTCTATTAGGACTTTCCTCATTCTTGTTTTTGTGTGGAAGTAGCATGTTGTTGCATAGACCATAGCTGTGCCCAAGGTTATATTAGCTATCTACAACATTGAGAAAAAAACAAAGCAAAGAAGAGAGGATTGTTGCTCACAACAACAACAAAAGGAGAGAAGTACGACATAATGTGCCACTCAAAAAGAGCGCAGTTAGCAACATAAAGTATCATCAAAGGTTGACCATCTAACTCTCAACAAAGAGAGACAAGAAGGAGCACAACACCCTATTGAGTGGTCACCCACGATCAAAAGCAGAAGATGGAAACAGTTTAAAAGGCAGCTCACAACATATCACCTTGCACATCGAACATCAATCGATGCAGTGGAAAAACATCAATGGCCTCTCTAAGGCATTGCGACCAGCGCCACCCACAATAGCAGAGGCCGAGAAGAAGACCCGAGAAGAAGACCCTAAAGACAACCAAGGTGGAAAGCATCTCATAGGTAAAAAGTATGTAGCAAAGAAGAAGCCTGCTATAGTCGACAAGAGAGAGAAGAACTGCACTGAGCAGTAGGAAATGTTGCATTCTTTTAAGTAGAAGAAGACAAGATTACAACAACGTCCAAGTAATAAGCATAGCAGCAACTTCTTATGAGCACAGTTTGATGCCTACGACAAAGGTCTCCAAAACAACCTTGTGCACCATCACTACCCCCCCTCAAGTGCGTTAGCAAGATCCCCTCTCCCTGGTGGAATTAGGCAATGCCTCGTTGAGATCAATCACAACTCTCGACAGTTGTCATCCACAAAAAGCAAGCATAGGAGTCCTTCACGATAGTAGTGTAAAAGAAAGATAAGGTTTTTTTTTTGAAGCCCTAATAGCTTTGGTACCCCTACACATAATGGAGTCAAAGGCAGGAGCACCTACTACAGAGGTACTCGCGCCATCCCTTTGGTGTAAAGGAGCCTGCATAAGAGGCTATTCACAAGGGCAATAAAAGCCTTGTCTCCATGGACTTCTTTCACATAGGATCATCAGTTCTAGGTTACCCTTTGCCTTTAACAAAATGGGCTTCAATGATTTCTTCAGTAACTTGTGCATCATCACCAAAATAAAAAAAAGCTTGGGCATCTACAACATCATCGACAAAATGTTTTTACCAAAAATTTATAACATTTGTAAATGCCACCAATATGAGCAGGCAAAGTCTCAACCATGAGTTGGAAAAACAAAAAAAAGCATGTAACCTTTTATGTAAAGCAGCCAAATGAGCACGTAAAAAAAATTCCTCACTACCCAAACCAAAATGTTGTAACACTCAACCACCAGAGAGTAGCCAAAGTAGCACCCTCAGCAGGGAGTGAAAATCAACCTGACTACCTTTAAAATAATCTATGAGCTAACTAAGACAAAAGAGCCTTTGAGTTACCCAACCAAGTTAGAAATGAGGGGGGGGGGTGATGATATGTTGTAAACCTCACATCCAACCACCTTGTAGTAGCCTAAAAATATGGCACCAAGGGGGGGTGTTGAGAGATGTGGTGCCATGGAGCACAAGGAGGATAAGGAGTGAGTCACAAGAGAAAGGGGAGGAGCATGCACATTAGAAAAAAGGATAGAGTAAGGGTATATTAGCAAAGGTTGATTTGTATGGTCATTTGTAAAAGGTGAAGTCAAAGGTCAAAAAGGTAGCACATGGAAAGTGCAAGGAGGCACATGGAAAGTGCAAGGAGGCACATGTAGTGTGAGGCTTTTATGGACACATGGTTGGCACAAGGGTGCACACATCTTGTGAGATGGGAGCTCTATGAGAATTATAAAAGGATGTACTTGGATCAACTCTATGACAATGAGATTATTGAGTTTATGTCCTTATTATTGTGTGATTGACTAACCTCTAGCATAATTTTGTATTAGTATTTCTCTTAAACTTCACCATGGATTTAATTGCTTGCTATGAGCCGCCCTAGATCAAAGCTCTTTCAACAAAGACTAGAACTTAGATATATAACATCATAATCCTTTACATTGTGGAAATCAACTCATAAGGCTAGAGCTTAGATATGTAACATCACAATCTCTTTTTTATAGAAGGTGATTAGTAGTATGGTTTCACATAGCATTAATGGGGCATAGTGTCATTTTGTCACCTTCCTTTAGGATGAACAATACAGGAGCTTTGTTATGATATATCATTTATTTAATTTTCTTATTTACAATACTTTTTTACTAATCATGAGCTTCGATGGTGATTTTATCCTTTGTTTATTTAATTTTGAGATTATAGGCACATAAAGATAAGGCACAAAGCATACATCATAGATTGCATTTGATCAAGAACTAAATCTTGACAATTTTATTTATTGGATATGCAAAAAGTGAAATGGTAATTTATATAAGATCCCTTGTTGGAGCAAAGAGATCAATGTCACTAGGGGATGAGCCTTTGTATAGTCAATGTCTTGATTATAGAAAGTGATGTGCACAAATACAAAAACTCTCTCTCTCTCTCTCTCTTGTCAGAATGTTTCATATCACAAGCATGCATATAAGAGGGTTTTTATGTAGCTCCACTAACAATGCATGCACAAAATAAAAATAAAAAACTCTCTCTCTCTCTCTCTCTCTCTCTCTCTCTTGTCACTCAAAAGAATGTTTCATATCACAAGCATGCATATAAGAGGGTTTTTATGTAGCTCCACTAACAATGCATGCACAAAATAAAAATAATATATATATATATATATATTGGTCTTTAGTGTATTTGATTTGAATTTAGGTGTTAGATTGCACCTTGATGTGGGGAGAGATGATTTGAATCTGGGTGTAAGCTTGCATCCTTTATGTGGTGCTAGATTTATGTATACCTATGAGAGATGATAATGTTAATTATGAAACATGCTTTAACAAATTGTTCTTTTCTATCACCCTTTACATGCAAGTAGGCTCTTCCACTCCTTCTTTTTCATTCTCTCTATTGCTTTGTCCCCCCTCACTCTTTCACTCCTTCTTTATTCTCTCTATTTCTTTGTCCCCCCACTCTCCTTTGCTCCCTCACTCCCCCCTCCTTGTTCATATGTGGGGTGTGTGTGTGCACGTAGTTGCATATACATGCTTTGATTATTAATATCATTTTGGCTTTTGTAAGGGGGACATGACAACTAGAATTCTTGATATTCCATAATTCAAAGTAATCGTTTACGTTTGGATAATGAACAAACAATTCTTTCTTGAGTAGTGTGAGGAGTTTTTAAGCCTAACTTTTGGATATTAAGTGCCTTAAAACTTTAAAGTCACAAAATAAGGAATGCCAAACTTAGACTTGACTTATCATGTAATTGAAAACAACTTGAAAGTTTCTTAAAACTTTAAAGTCACAAAATAAGGAATGCCAAACTTAGACTTGACTTATCATGTAATTGAAAACAACTTGAATTCTTCTCAAAACCACAAAAATTAATAAAGATTCATAATTAAGAAAATATGGTGTCATGTTTATCTAAGTTTGGGCTATGAATATGTTTAACAATGGCAATTGATTATCAAATCTATACCTAACCTTCACCTTACTTCTCACATTGTGTTACATTTAATGAGAGGATTGATACATCTACGAAGGTTTTGTGCTTCACGCAAAATAGTGGTTTCCTTTTATCACTTAATGCTTAGGGTTAGGGATGAACTGTTTGAAATCTCTTTGAAATGCATTACCACTCTTTCCTTCTTATGCAATCCACTTCACAACCTAGCAACAAATTCAAGCTATTCATGTGGACCAGTTGTGTTGGTGGACCAGTTGGTAGTGGTTTGATGCCTAAAATTGTGGCCGTGGTGGTTGACTTCATCAACAAACCACCTTGAAGATGCATGATCGCATGGACCACCAAAGTTGATATTACACCATGGTCATACTTTTGTTACCTCCATCTAATTGGAGCTCCACTTTTAAGTTGCATGTGGAAATGTAGAAAATTTTGAAGTCAGTTTCCAAACATATTCCTTGTGTGAACATGCCCTAAGAAGTGGAGCATGGAGGCACAATTGTATGGGAATTTGTATGGAGTCAGCATTGAATAAGCAACCTCCCTTCAACATGAGAGCCTTAGGATATTAGAAGGTTTTGCACCTTGGATTTTTTAAAAATATCATAAGGTTCTCCACCTCCTTGGCTTTTTTAAAAAAGTCAAAAAACAAGAAGTGAGTGTTTTAGGAGATCCCTCTGCATGCACTCTCTCTCTCTCTCTCTCTCTCTCTCTCTCTCTCTCTCTCTTTGCTTGAACTTTCCTTTCTTTCACCTATACAATGTATCATGGCCCTCTCTCATCGAAGGAAGAGGGGGGGGGGATAGTATTGGAGAGGAAAGCCATAGGAAGGTGACTCGATGGTGTAATAAAGGTGGCCTATGATTAAAGGAGGAGTAACGAAGGATTAGGGATGATCTCCCTCGAAGGATCAACATTTGGTGAGAGTGAGATGTGATCTTAGATAGTTTCATTAAGTAAATTGAGGAATGTACTATGATAACTTTGTGAATATGAGAGGTTGTCACACATACAAGATTACTCTTCCTCTTTTTAAAAGAGCACGTGAATATGAACGAACGTCACGCATGCAAGATTTCTTGCCACAAGCCACTCTTCCTCTTTTTGAAAGAGCATGTGATTATTAATTAAATTAAGAGAAGACTCAAAAAGTGATGTTGGATATGTACTATGAAAGATGAGATCAAATGGGCCATGTCATTATCCTAGTGGTATGATTGGAAGTTTTTTGAAAGTACAACACATACAATTATCTCGATATACATTATCTATCTTTCTTTGCCTAATTTTGAAATACATTAATTCTTTAGGCATGTTACTATGCTTTCTCACAGCCTAATTAACTGGGCTGTGCACATTTAAGGCCACCTTTTCCCACACCTTTGAAGTGAGGTTGGATGATATGCATTGCCAAGTTATAAAAACAAAAGTTAGTTGTGCTGATTTTAGCCTATTTAGCATTTGGCTTGGTGAAGTTTAGTGACAAGGTTGCCATAGCAGGAGCAGGAGAAGGAGAAGGAGCAGGAGCAGGAGCAGGAGCAGGAGCAAGAGCAAGGGAAAATGGCTTTACACGAACATGTTTTCTAGGGCATTGGTATGGTAGGGAGATGGCCTCATAAGTCAATGTGCTGCCTTAAATGGATTTTATATGAAGGGGATCTATACCAAATGATAGGTGTGATTTGAAAAAGAGGGTCGTGGCAAGGAACGCTGAAATGGGTGTAATGAAACATTATATGGGCTGCTCTTATGCTTATCTGATATATGGGGGGCGGGGTTTTGCCGTACACCTGAAGGCCGGGAATCCGGGATTCTGGTGCGTTTCTCACCAGGTGCTATTTTTAGGGTGCATGCGTGAGTGCTGGGAGCCTGCGTGGGAAGGGGTTTTGTTTGCCCTAATCACAAGTGGGTTGGCTTTTAATCTTCGTCTTATCGCTAGATTACGAATTACCCGCCCTTAACCTCTGGCTTTCAGCGAAATTTGATGTGGGTTTTGCCTAATGTATAGTGGGTTGTCCCCTAATTTCCTTTTCAGGGCCTAATCCATTACGTGAATCGGATCTTAATCTCCGTCTATTAATTAATCGGTTTACAATGTGGGTTTTAAAGAAGCAAAGATGGGCATTGGGAATCGCCGTCTTAGAGCCTAATTAAAGGTTAAATCTGCTTTTTCTGTGTCTCTGTCTGTCATCGCATCGGTGCTCGGTGATGAGGGCAAGATCACAAGAGTCTGCGCGAGGGTGGAGTGAGTTGTACCCCAAATTTTGATATCGATAAATTCTAGTTTCTGGGCATGGGCATTAGGGCAGGGGAGCCAGCCCAGGAAGAGAGCTTTCTCTGCTGGTGGGAGACCCTCTTTGCGCCAAGATAAATAAGGTGGTTTTGTGCGCTTCATGGCCACATTCAAGCTGACCCGCACCTCCTCTTCATCTCTCTCACGATCGCCCACTATCCTATCCGGCATCGACAGCCTCTCTTGCTTGGAAGAAGGAGTCTCTCCAGGCAGCTCCCGCACTGACAGAATCTGGCAGCAGGAGCTGGCTCGGAAACACTCTGCAGAAAGCCCCCTCATCCGTACAGAAAGCCCCCATTCCCACCACCATGGCCGTACAGACAGCCTTCCCCACTACCATCGTCCCCGCAACGACAGCCGCCATCACAATGCCCTTGCAGAGAGCCCTCGCCACACCCCCGCCTGCTCAAAGGGGCTTAAACTCCGCCTCTTACTGCCCCCTGTGGTGGTGGTCACCTTCCCCTGTGTCTACTTTTATGCAAGGGGCTTGCCCCATCATCATGGTCCACGCCTGCCTTTCCCCCCTGATGCAGATGGTTTTGACTACATTGCCCTGGTTTTCTTTTTCAGTGCAGTGCTCATATCCATCAGAATTGCCTATCCTCGCTTCAACCTTCTCTACAGGTTCAGGGCCGTGTTTAGTCAAAGCCGAGGTTGCGTCACTTTTTCATGCTTGAAGCGGTTCACTGATTTGCTGACTGCTGATAAATCAGATCAGAAGATGTTTAGCAGAGCCTCTTCTGTGACTTGGACAATTGGGTCCAAGGTCAGGACTGAAAAGTTGAGGAATGCAAGGGAGGGTGTGCAAATCTACAGCAATGGTGATGTCTATGAAGGAGAATTTCATCAGGGCCACTATTCGGGAAGTGGCGTATACTACTTTTACATGAGTGGGAGGTATGAAGGGGATTGGGTAGATGGCAAATATGATGGCTATGGAGTCGAGACGTGGGCTCGGGGGAGCCGATACAGGGGTCACTACAGGCAAGGTTTGCGAGAAGGGTATGGAGTTTACAGGTTTTATACAGGGGATGTTTACTCTGGAGAGTGGTCCAATGGGCAAAGCCATGGCTGTGGTGTGCAGACATGTGAAGATGGAAGCCGGTATGTGGGTGAGTTCAAATGGGGGGTGAAGCATGGCTTTGGCTACTATCATTTCCGGTAAGTGCATTTGAAAGGGTAGCTGATTGTGTTGTATTCCTATGTTTCCTATGCCGCTTTATCATTCCTATGCCATCATCACTCTGCATAAACTGTATCAGGGCAATGTGCTTTGAAGTCTACTTTTACGTTTGCTCTCATTACACAGGACAATTTCGCAGGAATGGGGATACCTATGCTGGAGAGTATTTTGCCGACAAGATGCATGGATATGGTGTATACCAATTTGCTAATGGTCATCGATATGAAGGTGCATGGCATGAAGGAAAGAGGCAGGGATTGGGAATGTACACTTTCAGAAATGGGGAATTACAAGCAGGATATTGGCATGCTGGAATGCTGCAAACTCCTAGCACACAGAATCTTGTGTCAGGTGCAACTGTTGCTGTCAGCCACTCCAAGGTGTTACATGTTGTGCAGGTACACTAATCTTATCCCCGCCTTTCCTTTTTGTAGATGTGTGAGAGGGTGTGAAACCGGCCTTTGGTAGAAACCAAAGTGCGGTAGACTAGCAGTCACCCAAAACAGTTGTAGTCCAGCAAATAAAACAAATATATGGGAGCTAGAGTGCTCCAACACGAAAAGAAGAACGACACTTGTTGGCCCCAAAGCTTGGCGCCCCTTTCGGTATTTCTTTATTCAAATTCAATGGAAAAGTTTAAATGAGTACATGGCCATTCATGGCTTGTATGTCTGCATGTCCAATCTGCCAGTCCTCTGGACCTCTTAACATAGAGGTTACACATAGCTTTGTGTCCCAAAAACACCACAATGTTATCTCCTCTAATCTGCCAAGACAATGCATCCATGAGGCCTTGAATATGCAGCTAACTGGCCCATGCACATAGCCACAAACTTAGCCATAAAAACAGTCCACAACCTCTTCCAAATCTGTCCAAAAACTTGCCCTATTTCCACCCTCCAAATTGCCAAACCCTTCCTCTCACAAAGAGCCAAAGAAACGTCTCCGAAACAGTCACGAGCCAATGAAAAGAGAGACTTAGTTTGACACTTCCTGCAGTCCCACTTGCTCACAAAGAGAGAGAGAAACTTACAGTCCTTGTGTCGCTTTTCACAAGAGAGGTGTGTGAGAAAAGCCCTGTTCTGTCCTGCCCTCTTGTCTTGCAGCCGCCTGTCTAGCACCTAATTCAACGTGAGAGAGAGAAAACTTGTGGGTGAACCTGCTGTCCAGTCCTGCACTCCCTTGTACAGTCCACGCCTCTCTGTCCAGCTCTGCCTGTATGTACAACAGTGCAGTCCGACAGCCAACCTCTTGCCAAAAGCGGGGGAGAGAGATATTTGGTCTGCACATGTATGTATGGCAGCGCAGCAGCCAGCCAACCTTCCCTCCCCAAAAAGCAAGCGTGAGAGAGAACGATTCAGTCTGCGCTTGTATTATCTATAGCAGAGCCCGCCAGCCCTCCTTTCAAAAAGCAAGAGTGATAGAGAGAGAGAAAAGGTGCTGACCCGACTCTCTTAAAAAAAAAACGTAGGCCCCCAAAATAGCCTAGGGGCCACGATGCTAAAAAAAAAGGGTTTTATAAAGGTTATAAACCTTGAACTTTTGTTTCTTTTTGTCCCCTCCACACATGGGGTTATAAACCTTAGTTCCCTTTTGTCCCCAAGTATGAACCTTAAACATATATCTTGCTCACCGACCACCATGCTCACACTTATGCGGCACAATTTCATAGGGTCATGACATACCCCCCTCTTGAAAAATGGCAAGCGTCCTCGATTGCATTCTGGTGATAAAGCGGAATCACACTGATAAAACGAAGGCTGCCCAATACAGTAAGATATCAACCATGTGATCCAACTAAAAGTGAAAAGTACAATATGGCAAGATCAACGTCCTGATCTCTCTGAGCCATGTATATGTAGCAACATTCACTGCAAGCCAATGGTGTAGTAATAGTCCAAGTTGTATACCACTGTGAACCATACATAACCACAACATCCAATGTGACTAGTACACATATATCATAGAAGTCACATAAGCAGATTTACTGTCAACTATCAATACCTTTGGGCGAGACAAAAGCTGCACCAAGCGACCTCTAGATGACATCTCAGCTTGTCTATATCAAGGGAGCGGAGGTGCTACCCCCTCTTGAGCATCAGGCAATGCTCCAAACCTATGCTCTGCTGAACCTAAATGAGCCGTAGCAAGAGTCGGCTCCAACTCAAAGGCATCAAGATAAAACTGCAATACTTGAGGTGAATCTGCCAAGTCGCCCTCCTCCATCCACTTCGCATCCATCGATGAATAGTTCTTGAACTTCACAAGATAGCGACGGGAAACTTTACCTCATACCTTTCTTTCCTTATGTGCCAGTATCTGTATCTGCTCGGGAATAAGAACCTCATCAAGTTCCTCAATCTCTGGTTGAACCTCATTTGATACATCTTGAGGCACATCTTGTTAGAAGTCATCTCCTGTCTAGTTTTATACACCAGGGCCTTTGTTGTGGGTGTGCCCGCCCTTATGAGGTGTTTTATCATTTTTCCCCACTCTTCGTATTTTTCCCCTATTTTTTTCCCATTTTTCCAGTGGTGGTTGGGAGGGTTGCCAGAGGATGCCAGGAGCACTCCAGTGCTGGCTGACTGCATGTTTCTCAGTCGTGGGCTACTGGACTGCTGGCCGACTGTACTTGCTCAGTCGTGGGCACTTTTTTTCTGGCCGACTGCATTTATGTAGTCGTGGATATTTTTCAGCAGTCGTGGGCACTTCCTATGCTGGCCGACTGCTCTCCCAGGGGCATATATATAGGCCCCCAGCCCCCATACCATATTTGTATCATATTCGGGATCTTGTGTATATCAGAGCAGAGTTACACGCCTACATCTCTCTCTCTCTTGTGCTGTTTTTCTGCCTGCGTTTTTGCTCTTGTGTTCCCAGATCTGGTCATCATCTCCGCTGCGTATTCTGACATGGTATCAGAGCCCTAGGCTCTAGATAGGTCTTGGGATTTGTGTGAGCAAGAGGGGGACTGTTTTGTGGGTGATTGGTGGACTGTTTTGGGCTGTTCGGGAAGAGGAGAAGTAAGAGGAAGGCGGGCTGATCTGCTGGACAGCCACTTGCAGGTTTTAGTTCTTCTTTGTTCCCACCCACCCACCCTTTTCAGCGTACATCCCCGCTATGGCAGATCTGTTTGAGATGGCCGAGACACATTTGAAGATCCCGACACTCCCCACGTTCCCGGTGGACCGTCAGTTGGACGGGAGCAACTACGGCATATGGAAGGTGATGATGGAATCCGTTTTGGAGTCTTGCGACCTCGCCGATTTTGTCGTTGTTGGTGTTCCACGGCCGGAAGTAGAGGAAGGGGAGTTACCGTCAACCCGAAAGGACCGGGAGGCCCAGACACAGATGTGGGATCGTGTCAACGCCAGGGTCCGTTCGTTTATTTTCCTCAACTGCACACTACAGGTAATCAATCATGTAAAGCACATGACGTTGGCCAGAGGTATATGGCAGCATTTGGCCTCACTTTACAACAGGGTATCGCCCATGAAGAGGATTTCCTTGGAAGTACAGATGCGGGTTATGAGCCCTGCAAAGTCGTCGACGATGCGGGAGCATATTAACAAGCTGCAGGCTCTTCAGCAGGAAGTTCTCCAGGCTGGGAAGGAGATATCGTCAGAGGACATGGCCATCACGTTGCTGTCACATTTGCCCTCTTCGTACTCAGCATTTTACTCGTCTTTGATTACCAGTGGCAGGCTCAGCACCATCACGTGGGAGGAGCTTGTGCCCATGGTCTTGGACCAGGAGGAACGATTCACGAACCCTCCTCAGGGTGGAGGTTTGGAGGCCTTTACTGGCCAACGGTCGAAAGGCTGTAACTCGGGCAAAGGGAAGGCTTCCTCAGAGAAGTCTTCTGAGAAGAAGTCCGACACTGACCGGGAGAAATTGAAGGCAGAGAGGACCTGTAATGATTGTGGCGAGAAAGGCCACTACTGGAGGTAGTGTTCCAAGCGGAAGACCGAGAAGGGTGAAGATTCCTGAGCAGCAATCATGAAGACTCCGGCTTTTGTGCACCTGGAGGTGATGGACACCGATGTTTCATTTTCTTCAGGCAGGGAGGAGATTGGAGGATTCTCCGCAACGGATACTCGGGAGTGGATTCTCGATAGTGGTGCTTCCAGGCACATGACTCCTTCCCGTTCCGGTTTACAGGATCTCTGCAGGTTTTCCGGTCATATTCTTACTGGGGATACGTCCACTATCCCAGTTCACAGTGAGGGCAGGATGAAGATAGTTCCCGATGGCAGAGGGGGGAAGCATTCCTCCCAGGTGTTGTATGTTCCGGCACTTGGTTTCCATCTGTTGTCAGTGCATTAGGCTTGCAAGACTGGCGTATGGGTGGAGTTTGATGAGCATTTTGTTGCTCTCCGGGACAAAGCAACAGGCCAAGTGGTTTGGGAAGGCAGAGTGGAGAATGGAGTTTACAGGCTTTCAACACTCTCTCTCCCAGGTCCTCGGGTTTGTGATGAGTGGCAGTCTGGTAATGGCTACTCAAGTGTGGATACGCTGCAGGTACGGGCTTTCCGGGACCAGATGGTGGATAGCTTACCAGGAGAAGGCAGCACTTGGCAAGAACTTTCCAGTACTGATGTTGGTAGTTCTTGTGTTCGTGAGTGAGAGGAAGCTGAACAGGTCACTTATGCTCTGATGTCTCGTAGTGTTCGGGACATAGAACTTCCAGTAGTTGAGGATGTTCTTTCCACGGGGACCTTTCGGAAAGCCAGGCAGGTGGCAGGTGATTACTTGCGGAAGGAGGTAGTTTCTCCAGGCTTTGTGGTTCCAGATTCAGAGGGGGTGGTTGACAGGTTTCATCAGGTTTCCAGGACTTATTTGTGCACCGTAACAGGTGTTGATCCTTGTGAGCAGTGTGATGTCTCTGTGACTCAGAAGCTGTATGGTTCATTGATCTGGTTGATGGACACCAGATTGGACGGGAGCTTCCTAATGAGGCGGTTGAGCTCATGGTTGCGGATGACTCTTTGGGAGGCAGGATTGCGTTTCCTGTGGTTTTTGCGGCATGCGAAGGATCAGCGACTCTTGTACACAGGAGGGGGATTGTTGGATGGAGTCCGACTCCACGGTTGGAGTGACTCGGTTTGGGGAGGAGATCCGGACATGAGGAGATCTACTTATGGCCTAGGAGCAGTTTTACGGAGCAGCAGGAGGTTGCATTGCAGGTTTGGGCTTCCACTGGAGGAACCCATGGTCATCCAGAGGCATGTTGTTCGTGAACAGATCGTTGCTGATGACATCTTGCTGGAGTTCTGTTCGACAGAGGACAGTACGGTGGACCTCTTTACGAAGTCGCTCTCTCAGGATTTGCTCAGGCGGCACCCCAGCTCCCAGTGGTTGGTTTCATAGCCAGGAGCTGAGAGGGGGTGTTAGAAGTCATCTCCTGTCCAGTTTTATACACTAGGGCCTTTGTTGTGGGTGTGCCCGCCCTTATGAGGTGTTTTATCATTTTCCCCCGCTCTCCGTATTTTTCTCCTATTTTTTTTCCATTTTTCCAGTGGTTGGAAGGGTTGCCAGAGGATGCCAAGAGCACTCCAGTGCTGGCCGACTGCATGTTTCTCAGTCGTGGGCTACTGGACTGCTGGCCGACTGTACTTGCTCAGTCGTGGGCGGCACTTTTCTGCTGGCTGACTGCATTTATGCAGTCGTGGACATTTTTCAGCAGTCATTCCTCAGCCTTAGTGGGTCAGTCAGTCAGTCAAGTCCATTAACCCACTTGGAGAGAATCATTCATGCATGTAGAGTCAGTAGAAGCCTTAGGGTTTGCATTAGAAAGCACTCTGCATCCTGCATAATATGCATTCATATGCTTGTGCATCATTTAGAACATCCCAGAAACCTTAGGGAATTTACTAGGATTTATCAGGTATTTTTTCCATATTTTATGGTATTTATTTAGCATTTATTGTCATTTATAAATATAAACTTTATTAAATAAATGACCAGCCAACTTGACTAGCCCCTAGTTAGTATAAATAGGCTTGTATAGGCCTTAGTTCAGCATTCAGTCTTCAGTGTGCTAAGAGCTTTCCTCCTCAGCCCTAGGAGTACCCTTGCCTTCAGCCTTAGACTAGTCTCATCCAGCCCTTGTAGTACTTGAATTTTGCTTCAGCCAGCCCTGGTTCTCCAACATAGTAGTTCAGCAATCCCTACAGCCATAGGTCAGCCATACAGCACATCCACAGGCCCAAAACAGCAAGCACCTCTGCGTTTCTGCATAGAACACAGCCGCCTGCAGTTCAGTCCTCTACAGCCCTGCGTTTACAGTTCTATAGCAGCCCAGCCCTGCGTCTACAGTCCCACAACACGGGTGAAGAATGCTTTTTCTTCTCCTGCTGTTGAGTCGAGCCATTTCTTCTCTTTACCTCTGCTCTCTTGCTCTAGTAGAGCTCCTTCTATCTCGTGTAGCTTCAATTCAGGTACATTCTTTAGTGTTGCTACAATGTTTTCATATTCACCTTTGTCCACTCTTCAGAAGCACAGCTAGTGCCTCATTATCTTCTACCTTTTTGCCAATAGCTGCCAGTTGTTGCTTAATGCTTAATATTCAGCCCTACAGACCTGCGTTTGCAGATTCCCAGCAGTTTCAGCCTTGATTCATCAGTCTACATCAGTATCCAGCATTCAGTGCATCATCCAGGCATACACCAGTCATCTGGTAAAGGTATTCTATCATTCATAAGCATTTACAGCATGCTAACATAGCTTAGAACAGGCCACCGCCTTCTTTTCTCAGCCTCAGGTGTGCAGCCTTTCCTCATGCCCTTGGGAAGAGTGCATAGGCTCGAGATCAGTTCATCGAGGTGTTTCTACAGCCGTGTACAGTTCAGCCAGGCTTCCGATCCTCCGAGATCTTGCGATTGGCTTATCTACTGTCCACGGTCATTCTCTCTAAAGTAATAAAGCAAATACTATCTCGTTATTAGGATAGGGGACCCTTCAGTGGGTAATTCGGGACCCAATCTGGTGTACAGTTCTCATATATCTCTGTCTCATCTCTTTAAAGTTTGAAGTATTAAAGTGGATTGCTAAACTCACGAAACTCAGGATACAGAAGACGGTGTGAGCATTTGTGTGACAGGATCTTCCAATACAAAGACTTCCGCTGTATATCACATTGGTATCAGATTCAGATTTTCCACACACCGTATCCTAGCGTGGGGGCATCCTTGGATGGTTAGATTGCGTTCCGGCACGACCACCGACTTCAGCATCATGTCTTCAGAAGAGAGTCCGAAGGAGACCATGTTCTTCCGCCTATAGCAGACACCATAGCTCTTCTGAGAGCTTAGAACCAGCTGCTCATGTAGCATCTCCAACTCTTGGAGGCAGCAACAGCACGTCCTTCTCCGCCTCCAGTAGCACCCGACTACATCTCCCTCTTCTTTCAGATGGAACAACAAAGGAGAGAGGATGAGGCCCGAAGGAAAGAAGAAAAAGCAGAAAGACGGGACTATGAGGAAGCCCAACGCAGGATCAACGAAGACCGGCGTCAGGCTGAACTCGCCGCTCAAGAACACCAACGTGAGCTTGATCGAGAACGTATGTTATTGGAGCACCAACGGGAAAAGGAGGCCATACACTTGAGGTATTAGCAGCTCTCCTCAGTCTCCCTAGTCATAGGTGTCACCAGCCCGCAGTTCGCAGCAGCATCAACCACCGTCATTCGCTGTCAACCAAACTTCAGTAAGTATGATGGTAAGTGTGATCACTCATCAGTTAATCAATTTATTCATCAGTTTAATGCTCATTTTCCATTAGCTAGGATCACAGACCCACAAGATAAAGTCCACTTAGCGGCTCCCCATCTCACTGGTGAGGCAGTCACTTGGTGGCAACATTGGTCTAGTATTCATACAAACTAGGCCACAGGTGTCAGAGTCTTTGACTTGGACATCTTTGTCCATGACCTGAAGACCAGATTTCTTCCGTCCTAGTACATGACCGGTCTGAAAGATGAGTTCTATGGACTCAGACAGAACGGATCCCCAGCGTTCAGTTTTCCGGTAAGGTTATTACTTTAGCACAGTAGTTAGGGTTATCTGCGCAGGCTAAGATGGAGCAATTCATTCGCCTCGCTCAGAATGAAGAAATGAAGTTGAACGGGGGCAAGCCCAAGCAGTCATCTCAGTCCAGTACCAAACCCCAGCAGCAGCAATCAGCTGCACAGACAGGGAAAGGTAACGCTTCTTCTAAAGATGCTAAGAAGGACGGCAGTAATAGCTCCAGTTCAGGGGGTAAGAAAGATAAAGAATCTAAACCTAAGAAAACCCCGTGATGAAAAGGCTAAAGCAGGCATTACTGGAGGTTATCTTCCTCCAGAGGAGCAAATGAAGTACCAGTCAAAAAATAGATGTTTTTTCTGTCATATTATAGGGCATGGTAAGAAGGATTGCCACAAATGGCAAGTGGCACAAGCCGCCAAAGCTCCTTCTGCCACAGTTGCCACAGCCTCCCCAGCTCCTCCAGTCCCGCCTACTACCTCAAATGCAGTTCAACTTTTACCTTCTATGCATCCTATGCCATCCGTGGTATTTGATGCTAAGCAAGAGGGTGAGAGCGATGCTGCTCAGAAGAGCCTCATCCAAGCTTATGGCTTTGCCCAGGGCCGGCCCAGGGCCGACAGTTTGTAGTCCTTTTCGATATGGGTAGTTCTGAAGACGCCATCTCTCCCCAGTTGGCTAATAAATTGAACTGCACAACATTAGTCCCATATCATCTAGATGTGGACGGGTTTACACGTGGTCTTCGCACCCACATTTCCCAGAAGGCACTTCAATTTGCCTTTGAAGTTCAGAAGGCCTCATTTCAACGAGATTTCATCGTCTCACCTCTGTTGGGGCGTGACATGATCTTAGGAATTCAGTGGTTTCGTCAGTATGAGCCTATTCCCGTTTGGGAGCAGGACACTTTTACTATTTGTAAAGGTTTTCCTGAGCCTGTCATGATTCGTGGGGATAGAAGCATTCTTGGCATCCCATTGATTTCGCATCTCCAGGCCGGACGAGCTATCCGCAAGGGAGTAGAAGGAGCACTCCTTTATGTTCGTGCTCAAACAGCCTCTCCCTCATTAGTAGCATCCGTTACATCTTCAGTTCCTCAGTTAGCAGACCTCCTATCCAGACATCAAGACATTATGCTTAGGGACGATCTCCCGCCCAGTCTCCCACCCCCTCGCCTTGAGGACCATCACATTGATTTGGTCCCTGGATCAGATCCTCCTAGCAGGTTTCCCCATCGTCTTTCCAAGACTTTAGAGGGCGAGTTAGAAAAGCAGTTATCTCAGCTTCTCCGAGCCGGATTCATTCGGCCTTCTTCCTCCCCATTTGCTGCACCTATCCTATTTGTCCAAAAGAAGGACAAGTTTGCATGCCTTTGTGTAGACTATATGGCATTAAACAAACTCACTATCAAGAATAAGTTTCCTATGCCAAGGATAGAGTACATTTTGGAGCGTTTAGACGGTGCTAAATTTTTCACTAAGATCGACCTCAAGAGTGGCTACCATCAGGTCCGCATTTTTGAAGCTGACATTCCAAAAACAGCTTTTCGGACAGAGCGTGGTCACTACGAGTTCGTAGTCATGCCTTTTGGGCTTACAAATGCACCCGCAACCTTCAATAAGATGATGTCTAGGATTTTCGCAGTCCACATTGGGAAGTGTGTTTTCATATTCCTTGATGACATGCTAGTCTTCTCAGCCGCTGCAGAGCAGCATGAGAAAGATGTGGAGAAAGTCTTGCAACTTTTGCGAGATAATCAGCTCTACATAAACGCCAAAAAGTCTGTCTTTGGTGTTAAGGAAGTTTAGTATTTGGGCTACATCATCGATTCCGATGGGATTAGATTGGATCCATCAAAGGTTCAGGAGATCTTAGATTGGGACATTCCTAAGACCGCCCAAGAAATCCGTTCATTCGTAGGTCTTTGTCAGGCCTATAGTACCCATGTCCATCAGTTTTCCAACCTTGCAGCGCCTCTTACCGACTTGCTCAAGGGGTGAAGACTCGCAAGCAGAAAGCCTCAATTACAGGCAAGGCGCTTGTTGATGCATTCCGTGCACTCCAGAAAGCTGCCTCAGAAGCACCTGTATTAAAGTTAGCATCATGGGACGAACCTTTCGAGGTCATCACCGATGTGAGCAATGTAGCCATAGGTGCAGTCCTCTAGCAGGACAATAGACCCGTGGCATATTACAGTAGAAAGTTGGATGTCGTTGAAAAGAATAATTCGGTATATGACAAAGAGCTTTTGGGTGTGATCACAGCGTGTAATATGCGGAAGCTTCGGAGAAGGATCGGTACTTCAAAACTCAGAAATCAGCACTCTTTTCGCGACGGATTTAACGCACAAACTGAAAGGAGATGTGCAGAAAATAGAGAGAGAAAGGGGAGATGGAGAGGACACAGTATTGGGTCCCAATTACCCTCTGTAGGGCCCCCACCATGGATGGTGTATTTGCTTTATTAGAATGATGTAAATCTGAAAACAAATACAGAAACTTGACCTTTTCTTGGCTGGAAAACCTGCCCTTGACCTTCAGTCCTTCACCCCTTTGCGTTAGCAACCTCTTGGCTGTCCTGGCCCTTGTTTGCTTGTTGCACTTGGTGAATTATGAGATGAGATCAATGAATATTGGCTGGAGTATTTATACTCCCTCTTGCCTCCAGTCGGCTGGCTTCAGGAAGCTCCACGACTGTGTCTTATTAATAAAATGCTTTCACACTCTATTAAATGCTGTCCAGCCTGCGCATGCTTTCTGGGACAGCTCCTGGCTGCTGGGCATGCTGCGCAGAGGTGTGGGACTGCCCCTACACCTGGCCTACCTGCTGATTAGGGTTTCTGACCCAGTCGGCTGCATGTCCAGCAACAGTACAGCTGGCCGACAGCCCCTCCAGCCCATGCCTTGGCTGGTGGGCAAAGCTTGGGCCCTCCTGGCCCCTTGGGGGTGGTTCTACACCTCCCCCATGCCCATACTAAGAGTGCAAGTGCAAACCTTCGCACTGGGGTAGCCCTATGGGCTGGCCCCATCTCTACATGCAAACCTACATGCCTACAGAGGCCTGGCATCCAGTTGCAAACCAGATACACAGAACATCTGACATCATTCCAGAGGGAGACTCACAGCGCGGACTGGCACTGCTTCATGTGCAGGACAGTGCACACCTGACCTTGGACTCATGTGCAGGACAATGCACACCTGACCTCGGACGACTGAGATGGATCCCTGGCTGACTCGTCCCGGACTGGGCTCACATGGGACCAGTTCACCATCCCAGGTCCTGCACCTTCTGTACAGAAATGTCTACGTGGCACCCAAGTGCGGGATGCACGTGACATCCCCTTCTGCTTAACTTGACGGAAGCTGCATAGCCTCCAAATAATCTGTCAATAAAGCCGGATAGTCTTCAAAAAATTCTTTGTCGAGCCATACCGCTTCATGAGTTCCTCGGTCCTGAAACTTCGTAAGAAACTGTCGTAGTCTTCGGCTTGAGCCATGCTTGAAACGGTGCAGAAGGATCTGTTCTGGAACCATTACTTCAGCTTCATCAATGATGTCTGGTTCCGCTTCGTCTTTGACCTCTAAAGGGGGTGGACCTGCATATGGCTTTAACCAACTGACATGAAATACATCGTGCATAGTCCAACTCGGAGGTAGCTTTAACTGCATAGACACCTCATTAATCTTTTTCCGGATGGGAAATGGTCCGAAGCTCCTGAAAGACAACTTTGGGCATCGCTTGCCAGTGTAAAACCGGTCTATGGACACATAAAGCGGTAATTCATTCATAAATAACCTGGACTTACTCAGACACACAATCACAGAATCCTCGCTCCCTCGCTCAACAACACATTGGCCCCGAAGTCCGGCGCCCCTTGCGGTATTTCTTTATTGTTAAAAAGTTGGAAAATACAAAGCACGAGTGCAACAGAGCACTCTACTTGCACCAGTTGAGTTTTACAAATTCTGGGAGAAATTTGCCAGCATAACTGTACTAAAATTGTTCCATAACATCTCAGAATGAGTCCCAACTGACAGGCTCACTTCCATAGGCATCAGACTATCCAATGGAGTCCAAAACATCACAATTCAGCTTGCTGTAATTTTTTGCACAGACCTGTTTTCAGCTGTGTTTTCAGCCCAAATCAACCCTTGTACTGTCCTGGAGGACTTTAGCAAAGTCCTACTGCATTCTGGCATCAACCGGGCAACATAACAGCCCAAAAACAGCACCTAAACAATGCTGAAACAGCGTTGTATTGAAGAGGTTATCCTCTTCCGTCCCTGCTTTGGTGTAGGAACTAACTACACCGGTTCCTGTTCAAGGAGGCAACTAGCCTCTGCATATAAGCATGAAATTCACACAATTGTACCTGATTTTATCTGATGAGAGCATTACCATAGTCTGCAACAAGAGAGAGAAAGAGAGAGAGAGGCTGTGGGGAGCAAGCTCAATCCTTAGTACATGAGTTGCAGGGCAAGGGAGTGCACCACAATAGCTCTTAACCTGCAAACAATCCACCATAATGGCTGCAAATGAGCCTCATTCAGCCCAAAATCCCACGCTTCCCTCTTCCCAATGTGGAAAATGCACATAAATTTGACACTTGGCACATTTTTAAGCCTTTTCCACATGCAATCTTCCAAGCTAAAAATCTCCTGACTGGTTCACATTCTCACAACAGTCCTTTGCCAGCTTTTGGTCCCCTTGACATTCTGCACAAACTGACGCAAACACTTTTCAATTTTGACACTGCCCAAAATAGCAGTTTCCTAGATTTTAGGGATAATGTCATCTGCATTCCTTCTGGTCTCCTGACCATCCTTGACCACTATGGTCACTTCAGAATTTGCTTAGAATTCAAGATACATTCACATTTCGGTGGCGGCCACTTACTAGTGTAAACCGGCCTATGCCCTCATTCAGTGGCCATGTCCTGGACACTGTCATTCATCTTTCAGTGCCCATGTCCTGGACATTGTCATTCATCTTTCAGTGCAGTTCTCAGGCTTAGCCAACCACTGGTCCAAAGTCCCACTGGCTGACCCATTCTGACATTGCAATGGCCCAAGCTCTTCCAAGAGATCCCGGGGGAAAACAACAACAACCAAAGAGAAAGAAAAGAAAAATATATATTTATAAAGAAATGTAAATAAAGAAAACAACTGCAAAAAGTTTCACCTCCTGGTGACACAGTGTTTTACCATTGAGGATCGCTGTAGTAAATTCTGCATGCTCATTCCATGCAAGCATACGGCCATAGCTGAGGACGTAGCCCGTCTGTTTCTCAAGCATTGGTATCCAGTTTGTGGTTTGTCTACCACCATAACATCAGATAGAGATTCCAAGTTTACCTCGCATTTCTGGAGGGCATTATTTGAAAACTTTGGGACTAATTGCAGTTGTCTAGTGCATTCCATCCGTAGACAGATGGCCAAATAGAAATTTATAACCAGTTGGCCTTTGATGTTCTCAAGTCATACTGTCATGACCGGCAGTCCAAATGGGAACATTATCTTCCATTGGTCCAAGCTATCTTAAACGACACTCATTCATCCAGTGTTGAACGGACTCCATAAGAAGCAGCCTTTGGTCGTCGTTTTTCTTCTCTTTTGACGAGAATGGTGTCTCCATCTTTAGAGGCTAATAAAACCACGGAAGCATTTTCCGAGATCATTGAGTCAGTCAAGGACCGCTTGACCAAAGCTCAGGATAGCAGACATGCAAATAAGTCTAGACGAGATGTCCATTTCAAGGAAGGGGATTGGGTCTATTTGTGTATCATGAAACAGAGATTGAAACAAGTGGGCAAACGTTGTGCCAAGCTTTCATTCCATAGTTTTGGCCCTTTTTAAATAGTTAAGAAGTTAAGTGATGTCTCCATGAAATTAAAGTTGTCTACCAGTTGGACAATGCATGATGTTTTCCATGTTTCTTGGCTAAAACCATATTTTGGTCCAGAAGTGTTTGATGTTTCAGATGAACAGCAGCCAGACGTGGTAGACGAAGTAGAAGTTATTGAGCCTGAGCAGATCCTTCTTCATCGATGGAAGCATGGTTCCGGTCGACGGATATGTCAGTTCTATACGAAATTTCGAGTTCGAGGTACCCACGAAGCCGTATGGCTCGACGAGGAGTTCTTCCAAGAGTACCCCCAGTTGTTGGCAGACTACTTGGAAGCCATGAACCTGCCGCCAAGCTAAGCAGGAGGGAATGTCACATGCACTCTGCACTTAGTGCATGGTGACAAACTGGCTCATCATCAGCAATGCAACATTTGTACATTATTAGAACCCAGTATGATGATACTTGTCGTACGCCGTGATCACATTGTACATCCTTAGTCCAAGATAAGTCAGGCACGAGCTACGTAGGTCATTCCTCAGCCTTAGCGGGTCAGTCAATCAATCAAGTCCCTTAACCCACTTGGAAAGAATCATTCATGCATGTAGAGTCAGTAGAAGCCTTTGGGTTTGCATTAGAAAGCACTCTGCATCCTGCATAATATGCATTCATATGCTTGTGCATCATTTAGAACATCCCAGAAACCTTAGGGAATTTACTAGGATTTATCTGGTATTTTTTCCATATTTTATGGTATTTATTAGCATTTAATATCATTTATAAATATAAACTTTATTAAATAAATGACCAGCCAACTTGACTAGCCCCTAGTTAGTATAAATAGGCTTGCATAGGGCTTAGTTCAGCATTCAGTCTTCAGTGTGCTAAGAGCTTTCCTCCTCAGCCCTAGGAGTACCCTTGCCTTTAGTCCTAGACTAGTCTCATCCAGCCCTTGGAGTACTTAAGTTTTGCTTCAGCCAGCCCTGGTTCTCCAACGCAGCAGTTCAGCAGTCCCTACAGCCATAGGTGCAGCCATATAGCACATCCACAGGCCCAAAACAGTAAGCACCTCTGCGTTTTTGCATAGAACACAGCCGCTTGCAGTTCAGTCCTCTACAGCTCCGCGTTTACAGTTCTACAGCAGCCCAGCCCTGCGTCTATAGTCCCGCAGCAGCCCTACAGTTTGCGTTTCAGTCCAGCAGCAGCCCTACAGTCTGCGTTTAAGTCCAACATCAGTACTACACCAGTATTCAGCCCTATAGACCTGCGTTTGTAGATTCCCAGCAGTTTCAGCCTTGATTCATTAGTCTACATCAGTATCCAACATTCAGTGCATCATCCAGGCATACACCAATCATCTGGTAAAGGTATTCTATCATTCATAAGCATTTACAGCATTCTAACATAGCTTAGAACAGTCCACCGCCTTCTTTTCTCAGCCTGAGGTGTAGGTGTGCAGCCCTTCCTCATGCCCTTGGGAAGAGTGCATATGCTCGAGATCAGTTCATCGAGGTGTTTCTACAGCCGTGTACAGTTCAGCCAGGCTTCCGATCCTCCGAGATCTTGCGTTTGGCTTATCTACAGTCCACAGTCATTCTCTCTAAAGTAATAAAGCAAATACTATCTTGTTATCGAGATAGGGGGCCCTTCAGTGGGTAATTCGGGACCCAATCTAGTGTACAGCTCTCATATATCTCTCTCTCATCTCTTTAAAGTTTGAAGTATTAAAGTGGATTGCTAAACTCATGAAACTCAGGATACAGAAGACGGTGTAAGCATTTGTGTGACAGGATCTTCCAATACAAAGACTTCCGCTGCATATCACACCATAGTAGCGCATGCTCAACTTAGGGAATAAGCACTCTTTATTCTTCATCTTTTTGAGCCTAGCTTTCTCAAATCGCAAAAGAACCTAGTCACCCAATGCAAACTGTAATGCACGCCTGTGATGGTCTACTGCCTTCTTTTGCTTTTGTTGAATTTTTTGGAGTGCCAACTTAACTCTCCTATAAGTTTCATCCATGTTCTCCACATACTGGTCAGCCTCAAAGATCTTATCCTTTGTATGCAAAATGGGTGATACCTTCTTCCCTCCTTCCACAATCTCAAAAGGCGCCTTGCTCGTCGAGGTATGGATGGTGTTGTTATAAGCAAACTCCACCAAAGGAAGATACTTTTCCCATTGTTGCTTGTGCTCTGACACATAGCACTTGAGAAGATCTAACACTGTGGAATTAGTCTCTTTCGACTGCCCATCTGTCTGTGGATGAAACGATGATGAAAACTTGAGAGTTGTATCCATGTTGTCAAACAACCCTCTCCAAAATAAACTCGTCATCCGTGGATCACGGTCACTAATGATAGATGAAGGCATGCCATGATACTTGAAGATGTTCGCCACCATGAACAACTTCACCATGTGAGCAACTTTGTTCTTCTTACACATGGGAATGAAATGAGCCTGCTTACTGTACCTGCATATGATAGTCCAAATGCCATCATTCTCTGTTTGTGTCCTTGGAAGATCAAATATAAAATCCATGGCAATGCTCTCCCATGGTCTATCGGAAATAGGTAAAGGTTAAGGTTGAAGTAACCCTGGTGTCTTCTGATGGTCAAACTTCACCTTCTGACATATGATTCATTGCCTAACAAAAGCATCAACATCTCTTCTCAAGGTCGGCCAATAAAAGAAAGCCTCAACTGCCTTTACTGTGGCCTCAATGCCCCTATGACCTGCATACGGTGGAGCATGAATTTCAATTATAACCTTGAGTCGTAACTGCCTGGTAACACACAGACTACCATGCATCAACAAATAGCTAACCCTGAGAGTATAATGATCATGCCGCTGACCCTCAGACATCTGATCATAGGCCCTGCCAAAATCCTCATCCTGGACATACTACTTTTTCATCTCATCAATTTCATGATGATAAGCAAGTGAAACTGCTGAGACCTGTGGCTTGCGTGACAAATCATTTGCCACAACATTCTTTTTGCCTTCCACATGTACAATCTGAAAGTGGAACATAGACAAAAAGTTGGCCCATCTCATATGCTTCTCAGAAAGTTTAGTTTGCATGAGGAAATAACGCAAGGTCTGATGATCTGTCTGCATAGTGAAATCAACCCCAAGCAAATAGTGTTTCCATGTAGAAAGAGCATGAATTACAGCCATCTCTTTCTCATGGATCTGTGAATGCTTCTCGGCATTCTGTAATATATGACTCTCATAGGCTATCACATGTCCTTCCTGCATGAGAACTACCCCAATGTTGTTCCCACATGCATCACAGTGGACAACAAAAGCCTTTTGGAGATCTGGTAGTACCAATACGGGATCCAAAGTAAACTTTTCTTTAAGCTTTTTAAAGGCTGCAATTTCCCGATCAGCCCATCGAAACGGAGTTCCCTTCTTTGTTAAAGCATGAAGGGGCGAAGCAATCTGAGTAAAATACCGTATGTACCGTCTGTAGTAGGAACACAATCCCAAAAAGCTGCGTATATCATGCACGGTCCTTAAATCTGGCCAATTGAGAATTACTTCCACTTTCGAAGGATCTCTACGGACTCCATCTTTAGACATGATATGCCCCAAGAAGTGTATTTCTTTCAAGAAGAACTCACTCTTCTTGCCATTTATGACCAACCTATGCTTTCGGAGTTCTTCAAACAATGTGGCCAAATGCTTCCTATGCTCCTCCTCTGAGCGTGAATGCACAATTATGTCATTAAAGAATGTGCCCACAAATGCTCTATGAGGCCGGAAAATCGTGTTCATAGTCCTGTTAAAGGTGGCGGGAGCATTTGTCAAGCCAAAGGGCATGACCAATAACTGATATAGCCCAAAGATGGTCTGAAATGCTATCTTATGCACATCCTCGGGTCTAATGCATATTTGATGATACCCGCTTTTCAAGTCTATCCGACTAAAGACTGTGGAACCTTGTAAGCGGTCCAATATGTCATCGATCCTCGGAATAGGGAATCGATTCTTGATGGTGTTCTTGTTTAGCGCCCTATAATCTATACACATGCGCCAGCACAGGTGAGCAAAAGGCTGATGAGCTAGGTTGAATCAACCCCTTTTTCAACAACTCCTGTACCTGGCTCATAATTTTCTCTTGTTGGGCTGCACTAACGCGGTACGGCGGTCTATTTGGTGAGGTACTTTCCGGAATAAGATCAATAGCATGATCTTCTGGCCTTTTCGGATGAAGTTCTCCTGGCAATGACTCGGAAAAGCAATCTTGGTACTCACGTAGGAAATCAGTCCTGTCTTTATCTAACATAGACAAATTAGATTGAGATTTATCATCTTTTGCATCCTTTACAAAAACCAAGTACGTGGAAAGATGGTTTTTCATTACTGATGAAATGGCCGAAGCCGATACAATAGGAACAGATTTTCCTTTAAGCTTTATATCCACAATATACTCTTTCCCTCTATGAGTCAAAGTAATCTTCCTGTTGTACGTATCCACCACCGCATGTACTCTATGACACCATGGCATACCCAACAAAACATCACAGCCATCAAGTGGCATGATATAGAATTTCTCGCTGTCCACATAACCTTGCACATGAAGCCTCAGCTTCCCAATAATAGGGGTAACGGGTTCTGCATATCCAGGACAAGCCATATTAGTCTCATACAAAGGCCCCATCTCCTTTGCACGGATCCCCAATTTGCCAACCAAATCTGGTGAGATAAAGTTGGCTCTAGCACCTGTGTCAAAGAAAATCAAAGCATTCTGATCTCTAACTTTGCTCCATGCTCTCCACAACTCAGTCTCCTCACCACTTGGCTGTTCCCCAACAAGATCAAGAACTAACCCTGCAGATTGCTTTGCTTTTAGACTTGGGCTCCCCTTTAGTGTCAGAGTCCTTGTTGGACTTACGCTTGGGACAAGTGAAAGACATATGTCCCTCTTCGGTACAAAAAAAGCATTTCTTGGCATCCAACAAAGCATGTTTCTCCTCAGGAGTTCTCTGGGGCATTGGTAACATCTTACGCCGCTTCTCTGCAGGCACTGTTGCATCACGCGATGCATGCCCTGACTTCTCAGTTTTCTTGCCAATGCTTTTGTTGCTCTTAAATCCAGTTGAAACCCCAGTGAGTAATGCATTTGCCGTCATGGCATTCTCTATCACCTGCGGCATATTTGTTACTTGAGTCTTAATGCAGTAGTCACGCACTTTCTTGGGCAACCCACAACAATACTTCTCAACCCGCTCTGGCAGTGGCACTGCACAATAAGAAGTAACTGGGAGTAAAGCTTCCCAAAACTTCTTGTTGTAATTCTCAAGATTTTCACATTTCGATGCATCCAACGTATGCCATGTTGTCATTACATCCACCTCAAATGTAGATGTGAGCCACATGGAAGAGAACACCTGTTTAAATTGTACCCAAGTACATAGTGCCATGCCTTGCAAAAGAAAAGTGGACCTAACACTATTTGGTCCATCTCCATTTCTAGAGCCACTTCTATGGGACTGTCACTCCATGAGCGGCCAGATTTGTGCCATGTTCACATGGGGCCAGGCTAGTGTCCCATGTGAAAGGGCCAGTTTTTTGGTGTGTGACTTGCTCCGTGCTGTATGGACGGGAGCTTGTTGGTGCCACCTGTGTATGGCCAGGATGGCATCTTACCTATGGGACTGTCACTCCATAGGAAGACTAGGACATATCTTTATATTTTTGTCGCGCCAGTTTTGTGCTTGACAGGAAGCTCTTGTACAAGTTTCATGAAAGAGAGATTTCATCCATTATATGTGCACATGCATTTATGCCTGCATGCATAAAATTTGTATTTGCATGACTTGTTTGCGTGTGTCTGCCTGTTATGCCGTGCTTGTACACTGGACGGGGACGCCCCTAGTGTATCATGGAGTGCTGTTTGCTGTCTTGGTGGTGTGGCGTGTGAACAAGTGGTAAGTATTTTCATTTTGGCCTTTTTAAAAGGTAAAATCCATAAACTAGAGTAAACCTTAATATTTATAAGGTATTGTGTTCACACTCATTTTAAATAGGGACTGGACATTTGCTTTTGAGGGTGCCCAAAGTGTTAATTTGATTTAAGGTTTTATAACCTTTAAAAATAAAGGCTTTTGCATGGAACCTTTTTGGAAATTATCCACGTGTAGGGTTGGTGGCTTTTCCTTCCTCCTTCACGCTTGGTATTGCCCTGCTGTACCCGCCTCCCTATACGAGCTATACCTGCCCACTTGAATGTGTTGTATTTGCTGGCTACCTACGTGTACCTGCAAAGTAGTGTTGCTGCCTTCTTGTGCCGGATGTGCTGGTTGCCCACGTGTACTTGCAAACTCTGCTAGCTGCCACATTTGTACCGGTTGGTTGCCCTGTTCACATCAGCTGATTGCACCCATTTGGAGTACAACAAAAAGGGAAATGGTCTTCTTTGCTGAGATTTGAATTAAAACTTATGCTAGATATTTGTTTGAATATTTTATTTTAAATTCAGATAACAATTAAAGTTAAATGTTGTTATTTCAAGCTTTGTGTAGGCAAGTTTCTTCTCCAGTTGCATACACCTTAGAAGGTCATTGGGTAGTGGTTTTTCCCATGATTGCGCTGATCGTGCCCTCACCTATAGAGGAGCCAGTGAAGGCCATGTGGATATGAGGAAAAACCAGGTACAAAGCTTATCTGGGAGAACCAGGATACGTTCTCTCTGCGGTGTATCACTGTTGCCTGCGTTAGTATGGGCGTGCCTGTTTGTGCACGGTCTCGGAAGACCAGTGAAAGGCAAGTGTGCACCCAGTGAAGGTGGGAATGAGCCTGTGATTTGAGGCTACTCCGACCAATACCTCTTCATTAACTTGAACCAGTTATATTTGGTTGTTTTTACTCCTTGGTGGAGAAATCAGGCCTATCGGGCCCGTGACACTTGTACAAATATAAATATTCCAAGAAATACAAAAGTATTGAGAGAGGGGCCGGCCCTTTCCGGCCCCAGTGTTGGTGTCATTTGTATTTTTTCAGTATTTCCAGTGTTTGTTGCTGATGTTGTTCCATTGTTTAATATCAGTTAAATTAAGTGTTCTAAATATGTGTATCTTGTCTTCTGATCTGAAGGCCTCTTGTAGGGAACGGTCACATTGATATTAGAGCCCGGTCGTCTTTCTTTCTTCTTAAGAGAAGACACGAAGTTTTGAGATCTAAAGCAAGTTCGAACACTTGATTCAATGGACAGCCAGGATAATCCGTTGGAAGTGCCGAATTCGAGGGGCCAATCAAGTGCTTCACGGAATTCCGATGCATTGCATGGAAGGCATAAGCCTCTTGAGAGAGTCTATGACAGTGCATTCATGGGACAGACATCACGTGGTAAAGAACCCATGCATGAGGAAGAGCCCAATGCATTGAGGGCTGAGTTGGAGCACATGAAGAGGCTCTTGCAGGCAAAAGAGCAAGAGCTGAAATTCTTGCATGAAGACCCCCATGTACAAAGTGTCATAGAAGCCAAGAAAGCTGATGCTATGGTGGACATGACTTTTGAGTCTATGGCTCGAGAAGTGGGCAAGAAGCCAAGGGAGTTGGCACTCTCTTATTTTATCCGAAAGGGTGACCTTAGAGAGGGAGAGGATGGACAGCTTATGTTCAAGAATACACCCCGTTTGCAGCATCATGGAGACCCAGCCTCTCAAAGGTTGAGATCATATTTGCATAAAGAAGAAGTATCGGTCACCTCTCGCCATGCATCCACTCCTCATGGCATAGGAGGAAACAGATTTATGCATGCTGAAGGCCATTTGGATTCCAAGTATGTACATCATGGGGACAGTGGTCGGCATGCAAGCCAAAAGACCTTGCCTATTGAGTTGTCTCGTGGCGAGACAAGGCATCTTTCAGCGAGGTCACATGCAGTGGGGCCACAAGAACCAAAGACCTGGCTAGTGGAACACCTAAGATTGCCCATGAAGCTCATGCAGAGAGAGCTGCCCCGTTGGACAAGGGCAAGAGAAAGAAGCAAGAACTTGAGCCTCATGCCAAAAATCTCAAGGAGTTCAAGGCAGGGGACAAGTCAGTGAAGTTTGATGCCTATCATGGGGAGTCTGATGCCTCTAAGGTGCTTGCTTTTGTGACTTAGTTTGATATTGCATTTAGTGAAGAGGACTTCACTGAGAGGTCCAAGATCCGTCATGCAAGCATGTTTTTGAAGGGGACAGTTGTCCATTGGTGGATCATTGAAAAGACCACCAAAAACCCCATTTGCACTTGGAAAGAGTTTAAGGACAGATTTTATGCCCAATTCTTGCCACCCAATGTAGAGCATACACTCACATTAAAGTGGGATAGACTTCATTAAAAGGATAATGAGAGTGTGTAGCAATATGTGAGCAAATTTTGGAATGTTTTGCTCGAGGTTACTTCTTTCATGCAACTTTCCGAGGATGAAAAGAAAAGAAAGTTTCGTTTCGGGTTGTATCGTTCAGGCATTGAATTGCACCCAAAACACACTCTATAGCAGCTTATAGCATCTCCTCTTGCTACTGAGCAATTGGTGCTCAAAATCAAGCAAGATCAAGGTGGTTCCAAGGACAAAGAGAAGGCTTTCCCAAACCTGCAAAAAGGTGGACAGCCACCTAAAAAGAGCTTTCGGGATGTCGAGAAGAACAAATTTGGCTTGACTCTCGAGCAAAGGGAGCAATATGCAAAGGAGGGGAAATGCTTTTCTTGTGGCAGTAAAGAGTATATGTTTAGACAATGCTCCAACCGCAAACAAAAGCATGAGGACAAGCAACCCAAGGCAAATGTGCATGCAGTTCTCGATGTGCAAGGAAACATGTAGCATGATGGAAAAGAGAGGATGGTATGCAAAGCATGGGGTCAAATCAGGGATCAATCCGCTCTATTTATGTTTGATGATTGTGCAACAGATAATTTCATCTCTACCCAGATGGCAACCGCCTTGGGCATTGAGGTTGAGGACATGGGGCCTCAAATTGAAGTAGAAGTTGTCTTTGTTGGTAAAGAGGTGCAGGTTACCCCACTTATTGGAAAGTTACGCATACATATTCAGGGTTATCTTGATCATGAGCATTTCTTGGTTGCGTCACTTAATGGATGTGAAGTATTGCTTGGCAAGCCATGGCATCATAGGCTTGAGCCCCGCAAAGAGTACAAGACAAACAGAATTTCCTTTATGCATAGAGGCCGCATGCATGTTATTGATGCTGGCAAGGAAGGGGATTCTATCCCAGTTGTATCTCACATCCAGAATTTCCTTTATGCATAGAGGCCGCATGCATGTTATTGATGCTGGCAAGGAAGGGGATTCTATCCCAGTTGTATCTCACATCCAAATTAATAAAGCAATGAAAAAGAGTCTTTCAGCGTACTTGGTTTTTGTTCGTGATAACATTGAACCGAGTCATGAAAATGTGGATGTTTTGACTCAGGATAGGCTGAATTTTCTTCATGTATACAAAGATTGTTTTGCTGATGCATTGCCAGGTGAACTACCTCCTCAAAGGCCCGAGGATCATCGCATAGATCTTGTGCCAGGTAGTTCTTCACCTAACAAACCCACATATTGTGTGAGTGCTGCACAACAAGAAGAGATTATGAAGCAGGTTAATGAGCTTTTGGAGAAAGGTTTGGTTCAGCCAAGTTCCTCGCCTTTTTGCTTTCCCGGGCTTCTTGTACAAAAGAAAGATGGGTCATTCCGCATGTGTGTGGATTATAGAGCTCTAAATAAGCTCACCATCAAGAACAGATTTCCAATCCCGCGCATTGATGACATTTTGGATAAGCTTGATGGCTCGACTTGTTTCAGCCGTCTTGATTTGAAGAGTGGTTATCACCAGATACGAGTGGTGCCAGAGGATGTCCACAAAACTGCATTCAAGATAGCTTTTGGATTGTATGAGTTTTTGGTGATGCCTTTTGGTCTCACCAATGCCCCAGCCACATTCAATCGTATGATGGATAGGATATTCCGACCCCATCGAAAATTCACAGGTGTATTCTTTGATGACATCTTGGTTCTCTCCAAGAATGAGCAAGAGCATAGGATTCATTTGGCCACAGTGTTTGAAGAGTTGCGGAAGCATAAACTCTTCATTAATGCCAAGAAAAGTGAGTTCTTTCTTTCAGAGATACACTATTTGGCCACATTGTATCCAAGGATGGTGTAAGAATGGATTCTGTCAAGATTGAAACCATTTGAAATTGGCCTGAGTTGCAAAATGTACATCAAGTACGTAGCTTTCTGGGATTATGTTCATATTAGAGGCGCTTCATAAGGCATTTTGCTATGATTGCCACGCCTCTACATGATCTCACGAAGCAGAAAGCCACTTTTAAATGGACTTCTAAGGAGCAGGATGCTTTCTTGCAACTCAAGAATGCTATCATATGTGGATCCGTATTGATTGTTCCTGGCTTGCAAAAGCCATTCATGGTGGAATGTGATGCGTGTGGGAATTGTATAGGGGCTGTCCTAAATCAAGAAGGTCATGCAGTTACATATGAGAGCCGTTGATTGCATGATGCCGAGCTTCATATGGACATTCATGAGAAAGAGCTCTTGGCTGTAATTCATGCCTTAAAGATATGGAAACATTATCTTCTTGGGGCTGAATTTGTTGTAGACATATCATCAAAGCCTGAGATATTTTCTATCTCAAACAAAGCTCTCGGAGAAGCAGATGAGAATGGCAAACTTTTTTTCCATGTTTCATTTTCAGATTGTACATACTCTGGGAAAGAAAAATGTAGTGGTAGATGCATTATCCAGGAGGCCTTATGTGGCTGCAGTTTCAGTGGCCTCTCATGGGGACTTATCTACCATGCGAGATTTGTATCATTTGGATGTTTATTTTTGCCATATATGGACTGATTTGATGGCTGGTCACTCACATGCCTCTTATGTGATCAAAGAGGGTTATCTTATGAAGGATAACTGTTTATGTGTGGTGAAGGATATGCGTCCAAAGGTTATGGAGGAATTTCACGCTCCACCTTATGCTGGTCATAGAGGTATCATGCCTACTACACGCATGATTGAGAGATATTTCTTTTGGCCAAGCATGCGTAAAGACATTGAGGCATATAGACCATAGTTACCGGGGAACGGCGTTCCGCCTTCCTAGAACGTCGGAACGCCGCTCCGAAGCGCAAGGCGTGCCCGGAACGTGGAAACGGGAGCCGGAACGGCGCACTTGCCGGGGAACGTGGCGGAACGCCGGAACGCTAGGGCGGAACTACACACTCTCCCTACCTCCTCTTGGCCCCTCCTCTAGGCTCTTGGGCCTTGGCAAGTTGGCCCCTTCTTTTGCTCGGGTGGCACTCGAGTCTTGAGCAGGTAAGATTTAAAATTTACGCAATGAACATTGGATTTTGGAGATTCTAGTTTGCTGCGTTTTTTTCCACTTTGTGGACACTTTACTTATGTCTCATGCAAGGGCATTTTGCATGTTTTTTTTTAATTTTCAGCCATTTATCAATTTCAATGGCACCTCCTCGTGGCATAGATGCAGAAAACAGATCCCCTTGGTGGAATGAGGTGGATCTTGTGTCCAGATATGATAGTGCAAGAGGAGGAGGGTCACGCAAGTGGAAGTGCCACTTTTGTGGATCCATTAAGACTGGAGGCACGGATCGTGTGCGAGCCCATTTGTTGGGGGTTAGAGGCAAAGGCATTTCTGTTTGCCCTACAGTGTCAGGAGCAGATATCATACGATTGCAGGCACTTGCAGATAGACTTGATGCAGCAGGGAGTCGGCCCTCTGTTCTTGATCCTCGAGGTACATCATCATCAGCTACACCTGCAGGCGTGGCATCTTCAGCGAGTGTATCTACCCCATTATTTGGGGCTGCTCCACAGCCATCCGCACATGGAACAAATGCTTCCGAGACCCAGGCTTCACGAGGTCCAGTGCAGGCTAGTCTTGTGGCATCATGGCACCCTGGGAGGAGGGCACAAGTAGATGCATCAGTGGCACGGTTTTTTTATGCTGCAGATGTTCCTTTGGTAAAGGCCCGCAACCCATACTTTGCAGATATGGTGAAGGAGATTGCTTCTTTCGGACCTGGCTATGCTCCACCCTCATCCGAGGCATTGCGCACTACACTTCTAGCCACAGAGAGGACGGCCATAGAGGATGCCTCGGGACCCATTCAGGATGTATGGCGTAGATGTGGCGTCACTATCATGGGTGATGGTTGGAGTGACACCAGGAGCCGCTCCATTCAGGGTATCCTTGCGTACTCTAGAGGATGTAGCTTTTTTATTAAAGCTATTGACAATTCAGAGGCGGGCAAAACTGCAGAGAGATTGGCAAATATTTGGAGTGAAGCCATTGATTACGTGGGTCCCAATAATGTCATCCAGTTTGTTTCTGATGGAGAGAACTCAAACAGGGCAGCAGGGAGGATCATTGAGGATAGGTACCCACATATTTGCTTCACTCCTTGCATGTCACATGGGCTCAACAATCTCCTCAAAGATATTGGTAAGATGCAGTGGGTGGAGCCTTCTATTGAAATGGGCAATCACATTGTTTCATTTATCACTCGCCACCACTACATTTTGGCTGTATTTCGACAGAGATGCCCAAAGGATCTCTTAAAGTATTGAGATACACGCTTTGCATATAATTTCCTTATGCTAAAGCGTCTTTTTGAAGTGGAGAATCATTTGAGGCAGCTTGTAGTTTGTGAGGAGTGGGATGCATGGCGAGAGCGTACCTCAGTGGCAGGTATTCGATGCAGGTCCATTGTTCTTGATGACACTTTTTGGGACACTGTTGAGGTATTGTTGCAGGTTGTGCGGCCAATCATTCTTATGTTGAGGCTTCTTGATGGAGATGAGCCTTGCATTGGCAAGGTGTATGAGGGGATGGACAGGATGATTGAGAGAATCCTATCTCTACAGACTTTGGATGGGGGTAGGAGACGGGAGCTATCTCGTCTTGCGAGCGACAGGCAGGTGGACAGAGTATCACTCTGCATTAGAGGCTGCTGCATTTGTGGTGGATCCAGAATTTCAAGGCAAAGGACAAGAGACAGATGCAGAGGTTGTGCAGGGTTGGGAGGATATCTTGAGGAAGCTTGTACCCAGTGCAGATGATAGGAGGAGGGTTCGTGAAGACCTTTCCTTCTATCGACAAAAGAGAGGCCTCTTCGCTTTGCAGGATGCACAGAATGATAGGTTCAAGATATCCAGTGCACGGTGGTGGGAGGATTATGGGGAAGATACACCATTGCTGCAAAGATTGGCCATTCGAGTGCTTAGCCAGGGTGCTAGCTCCTCGCCATGTGAGCGCTTATGGAGCAGTTTTGGGAACATTGCAAGCAAGAAGAGAAACAGGCTTGGTGTCCAGAAGGCAAATGACCTTGTATTTGTTAATGCAAACTTGCGTTTGCTTAACAAGTTCAGGGCTGAGTGTACTCCAGAGCCATTTATTGGATTTTGCCTTGATCTTGATGACAATGATGGTGAGGATCAGCCAGAGGGAGAGGATGATGTGGAGCAGCATGAGGATGAGCAGATTAAGGGACATCCTGGATAGGAGGATGAGATCCCACTTGCTGATGACTAGTCTTTGACTCACCAGTTACCTTGGCCCTTGAGGCTAGTTTTGTACTTGTCATGTGATGTACTTTCTTTTTCAGTTTCTATATATCCACATGCGATGTACTTTCTTTTCAGTTTCTATTTGGAGTCTGGACTCTTCAAATTTTTAATGTTTAAGACTTTAAAGTTTAATCTTGGATATTTTAAATGTTTTGTCATTTTATGTCATATGCTGACATGTCATATGATGTGGCGTTCCGCGACGTTCCCGATCCGCTCCCGTTCCCATTCCCGCTCCTGTTCCAGCATCTGACGTTCCTGGAACGTTCCCGTTCCGTGGTAACTATGATATAGACGTGCATGTCTTACTTGCCAAAAGGTGAAATTTGATAGGCAAAAGCCTCCAGGTTTGCTTTAGCCATTGCCTATTCCCTCGCAGCCATGGGAAAGCATTACTATGGACTTCATTATGGATTTGCCTAGATCCCAGCATGGGAATGATGCTATTTGGACCATTATGGACAGGTTTAGCAAGCAAGCTCACTTCTTGCCCGTCAAGAAAACCATTAAAGTTGATCATATGGTGAAGCTTTTTCTTGCTCACATCTTCAAGCATCATGGTATGCCTAAGTTCATTGTTGGGGATAGAGATCCCAGGACTACGAGTCTCTTCTGGAGGGCTTTATTTGATAACATGGGCACTAAACTTGAGTTTTCATCAGCTTATCACCCCCTAACGGATGGCAAAAGTGAAGTTGCAAATTCAGCCGTGTTGGATTTGTTGAAGTGTTATGTGGCAGATCAAAAGACTGCGTGGGAGAAGTATCTTCCACTTGTAGAGTTTGCCTACAACAACACAGTTCATGCCTCCACGGGGAAGGCCCCGTTCGAGATTATTTATGGCAGAGTGGTCTTGCCATCCATCCTTCGTACAAAGGATGGCATTTTTGCAGCTGATGAGTATGTGCGTGACTTGGATGTAGCCTTTGCTCAAGTGCGGACAGCCATTGCAAGGTCACAAGACAAGCATAAAAGGTCTGCTGATAAGCATAGAAGGGACATGCAAGTCAAGGAAGGTGATTGGGTATTGCTGAAATTTGAGAAATCTAGGCTTCGGAAGAGGCCAGGACGAGAGGGATCATATCTAAAGCTTTCTACTCGATATTATGGACCCTTCAAAGTGATTGACAACATCAAGTGTTCTTCAGGCTTGCTTTACCCAGCCATTGGAAGATTCACAATGCTTTTCATGTGAGTCTTTTGCGGAAGTATGTGGGGCCAGATCCAGAGGAGCCTGTCACAGAAGATCCGCCAGAAGTTGATGAGCTGGAGGAGATCCTTCAGCTAGAGCAGATTGTATTTTACAAGGAGGGGAAGTTACCACATGGGAAGTTTTCTAGGAGATACCTTGTGAAATTTAAAAATTATTTGCCAATTGATGCAAAGTGGGTAGGTGAGGATTATTTTGTTGACTACCCTCAGCTTTTGCAGGCATATCTTGAGGCTTTTCAGTTGAGGACAACTGTTTAGAAGCCCGAGGGGATGTCACCATTTGGTCCATCTCCATTTCTGGAGTCACTTCTATGGGACTGTCACTCCATGGAGTGGCCAGATTTGTGCCATGTTCACACGGGGCCAGGCCAGTGTCCCATGTAGTTTTTTGGTGTCACATGGATGGGAGCCAGATTAGTGCCATCCACGTGTGACCAGTGCTGCGTCACATGGACGGGAACCAGTTTCGTGCCACCCGTGTGACTTGCTCCGTGCTGTATGGACGGGAGCCTGTTGGTGCCACCCGTGTATGGCCAGGATGGCGTCTTACCTATGGGACTGTCACTCCATAGGAAGACCAAGACATATCTTTATATTTCTGTCGGGCCAGTTTTGTGCCCGATAAGAACCTCTTGTACAAGTTTCATGAAAGGGAGATTTCGTCCATTATATGTGTGCATGCATTTATGCATGCATAAATTTGTATTTGCATGACTTATTTGTGTGTGTCTGTCTGTTATGCCGTGCTAGTACATTGGACGGGGACGCCCCCAGTGTACCGTGGAGTGCTGTTTGCTGACTTGGTGGTGTGGCATGTGAACAGGTGGTAAGTATTTTCATTTTGGCCTTTTTAAAAGGTAAAATCCATAAACTAGAGTAAACCTTAATATTTATAAGGTATTGTGTTCAAACTTCACACCCATTTTAAATAGGGGTTGGACATTTGCTTTTGAGGGTGCCCAAAGTGTTAATTTGATTTAAGGTTTTATAATCTTAAAAAATAAAGGCTTTTGCATGGAACTTTTTTGGAAATTATCCACGTGTGGGGTTGATGGCTTTTCCTTCCTCCTTCACGCTTGGTATTGCCCTGCTGTACCGCCTCCTTGTACGAGCTCTACCCGCCCACCTGAATGTGTTGTACATGCTGGCTTCCTACGTGTACCTGCAAAACAGTGTTGCTACCTTCTTGTGCCGGATGTGCTGGCTGTCCACGTGCACCTGCAAACTGTGCTGGCTGCCACATTTGTACCGGCTGGTTGTCCTGTTCACATCAGCTGATTGCACCCATTTGGAGTACAACAAAAAGGAAAATGGTCTTCTTTGCTGAGATTTGAATTAAAACTTATGTCAGGTATTTGTTTTAATATTTTATTTCAGATTCAGATAACAATTAAAGTTAAATGTTGTTATTTCAAGCTTTGTGTAAGCAAGTTTCTTCTCCAGCTGCATACACCTTAGAAGGTCATTGGGTAGTGGTTTTTCCCATGAACCGCGCCCTCACCTATAGAGGAGCCAGTGAAGGTCATGTGGGTATGAGAAAAACTAGGTACAAAGCTTATCTGGGAGAACTGGGATACGTTTCCTCTGCGGTGTATCACTGTTGTCTGCGTTAGTACGGGCGTGCTTGTTTGTGCACGGTCCCGGAAGACCAGTGAAAGGCAAGTGTGCACCCAGTGAAGGTGGGAATGAGCCTGTGATTTGAGGCTACTCCGACCAATACCTCTTCATCGATTTGAACCAGTTATATTTGGTCGTTAGCTTGGGGGCATTCGACTGTGTGCAGGACCTCACCTTTCTCTGGCCAACAGGCGGCTGCGCATAGACACGCCACACTTTGGCCAGCAGGCGACTGTGCCCAGACGCCCTCCTCTCCACTTTGCTGGCGCGGCTGCGCACAAACTTCGCACCTCTCCACTTTGCTGGCGGCTGCGCACAAACTTCGCACCTCTCCACTTTGCAGGCGGCTGTGCCCAGACACAGGCGGCTGCGCTGGACACCTCTCCACTTGCTGACGGCTGCGCTCAGACGCTCTCCTCTCCACCTAACAGGCGGCTGCGCACATAACTCTTCTCTCTTGCCAGCAGGCGGCTGCGTCCTGGTGTCCTTCTCTAGCCTTTATGCAGCTGCACTTAGGCATCTCTGGTATTTGTCTTCCACTAGCAAGCTACAGGTAAGTGGATTGAGATTTAAGTAAAGGACTTTGATGTAAATCTGATAAGGGATACTCTCTGCTACTAACACCCGTTCGGTGCCGGGTAGTCCAAGCTTCTGGAGAACCACGGTCCATGGGTGCCGAGATCGGGAGAGCCAGGCGTTAGTACGGGAGTGCTTGTTTGTGCGTGGTTCTGGAACACCAGTGGGGCGCTCTCTGTGGATTCCAGTGAAGGCACAGGACCGTAGAGACTAGACTTCTCAAGTGGATCGCTCTCCTTCGAACGTCTACTTCGAGTCTCTTGTTTGGTAACTGTATTCATCCCAGTTGTACATGGACATCATCTGGTTCATTGAACCCATGGAGCATTGTGTTTTTTTAAATACTCCCAATAATATATCATATATTGAGGGGGGGGTCGGCCTGTTCCAGCCCCAGTGCTGGTGTCCATTGATCAACATTTCATTTCATTTCAGTTGTTATTGAGTTGTTCATTTATATTGTGAAATTTAAGTTGTGCTATTATGCATGTGGGTGTCCAACGGAGTCTATTCCCACTTGACGGGATCGATTTCATTGGTATCAGAGCACGGTTATTTTCCTCTTCTTAGTGGGGAAACGAACCTGTGTATTGGACACCCCGCTTCTAGCACACTTAACACAATGGACAGCCAAGGCAACCCTTTGGAAGTGCCTAATTCGAGGGGCCCATAAAGTGCCTCGCGTGGTTCCGATGCTTTACAGGGAAGGTACAAGCCCCTTGAGAGGGTGAATGATGGTGATTCGAGGGGACAACTGTCTGGAGGAAAGGCAGTTATGCAAGAAGAAGAGCCTGATGCAATGAGGGCTGAATTGGAGCATATGAGAAAGCTTTTGCAGGCACAAGAGCAAGAGTTGAAATTTTTGCATGAAGATCCCCATTTGCAAAGTGCCATTGAAGCAAGGAAAGCCAATGCAATGGTGGACATGACTTTTGAGTCCATGGCACGAGAAGTGGGCAAGAAGCCAAGGGAGTTGGCACTTTCCTAACTTCTCCGCAAAGGTGACATCAAAGAGGGGGAAGATGGAGAGCTGAAATTCAGAAATCCACCTCGCTTGAAGCATGGAGATCTCGCATCTCAAAGGTTGAGGTCTTTTATGCAAAGGGAAGAGGTGATAGTCACCTCTCGTCATGCATCTTCTCCACAAGGCACAAAGGCTGACAGGTATATGTATGCTAGTGCTCATGGAGGGCATGATGGTCACATTATCTGATTTTCAGGTTCGTGGAGCACATGCCACCGTGCTTCATGAAACTTCAATGATGGCCCATGGAGCCCATGCAGATAGGGTTGCCCCGTTGGAAAAGGGGAAAAGAAAAAGAGAGGACCATGAGCCTCATGCCAGAAAGCTCAAGGAATTTAAAGTAGGTGACAAGTCCGTTAAGTTTGATGTTTTTCATGGAGAGTATGATGCTTCCAAAGTGTTAGCATTTGTGGCACAGTTTGACATTGCTTTTAGCGATGAGGACTTCACTGAGAAGTCTAAAGTACGCCATGCTAGCATGTTCTTGAAGGGGACCGCTGCTCATTGGTGGATCACTGAAAAGATAACCAAAGACCCCATTTGCACCTAGAAAGAGTTTAAGGACAGATTTTATGCTCAGTTCTTGCCACCTAATGCGGAGCAAACTCTCACCCAAAAGTGGGATAGACTTGAGCAAAGAGATAATGAAAGTGTGTAATAGTATTTTAATAAGTTTTGGAAAGTGTTGCTTGAGGTAACTCCTTTTATGCAAGTCACTGAGGATGAAAGAGGAAGTTTCACTCCGGATTGCAACCAGCTTAATGTTCGGGCATTGAATTGCACCCGAAACACACTTTGCAACAGCTTATAGCCTTTGCTCTTGCTACAGAGCAATAGGTGCTCAAAATTAAGCAAGATCAAGGCGGTTCAAAAAGCAAAGATAAGGCTGTCCCAAATCTGCAAAAAGGTGGACAGCCACCTAAAAAGAACTTCCGGGAGACCCAGAAGGGAGGTAAAGCTGAAAATACCTCATCTAAAGATCATGGGCCAAAGAAGAACAAATTTGGCTTGACCCTTGAGCAAAGGGAGCAATATGCCAAGGAGGGGAAATGTTTTTCTTGTGGCAGCAAAGAGCACATGTTTCGACAATGCCCTGATAGCAAACCAAAGCATGAGGACAAGCAAACCAAGGCTAATGTGCATGCAGTTCCCGACGTGCAGGGAAACACAAAACATGATGCAAAAGAGCAGATGGTATGCAAAGCATGGGGTCAAATCAAGGATCAGCCCGTTAGATGGGTTCAAAGATAGGCAATAAAGTCTGCACATCATTCAAATACCTTTTGTAAATAGGATAAATGCTCCTTCCATGATGAATGAGTGCATAGATCATCTAAGAAAGCTTTAAGAAACATCCTTAGAAAATCTTTAAAGATCGTGCTCATAAGCCATTGGAATGTGGATGATACTTTTGTCAAGCCAAATGGCATAACTCTATAAGCATAAACTATGTGTTCTGTTTACAAAAGAATTTTTAGCTTGATCCTCCGAAGCAATGCAAATTTGGTTATATCCTAAATACCCATCTAAGAAGCTGTATGCTTTGTTGCCAGATATTTATTCGAGTACATGTTCTAAATACGGAAAGGGGTAATGATCTCATCTTGTTCTTGTGTTGACCTTTTTGAGATCGACACATACTCTCAATTTTTCATTCTTTTTGGCACCACCATAATGGGTGAAACCCAGTCCAAATGTTCAATCTCATAGATGAATCCACATTTGATGAGCTTGTCTATCTCTTTCTTAACAATGTTAGCATACTTTAGATTCATAAGATAAGGCTGCAAGTTTAGTATTTAGTACCATCAGGATTAGGGGATTCCATCCCACTTGTATCTCACATACAGATTAATAAAGCAATGAAAAAGAGTCTTTCTGCGTACTTGGTTTTTGTTTGTGATAGCATTGTACCAAGTCATCAAAATGTGGATGCTATGACTTACGATAGGCTGAATTTTCTTCATGAATTCAACGATTGTTTTGCTGATGCATTGCCAGGTGAATTACCTGCCCAAAGGCTCGAGGATCATCGCATAGATCTTGTGCCAGGCAGTTCTCCACCTAACAAACCGGCATACCGTGAGTGCTCTACAACAAGAAGAGATCATGAAGCGGGTAAATGAGCTTTTAGAGAAAGGTTTGGTTCAGCCAAGCTCCTCACCTTATTGCTCTCCCGTGCTTCTTGTTCAAAAGAAAGACGGGTCATTCCGCATGTGTGTGGACTATAGAGCTTTAAATAAGCTTACCATCAAGAATAGATTCCCAATCCCGCGTATTGATGACATTTTGGATAAGCTTGATGGCTCGGCTTGTTTCAGTCGTCTTGGTTTGAAGAGTGGTTATCACCAAATACGAGTGGTACCACAAGATGTCCACAAAATTGCATTCAGGACAGCTTTTGGATTGTATGAATTTTTGGTGATGCCTTTTGGTCTCACCAATGTCCCGGCCACATTTAATCGTATGATGGATAGGATATTCCGATCCCATCGCAAATTCACAGGTGTATTCTTTGATGACATCTTGGTTTTCTCCAAGTCTCAAACAAAGCTTTCGGAGAAGCAGATGTGAATGGCAAACTTTCTTTCCATGTTTCATTTTTAGATTGTGCATACTCCGGGAAAGAAAAATGTGGTGGCAGATGCATTATCCAAGAGGCCTTATGTGGCTACAGTTTCAATGGCCTCTCATGGGGACTTATCTGCTATGCGAGATTTGTATCATTTGGATGCTGATTTTTGCCATATATGGACTGATTTGATGGCTGGTCATTCACATGCCTCTTATGTAATCAACGAGGGTTATCTTATGAAGGATAACTGCCTATGTGTGGTGAAGGATTTGCGTCCAAAGGTTATGGAGGAACGTCACGCTTGTGCTGGTCATAGAGGTATCATGCCCACTACACGCATGATTGAGAGATATTTCTTTTGGCCAAGCATGCGCAAAGACATTGAGGCATTTGTACGTGCATGTATTACTTGCCAAAAGGTGAAATTTGATAGGCAAAAACCTCCAGGTTTGCTTCAGCCATTGCCTATTTCCTCGCAACCTTGGGAAAGTATTACTATGGATTTTATTATGGACTTGCCTAGATCCTAGCATGGGAATGATGCTATTTGGACCATTGTGGACAGGTTTAGCAAGCAAGCTCATTTCTTGCCCGTCAAGAAAACCATTAAAGTTGATTGTATGGTAAAGCTTTTTCTTGCTAATATTTTCAAACATCATGGTATGCCTAAATCCATTGTTAGGGATAGAGATCCCACGACTACGAGCCTCTTCTGGAGGGCTTTATTTGATAACATGGACACTAAACTTGAGTTTTCATCAGCTTATCATCCCCAAACGGATGGCCAAAGTGAAGCTGCAAATTCAGCCGTGTTGGATTTGTTGAAGTGTTATGTGGCAGATCAAAAGACTACATGGGAGAACTATCTTTCACTGAGTTTGCCTACAACAATACGATCCATGCCTCCATGGAAAAGGCCCCGTTTGAGATTATTTATGGCAGAGTGGTCTTGCCACCCATCCTTCGTATAAAGGATGAGATTTTTGCAGCTGATGAGTATGTTCGTGACTTGGATGTAGCCTTTGCTCAGGTACGGACAGTCATTGCAAGGTCACAAGATAAGCATAAAATGGCTGTTGACAAACATAGAAGGGACATGGAAGTCAAAGAAGGTGATTGGGTTTTGTTGAAATTTGAGAAAGCTAGGCTTCGGAAGAGTCCAAGACGAGAAGGATCATATCCTAAGCTTTCTCCTTGCTATTATGGACCCTTCAATGTGATTCAAAGGATCAATGAAGTGTCATACAGGCTTGCTTTACCTAGTCATTGGAAGATTCACAATGCATTTCATGTGAGTCTTTTGCGGAAGTATGTTGGGCCAGATGTTGAAGAGCCTGTCACAGAAGATCCGCTAGAGATTGATGAGCTTGAGGAGATCCTCCAGCCAGAACAGATTGTCTTTCACAAGGAGAGGAAGCTACCTACAGGAAAGCTTTCCAGGAGATACCTTGTGAAGTTCAAGAATTATTTGCCCATTGATGCAAAGTGGGTAAACGAGGTTTATTTTGTTGATTACCCACAGCTATTGCAGGCATATCTTGAGGCTTTTCAGTTGAGGACAACTCTTTAGGAGCCCGGGGGGATGCCACCAATTGGCCGACCATTCGGTCCATCTCCAGATTTGTGTCTTGTTCACTTGAGGCCAGTATTTTTGCATAACATGGACGGGAGCCAGACTGGTGCCACCCGTGTGTTAGCAAGATGGTGTCGTATGGACGGGAGCCAGACTGGTGCCACCCGTGTATGACTTGGATTGTGTTCTGTCCATGGGATTGTCACGCCATGGAAGGGCGAGTATTTACCGTGTCTTGCCTATGGGACTGTCACTCCATAGGAAGACCGAGATTTATGCTTTCTGTCGTGCCATTATTGTGCCCGACAGGAATGTTTAGTACTTGTTCCATGAACGGGAGATATGTCCATGATACTGTTTGCACATGCATTCATGTTTGCATGCTTGAAACTGTCTTCGCGTGACTTGTTTTTTTGTGTTTGCCTGTTTGACGTGCCACTTACTGAGTGGGGACGCCTGCCAGTGAGTTGTGAAGTTTTTGCTGTCTTCTGACAAGTTTTGTTGCATGTGAACAGGTGGTAAGTGTATTGCACTTGTTCATTTTATAGCATTCTTTTTAACCTTTGTTTTTATAAGGTTGCAGGTTCACAGTGGACACCCTCCCCAAATATTTCTTGGTGTCTTTGATAGGGTGGGCACCCATTTTTGGGCACCCACGTTTGGGTCATGGAGGGTAAAAGGGAACCCCTCGTGTGTGGGGGTGGGTGCATGGCCACCTACCCACCCCCCACCTTGGAACTGGCTGCCTCCATGCAAGCTAGGGGGGGCCGGCCAACTGTTGGACGTGTGCCCTCTCCAACAATTAAATATAGGCGACCACTTCATCAGCTTGGGGGCATTTGACTGTGTGCAGGACCTCACCTTTCTCTGGCCAACAGGCGGCTGCGCCCAGACACAGGCGGCTGTGCACAGACACGCCACACTCTGGCCAGCAGGCGGCTGCGCCCAGGCCCCAGACGCCCTCCACTTTGCTGGCGGCTACGCACAAACTTCGCACCTCTTCACTTTGCTGGCGGCGGCGCACAAACTTCGCACCTCTCCACTTTGTAGGCGGCTGCGCCCAGACACAGGCGGCTGCGCCGGACACCTCTTCACTTGCTGATGGCTGCGCTCAGACGCTCTCCTCATCACCTAACAGGCGGCTGCGCACAGAACTCCTCTCTTGCCAGCAGGCGGCTGCGCCCTGGTGTCCTTCTGTAGCCTTTATGCAGCTGCACTTAGGCGCCTCTGGTATTTGTCTTCCACTAGCAAGCTACATGTAAGTGGATTGAGATTTAAGCAAAGGACTTTGATGTAAATTTGATAAGGGATACTCTCTGTTGCTAACACCCGTTCGGTGCCGTTATTCAAATTCAATGGAAAAGTTTAAATGAGTACAACATGGCCATTCATGGCTTGTATGTCTGCATGTCCAATCTGCCAATCCTTTGGACCTCTTAGCATAGAGGTTACACACAGCTCTGTGTCCCCAAAACACCACACTGTTATCTCCTCTAATCTGCCAAGACAGTGTATCCATGAGGCCTTGAATATGCATCTAAATGGCCCATGCACATAGCCACAAACTCAGCCATGAAAACAGTCCACAAACTCTTCCAAATCCGTCCAAAAACTTGCCTTGTTTCCACCCTCCAAACTGCCAAACCCTTCCTCTCACAAAGGGCCAGAGAAAGGTCTCCGAAACAGTCACCCCACGAGCCAGTGAAAAGAGAGACTTAGTTTGACACTTCCTGCAGTCCCACCTGCTCACAAAGAGAGAGGGAAACTTACAGTCCTTGTGTCGCTTTTCACAAGAGAGGAGGCGTGAGAAAAGCCCTGTTCTGTCCTGCCCTCTTGTCTTGCAGCCACCTGCAGTCCAGCATCTGATTCAACGTGAGAGAGAGAGAGAGAGAAAACTTGTGGGTGAACCTGCTGTCCAGCCCTGCACTCCCTCCTACAGTCCACGCCTCTCTGTCCAGCTCTGCCTGTGTACAGCAGTGCAGCCCGACAGCCAGCCTCTTGCCAAAAGCGCGGGAGAGAGATATTTGGTCTGCACCTGTATGTACAGCAGCGCAGCAGCCAGCCAACCTTCCCTCCCCAAAAAGCAAGCGTGAAAGAGAACGATTCAGTCTGCGCCTGTATTATCTGTAGCGCAGCCCGCCAGCCCTCCTTTCAAAAAGCAAGAGTGATAGAGAGAGAGAAAAGGTGCTGACCACGATGCTAAAAAAAAGGTTTTTATAAAGGTTATAAACCTTTGAACTTTTGTTCCTTTTTGTCCCCTCCACACATGGGGTTGTAAACCTTAGTTCCCTTTTGTCCCCAAGTCTGAACCTTAAACATATATCTTACTCACCAACCACCATGCTCACACTTATGCTGCACAAATTCACAGGGTCATGACAGGGTGTGCTGTTGCTTGAACTTTAGATGCTTTGTTCAATCCCTTAAGCTTGTCTTTGCATGTTTATGCTTCTATGTTTATGCATACTTTATGACTTATCCTTGTGGTTTTGTTAGTGGGTTTCTATTGGGTTCTATTTGGAAGCTTCAAGGGCATGCTTTGTGACAGTAAATATAAAGTCTATTTAAGAGTGAAAATGGCATGATGGGCACGTGATTGTGTGTACAGGAGGCTCGTCGGGCAGCAGCTAAATCGTTTGAGGTACCTCATGTTGATGAGAGAGTGAACAAGGCAGTGGCTGCTGCAAACCGAGCAGCAAACGCTGCAAGGGTTGCCGCTGTGAAAGCTGTGCAAAATAAGATGCCTGATACCTCTCCTCCTCCTTAATATGATGTTTCCATCACAGCATACAAACAGTGTCTTCACACGAATTGGTGGCTGTCAAGCCTTTGGAAGAGTTTTGCCAGCACTAATGAGCATGTCTGCAATGGTGCATACAAACTGCCACTTCAAAGGGCTTCCAGGCTGACTTCAAAAGGCAGTATGTCAAGTAGTGAAAGCTTTTGGCTACTCCAATGAGCCTTTTATGAGTCTGGTGGGCACAAATATAGAGTCAAAAATTTTAGGCTGTTGTGGTGACACCTTGTTTGGGAGCTTGTTATATATTGTGTTGCTTTTTTGTAGATATATATGTACACCAAAACCCCCCTCGGCATCAGAATCAGCTGATTGCTCTTTACATGCAGCTCACATCTGTAATAGAAACAGGACTGTATAGAAAATGGGCATTGTTGTTTTTATTTGGGGGAGGTCGAGGTTGAATTAATGAAGCTTCAAAGGAGGGGAAACCCACTTTGAATTCGGTTTTTGCTCCTGCTTTAAAAGTAGAAATCATTGATTGATTTTCAGCCTTTTCAAAATCATAATGTCAGTTTTATTCCTGCTTCTCCTACCATTTTCTGGATGATTAGTGACATATTATTGGATCAGTTGCAAGTACAGTTCATTCAATTGACATGGTGCATCATTGTTTTGTGGTTTATCGCAACGTCAGCTTGGTCTGAATCAGGTATCTTTAGAACTTTTGGATGGCTCTGTGCATCACTGCGTTGCTGCTGTTTGGTTAGAATCGAGGGTCTATTAGAATAATTGAATGGTTTGTATCCATGTGAAAGGGAGGGGAAGGTTGTTTTCTTGTCATATAGTCAACGAGGACCTTTCAATGGTTTGCTTGATACAATCTAATATGATGGCAACGAGTGCATGTTGAACGTGAGATCTCTCAATCAGGAGCCTCAACACGAGAAAGAGATTGTGAGCGTGTTCTTACATTGTTGTTCCCTATTGAATCTTAAAATGTTCCAATGTGATAAATCTTTCGAAGTTGATGATTAAGAGAAATGTTTCTTTTGGGTATGCCTGCATAGATATGATAAGCATGCGTCACAGCACCTCTGAGTATTTCTGATATGGCTAAACATGGAGCAATCCCAGTTTCATAGATTTCTCATCTGTGCACAAGCAGAAATACTTTTGTTACAGAATTGATTCTTCTACTGCGTTTGCAAAATCGATTTGTGTTAAAACCTTTACATAGGCTTCAAGGCTCTTCGTTTCCTTGAGGTTTCAACCCTTTTATGAAAAAAATATGGATTTTCATTTTTCTTTGCTGGTGATAAGTCAAGCTATACAAGGGGTCTCTATGTTAAGCATTGGGGTGAGAGAGAGAGAGAGAGAGAGAGAGAGAGAGAGAGAGAGAGAAGAAGAAGAAGAAGAAGAAGAGACTGCATTATTGTCTTTTGGGGGCTAAATTGGCCAAGGGGACCTAGAAAACAAGGAAACTTCCTCATGGGAAGGATACTATCATGTGTAAGATGCATTTGTATAAAAAAATTATCTTTTGGGTTACTGACTAGTTTCAAAAAAAAAAAGGTCCCTTTATCTTTTTTAGGGTTGTAAACTAGCTATCTCCATGTGTGTGTGTGTGTGCGTGCGTGCGTAAACGTGCAGGTATGTGCATGTGTGCATGTTTGTGAATCCTTCGTCTAGTCCCTTATCTTATTTAGGGTTGTAACTAGTTATCTCCATGTGTGTGCAAACGTGCAGGTGTGTGTGCATGTGTGCACGTTTGTGAATCCTTCGTCTAAATTAATCTTGCTCCTCTTTACTTGATTGAGTGACCAATTGGTTCTCTCTATCCACTAATGCATGTAGGTAAGCTTGAAGTGAAAGGGATGCTGATATGCATTGTGGCTAGAAAGTGCAAGATTTGCGTGTGTGAAAAATAAGAGAGTAGGAGGAGAATACTACCTTGTGCCAAACTTGCAAGGGCATGGGCACTACACACAATTAGGAGGAGGGTACCAAACTTGCAAGGGCTCAAGCACTACATACAAGGGAGGAGGGCACTGGGTTGAGGCAGTGCACGAAATGAGATAAACCATGTCTGGTGTATGCAAGCAACATTCAAAAGAAGTAGGATCTTTTAAAGCATAAAATCTAAACTTAAATTGTAAAATAATAAAGATGGAGAACAATATCAAATCATTGAAGTGATATAGTAGATGGCTAGAGCTTCTATATCTTCGTGGTCTTGTGAAGATAATTTTGATGAATGGTCTAGAACTATTGAGGTGAGAGACGAAATGGCTAGGATTCAAAATATAGGGAGGCATATAACTTGAGAGTGGATGGGCTAGAGTGTGATTATGTTAATAACTTGCATGGACTATGTTTGGTCTGGATGGCCTTTTACTATCACCATGTGATAGGTGTAGATTGGGTCCATATGATTATTTCTTGTTCACCATACAATAATGTTGGTCACCACAGATTTAAGATTCTTGTCATGTCTTCTAGGCGCATCCAAAACCATTGGGATTCTTGTTTGGCCTCTTAACCTCAAGACAAGAAGTCCAAGAATAATGTCTACCTACTTCATGTGTGGATTATTATGGGGATAATGCATGTATGGGTTTGCGTTTTACTGATTTAGTAATCTAAATTAAAAGAAAAATAACAACGTATCTAGTGTTTCACTTGCCCAATCTGAATTATAGAAGCTACTAAGGAGCTTGTCCATAGCATAGGTGATGGTGTACTCATGGATACCTTTGAGGTATACCTTTGATGTATAGCTCAACATCCACATAGTTGCTTTTCAATGGTTCTCACAAGGCTCATTAAAAACCTTGCTCAAAACAATAACAACAAAATTGATGTCATCCACAACGTGTAAAGAGTTTTGATAGAAAACTTTAGATCACCTGCATCTCATAGTGATAAAAATGTTACCTAGCTTGGGATAGATCTCAATTTCCTAAAAAATATTGCATAAGCTTAAGCTTAAAAATCACGAGCTCAACACTAAGAATATGCTATGTTTGTGAGATCTTTTTTTGGTGATAAGTCATTCACATGTATACCCTACTCACAAAAACATAAAGTTTACATGTGAAGGGATACAAGAGAGATAAGTTTACTATAGGAGCATGGAAGGCCTATCAAGTTGTAGCTAACAACTAATAACCCAAATACATGGTGGGACTACATTCTTCATGGTAAGGCCTACCTTTAATTTTGTACAAGTAGTAGAAGAAACAGAACAACAACAACAAGAAGAATATTATATGTGGCCATTTTGTACCTACTTCTGCTCAACCTCCTAATGGTGGAAGCTATTTGCAAAAAAACTCCCACTCCATTGTCACTCCATAGGGATCCTTAATATTGATTGCATATAGCTTGTGAGCATGTGATATTAAATTCTCACAATCATCATCCTCTTATTTGCAATATAAGTACATGTATCCCTATATTTCTTTCCAAGGCAACATTCTAGTGCAGACATATAGTAGATTAATAGGTTTAATTCTGTATAGCCTAGAGACAACAGTAGAATATCTTTAAAAAAAACTTGGTGCAGGCATTTGTAAACGTAGGTACTTGAGGGGAAATCTATGCTCCTATAGTTTACTTGGACACTCCTTTGATTCTTCTGCATCCTCACCCCTCCATGCTTCCTTGATGGTCTTTCTATGTTAACTTCAATGGGTGCAGTAGCAGCTACCTGTTCTTTGACTTGCGTCTCTCCTTTTGAAACTTCTTCTACCCTTGGGAGGTCTTCCTGTGGCACCACTTGCTTTGGTACTATTGCCTTTGGTGCCACTTCCTCGACTGTGTTGGTATCCTCCTCCTCCCGTGCTGCTTCTGCTTTACCTTCTGTTGGCTGTTCTTGGTGTTGTAGGGAAGGAGCCTAGGGTTTTCAGAGGATATCTGGTTGCACGAGCTCCTCAAGGGGCTTCTCGATGGGTTCCAGATGGTATGGACTCCCATGCTTCTTCTGCCTTCCCTTCTGTTGGCTGTTCTTGGTGTTGTAGGGAAGGAGCCTAGGGTTTTCAGAGGATATCTGGTTGCACGAGCTCCCTAAGGGGCTTCTCGATGGGTTCCAGATGTTATGGAGAGCTTCTGTACTAAACAATAAGGGTTCATGTTGTTGTACTGCTGAGGTGCTCTAATAGGTGGTGTTGTACAAGTAATAATCAAATCTGGGTGGAAGGGAGACTCTACAATTCCTTTCCCTATGTAAAAAGAAAAAGAAAAAAGAGAGTTAGTATGTTAGTGTTCCAATCTTTTGTTAGTGAAGTTATATCTATACTTGGTGATGATGTGGATGAGTTTCCTCATGCATGAAAAATCAGTTTGGTTTTTCACGATCGAGAATACCTTAAGATATTCACATCAAAAAAATGTTAGTATTTGAAGTTAAAAAGATGTTAGAAGGGTTTAGTAAGTCATACGAAGATGCAATTAAGGGTAAAAAGTCATTCTTGAATAATTTTTCTAACGTGAAGAACCTGCCTGATTTTTCATGGTACACACCGAGAAAATTTCTTTGTTTTGATAAGTTTAATGCATGTTAGTATTACATACTATTTAGATGATGAGATGAAGTTAGTAAATCATGTAATTTTGTAAATTTTTGTGGTGTGAAAAAAAAGGGTAGTTTCTCACGTGTGACTTGCTGCTGGGAGATAATTATGTCAACTAAAAGTTAGATTTATGATACAAAATGATGTTCGATGATGGGGGTGGAATGAGGTTAGAGGCGATGAAAGCTAAGATAAATGACTATTTCTTGAGAATTTCACTTGGCGTGAAAAACCAGCCTGGTTTTTCATGGCTGTGTGAATATCTTGAGATATTCAAACCAAACTTTTTATCACATAGGCATAGAAAGTGTATGGCTGCACTTAGGAAAGTGGGAATGTTAAGAGTTGGTATTTTACCCTTGATTAGATCAAGTCATTTTAGCGTGAAAAAACAGTTTGGTTTTTGATGGCATGAAAACCAGATTGGTTTTTCACGATGATTTAGAAATCTCAATTTGCAATTTTTAGGGGAGGTTGAGGAGAGTATAAAAGCATGACAGAGTAGGAATGTTTTTAGACATGAACTCGCAGGATTTTCTTCCCTTTGGGGGTGTACGACCGAGAAATTCATAGTGGGGTTAGAGTCAGATAGAGAAAACATGAACATGTTCATGGCATACACTAGAGAGGAAGACATGTGAGACATTGACTATGTGAGAGAGAGTATTATGTTCATGTTCTTGTGACAACTCAACCACAAGTAAATCATGGAATACATAAAGAAAATAAGAAGCAGGAGTTCTCCTATCTTGGTGTTGCAAGCGATGACGATCGACTATCAACATGGGAGAGCACAAGTGTAGCATAAGAAAAAAAGAAAGAGAAAAAGCAAAAATCAAGCAAGGAACAAGGACAAAAATAGCTTACATGTGCACGATAAGTGAGAGATATGGGGCGATTGACTCATTAGTAGGGTATGCCATAATCTGATTGAGCCAATTTTTCGCGCATGAATTAGATATTCATGTCCAAAAAAGATTTGTTGTTTTGTTATTTTGACTAGATATAGGCCCTTCTTACACCCTGTGTAGAAGCTTGATGTCACCCTAGTTAGTAGACTTGAAGCACTTTTTAGGGCATGAAAAACTTGAGATATTCAAGTTGTGAACATCTACTAGTTTTTCATGTTGAAAAAACTTTTGATTTTCATGTTTTTGAGCTGAGTTTATGAATCCCATGATCATTGTGAAGACCTTGGTATGATTTACACTACTTTTGAGCCACCTTTCTTAGACATGAAAAACTCAAGATACTCACGGTTGTGAACTTCCATTGGTTTTTCACGTCAACTGATCTTCTGATATTCATTCTTTTGAGGTGATTTCGTGGTTCATGTGATTCTTTGGACATGTTGGAACTACTTTTTTGGACACGAAAAACTCGAGATACTCACGACTGTGAGTAAGTAATGTTTTTTCATACCAACTAAACTTTTGAGTGTCATGCTTTTGGGTTGACATTCTGATTGCTTTGACCATTGTGGAATGCTAGGCATGATTTTTGACTCTTTTAGAGTTACTTTTTTTTGGGCATAAAAACTTGAGTTTTCATGGTATAGCTATATGTTGGAAAGTCACACATGAACATTCCCACATGTATTCTCATCTCACTGGTTTCAGGGCTATAGGGGACTCTCTTTCCTTCACTTTCTTAGAGTCTTTATTTTCCCTCTACCTTTAGGCCGCTAGCCTCCACTGTCTTCTTTTGCCATTGCTGACAAAGATGCTTTAGTTCCTTCTTTTTGAGTGTTGCATCTCCTTCTCTGTCTAGCCATTGGTGGATGAAGCCCATTATTGGTTAGTTTTAGGCTCTTTCTCCACCTTTTCATTTCCTTTATCATTCATTGGGCTTATCCTTGATGTATTTGGCTCTTTCGGCCCCTGAATTGGTTGCACCAATCCATGCTCTTCCCATCAATACCTTCTCATCCATAACACCTCTGCAGGCATAACAAATACCTCTCTCACCACAAGGTTATTGTTGACAATAAATTAAAATTTTAAACTACCTTCAACTTTTACCGTACTTGCATGTCCCATTGATGTACCCATTATTCTCTATGCCATCTCAATTCTCAATTATGATCTTGAAGGGTCCCATTCCCCAGTTTTATTCTTTTTGTTTATTGCTCCCCCCGTTCCAAACAACAGCACTAGGTTGCCCTCTTTAAGATCCTTACCTTTAATATTTTGGGCAAACCATTTTTCGTTGGAGCTTTTCTACCATTAGCTCATGCATGGCTAAGAGTCTAGTTTCTTCCAATTTCTCTAGGTGAATTACTCTCTTAGCCATCGTGTTTTTAGTCAATCTTTTGTTGAATACTATTCGTAAATTGGAAACTATGTAATCTATGGGCATTATAGCATCATCTCTCAACCAAAATGGGGCAAACCTAGTTTTTGCCGGTATGCCCATAGTGTACCTACTATAAATCCGTTCTACTGGATTGCACGACCTTTGTTAAAATGCCACATAGGATTTTGTTGATGCTTTCTGCATGACCATGCAAGACCCCTACCCTTGCCCTATCATTCTACTAATACAAATGTTCAGCAGAAGGCTTATGTATCTTCACTTAGGGTTTCACCTTGATGATATCCTAGGTAAGTGACTAACCTCAATGACTCCTCTTAGCGGCATGTATGTATGTCGATAAAGGTGAGCCTTGTGAAACCATGGGAGACGCCACCTTGGCTGATTCTATGTGGTGCCCTAAGCATATAAATGATATTTTAAGGGTCACCTATGAAGCCAACCCCCCTTAAGTGAATGATCTTTTAAGGGAAATGTAAATCCATCTCTTAACTTGTCGAGCCGCACCACATGCAAACAAACCACCCTCCACTGTTTTCCTTTCTATAAAAATCAGACCAAACACCACCCGCCTGCAAAAAATGCTCGAAGAAGCAAAAATGCAGCCAAGTAGGCTTGCACTTAGACGCCGTGCAGTTTTAACGCAAGGGCCGGAGCACCGCCAGAAGAACACTGGTGAAGAAGAGGCTCTTAATGAAGGTTGTAGTGCTGTCACCTTAACCTCGAGCCTTCTGATTCTTTTGTACTTTGCATCCAAATGAGACTTCATGCTCGCATTTGTGCTATCAAGAGCTCTTTGCACACTTTCCAACTAAATGTTCAGCCCTACCACCACCACAACACCCTTGGCTTATTTAGCTCTATGTTAAGATTCAGTTGGTCTCCTCCTTTTGTTTGAGGTACATGTTGACTTTGTCTAGGTGGCTCTATATGGTGCGGCTTTGTGTGTTTTTTCAAACAGTGTGGCCTGCTCTTGGATGTAAGAGTTCAACAACTACTCATATTTTTGCCTCCAATAGCAAGTTCTGCAAGCCTTGAATTTGCTGACTATCCATTTGCTCATCGTAGAGGTTTACGGTGGATAGGGATGTTGGGATTTTGTGCAGAGCTGAAGAAGAGGGTAGTTTTTGGATTCGCTTCTAATTCTTGCTCTTCCATAGCCCATGTGTGCTCTATCTTAGCTTTCCCCTTATCTTACTTTTTAGGCATCCATACTACTTTGATGTGACATGTCGATGCAGGTCCTTGAGCATGATGATGATTTTGTTAACATTTGTTTTCTCGACATAAAACCACTGGCAGATCTCTTGTCTGTAACACTACCAACCCAATCAGCATCTGTGTACCCATGTAGCTGTATCTCTATACCAGCCTCATAGAAAAGTCACTATGGACTTTATGTACCTGACAATCCGTCTAGCTGCATTGAAGTGTGGCTTCCTAGGGTCCTACATAAATTGACTCACAAGTCCAATAGCATAACTCAAGTATGGCCTAGTAATGGTCATGTAGATCAAGCTAGCCACCACTATGTGCCTATATGTAGTGGGGTCCTCCAAAAGCTCACTTGTATATGCAAAAAGCTTTGGATTCTGCTCCAATGGCACTGAAATAGGCTTATAGCCTATCATAACATACTTGGACAACATTTCCAAGCCATATTGCCTCTGCAATAACAAAATGCCATGAGGTGATCTCGCCACCTCTATGCCCAAAAATATCGCAGCTCACCCAAATCCTTCATCTCCAACTTTTGCTTAAAAATCCTCCTAACATCATGTATGTCAACATCACTATCTCCAATGAGAATCAAGTCATCCACACAGATGATTAATAGCATGATCCCTCTGTTTGTCTTTTTCAAATAAAGTGAAAAAATTTGCATTGGATATCTGAAATCCAATGGTAACAAGAAACTCCCCGATCTTGTTTGACCATGCTCTAGGTGCATGCTTCAAGCCATACAAGGCTTTGCGTAACCTACACATAAAATTTGGGTGTGCATCACTTTCATAACCTGGTGGCTTCATCATGTAAACTTATTCTTTGCAAATCACCATGCAAGAAGGTATTCTTTACATCCATCTGATGTAAAGACCAACCCTTTGCTACAGCCATAACAATGACAGCTCTCATGGTTGCCATTCTTGCAAAACTAGGCTGTATGTCTCTTCATAGTCAAGGCCATAAGTCTACGCATAGCCTTTGGCTACCAATCTTGCCTTATAGCTCACTGAACCATCAATGTTATGCTTGACTTTATACACCCACTTACATCCAATTGCCTTATTTTTCTTAGGCAAAGGCACTAACTCCCATGTTGCATTTGAATCCAATGCTGTCATCTCCTCATTCATGGCATCTTCCCATTTCTTATTTCCAAGTGCCTGCCCAAAACAAGTGGGCTCCAATTCCTATATTTCTTTAACCATGTAAGCATAATGATGGGTTGTATATCCATCATATCTCAACCTGTCGCTCGTCGACAAGGTACCTAAGCCTCGTAGACCTGCATACACCTGGATCACTGCCATCATGTATCCTCAAAATAGTCCTCGTTCTCCTTACACCAAGAGTGACCACAGATGGAATGCCAAGCTCCTCATCAAGGCTTTGCTTATTAGAGCCACTAGAGTCACCATCCACATATGAGTGACATGCTGATAGATTAGGCACAAAAGGTTGATCTACCTTTTCCTTCCCTCTGCATGATACATGTGTACCTACATCTGTCCTCAACCTGCCAGACCATGGGCTAACATTGGATCCACCGCTAGAGGACACTCTAGGTCCACTAAGCACCTGTGATTGTGCTGCTCTACATGTGGTGCAGCATCAGCACTTCTTACATCTTCATCTTCTATTGCCTTCACTACTGGTGCATACCGGATACTCATCTCATCAAAGATATCTTTGCTTACTTGCATCTCACAAGTGGTATGGTTATAACATCTATAACCTTTTTTCTCCACAACATAACCAATAAAGATGCATTTCTTTGCCTTAGGATCCAACTTTATTCTCACTTCATTTGGAACATGCACATATGCAATACACCCATACACTTTCAAGTGAGACACATTTGGTCTTATGCTTGTAAACTTCTGTTCAGGCATCATACCATGAACAACTGCAGTGGGCATCCTGTTCATAATGTACACAACAGTTGTTACTACTTTTGCCCAAAAATAATGTGGTATATTCTTTTCAACCATCAAGGCACGTGCCACTTCTGCAATGTGCCTATTTTTTCTTTCTGCACCATTCTGTTTGTGGAGTGTACCTACACGTAAATTGTCTCTTGATTCCTTGTTTGTGGAGTGTACCTACATGTAAATTGTCTCTTGATTCCTTGTTTCCTCAGGCAATCGCTGAACTTATTAGAGAAATATTCTTCCCCACCATATGATCTCAGGCATTTTATTTGCCATTGCCTTTTTCCTTCTCGACCAAGGCTTTAAATCTCTGAAAGTGAGAAAACACCTAACTTTTCTTCTTCATGAAGTAAACCCACACTTTCCTAGTGTGGTCATCAATGAATGTAACATAATACCTGCAACCTGCAATTGTTGTAGTCTTGGTCAGTCCCCATACATCTGAATGTATGACATCTAATGGCCTTGCACTAACATACTTTTCATGTGAGAAATCATGTTTGGCCTGCTTATCAAGCTGGCATGCTTTACATATTTTGTGCATACCATCAACCTTAAACTTTGGCAAACATGCAATAATATTTTGGGCCTGCATAGACTTCAGTCATTGTACATTCACCTGACCAATGCGCTTGTGCCATATGTTAATGTCTACAATGACACTTGCTCTATGTGTAAACATGGCGGCCTTTAACATGTTCACATCATCCAAAGGAAACATCCCGCCATTTCTGTTACCCTTTGCAACCAAGCGACACTTATTTTTAAAGTCTTTCACAAAACATCCTTGAGGATTAAACCTCACTTGCAGACCTTACTCAACCATGTACTCCAAAGTGGCTGTCACACAGCCTATCATCCATTGGCGACATATCAACCATAATCACACCAACTGTGCCAATGACATGAGTGCAGAAGCTATCACCCAGGCGGGTCATCAATATCTATCGTAGCACTAATTGAGCTCGATATCTCTACAGATCATTGATAGTGACAAACATTTCTCTCCTCGTTTTCTTTCATCTCTCTAATTCTTGCTAGCCTTTATGTTCTCTCTTCTAGATAGGCTTCTGCTCATCAATGGTGAGGGATTATGTATGATTTTTTTCTTTATTTAAATTTGAGGCGGTCGGCATTTACAACAATGGAGGGGGAAAACCTCTTTGTGGCTTTATGCCATGATAGAGAATTATAGTTATAATAGAGGTGCAATTCCAAGGTATGGCTTTTGGGGGTTCTTCGGCTTCCATATGCTCAATAATTCATAGTAAATGAGTCTGTTGCCATATATATATAGGCAGTGATGTGTGTGAACACACTTAGGACCGCCGGGGTACTTTTTCCCTCTTTAGGAGGTTTTTTCTCCCGGCTTGTATATACGCCCATCCTTCTAGGGCTAACTTATCTTTTGTACATTGACACAATCTAATACACTTTGTGTTGTGTGCATTCTTGCTTCTTCTTCTCCAAGCTTTGTGTGCTTTCCTGCAACCCTAATTCCAACAATTGGTATCAGAGCAGGCATCGGCTCCCAGGGCTACGCCAGCACCTCCGACTCACGTTCTCCGATTGAGGTGAGTTTTCATGCAGGTCCCTACACTCTGCAAATATGCCCTTAGGGCTTTGCGTTCTCAGAATTTGCATCTGAGGTCGTTTTGGGTTCCGTTTTTGCATTTCAAGTTCTGCACAGGTGTTTTCGTTATTTTTTGCAGAAATTTCAATAGTGTAGTTTTCTGCAAAATAGTCATACGTGTTCTATTGTGGACCGTGCTACATAGCACAAGTTGTCTTCCGTTCAGTCTTTGCTTCATTACAGGTAGCTTTTGCATCAGTTTCAGTCAGTGGCCATGGCTGATAACAGCAATGATGTATTTCGCATGTTGTCTGTTGAAGACAAACTGGATGGAGACAGCAACTACCCACTTTGGGCATACATGATGCAGCATGTTTTGGTTACAAAAGGAGTGTGGAACGATGTGCAGGGTACGGATGTACGTCCAAGTTCTGTGGATGTAGGATCTGTTGAGGATGTTGCAGGTTCTAGCAGCTCTACTGTTGCTGCTGTTTTACCCACTGCTGAACAAGCTCGTTGGGATGGTAAAGATGCACAGGCTCATGCCTTGATTGCACTTTTTGTCAAACGTAACATCACCCCACATATTCGTTCAGCTAAAACAGCAAAACAGGCTTGGGATATTCTAGCTGGTTTGTATACAGGTCGTAACAAGGCAAAAATCGCTTACCTGCGTAAAGAGCTAGAATTGAAGATTGATGATGACATGAATGTTTTTCTTGCTGAGATTAAAGATCTCAATGAACAGTTGATTTCTGCAGGTGAGATTATTCCTGATCATTCTCTTGTGCAGACTGTTCTTGATGCTTTACCTGAGACATATCAGACTTTTGCTTCCACGTGGAGACTTCTTAATGAGGACAGACCTGATGCTGTCAAGTATGATACTTTAGTCAACAAGCTCTTGCAAGAAGCGCAGTCCAGGCAAAACAGGGCCAGGCAGCATGCAGTTGATCAAGCATTTATTGCTGCCCAGCAGCAGAGAAGAAGTGGTAAGGCAGTCCCTTCCACTGTTTCTTCTCCTATTAGTAGGTCTGCAACTTCTTCTCCTTCCACCACAGGTAGCAACAATAAGTCTGAGAAGGCTCTTATAAAGGCAATAAAAAGACCAGGTGCAATTATTGTAAAGCAAATGATCATGTCATTAAGAATTGCCCTAAGCTAAAGGCTAAAGAGGCAAAGAAGAAAGAGTCAAATGCAGCCACAATAGCGGATGCTTCTACAAATACAGATTCTGCAAATGTTGTGTAGGATACAGAATGGGCGTTTAGCGTGTATTGCCAGTATGACCCATCTGTACATGATGCATGTTTGGCAGTTTCTGTTGACTCTCATGTATGGTATTTTGACAGTGGTGCTACAAAGCACATTACCTCACATCGTGATATGTTCACTTCTCTTGAGGCTGTCCCTAATGGGAATACTGTCACATGTGCCAATAATGCTTCTTACCCAGTGAAGGGCGTTGGTAAAATTATGCTTACTGCTGCTGCAAATGGCAGCGCTTTCACACTTTCAGCTGCTTTGTATGTGCCAGGGATAAAGAAGAATCTATTGTCTGTCTCTGCGCTTGCTAGACTTGGATTTGTAGTCAAATTTGTGGATGACAGATGTACTGTTCATGATTTGACTTCTGGTGATACGATTATTGTATCTGGCACCTTGTTTCGTGGGCTGTATAGGCTCAATTCTTATGACAAGTGTGTGGAAGATTCAGCAAATGCAGTTTCTGATGAAAAGGCAGTTTCAAATGCAAAACTATGGCATTCTCGTTTTGGTCATCTGAACTTTGCTAGTTTGTTGCGTTTGCAGAAATTTGATATGGTTGCTTCATTGCCCCCTCTTGAGGCACCATTGAAACATGTTTGTGAAGGCTGTATTTTGGGCAAAATGCAGCGTTCTGCGTTTCCAAAGGATGGTTCTGTGCGGGCCACTCGCAAATTGCAACTTGTATATAGTGATGTATGTGGGCCTATGCAAACTCCGTCATTTGGTAAACACTTGTACTTCGTGACTTTCATTGATGATTACTCAAGGCATGCATGGGTATATCCACTGAAGGCAAAGTCCGAAGTGTTTTTGTGCTTCAAACAGTTTATGCTTATGGTTGAAAATGTATCCAATTGTACTGTGGGCACCCTCCGTTCTGATCGAGGGGGGGAGTACATGTCTAAAGAGTTTGATGCATTTCTGGCTAGTCGTGGGATAAAACACCAATGTACAGTGCCGTATACCCCTCAGCAAAATGGTGTTGCTGAGAGGAAGAATAGGTCACTTATGGAGATGGCACAATGTATGGTCAAGAGCCAAGCTTTGCCACATGAGTTTTGGCTTGAGGCTGTCATGTGTGCTGCATATGTACTCAACAGGTGTCCCACTAAGGCCTTGCAGTCTATTACTCCATACGAAGCTTGGCATGGCAGGAAGCCTTCTATTGGTCACTTGCGTGTCTTAGGTTGCTTGGCCTATGCTTTAGTGCCTGTGCAACAACACAGAAAATTGGATGATAAGGCTATCAAATGCATTTTTGTTGGTTACAGTGCTGAAAGCAAGGGTTACAGATTGTATCATCGCAGTCAAAGCGTATCTTGATTAGTCGAGATGTTGTTTTTGTGGAAGATGCTGTGCAGCCCTTGTTATCATGTACCAAAGAGACAGGTGTGAGCTCACGGGATGTATTTGATACGTTGTTGCCTCTCTTTACAGGTGGGAATTCAAATGTAAGTCCTAATGAGGCAAATATTCAGCCTATGCAGATTTCAAACGACACCATAGATCAGCCTATTTCTGATGCAGATTTACAGGATGTAATTCATGAGGATAGGGCTGAAAATGAGCAGGCTAGAAGTATGCCTAAATGGCTGGTGCAAACCTTGTGTGATAGTAAGATTGATGCACCTATGACTAGTCGTACTCGTTCAGGTTTTCAGCATGCCTCTTATACATCAGATTGTTATGCTTTGGCTGTGTCTAGTATGTGTGAAGAGGAAGAACCTCTTTCATTTGATGAGGCACAAAATTCAAAAAATTGGTTGGTTGCAATGCAAAGTGAATATGATGCTATAATGAAGAATAGTACATGGTCTTTGTGTGATTTGCCTATTGGTAAAAAGGCCATTGGATGTAAGTGGGTTTTTAAGTTGAAACGAAAGCCAGATGGCAGTGTTGATCGCTATAAGGCTAGACTTGTTGCAAAGGGTTATGCTCAAGAAAAGGGCATTGATTTTGATGAGACCTTTGATCCCACTTGTCGTATGACTACCATTCGTAGCATTTGTGCATTGGCAGCTCATAATGGTTGGAATGTACATCTAATCATTGCTCTCTATGTCGATGACATGCTGCTCACAGGACCAAATGAGAGTCATATTGTTGATTTTAAGGCTAATTTGAATGCCTCTTTTGAGATGTCAGATTTGGGGCATTTGCATCATTATTTGGGGATACAATTTAAGCAGTGTGATGGAGGTATTGCTTTGTGCCAGACAAAGTATATTGAGACATTGTTGCGGAGATTTGGCCTTGAAGACTGCAAGCCTATTGCTACTCCAATGGAGACAGGTTTGAAGACTGCAAGCCTATTGCTACTCCAATGGAGACAGGTTTGAAGTTGAGTCTTCATGATGCTGGAGATCACTTTAATGTCACACTCTATCAGACAGCTGTTGGTTGCCTCATTTATGTATGCATTACGAGGCCGGACATTCAGTTTGCAGTCTCACAGGTGAGCAAGTTTATGCACAGCCCAGGGTCTCAGCATTGGAAAGCAGTTAAACGCATCTTTCGCTACTTGAGTGGCACCATACATCTTGGGTTGTTTTATCCCAAGGGGGATCATTGCCGCCAGATTTATATGCTTTTTCGGACTCAGATTGGGCTGGTTGCTATGACACAAGAGTGTCCACAAGTGGTTTTTGTTTCATGCTCGGTAGTTCATGCATATCTTGGTTGAGCAAGAAGCAACCTACTGTGGCCACTTCTAGTTATGAAGCTGAGTATAGGGCAGCTTTCACAGCTACGGTTGAGTATGTGTGGCTCAGACGGCTTATGGGGCTGACTTGGGTGTTGGACAGGAGTCTGCCACCTCTATCTTCACTGACAGTCAGAGTGCATTGGCAGTTGCGAGGAACCCAATTTTTCATGCTCGCACAAAGCACATTGAGGTGCATTATCACTATGTCAGGGAGAGACTCTCAGTAGGAGAGATCAGCCTCGCCGATCTTTTCACAAAGGCGCTTCCTCGTGAGAAGTTCGAAGCTTTCCGCAAAGCTTTGGGCTTGTTGCTCCCCTTTGTGGACTGATCTACTTCGGGCATGGCACTCCCCTATACATGAGTGCCAGCTCTCGTTCACACCATCACTCCCAGGGGGGATTTGTTGCCATATATATATAGGCAGTGATGTGTGTGAACACACTTAGGACCGCCGGGGCACTTTTTCCCTCTTTAGGAGGTTTTTTCCCCCGGCTTGTATATACGCCCATCCTTCTAGGGCTAACTTATCTTTTGTACATTGACACAATCTAATACACTTTGTGTTGTGTGCATTCTTGCTTCTTCTTCTCCAAGCTTTGTGTGCTTTCCCGCAACCCTAATTCCAACAGAGTCTTGCAAAGTTTTCCTTTACCTATGCTGGGGGTTCTAGCATTTCAATGCCTTGTTGATTCTTCTCCAAGGTATGGCTCTTTGGGGTTTTTAGCTTACATACCCTCACTACCTCATAGTAAATGAGTCTTGTAAAGTTTTCCTTTGTGCCTATGCTAGGGGTTCTAGCATTTCAATGCCTTGTTGAATCCTTTGTAATGGAGGGGGAAACCCCTTTATGGCCTTCATACCATGATAGATAATTCTAGTTAATAGAGGTGCAATTCCAAGGTATGGCTCTTTGGGGTTCTTCAATTTACACACATACCCTCACTACCTCATAGTAATAAATGAGTCCCGCAAAGTTTCCCTTTGCCTATGCTAGGGGTTCTAGCATTTCAATGCCTTCTTGAATCTTGTCAATATGCTCACATCAGCTTGATTTGATATTATGTACAATTTTTAAAATGACAAATATGCATAGTACAATTTGTAGGGCATCACCACTAGACTATGGCAATATTCTCTAGTAGGACTTTTATTGTGAGTGGTCTTGAAGCACTCACTCTTTTTTAGCTGAGGTGCTAATCTTTTTGTCCTAGTCCTTGTTTACTGTTGGCAAATTAAGTTCTTTCCAGATTAGGTATGGTGTGATCTTGATAATGTGCTTCTCTACTTAATTCTCACAAGAGATTACTACCATATATTATGTTTTCTGGTTGTAGGTGTGGCAAACTTACGTTGTAGCACCTTTGAAGGTCCATGCCCCATTGTGGAAACTCTATGATGGGAAGAATTCCAATATTATCTAAAGCTTGCTTGTCCTCCTACTACTGGTTCTCTAGTTCAAATTTCCTATAACCTGGTGTAGGCATGCATCATCCCAAAAATCTAAGGATGTTGTCACCACGCTTGTAAGCTCTCCTTGTCAATGTAGCTCTCTTTGATCTCACTGCTAAGATCCATGATGGTCTAGGGTTCTAAACAAGGGTAGGTTTCCTAGTTTTCCTAGTGAGACCCAAGTCTTGTATGACATTAAGTTTCTTTTTGCGTCTATATCCAATAAAGAAAGTTTAGCTATGTTTTTTTTCTTCCATAGTGTGAGAGGTGCCCAAAGCTCAAAACAAAAATGAAGTATATAATAAATAAATGATGAATGTGTGTAGAGAGTCCAAAGTGGTAGAGATAGCATGGCAGCGGCGGCGGGGAGGACAAGATCAGGTGCAAAAAATAAAAAATAGAAAGCGTATGGGGGATGGAAGGAGAAGGCACAATTTTTCCAGAAAGGCGGCGATGGGAAAAAAAGGGAAATTGAGATAATCTACGGTAATTTTAGACGAAGAGATAGAAGAGAAGCGGGAGGTGAAAGAGTGAGGGATGTGTGTGAAGAATCTACAGTGAAGCAAGCTAACTGCAGATAGAGGGACTTCTAGTTTTAAAAAATTAAAGAGGTGGAGATTAGTGCAGTGGGGGTGGAATTGGGAAAATTAGAGAGCAAAGAAGATGTAAGGTCCAGAGAATCTAGGAGAAGAGTCCTTGGTGATTTCTGTGAGGCGACTTTGTTAGAACTTGGTTTAGTTCAATTCATCTTCATCTATAACTATCATTGGTCAGTTGAGAGCTAAATTGAGTCTGCTGTCTAGGGAAGGCCTGCAGTCTCTGTATTAGTGAATTCACTGTAGTTTGAAAAGTAGCTAAAGTCTACAAGTGGAGAAACCCCAAGTTTTTTAGTGTGTTTTTTCTGATATGTTATGGACCCATTGTCTCAGGGGTGTTGAGACTGTTTGTCTTAGTTTTTATGAAGAAAACCTAGAGTTTGAAGCTTGTATCTAAGTCGTGATATTAATGAGAATTTGTGATATGGAGCTTGGTTTGAGTTGTTTTGATTGTCTTTGTTGAGATAGAGCAACTATGAGGATATATTTTGGTGTTCTAGGAGGTCTGAGTTGCCTCATAATTGAAAAAGTCATCTTCTGTTTGAGAGAATGTTGTTAGATAGGGTTTGTGAAGAGTGTCAGCTACATGCAACTCTGCGTCTAAGGGGTCAGTGAGATGAGATAAAAAAGTTGTTTTGATCTTTTTAGATTCAAGGGAGGTCATTCTTCTGAGTTGAGTTTGGCTGAATTCAAACAGGTTTATGGGCAAATTAGTCATTTTGGATCAACTGTAACTTGATTGTAATCACAGCTAGGTGCCTATAGAATTATATCTATGTATGGTTTGATTGTTTAGAGGGTATAGAGGTGTTAGAGGACTCAAAGTTGAGAAATTTTTCCCCAGTTGAGAAATTTTTCCCCAGTTGAGTCAGTCTCGTCAGCAAAATAAAAAATCAAACGTCAGATCAGTTCAATAGAATGGCAGGTGTGGACAACACAAGGTCTAGGAAGTCATATCCTCATGAGATTACGGAAGCCTAAGGGCTAGGTGGATACGGCGGACATAAAAGAGAATTCCTGATCTAGGTAGGGCTTCTGAGTCGGTTGGCTCTATCTTTGCGAAAGCAAAATTGGTAACACTTAAGGTCAGTTGGATCAATGTTAGTTTTGGGGTTTATAGATTGAGGCTAGCTCATCGAGGAGGACAATAGGAGAGCAAGGAGGATGCATATTGGGGCAAGTTCTGCGTCAGACATCCGAGCCATTTTACAGGCAACTTGGGTAGATTAGTGTCGTCAAGGTGTTAGTAAAGGGGACTCAATAGGTTCTAAGAAGTTTAGGATAAAGTGTTTGTGGTTGGTTGTCACTAGAGGACATACTGGAGGACATGTTTTTGTCTGGAATCTCCTGCAAACATCTATTCTAAACTATGATCAAAATTTGTTCATTTTTGCATATCAGTCATCTAAAATAGTTTTTAGTCAGTTTTTTTGTCACACCAGGATATTAGAAGAGGGTCGGCCAAAAGTTTCATAAGCCCCTAGGGTTGCAGCTATAAGAATAGCTGAAGCTAGAGGATTGTAGAGGATCCAGGAGGACTCATCTTGGATAGAAAACAAAAGGAGGATTTTGGAGGTAATTTTTTGTAATTTCTATGTCAGCTAAAGTGAATTAAGGTCAACAAAGGAGTGTTAGCAAGTGTTCTGGAGTTCTGAAGTAAGGTTTTGAAGTGTGCTGATATTGGCCTACATGGGATCATCAGCTAGTGTCTGATTCAGGTGACAATTAATATCCGATCTATCTTGGGAAGCTAGGAGAGATTTAGGTCAACTACTTGTCACCTGGGGTTAGTTGAGGCTTTTAGACTTAAGATATGAGGTCTTGGAGATTTGATCTGACCGCTTGGTGATGAGGAGACATCCTAGAGGTGTCCATTTGTGTCAACCGGAGGTTAAGGGGATAGAGCTTGAGTTGATTTGTGCCATTAAAGTTGGATCCTAGTGTCCCCAAGTTTTGATCCCTATATATTTTCCTCTTGTGTGTGTTTGTTGGTGGTGTTATAGAGGTCATACTCAACACACATGCTTTGGTGCCCCCTAATAAGGAGTAGAAAGCTCTTGCTTAAGGCTTTGATTTTCAGGTTGGAGATCACTTGTAGATCAATTGACGACTTTGGTTAATTCTACATATGATATCTTCAGAGGTGAGAGAGGTGAAGGTGTCCCTTTGTTCTTAAGAAGGGCTGAGTTGACTGCCTTGAGAAATAACAGGGATGATGATGTATATAAGGCTTGGATGATGGGGTTACTTTTGGAAGGGGCAGCCAGAGAATGGTATGAAGATGTGATGAGAGAGGAACAAAGGGGTAATTAGGATTATCTAAGAAATGCATTAAGGAGGAAGTATGGGAGGACTAATATTCCAGAGAAGCTTTGGAAGGAGCTCAGAAGGCTATACCAAGGGGAGGAAGAGGAAATTGCTACCTTTGTAAACAGATTTGAAGGAGTTTGGAGGAAGATAGTGAGGGTGTTGGGGGAAAATCAGGTATCTCCTAATTTTTTAAAAGAAAGATAGGTTCATAGGGTTGTTGCATCGAGTTATAAAGGAGAAGGTGGAGCTCAAAGACCTAAATTCCTATGTTGAGGTAGTCAGACTGGCAAACAAAATAGTGGAAGAAGAGGGTGCGAAGGTAGGAGCTGGCTCCTCGTAAAGAAAGAGAGTCAGGTCTGTCAGCCAGATATGAACATGGTACTTGTGGACCTGTTGTTGAGCCATTGCTGGTTGAAGTTCCTATAGAAAGAGGTCGTCGTGCTGTGATTCCTAGGGCTGCTGAGGTTGGAGACAGAAGTCAGGAAGGATTGCATCAAGAAATCTAGAGGTTGATAGAGCAAATTGGGAATTTGAACCCTTGTGTAGGGCATCCAGAATCAGGTTAGAAGAGTGACAGGGGGACAGACCATTGAGAAAGAGAATGGAGAACTTTCAATGTTTTAACTATAGTGTACCCAACCAAGGAGGGAGCCAAGAGGAGTATACCCAATAATTCAAAGGCCTGAAGGAAATATAGGAGTGGGAAATAGGGAGATGAATAATGGGAACCAAGGGCCAATACAAGGGTAGGTACCACCTCAAGGCCCTTTAGGAAATGTACATATGCTTGAGAATATTGAAGAAGAGGAGGAGGAAGATGAGGTAGACATGCTAGCTAACAAGAGTACTAGGTTATAGAGATCTGAGTTAGAGGGAGCTGGTAAGGAAATAAGGGCAAAAAAAGAAAAGAGAAAAAGGGAAGGCACCAATATAGAAACCTGAGTCTAGTAAAATAAGGGGAGAGTTAGAGCCAGAAGGAGGAAAATTTGGATGGATGACTTTCAGCTAGGAGAAGGGGAATCCCCTTATAGTCTCTTATCAGATGTTAAGAATAAGAAGGTTGACATTACTTATGGCCAGCTACTACTACAAAACTAAACTCAAGTATAAGAAGACAATGGCATAACCTGGCCACCAGTGTCAGAAGGGTCAAATTAAGACACCTCAAGCAAATGTCGTACAACTGAGCAGGGTGTCTGACATTTTGCCAATAGTAGATTTCTAGATACAGGGTGGCATAAAAGTAATTAAAGTGCAAATAGATGGTGGATCCCGAGTGTGTGTTATGATAGAGGAAGTAGTTCATGACTTGGGTTTGAAAGTGTCAGGGAAATCCATTTTTGGTGTTAAGATGGCCACCAATAGTTCTAAAGTCAACAGTTCTAAAGTCAAATGTCTAGGTGTGATTGAAGCCATGGAGATGAATGTATTGGGACAGTAGAAAGTAGTGATTGACATGCATATAATGTCAGCTGGGGTTGGGGCATATCCTATCATACTAGGAAGGCCCTCACTTATAGCAATGAAGTCTAGACAAGATTGGTATAGAGGGCGTATAGACTTGTTGTTGACAGACCCAAAGGTAAAAGGATAAGGTATGATCTGAAAACAAGTAAAATTTTGGAGACTCGAGAGAAGTTGGAGACATAGAGGGAAGTCAAATGAGATGAAGACCTGGTTTTTCAATGTGAGCAAGCTCTTAAATTGTTTACAGGCCTTCCAAATATGGCATGTATCCAGGGAAGACAATATGAGAGCCCATGAGTTAGGAGAGCAGGTTTTCTCTAAGGATTTGCATGCTGTGGTGGCAGTCCAAGAACCACTATATCAAGATAGAGAGACCCTTTATGAAGAAGAGTAGGTTTTGTTGAGACAGGTTTTGCTAGAAGAGAGCTGGATGCTTCAAAGAGGAGAGCAGTTGTCAGAAGAGCCCTGCAATATGTATTGCTTGGAGAAACATTGTATCATAAGGGGAATGATGATGTTTTGAGAAGAGTTTTGTACCAAGAGGAAATTTTGTTGTTGTAGGTTTGGAGTTACCTTAGAACTGGTTAGTGATCAAGGGAGGGAGTTCAGAGAAGATTTAGTCAAATATCTAACCAAGAAGTTGGGAATTAAATACAGGTTTACCACACCATATCATCCCCCCAATGCAATGGGTTGGTAGAAAGCTTTAATGGAGTATTGCATAGGTTGTTATTCAAACTTGTGGAAGATCATCCCAGTGATTAGGATATGTACCTGGACAGATCAGTTTGGGCATTTAGGGTATCTAAAAAGAATGCTACTGGGTATACCCCATATCACTTTGGTGTATGAAGAAGACTGTGTGTTGCCAGTGAATGTGATGTTACCATCACTTGAATTTTTATTTTACAACATAACATGACCCAAGAAGAGCAAGAGAAGAAGAGGTTAACCAATTTATATTCTTTACTGTTGGACAGAGAGGAAGCAATTAAGTGGTATGAATGGTTAGTTAGAAGAGAATTGAAGCTTTTAACGACGATATGCTAGGAGAAGCAAAGACTTGAAGAAGGGGATGTTGGTCCTTAGATATAATAATGCTTTAGATACTACATTTTAGACTAAATTTAGAGTCAGATGGGAAGCACCATTTATTATACATGAAGTTTCTTCCGATGGATCTTACCAGTTATTTACAGGACTTGGAGAACAGATACATGCTAATAGGGTGAATGGCCTAAGACTGAGGCCATATCATATCAGGACTTGGAGAACAGATACATGCTAATAGGGTGAATGGCCTAAGACTGAGGCCATATCATATCAGGGTTATGTGACACCAGAGAGAAGAGAGTGACACACTTGAAAGTGTTTCACTGTAGGGTTGGGGAAATATGTGAGAGGTGCCCAAAGCTCAAAACAAAAATGAAGTGTGGAAATATATAATAAATAAATGATGATGTGTAGAGAGTCCAAGGTGGTAGAGACAACGTGGTAGTCAGGGAGGATAAGAACAGGTGCAAAAGAAAGAAAGAAAGTGTATGGGTGATGGAAGGAGAAGGCGCAATTGTTCCAGAAAGGCGGTGAGGTGGCGATGGGAAAAAAGGGGGAATTGAGATAATCTACAATAGTTTTAGATGAGGAGACAAAAGAGAAGCGAGAGGTGCAAGAGTGAGGGATGTGTGTGAAGAATCTACAGTGAAGCGAGCTAGCTACAGATAGAGGGACTTCTAGTTTTCAAAAATTACAAAGGTAGAGATTAGTGCAATGGGGGTGGAATTGGGGAAATTAGAGCAGAGAAGATGCAAGGTCTAGAGAATCACATTTAGGAGAAGAGTCCCCAATGATTTTTGCAAGGCGACTCTGTTAGAACTTGGTTTAGTTCAATTCATCTTCATTTGTAGGCCATTGGTAGTTAGTTGAGCTGAATTGAGTCTGTCCACAAAAGGCTTACAGTTTGTATTAGTGAATTCACTGTAGTTTGAAAAGTAGCTAGAGTCTAAAAGTGGAGAAACCCCAAGTTTTTTAGTGTGGTTTTTCTGATATGTTATGGACCCATTGTCTCTCAGGGGTGTTGAGACTATCTGTCTTAGTTTTTATGAAGAAAACCTAGAGTTTGAAGCTTGTACCTGAGTTGTGATTAATGAGAATCTATGATGTGGAGCTTGGTTTGAGTTTTTTTTTTGTCTTTTTTGAGATAGAGCAAATGTGAAGATATGTCTGGCATTTTAGGAGGTCTAAGCTACCTCATAATTGAAAAAGTCATCTTCTGTTGAGAGAATGCTGTCAGCAAAATAGGGTCAGCTACAAGCAGCCGTGTGACTAAGGGGTCAGTTGATGAGATAAAAAAGTTGTTTTGATCTTTTTGGATTCAAGGGAGGTCATTCTGAGTTGAGTCTGACCCTCGTCAGAAGTCTAGATAGGTTTATGGGCAAATTGGTCATTTTGGATCATCTGTAACTTGATTATGATCAGATAGGTGTCTATAGAGTACATCTATGTGTGGTTTAAGTTTTTAGAGGGTATAGAGGTGTTAGAGGACTCAGAGTTGAGAAAGTATGCTCCAGTTTGTCGGTCATCATAAAAAATTAGAGGTTAGATCAATCAATAGAATGGCAGCAGCTATGGATAGCGGAGAGTCTAGAACGTCATATCCTCATGAGATTAGGGAAGCCTAAGGACTAGGAGGATTCGGCAGACATAAAAGAATGATAGTTGTGGACATTAGAGAATCTATAAAGTCATATCCTCTCATGAGATTAGGGAAGCCTATAAGGGCTAGGAGGATTTGGCAAACATAAAAGATAATTCCTCATCTCCAAGTAGGGCTTTTGAGTCGCTTGGCTCTGTCTTTGAAATCAAAATTGGTAACAATTGAGGTCAGTTGGGATCAATGCCAGCTGAAGGTCTGCAGAATATAAGGGGATGTCTGGGGTTTATAGATTGAGGCTAGCTCATCGGGGAGGACAATGGGAGATCGAGGAGAACACGTATTGGTGTCGGGTTTTGTGTCAGACATCCGAGCCAGTTTACAGGCAACTTGGGCAGATTAGTGTCGTTAGGGTGTCAACAACAAAGGGGAGTTGACAAGTTCTAAGAAGTTCATGATAAATTGTTTGTGGTTGCTATCACTAGAGGAGGGCAGGAGGACGTGTTTCTATCTGGAATCTACTACAGATATCTGTTCTAAACTACGATCAGAATTTGTTCATTTCCAATTAAGGTTCCTATGGACCAATAAGATTAATCCAAGTGTTGGGATGAGATAAATCCATTGAATAAAATAAAATACCCAAAAATGAGTAAATGCCCACATAAGATGAAGAGTTCACTGAGTACAAGATTTATTAGTTAAAAATTATGAAATATTACTAAAAAAATGAGATATTTTAGAGTAATCATACCATTTTGACACCTTGGTAAGGAAAGGCGGAGCCTTCAAGGAGGTGCCTATTTCACACATGTGAAGGAGTTTTAAACTCAAAAATATTCAGATATTTTTATCTCTCCTCTCTCCTGGATCAAACCAAATAAAAAAGGGAGCCAAACTGGTCCAAATCTTGTCCAAATTCAGCCAAACTGAAGTTGTAAAATTCTAGAACTTAGTTGGACTCAGTTAGTGGCCTCCCTCACCTATAAATGGACCCTCACTCTTTTGTATTCTCATCTGTGAACTAGACCATGCCAGTATTACTCTAAAATAAGCATATTTTCTATTATCCTCTAAAAATCCTCTACAATTTGGAGAGATTGGAGATTCTCTCTCTCTTCAACCTTCTTTGGAGCTTTCCTCAACATACTAACCAATTGATTGATTGGGGGCCTCTCCTAAGACTAAACAATCGGTTCTTCAATGCATATGAAGCTCTCTAATGAATTTTAATGATTAATCACATAAAGTTTACATTTATGCTTAAATTAAAATATTTTTTTAAGCATATCTCTCTCTCTCCCCCAAAGAATGGTCATTCCTATGACCAATTCTATATTCAAATGATGCTTCTCATGAAGTAATTCTTAATTCTAAAAGTAAACTCTATGCTAGTCAAGTTAGAGGTCAAATAAGTGGCTTTTTAATGCTTTTATGTTACTTAAATTATGATAAACTTAAGGATTAAATCCATAAATTGGATATTGATCCAAATGATAGTTATTCTATCATATTGTATTACTAAACCTTATGCTTTTCAAAATTATTAAAATGATAGTTATTCTATCATATTGTATTACTAAACCTTATGCTTTTCAAAATTATCAGTAATAGCAGCAGCGGAGCTATGGCAAAATTTTTGGAAAATTAACACAAATTATTTTCATGCATAATGTGAAAAGAGGACTTCTTACCATATTCTAGGATTAGTCATCCTATGTTAAATGAATAATTCTCATCATATCCATGGAAAATTGATTTTAATGTTTATTCATAAATAGTTAATTAGAGAAAAATAGGAATTTCTAGTAATTTTATTTTTATGATAAAAGAGGAATTCCCATGATAATGGAGATTCATGTATTCCAATGGAGAAAGAGAAAAATTGAAATATCAAAATAATGGATATTTTAATTAAAATTAAAGAAGAATTTCAGTTAAATTTATTTTTATGCATAAATAAATTTAAATGATGAAAGAGAAATTCCCACCATATTTGGAATTCAATCATTTAAATGGAAAAAGTGGAATTCTTGTCATATTAGGATTAATGGATATTTTTATGTAATTTTTAAGAGAAATTTTATTAAAATTATTCTATGCATGTCTAAATTTAAATGATGAAAGAGGAATTCCCACCATAATTGGAATTCAATCATTTAAATGGAAAAAGTGGAATTCTTGTCATATTAGGATTAATGGATATTTTTATGTAATTTTTAAGAGAAATTCTAGTTAAAATTATTCTATGCATGTATAAGTTTAAATGATGAAAGAGGAATTCCCATCATAATTGGAATTCAATCATTTAAATGGAAAAAGAGAATTCTTGGTATATTTGGAATATTGAATATTTTTATTTAATTTAAAGAGAAATTTTAAATAGATTTAATTTATGATAAAAGAGGAATTTCCATGATATTTGGATTGCACTCATTAAATGAGAAAAAGAGGGATTTCAAGGTTATTTCAAAAAAATAGATATTGGTATTTAGTTAAAAGAAAAAAATTTATGATATTTAAGAAAAGAAAGATTTGAATTAATTTTTAGTGTCAAAAGATGAATTTCCACCATAATTCTACCTAGGGAATTAAGGTCGAGAAATTAAGTGGCAGAAAGAATATCTTTAGATATTTTAATTGGTTAAATCACTAAATTGGTATTTACCCAAAATAGATGTTTATCTAAAGGGAATCCTTGTTAGAACTAAACCGAATAAAATTGGTTAGACTACGAGAGGGACAGACAGTAAACCTACTTGTCCATCTCTCGATCTGAATCAAGCAAAAACTTCGTGACCAATTCCAGTTCCTAAATACAAAGAATAAACCACTGTTGAATTAAACTAGTTTTCCTTTAGCTAAACTCACCAAGAATCTAGTTGGACAATCAGTCAAATGATGGGTAGATTACCCTGATGAGAGATCAAGGATCCTCATTATGAAACTGGGAATTATGGAAAAAGGGGTTTTGTGGAACCAATCTCAAACTGGGAATTTTACCTTTATTAGAACCTTTGTTTTTTATTTGAAGGATTTTTTTACGCCGCCAAAATGCTAGAGGAAACATTTGGCATGTGTTTTACTAAGAGAAGGTTTGTTTCAACAGCTGGGTGGCGGGGAGTCATCGAGGGACGTTAATTTCTTAAGGACCGTGATAGAAATACGTAGGGGGTGGCAAGGGAGTTGGGAACTGCTCAAGTTCATGCCCCAAGGCAAAACACCATGAAGCCATACCATATTGAAAAATGTATGCAAATCTTCAATGAAGATGGTGACCCCATCTAACACATGGAAATCTTTGAGTCCATTTGTGAAACATGTGGACCCATTAATGAGCTCACAAAGATCCATTAGCACTTTTTTATACGTGAAATTTGCTGTTGGGGTCAGTTCACTACTACAGAGACTATTGACCTATTTTTGGACAAGAAAAAATGCTATTTATTAGATTTAAATGCTGCACATCATTTCCATGCTTGTCCCGCATGTTGGCCGACTGGCTGAAGCTGGCTGAAGGTCCCTCCATCTAGTTATGTACCTGGATTTTGATATCGAGGCTTTTAACCTATTAGTGTAAGAATACAGCCTGTCGAGGTCTTGACCAGCCTCAGTACACGGTTAAAATGGTGCGCTTTCGGTACGATGGGTGAGGACCGACGAAGCGGTCCCTGAGTGAAGTGCTAGGACACCTAAGGAGGATCCTAGAGGGTTCTGACCAGGTGATGCATGGGCTCGCAGTTGCTAGGACACCCATGCGTGCGTCGAGGAAGATTCGGATGGACTAAAGAGAAATATTTTTGTGAATCAAATTTTGGATATTGGATCTCGTTGGTTGGCCAGCTGGTCTTCAACGGAGAGTCCAGATGATCTATTTTGTAACACAATGGACTCGAAATTTTGGAGAATGATGTGATCAGTAAAATTATGATTTCTATTGAAGGATTGTTTTAAAGCCAACCGAATCTGTTATAAATGGCAATTTCATATTGGGTGTGTACGTGGTATGCCTACCTTAATTTTTGCATGAATCGCCCGGCTAGGGGGCGGGGGAAATCTTTTCCTCGGTACCCGGGCAAAACATAACCAAATCTTTATAAAGGAATCCCATCGATACATACAGTGGTCGGGTGGTTGGCTAACCCATGGGCCAGTTGGGGTTAGGTTGGATCGGAGGATTCCTATGAAACAATTAAGATGCGATTAGTTACGTTAGTTAGATTAAGTCCTGAGAAGACCTTGTTCTGTGGGAGGGGATCAGCACGGCTGTGCCTTGTTAAAGGAGGAAAAAAGTGGTGATTCCATGGACTAAGTGCAAGTCTCTTCTTGATCTGACCATGTGACTTCAAGTTCGATCAGATCAGTTTAACTAGTTAAGACTTTGACTCGTTAGAGTAATTCCCCCGTTAGAAGATTTTCCCATGGCGGAATCGCCCATGCCTTCCGGGCGAGGGGAGTTTTTCCGGGCTTGATTTTGGAGGAACCGTCGGGCTAGCCTCTCGTCCGGACATCCGCGGGCGAGGCCCGGAGTGTGGATCTCCCGCCCCGTGCGGGAGGCCGATGCTGCTTCCACCATCGGAGCCCCGGAGAGGGGGATCTCACACTTGTGGTGTCTGAGGAGTTGGTGTTGCTTTTCAACCTCTATTTCAGACCCCTTATCACTATTGGTGCTTGAGCTTGAGTCACCCCACGTGGACTCAAGTTCACTATAATCTATTCCCTTAGTATCAGAAGGTAGATCACGAATCATTTGTAGGGGCACGATCTTAGGGAGCTCCTTACCATCATGTGTAACCCATGTAGATCCTCTAGCTCCCCATCTATTGATTGTAGCCATCATATGTGTCCAATTTAGATCATCTCCGAGCTAAATAGCTTGTTTGTTAGCATCCTTGTGGGATGAATCCTTCCCTACCTTGGCCTCTTCTCTACATATTGCAATGGGGCTAAATGAGTGGTGGTGTCTGAACAGTTTTCAAAAGTCCTCCACTACCCATAGGATGTACGTAGCTAGTCTCACAAGATCAACCTTGATGATGGAATCATCGAATTGGAGGTAGACATGGTTCTTAGACTAGTCATGTACCATCTTTATTTCTCTCATGAATGAGCATCCCAAGATAATTTCATATGATTCTTGTTATCTAGAAAAGTCCATAACAATGAAGGTATGTTTGACCCAATGTTTAAGAACCTTAATCTTTAAATCTCATAGTATTCCAATAGGTTTGGTGACGAGACAATCCCATCAGCCATCTTGACAATGATGTCTGAGACTTCTAGATGTGGCTTGGTCATCTTATCAAAGAATTTCTTGGTTATTATGCTCACTCCCGCACCACCATCTAGGACTCCTATTACTGTGATGCCCTTGGCCATAATTGGTAGTAGTGCATTAAATTCATCACCTTTGAAATATTGTCCCAGCTTATTACGTGGAATTTTAACTAAGGATTTGGTATTTTCTTCTTCCACTAGGACTATCAATTTAGGTACAACTCAAGGCATCTCCATTGTATATTGGGGACATGCCCTATGCATGTCAAAAAATAGTGGTAATCCGACATTGAGTTCTCCATTAAGGAGAGCTCTCATCACTTCAAATAATTCAGGATCTCCACTCAATCAGGTTGTTATAGTTAAACTAGTTTGTGCAGATAACAATTTGGGGATATTTAGAGGTGTGTTCATGACCTCCTTTCCATAAGTAGGCACCGATGAGAGTGCAAAATCCATTTCTCAGATGGGCTCAAGGTTTTCATATGGTAGTTGTCCCTTTGAACCAATCAGGTATCAAACTATGGGAGGTGGAGGCCTCAGTCTCTTCCATGATGACACTTGGCATATCTAGAGGTTTGCAAATCTCAGTAGTAGTAGGCATTAAGATACTAGGGTGTACAATATCTGAGACTCTCACTTGCTTTGGTTTTGGTTCAAGCTTCTCTTGGGTTTTTGTAACTAAATCACCAAATTCTTGGAGTTGCTCAATTTTCTTCTGAGGATTAGGATAAGAGCCAAGTTTTGTCATGTGTAATCTAGTTTTAGGAACTGCATGTTCCCGTGGGGTCTCCTTCCCCGTGATCTTGGTTTTGGAGGGTATTTCCCTACCCTATTTAAAATTAGCCCCCTCATGTCCAAGGAGTCTGAGTCCTCATCTAGGTCCCTAATGAAGACTGGCTCTTGAGGCATCCCAAGATTTATCTTTTTGTTTTCCTTTATTTTCTCATTCTTAACCGACTTTTTTCTCCTATTTTTCTTCTTCTTCTTGGATTCCACTACTGAGGACATAGATTGTTGCTTGAGTGTTGGTTTTGGGCTTGTAGTTGTTGTAATTAGGGTTAGGGTTGCAACAATGCACACACACAAGATAGAGAATCTTGAGAGCACACAAACTCACTAGATTAGAATCAACAAATGTGTGCTAGATACAAAAGTTGTACACACCCCAAAATGAGTAGATAAGAGGGTGTACATATTCACGAGGGAAAAAACTCCTAGTAAGGGAAAAAGTGCCCCGGCAGTCCTAAGTGTGTTCACACACATCACTACCATATAATGTTAGAAATCCCCCCTGGAGTGATAATGTGAACATGTACAGGGTATGGCCGATCAATCTTGAAAAGGCAGTAAGCCCAAAGCTTTAAGAAAAGCTTTGAACTTTTCATGAGGAAGAGCCTTCGTGTGAATAAATTTGCTATGTTGTCATGTGTAGGCACATAGACCAAGCGAGCTGATCTCTGCTATACAGAGAGTCGTTCTCTAACAAAGTGGTAATGCACCTCAATGTGCTTAGTGAGAGCATGAAACACTAGGTTCCTCGCAACTGCTAATGTGCTCTGGCTCTATCAATGAAAATCATAGTGTTAGATGACTATCCAACACCCAAATTAGCCATAAGACATCTGAGCCACACACACTCACCTGTAGCTGTAAAAGCTGCCTGTACTCAGCTTCACAACTAGAAGTGGCTACTATAGGCTGCTTCTTACTGAGCCATGATATACATGAATCACCAAGGCGAAAGCAAAACCCACTAGTGGACACTCGTGTGTGTCATAACATCCAGCCCAATCTAAATCACTAGAAGAATGCAGCTGTGACTCACCCCCCTTTAAATAAAATAATCCAAAATACTGAGTGCCCTACAAATAACGAAAAACTCCCTTGACAGCCTGCCAATGCTTCGTACGTGGGCTATGCATAAATCTATTCAATTGTTGTGAGACTGCATACTATATATCTAGCCTCGTGTTGCATACATAAAGAAGGGATCCAATAGCCTGCTGATACAAACTAGCATCAAAAGAGTCTCCTATATCTTGAAGACTAAGTCGAGTATCTATCTCCATAGGTGTAGCCACCCACCACAGGTTTACAGTCTTCAAGATTAAACCTCTTCAATCGATTCTGTATATATTTAGACTGGAGCATAATATTTCCATCATTGCGTTGCATAAACTTAATCCCCAAATAATAATGCAAGAGTCCCAAATCTGACATCTCAAATGAGGACTGCAAATTAGCCCCCTTAAAGACTGAAATCTGATATATATCGGGTCCCGTGTGAGCAGCATGTCATCAATGTATAGAACGATGACCAAAAATGTGTCCTTACTCCTCTTCACATAGAGGGTACTCTCTGTTGGATTGTTGCAAAAATCATTTGCAACCAAGTATGCATAAATCTTCTCATACCATGCTCTAGGAGCCTCCGGCCATAAAGAGCCTTATTTAACATGCATACTTTAGACTCTTCTCCTTTCACATCAAAACCAAGAGGCTGCAATACATACACCTCCTCATGTAAATCACCATTCAAGAATGCAATCTTAATGTTTAATTGATGTATATTCCACCCATGATAGGTTGCCAAAGCAATGAGACACCTAATGGTAGTCATACGAGATGTGGGTGAAAAGGTCTTAGCATAATCAGTGCCCTTTTGCTGGGCATACTCCTTTGCAACAAGTATAGCCTTGTAGCGATCAATGCTACCATGTGCTTTGCGTTTAACTTGTAAACCCACTTAGTACCAATGGCCTTCTTGCCATGAGGGAGATCTGTCAAATACTAGGTGGTGTCATTCTTGAGTATACTGCATAGCATGCATCCAATGATCATCATCATGTGCTTCCTCCTCATTACATAAAGTAGAAATGAGAGCATGATCCACACGAGAATAATCTGCATGATGAGAACCTGCTAGGTAAAGGAGCTGCCAACTTGCTATCCCTTATTGTCTGCGCACAAGCCATCTTGGCGTATGCCTAGATTCTTCTATGGCAGCTCTCTCCTCATCCACTACATCTTGCCTCATCAAAAGGCTGATTTTGCACTTGCAAAGACTGATTTTAGCACTTGGTTGAGCATTCAATTGCTCTACATATGGCTGCCCTCCATTAAACAAAGGTAGGAGCGAATCAAACATGTCGTGTGAGCACACATTCTAATGTTTTTTGCATGAAAGCATGAAAGCATGGGCTGAACTAAGTTTTTGACAAAAACAACATCTCTACTTTACCAAAATTTGCTTTGAGGCTGGATGGTAGAGTCTATATCCCTTGCTTTCTGAACTGTATCCCACAAATATTCATTTCACTATCTTATCAACAAGCTTACTACGTTGTTGCTCATCAGGAGTATAAGCAAGACAACCAAAAATGCACAAATGAGCCACTGAAGGCTTCCTACCATGCCAAGCTTCATAAAGAGTTTTAGACTGCAAGGCCTTGGTAAGGCATTTGTTCAACACATAGTTTGCGCACATAGTTGCCTCTAACCAAAAACCATGAGGTAAATCTTGGGCTTTCACCATACATCGTGTCATCTCCATGAGAGACCTGTTCTTCCTCTCAGCCACACCATTTTTTTGAGGTGTGTATGGCACTGTACATTGATGCCTTATGCCTTTTTCAGCCATATATGCATGAAATTCCTTGGACATATACTCCCCCCCTCGATCTGAATGAAGGGTGCCAACTTTACATTCACATGCATTTTCAGCCATGGATATGAAGTGCTTAAAGCATATAGAAACCTCTGACTTCTACTTTAATGGATACAACCTAGCAATATCTGGAGTAATGATCAATAAAAGTGACAAAGTAGAGATATCCCCCAATAGATGGTGTCCTCATAGGAGCACATACATCACTATGTATAAGTTGTAATTTCTTAATAGCTCTCACTAATCTATCCTTTGAAAATGATGACCGATGCATTTTACCAAGAATACACCCCTCACATATATGTCTAGTAGGGGTCTCAAGAGTTGGCAACTTAGACACCATATCATACCTTTGAAGGCATAACAAGCTGCCATAATTCAGATGGCCAAATTGTGCATGCCATAATTCTACATCGCTCATAGCACTAGTTGTAGAGACTGAGCAAGCATCATGCTGCAACTTCTCAAATACATACATACATCTTGTATAGGCCATGAAACAAGGTACCTGAGGCAATGATAGAATAACCATGATTTCTATCCTGAACTGTACATCTGTCATCCACAAATTTCACCGTCAATCCTGACAAGGCTGAGGCTGAAACTGACAGCAAGTTCTTCTTAATGCCTGGCACATATAAAACTTTCGAAAGAGTAAATGCGCCCCCATTTGTAGCAGTGAGAACAACTCTACCAACTCCTTAGTGCTTTCATGAAATTTGTGAAATTCATCTCCGCTAAAGTGTTGCCTTTAGCAAGGAGTTTAACTATGGAAGTGCTATGTGTCGTGACTCCGAAGGCAATAGATTTGGAATCTGATGCTTTTGCTCCCTTGACCATGAGATTATCTTCTAGTTGGTGGCATTTGTTGTGACTTCATCCCATGTAGTGATCCCTCTAAATGACTAAGCCATTATAGATCGCTTCATGGTTAAGCCCATGGATGAATCTATCTAACAATTGATTATTCAAATAGTGCTCATGCCGAAGGCAACGAGAGTTCAAATGCTTGAGATGGCTAATAAAATCTCTAACCGACTCCTCTTCCTCTCTCTCGGTTTTGTGTAGCTTGGAAGCTATACCCCATAAGACTCCTTTACGCACAAATTGCTTCAAGAAAAATCTCCTAAGAGCGGTGAAGTTCAAGTGTTCCTCAACCCTAAGAGTTTTATACCAATCCCCAGCCTTGTCGTCTAATGTTAGACTAAAGGCATTGGTCTTGGAAACCTCATTTCATTCTCCTAGGGTCTCACACACTTGATTAAATACTTCTAGGTGTCTCACAGGATCACCATCATCACCAGTGAATTTGTGGTTAACTTGGATATCTGGGCAGCCTTCCCATGGCTCTATCAACCACCATCTCTCACAGGTGCTATACTTTCTGCTACCACTCTTCCCAAGGCCTCTATAAAAGCAACTAACTCTGTGGGTAGAGTTGGCATAGTTGGAGCAATGATAGGAGTAGGTGGAGGTGCAACATGTGGCACTGCATGAGGATCCATTGGTCTAAACCCTGGTAGGGATAGATATGTGACATAAGGCATGTGCCCTATTGGCGCCCCAATAGGTGCTCTAGTCATGCGGTCTCACAATAGGAGTTGGTAGCACACTCACTCTAGGGAGGGGATGTTTCATGGGTGGGTGCACTAGAATAAGACGTGACCCCTCTAGGAATGGTAATACTAGATATGCTAGGTGCAGGGGGCTTCATGTGTGAAGTGGTGTTGGCTACCATGGTGGTAACCATTAGCATGTGGCTCAAAAGCAATTATGCATCACTCAACATAAGTGCCATAGTTGATGTAATGCCATCCACTAGAGGAGATAGTTAGTGAATTAGCATTATCTTGCGCGGGGGCAGCTTTGGGATCTAAGAAAGTGAAGCTTATGCTGGTCTACCCTTCATCAATCCCTATAGAGCATGGCCTTGTGGATTAGAGGATTGTTAAATTTGCAGCAATGTGATGAGCTATGGTGGATCAAATTCTAGAATCAACATCATTAAAAAAGAGATTAGATAATAATTAAGATGTGATTAGTGAGAAATTAATTGATAGATTAATAGGCATGGATAATCAAAAACCAGTAAATTCTCATTAGGCCAATGCCTCAATTTATAGGGTTTACATCCAAGCATCTAATCCCACTGATTTCTCCTTGATTCACTCCACCTCTTTTGCTTGATTCTCACCACCTCTTCCCAGAATATCTCCACACCTCCTAAATCTCCTCATGCTACTCTTTATTCTCTCCCAGTAGATAGTTCTCACCTTTTCACAGCTTCTCTCACATTTACAGATTCTCTTTTATAGCCTCTTGCTAATAAGGGCTTCTTCCCGCACACACCCTATTCACTTGTATATTCCTCAAGTGAATACTCCTAGCACACTTGGACCCTATACCAAGTTTCCCTCTTACTTGATAGTCCGTGACCAGTGCTCAAGTCCCTAAACTCATAGTCCTTGACACTCTCTCTCTCTATGTGTCCAAGGCTACTACAAGTGCCCCTGACCTTGACTAAAGTGCTCACACATACATCTACCACATGGCCTACATCATCGGTGGCTTAGAGGTGGTTTTACTCTGTTGGGGTAGGTTACATTGGGTCGTGGGGTTTCTCTCTCTCTCTCTCTCTCTCTCTCTCTCTCTCTCTCTCTCTCTCTCTCTCTCTCTCTCTCTCTCTCAGAAAAGATGATCTGACTCCACTTTCTTGCCTCCATGAAGTTTGTCGATGTCGTTCCTTCTCTAGTGGGTTTGCTGTAGCAGTCTCTTGCCATGTGTCCTGGCTTTCCACAGTTGTGGTAAGTGAAGGTCCTTCCTCCTACTCTGCCTCTTCCTCGTCCTCGTCCTCGAGAGAATCCTCCTCAGGTGAAGAATGCTTTTTCTTCTCCAGTTGTTGAGTCCAGCCATTTCTTCTCTTTGACCTTGGTCTCTTGCTCTAGTAGAGCTCCTTCTATCTCGTTCAGCTTCAATTCAAGTACATTCTTTAATGTTGCTACAATGTTTTCATATTCACCTTTGTCCACACTCTTCACATAAGCACTCCTAGTGCCTCATCATCTTCTACCTTTTTGCCAATGTGGCTGACAGTTGTTGCTTAATGCTTTTATATTTGTTCAAGTGTGTGATTAAAGGTTCACTTTCCTTCATATCTAGTTTGTATAATTTCATTAATAGATTTATCTTTGATTTTTTTTGCTTGAGTGCCACATAATTTATTAAGTTCATCCCATGAATCTTTTGCCCATTGTATCCCTGTGATGTGGTGAATGATTTCATCATTTAAACTCACTGAGATAAGTCCTAATGCTTTCTCATTCCTAATCTTACACTCATTTTCCCCTCTCACCTCTGGGCATTCATCTCTTCCCTCAACTAGCCCCCACAGATTTTTCCTCATGAGCAAATACATGGTTTTTGTCTGCCATGTATAAAACTGCTCCCCATTATATTTGGCTATCTCTTGTGCCGTACTCATGATAATGTGAAGGGGGTCTTACCTCTTGATCCAATTTCAAGATTCAAGGGCAGTGTCTACCCTTTTACAACTCAATCTAGTGTTTAGGTGATGATTATAACAACAGATTTATCAGCATAAATTTACCAGAAATTACATTAAACCAAGGGTAACAAATCTATCAGAATGGTTGGAGTATCAAACCATCTCTGAATTGCAATCTGAAGTTATAAGAATCTGTATTAGATACCCAATGGTTAATTTGAACCTCAATTACACCAAAATATAATGATTAGTATTGATTAATCATTGATTAGCAAATTAATCCTCTATTTTGTGTGTAAAAAACAGAGTATGCGGGGAGTCCAGATCTAGGGCCTTAGAGTTCAAATGAGCTCAAATCCTTCCAAGGCCATCAATAGCAATTAGTCTAGTAGAGGATTAAGCCAAGAAACACAAGAGTTGACCAAACATTGAATGCTTAATCTCTATTTTACCAAAGTCAACCAAAGTCACCTGCAGATTTGATGAAGAGCTTGGATCTCACAGTAGACTTGATCAAATCAAAAACTGTCTTCACCAGCTTGTAGAGCACCCTTGAAAAAACCCCTAGGGCTAAGAGGAATTAGAGCCATTGTACCTGGTGTAGACAAGATCTCAATTTTCTTTAGAAAAACAGGAGCAGGAAAAAATGTGATTTTCTGTTGCTTGCGTTTTGCTTGTTTGTCTTGATGGGCTAAAGCACAAGGCTTGTGGCTATTATGTGTGGCTAAAGTGGTTTGGGCTAATTTTATGTATGAAGGGAGAGAGAGCTCCCTCCACCAGCTGGGGGTACAGAGGCTACTTGAAAAAGAGGTTAAAACTTAATTATCTACTAATCCTAATTAGCTAAGTGATTAGCAAGGTAATGGGCTCATAAGATTGATGGATTCTAGGTAGGTTTTGATACCATGTTAAATTTGCAGCAATGTGATAAGCTATGGTGGATCAAATGCTAGAATCAACATCATTAAAAATAAGATTAGATGATAATTAAGATGTGATTAGTGATGATGAGCAATTAATTGATAGCTTAATGTAGGCATGGATAATCAAAAACTAGCAAATTCTCATTAGGCCAATGCCTCAATTTATAGGGTTTACATCCAAGCATCTAATCCCACTGATTTCTCCTTGATTCACTCCACCTCTTTTGCTTGATTCTCTCCACCTCTTCCCAGAATATCTCCACAACTCCTAAATCTCTGCATGCTACCCTTTATTCTCTCCCAGTAGATACTTCTCACCTTTTCACAGCTTCTCTCACATTTACAGATTCTCTTTTACAGCCTCTTGCTAAGGGCTTGTTCCCGCACACACCCTATTCACTTGTATATTTCAACACCTCCCCTCAAGTGAATCCTCCTAGCACAGCTGGACCCTATACCAAGTTTCCCTCTTACTTGATAGTCCGCAACCAGTGCCTCAAGTCCCTAAACTCATAGTCCTTGACACTCTCTCTCTCTATGTGTCCAAGGCTACTACAAGTGCCCCTAACCTTGACTAAAGTGCTCAAACATACATCTACCACATGGCCTACATCATCTGTGGCTCAGAGGTGGTTTTACTCTGTTGGGGCAAGTTACATTGGGTCATGGGGTTTCTCTCTCTCTCTCTCTCTCTCTCTCTCTCTCTCTCTCTCTCTCTCAAAAGATGATCTGACTCCACTTCCTTAGGAGCCTCCATGAAGTTTACCGATGTCGTTCCTCCTCCACTGGGTTTGCTGTAGCAGTCTCTTGCCATGTGTCCTGGCTTTCCACAGTTGTGGCAAGTGAAGGTCCTTCCTCCTACTCTGCCTCTTCCTCGTCCTCATCCTCGAGAGAATCCTCCTTGGGTGCGAAGAATGCTTTTTCTTCTCCAGTTGTTGAGTCCAGCCATTTCTTCTCTTTGACCCTGGTCTCTTGCTCTCTAGTAGAGCTCCTTCTATCTCGTGGAACTTCAATTCAGGTACATTCTTTAATGTTGCTACAATGTTTTCATATTCACCTTTGTCCACACTCTTCAGAAGCACTGCTAGTGCCTCATCATCTTCTACCTTTTTGCCAATGGGACTGACAGTTGTTGCTTAATGCTTTTATATTTGTTCAAGTGTGTGATTAAAGGTTCACTTTCCTTCATATCCAGTTTGTAGAATTGCATTAACAGATTTTTCTTTGAATTTTTTGCTTGAGTGCCAAATAATTTATTGAGTTCATCCAATGCATCTTTTGCCCATTGTATCCCTGTGATGTGATGAATGATTTCATCATTTAAACTGAGTGCGATAAGTCCTAATGCTTTCTCATTCCTAATCTTACACTCATTTTCCCCTCTCACCTCTGGGCATTCATCTCTTCCCTCAACTAGCCCCCACAGATTTTTCCTCATGAGCAAATATATGGTCTTTGTCTGCCATGTATAAAATTGCTCCCCATTAAATTTGGCTATCTCTTGTGCCATACTCATGATGATGTGAAGGGGGTCTTACCTCTTGATCCAAGGGCAGTGTCTACCCTTTTACAACTCAATCTCGTGTTTAGGTGATGATTACAACAGATTTATTAGCATAAATTTACCAAAAATTACATTAAACCAAGGATAACAAATCTGTACGGAATGGTTGGAGTATCAAACCATCTCCAAATTGCAATCTGAAGTTATAAGGATCTGTATAAGATACCCAATGGTTAATTTGAACCCTCAATTGTACCAAAATATAGTGATTAGTACTTATTAATCATTGATTAGCAAATTAATTCTTTATTTTGTGTGCAAAAAATAGAGTATGCGGGGAGTCCAGATCTGGGGCCTTAGAGTTCAAATGAGCTCAAATCCTTTCAAGGCCATCAATAGCAATTATTCTAGTAGAGGATTAAGCCAAGAAACATAAGATTTGACCAAACATTGAATGCTTAATCTCTGTTTTACCAAAGTCACCTGCAGATTTGATAAAGAGCTTGGATCTCATAGTAGACTTGATCAAATCAAAAACTGTCTTCACCAGCTTGTAGAGCACCCTTGAAAACCCCTAGGACCAAGAGGAATTAGAGCCGTTGTACCTGGTGTAGACAAGATCTCAATTTTCTTTAGAAAAACAGGAGCTAGAAAAAATGCGATTTTCTGTTGCTTGCGTTGGCAGTTTGCTTGTTTGTCTTGATGGGCTGAAGCACAAGGCTTGTGGCTATGTGTGGCTAAAGTGGTTTGGGCTAATTTTATGTATGAAGGGAGAGAGAGCTCCTCCACCAGTTGGGGGTACAGAGGCTACTTGAAAAAGAGATTAAAAACTTAATTATCTACTAATCCTAATTAGCTAAGTGATTAGCAAGGTAATGGGCTCATAAGATTGATGGATTCTAGGCTAGGCTCTAATACCATGTTAAATTTGCAGCAATGTGATGAGCTATGGTGGATCAAATGCTAGAATAAATATCATTAGAAAAGATATTAGACGATAATTAAGATATGATTAGTGAGCAATTAACTGATAGCTTAATGTAGGCATGGATAATCAAAAACAAGCAAATTCTCATTAGGCCAATGCCTTAATTTATAGGGTTTACATCCAAGCATCTAATCCCACTGATTTCTCCTTGATTCACTCCACCTCTTTTGCTTGATTCTCTCCACCTCTTCCCAGAATATCTCCACACCTCCTAAATCTCCTCATGCTACCCTTTATTCTCTCCCAGTAGATACTTCTCACCTTTTCATGACTTCTCTCACATTTACAAATTCTCTTTTAGAGCTTCTTGCTAAGGGCTTGTTCCCGCACACACCCTATTCACTGGTATATTTCAACAAGGATGTGGGCTGGTCCATGGTATAGCCAAGTGATTCTACAAAAGTAGGATCCGCGCTCACAGGAGGTGTTACCATTTCGCTCATTGTGGCCATTCTTGATTTGGACATCCCAACTTGCGCCATGGGTCTTTGGATCCTTTCATGTTCAATGACCTTATATATACAATCGTAGATACCCTATAATCATTCCTACTCTGTTGTGGCCCCAGATATGGATTGGAAAATCCTTTCCCAACTAACACCATATGCTTGGCCTGTGGGGGCGAAATCCACAAGAGTCTCTGTTGATGCGTCATACTTCTAATGATTTGTGAGACGTTGATCCATGATTTACATGCAATGTTATTGCTTGTATCGAGACCATCGGGCACTACTTGCGTAGTCTTGGCATGGGACTCGTATTGGGCTAATTGGGCTACTAATCATTATTGTGCCAATTGCAAGGTCTCTTTTTCCTTTACTCTAGCAGCTTAGATCAATGCCTCTACCGCCTGCACTTCTTTTAATGTCATACCATCGGGCATAAGCACTTGTGCAGGGGGTTGTTCGATGGTCACAAATGCAAGTGCAACAGGATTTGTATAGACAGAGATATCAACACGAACACTCCCTACTTGCAACGATGAGAGTACACCAGGTGTCTCTGTAGAGTTAACCCCAACTCCTTCATTATATGGCCTATAGGTTGTAAGGTTTAGCTCAAAGGTAGTGGTGGACCCCTGGGGTAGCTAGCTACGCGACCTAAAAGACTGGTAGAGCTGGCTTGGTTGGTGAGACCTAGTTAGAGTTCTCACTTCTTAGGGCTGGGGATCCTTCCATTGAGTCAAAATCTAATGATGTACCACTGGTCCCTAATATAGGTCCTTGTACAATGCTAAAATGGGTTCCAACCAAAGGTCTTGAGCCCAATGTACACTGGTATGTACCTAGTTCGATAAATGCACTGTCATCTAGTTCAGCCTCTAATACACACCCAAATCGTAGGTGCATGTGATTATAGGGTGCAGGAAGCTCCTACAGATACCCTGTCTGGAAATTTTTTAAAAATAAAAATTTTCAAAAAAAAATTAGAATTGCCAAAGTTTTTCCGAAACACATTGTGATATCTCTTTGAAGTGTGAGCAACCTGAGAGCCAGGGAGAGTCAGAGGACACATGGGAGAAGGTTTCTAATTTAGTTGAGTCAGCTGGGTCTATTTTTGAGTAGCTGAGTTAGTTTCATTTGGATTCAGTTAGGCAACTGTCTACCTCTACAGAAGGTCCACAGAGGGTTAACAAAGTTTCTAGTAAGCTTTTGGGGTTGTGGATTTCAGGTTAGCTGATGTTGGAGGATTATAGAAGAGCCTGGAGGACTCATTTCAGACTAGGGTCAGCATCAGCCATTTGATTTGATTTACAATCAGCTGTCTGTCGGCAGTTGGGGAGGATTCAGGTCAGTTGGTTGTTAGAGAAGGTCAGTTGGTTGTTAGAGAAGGTCAACTGGACTATATGGGTGGAAGATTAGAGGTGTTGGAGGTCAGTGCTGTCTTGGGAGGACAGTTAGAGGAGTCACCTAAGTTGGATTGGAAGGTGTGGAGGTGTCTAATTGTGTCAGGCAGCTGAAGAGCAGAGGATAGGTGCAAATTTGATTAGTGCCCTTAGAGCTAGGATCTTAGTGTCCCCTAGTTCTGATCCATTAACATTCTCTTCTTGTGTGTCTGTTGGTGGTGTTATAGAGGCCATCACCCAACAACCTCACGTCTTTTGTGTTTCTTAACACATCTGGCACTAGAAATAGTATATTTTTTTTATTGAGTCAAGTGCTGCAGCACTGGCTCCCATAGTTCAGGAAGCTCAACTATGTAAAATTATAATTTTTTCAGGTGTCACACAAGTTGTGTCAATGTGATCACAACAACCTAAAACATATATTAGGCAAGTTTAAGAGGGCACTTTCTGAAAAATTTATATACTCCCCTCCCCCGACCTTTTTCCTTTTACCTTTTCATTTTCACTTTTTTATTTTTTACTTTTTACTTTTCACTTTTTATGTTTACTGTTTACGGTTTCACTTTTTAATTTCACTTTTCGGTTTCACCAAAAAGGGGTGGCTATGCGGTAGGGTTGTTCCTTGGCATAGCGGTGCCATTTATGGGAAGCCCTTGCACTATAGAAAGAGTGTAGGAACTAGCCAATGTCATGGGGCCTTGCCTCACCTCACTCGGGAGCATAAACAGCTCAAACCGAGAGGTTAATCTACCATAACCTAGCCTACAACTGCATAAACAAGATGAGTCACTCACCTCATTGATTGTTTATGCTCGGATTCTCATAGAAGACCTTGTTGTTGTGTAGCCACACTCCAAGCTCGACCCTCCTCCCTCACTCAATCACACACACTCACTCTCTCACACACATGCAAGCAAGCACACAAGAGCTCAAACAAGCAAGAGGCAAGCAAGAGGCAAGCAAGAAAGCAATAGCATAGGAGAGTAGAGAAGAAGAGCACTCTATTGAATTAGCATGAAAGAATGAAGGGTGAGTATCCACAATGACCCTTATCTTGGTCCATAGCCTTCACACCTTGGGCAGCCATAATTTAAAAATAGGTCCATGGCTATCCACGGCCGCCTAGGCTTATGCAAACACTTAATCTAAGAATACAATCTCCATTATTAATCCTATGGCGCATCTTTCATATACAAGCAACAATCGCACATGTAAAATATACAGTGATGCTGGAGAGGTGTCTGATGAGGGTTAACAGTAGTCCTTAAAACTATGCACATAAGTCACTAAAATGTTATGGTAGAATTGGAAACTAAGATGTATTATTGATGCCCAAACGCTACATTTATAGAGCGCCAACATTGTGCTCTTGACTCTTCTTATGTGTCCTTTCATTCATTAGTTGTGCCTATTCAGTTTTATATGTTTATTTAATTTAAGTTAATTGATTTGTTTTCACACACTCAAGTTATGTGAAACATTCTTCACGCTTGACCTTAGGTTTTTCCTTTGTTCCCACATGAACTATGTGGACGTGTAGTCCACTTCAAGTTTTCCTTCTTTGGCCAAATCCCAAACGAAGTGGTATTTGAAGCCAACGTACTTTGGCTTCTCATGATGGTGAGGATTTTTAGATATGGTGATGCAAGATTGGTTGTCGATGAAAAGGGTAAATGGTGTTGCGGTGGTGGCTGAGCCACTCCCAACACATTTCAAAAACTCCTTCAAGATTTCATAGTGTGTTTAAGGTAACAAAGGACCTATTTCAATGCCATCTAGTGTGTTTAAGGTAACAAAGGACCCATTTCAATGCCATCTAGTGTGCTTGGCCCAGATTTTACATAAATCTAGAGAGGAATCTGATGATGAAGAATAAATGTGGGCAAGTGCAGGTAACAAGATAGCAGAGGCTACCAAGGATCTATAAGTAAGAAACATCCAGCATTGTTGCTATAGCAACATTGGTGTTGGTGTGGGGGTGATTAATCATTAGATAGCTTCTCTACAATTGGGTTTTAGGGAGGAAAACCATTCTTCAAGTGAGTGTTTTTTAGCAAAGAGAAAAGCTGAGCAAAACGCGCTAAACACTCTATAAAAAAAGGAAATAGGTACACTTTCTAAACATGTACTTGCAAGTATAACACTATAGTTAACATACAAATTAGAGCATGTAATTGAAGAAATAACACTATCCATCAGCCCAAAAAAAACATTAAAACATTGGTTTTCGTGCACGCTATTAAAACACAGTGAGAGTAAACTTCAAGGTACTATATTTCAGACAAAAAGCTCCACCATATGTCAAGGTGATAGATTTCAAATAGTGACATTAAAAAATTTAGCCCCTCATGTAGGCACATTGCATCTTCTACCAAACTGAGGGCCTAAAACAACTCCACCTTGGTGAGTGCTTCCTAATGCATAAATGCATGAGCCAATGAATCCAAGCCCAGAACTTGCAAAAGTACACGAAGTATAAGGCATGTACATGCTAGGCACTTGCTCTCTCCTTTTTGAAACCCTTCACATGTGCATTATGGAAAGTTTGCTACTATTAACACAAAGTAGGTCACACCATTTGCTCAGAACCCTTCAGTACTGACATAAAAGATGTGGGATTCATTGCATAAAATAATGGCCTTACCGAATAACCTGTGCACCTGAGGTCCTTCCCTTCTCTATGCTCTCATGGAATTCTTTAGTCAATCGGGCTCTCCACTTAACAATCTAGCCATTCCTCTATTTTGGACGAGAAGCACTAGGAACTTTTGTAGTTGCGTTTGCTTAAGCCGAATGCAGAGGTGGACCCCCATTTTAAAGCACAAATCCATTTGCTCTTGAAGCATTTATATCTCATGTGGTTGCAGACATGTCCTATCATATCCACTGGTCACACCACCACTGGTCACACCCCAGCAGGTGCAAGGATAGGTGTTCCAATCACGTTGTTTTCATCAACATCCCAAGAATGAGTGGGAACTAAGTTATAGAACCAAATAAACCCCCCACAACACCACCAAGATATTTACACGACGACCCCAGTAGCCTGGTCCTAGACACTCCGTGATTTATGTCTCCATCTCCCGTGTTGATGTATATCCCACTTCCACTTTGCCTAGTTAATCACCTAAAACAAGTCATTTTATTTATTGACTCTATTCTTCAAATAGCTCGCACTATTTTGGGTAACTTTGTCATGATACATGCCTCAGTTTTCCATCCTTATGCACCATTTGGGGTAATGCCTATTGTTCACTATAACAATCACACATTCAGGCCTATGGCTGTCCTCCTCCAAGATCACGCCTAGATCTGCAACAACAAGTAATGGATAATTTTTTTGCGAACACTACGTTGATATTTTCACGCTGCATTTCAGGATAATTTATCCCCATCTCTTGCATTTCAGGATAATTTATCCCCATCTCTTGCATTGAAGAGTGTGCTAGATCCACAAGTCTTTTGCTCAAAGATGTTCTTGCACCTTGATTATAAAATCTGTCTACTACCATATCTTGCATCCCTAGTCCATTTCTCATACGGGTTTCTTTTAAGTAAGCATTGTATTTTAACACTTTGTAGAATTTCCATTTCCATGTTAGCTCTAGTGGCCTCATAAAGTGAAATTTGGCTCTTGCAACCCACACTCGCTCGTATGCTTGCAAGTTAGTTGTTGGCACAAAAACACCAGACTCATCCTAAGTCACGAACCAAGATCTACAATGGAACGCCCTGATATCTAACCAAGCCAGCCATGTTTCCAACGCTGGGATCTCCACTTGTATTGCATGTCCTATCTGCCAAAATTTATTGATTTCATTTTTGCAATTGTCAGCCACATTGCCACTTTTGTAGGTGCATTTCTCCATTTACGGCACATAGATTTATGGTCCTCATGGAAAGGGGGTCGTATGTATTTCTTTGTATAAGGTACCATGCTTTTCTCCCAGTGAAAAATGCAAGTTCTTTCTTTCTTTGGCACCTTTTTTTTGCCCCTCCACAGTAAACAGTGTAAACTGTAATCCAGTGCGTTGCCTCATTAGCCTCATAAACCCTCTAAATTTTGGTATTCCATAGCCATTCTCTTGCACCACATTATTTAGCATCTTCCAAAATTCAATTTGTGCATACCTATCCTCAACTTTGAACTCACATGTAGCTATAGTTAAAAGCTCATGGACATAAGGATCATACATATGAGCAGACATTGTTGGCCAACTATGGACTCTATAGACATGGTCATAATGAACCCATGTAACTTTACTGATTTCCTCCTTGTCTTATCCTATTAACCAAGTCTAGTCCACTTCCAGGACCTTTAGTGGACATTTTAAATATATGGGATTGGTTTCATTCACTTAACTGCCCGAAAAAAGCACATTATGGATAAATGGATATCTACATATGTTCTTGAGATTAAGAATGGCTTCACATATGGATAAATGGATATCTACATATGTTCTTGAGATCAAGAATGGCTTTAAGGCCCTTTGATGTAATGCTTTTGGCTCTTTTGGCATACTCCAAACATCTTTTAATCCTCCTTTTATTTGAAAACGGAGTGACATACTCAAGAAGCTCTACAAATTCATCTTCACCAATCTCCAAATTACGAGGTTTGTTATCCCCATAGGCATATCCAAAATGACATCTTGAGCCACAGTTGTCTCCAATTGCTTTGCAATAGTAAAAGGGTTCATTGTAGCATGAGACATCAACTTTTCCTCAACTTTTTGTTCAATGGACTTGGATAGCCCCTCCTCATCATAAGGGTTATTATGATTACCAAGATGTATAGCACATCTTGTAGTATTGTCATGATCTCTAGGAAGCCAATAATAAATAACTGCAAAAGGCACGTCAAGACACACTCATGCATTTGCATACAATGCTTACAAGTGATGTTACCAAACTCAAGATCAACCAATCCAGTAGGACAACTCCCTTTTAACCTACCTTTTGTTGAAATATACAAGTGAATAGGGTGTGTGCGAGAACAAGCCCTTAGCAACAAGAGGCTGTAAAAGAGAATCTCTAAATGTGAGAGAAGCTGTGAAAAGGTGAGAAGTATTTACTGGGAGAGAATAAAGGGTAGCATGAGAAGATTTAGGAGGTGTGGGAGATTCTGGGAAGAGGTGGAGAGAATCAAGCAAAAGAGGTGGAGTGAATCAAGGAGAAATCAGTGGGATTAGATGCTTGGATGTAAAATCTATAAATTGAGGCATTGGCCTAATGAGAATTTGCTAGTTTTTGATTATCCATGCCTACATTAAGCTATCAATTAATTGCTCACTAAATCACGTCTTAATTACCATCTAATCTCTTTTCAAATGATGTTGATTCCAGCATTTGATCCACCATAGCTCATCACATTACTACAAATTTAACATGGTATTAGAGCCTAGCCTAGAATCCATCAAATTTATGAGCCCATTATCTTGTTAATCACCTAACTAATCAAGATTAGTAGATAATCAAGTTTTACCTCTTCTTTTCAAATATCTTATGTACCCCCAGCTGGTGGAGGGGCCTCCAAGATTTTAGCCACACATAGCCACAAGCCTCAAGCTCCAGCCCATTCAAGCGATTCGTCAAACCGCCTACTAGAGCTGCCAATTTTTGCAGAAACACTGGCACCTTTTTTCTAAAGAAAATCTGAGATCTTGTCTGCGCACCAGATGCAATGGCTCTAATTCCTCTTGGCCTTAGGTTTTCAAGGGTGCTCTACAAGCTGGTGAAGATAGTTTTTGATTTGATCAAGTCTACAATGAGATCCAAGTCTACAGTGAGATCCAAGCTCTTCATCAAATCTGCAGGTGACTTTGGTAAAACAGAGATTAAGCATTCAATGTTTGGTCAAATCTTATATTTCTTGGCTTAATCCTCTACTAGAGCTAGTTGCTATTGATGGCCTTGAAAGGATTTGAGCTCATTTTAACTCTAAGGCCCCAAATCTGGACTCCCCACATACTCTATTTTTTGCACACAAAATAGAGGATTAATTTACTAATCAATGATTAATCAGCATTAATCACTATATTTTAGTGTAATTGAGGGTTCAAATTAACCATTGGGTATCTGATACAGATCCCTATAACTTCAAATTGCAATTCGGAGATGGTTTGATACTCCAACCATTCCATACAGATTTGTTACCCTTGGATCTGGTGAATTTATGATGTGATAAATCTATTGTAATCATCACCTAAACACCAGATTGAGTTGTAAAAGGGTAGACATTGCCCTTGAATCTTGAAATTAGATCAAGAGGTAAGACCCCCTTCACATCATCATGAGTACGACACAAGAGATAGCCAAATTTAATGGTAATCTCTAATTATAAATTAATTTACACATTAGTTGATGCACATAGCTTAGCAATTTCATGCTATATCCAGTGGAGTGAATTAATTAGTGATTAGTGGTTAATTAGAGTCCTTGATTAGTTTAAAAGGAGAGAAAGATTAGTGGAAGGATTAATTTTTATTAATTCTTAAGCTTTTTTCCCAGAACTCATTAAGGCTAATGAGCATTGAATGAAAAGATGCCAATGAGTTGTCAAATTGTCCATTTTGGAAGTCATTTATGAAGGGTGTAAGGGGTGTCATAAAAGTATTGACTTTTTTTACTCCCACTTGTCTTTTTTAGAAAATGCCCATATCTCTCCAATTTAAAATTCAAAAATATTCCCTCCACACCAAAAAAACTCGAATTTCCTACTACACTCCAAAAAAAAAAAACATCGACGTTTCACGCGTTAAGGGTTCACGGCGTGAAACTCTGTTGTTTCACGACGTGAAACGGTCCCCATGCCCCCAAAAAAAAATTTTGACGTTTCATGCATTAAGGGTTCACAGCTTGAAACTCTGCTGTTTCATGACATGAAATAATCCCCATGCCTCCAAAAAAAAAATCGACATTTCACGGGTTAAGGGTCTCACGGCTTAAGAGTCTCATGGATTAAGTGTTTCTCACGGATCACATATCATTTGCCGCTTTCACACATACCTTCACCACATCGAGGATTAGATCTCTACATCCTCATGTGTTTACTTCTATGGCATACTCCTGCAATGAAGTTCAAGCTTGTAGGTTTGATACCTAGTCACTGGTGGAAATTGTTTGATGAGGGGGAGGTTTGTGCCACGTGATGCAGATGGTCCAAAAATGGTGGCATTGTCGCTTCATTACTTGGATACCTTGATACAGAGGGTTCGGCATTGTTTCCACGGAACAAATCTCCTTTCGACTACTTACATAAGTGTCCCGCATTCTTGAGCCACCATGATTATGTTCCAAACGATGCAGACTACACTGACATGGATACTTATGATGATGATGATGTATTGTACACTTATACACATGATGATGTATTGTGCACACACACATATGATGGCATTAATGTATCGCACACATATGCACATGATCATAGTGATATACATGCACAAGATGCAACTGACACATATGCATATGATGATGATGTATGTGATAGTGATGTGTATGATTTAAATCATGTGGGCATGATCTCGAGGGCAAAGATGGCAGCGACGAGCACACCAAGCATCAAGACTTCTATGCCTATTTTCTTTCCTATAGATCATGTGGACACTCTAGTTGATCATGATGACTTCGACACTTCTATGCCTATCTTCTTTCATGTATATCATGTGGACACTCTACTTGATCGTGATGACATTCTAGAGGATAGTGTGCATTTGATTAGTGATTCATCCATTAGCACACTCGAGATTAGAGTATCTGTTATTCATCCATTAGCACACTTGAGCTTAGTGATACTTTGTATACAAGTGAGAGAGACACCTATGAGCATAGCCCTGAGTTCCTAGTGTTAGATACGTCAGGCTATTCTTCAAGGATTCCTATTTGTGGAGATATTGTTAATATGACCATTACTCCTAGTATTCATAACATTCCTGGCAACATTTGATAGAGTTCATGTATTTGAGTAATGAGGGATAGTGCATGAGAATAGTGATTATTTCATTAAGGTGATACATCGTAATAGACATGCATAAGGTCATATGGCATAGATCTTGAGATATTTTCATTTGATCTAGGCATCTCCTTAGATCCCATATTGTTGGAGATAGATTTGTCATGGGATGTAGGTCACATAGGGGCATCATTGATCGAGATACGCCATGTTTATGAGGATGACCATGGTGGAGACCTTGGGGATGTCATCGATGATGATTTAGGAGATGATACCATTTATCTTTCATGTGGGAACACCTCTTCATTTTTCAGTGAGGCTATCTTGGATCATCAGAGGGTTTTGCACATGAGGAGATGGTGCATGGTTCGACTCATGCCCATATACCTATTGATATAGTGGATCGTGTCTTTGAATTTTTGAGAGATGCTACATGGGATGATGGCATTGGTTCACTCTTACCCTCGCACGATTCCAACCTTGAGATATGTTCTTTTGGCTCCTATGGGTGTTGACACAATCCTATCTTCTTTGGGACAGGACATTTACTTTTGGATGCAGTATATGTCATTTGGGATGCATGGTATTTGATTCTATGGACTTACATGCATCGCATCCAGATTTTCTCTGGAGCAGTTCTTTGGGCCATGGATTTGATGGTATTTGATTCTATGGACTTACATGCATCGCATCCAGATTTTCTCTGGAGCAGTTCTTTGGGTCATGGTATTTCTAGTGGTCATTTAACCTTGGACAAGGAGTATGAATACTTCCTTCTTGATCCAAGTCGTCACACATTTGTTCCATGGTTGGATGGTCTACACTTTGGTTATCCATTTGACCTAGGAGGATATATATAACGAGTTATGTCATCAACATGGGTGGATATCCATTTGATCTAGGAGGATTGGCTAGCCGCATCATTGACATGGGCTCTCTACATATTCCATTTGATCCAAGCGGTTTGAGAGCCATTGCTTTTGGAGTATACATGGCTTGGATTTACATTTCATCCATGTGGTCGTGGTTGTATAGGTTACCTTATATTCACACATTTGTTCCATGGTTGGATGGTCTACACTTTGGTTATCCATTTGACCGAGGAGGATATATAGCGAGTTATGTTATGGGTGGATATCCATTTGATCTAGGAGGATTGGCAAGCTGCATCACCGACATTGGCTCTCTACATATTCCATACAGTCCAGATGGTTTGAGAGCCATTGCTTTGGAGTATACATGGCTTGGATTTACATTTTCATCCATGCGGTCGCGCGGTTGTATAGGTTATCTTATCTTCGAGGTGACACTCACATCTTTGTCATTTGATTCTAAAGGATACCTGACTAACCTCATCATCGAGAGGAGTCCTTTGTCTTTTCCATTTGACCCCGAGGGTCATGAGATTAATGAATTGGTATTGGTTCTCTACGATGGTGACACTTTGGTCATGTATTGGGATTTTTGTATATAGCCTTTGTATTTGTTTTGTATGACCACCCTTTGATTTTGAGGACAAAATCATTGTAGGAGGGGATGGTTTGTAATGAAGTGGATTTGGTATGCACATGCACATGGGGATGGTTTGTAATGAAGTGGATTTGGTATGCACATGCACATGGGGGATAGGGCTTCAGCACTTAGGCTTAGGGTTATTCACATGTGTACTTTTGGGGGCTTTGGGCTATATTAGGCATAGGGCTCATGGACATTGTAACCCCTTTTAACCCTTTTATGATCTTTTACTCTATAGACATCTTGTCTTCTTGGAGGTTATGCCTAAGCTTCAATGGTGACCTTCACCCATGTTTAGACTTCCATGTAAACGATGTCTCGTGTCTCTATAATCCACATAAATGAGTCTCTCCTTTTCTTCCATCTTTCAACTATATTGGAATTTTATTTGAAAAACAAAGGAGACTCGTAGATTTTTTCTAGAAAAATACACTCAAGCATAAATAATGAATTACAACTTATAAGGACTATTGAACTCCTTTTTTTGGTTGATATCAATGCAATGATAATGATGATGATGTTGTTTATAAGTTTGATGGTGGGATTTATATATCTTTTTCAGTGCCCGACTTTCAAGGGAGGTGGAGGAAAGCATAGAAAAAGGGGAAGATGGGCAAGAGTTATATACCATGAGCCTCTACCCTCAAAAAGTTTGGACTAGATTAGTACAGTTGTGGAGACTGATTTTCAAGAGAAAGATGATGTGGGTGAAGAAGTTGACAGTCAGACTTTTTATGCAACCATTCCAGGTAGCATTCATGAGGTGGATGATGAGTTGGCCCCAAAAGAGGCTAACTTGCAAATTGTTCCCTGTATTACATGAGGCTTTTTAGCTATTATGAATGTCATCGATTCCCCTATGGAAGCTTATTCCCTATGCAAAAGTTAGGCGATTGAGAGATGATGTTTCGGGTCTAAAGACAACTTTTGGAGAGGAGAGTTATGTAGCAGAAAAGGTGCCTTCATTGTGTCCATGTGGACATGTGATAGGGAGAGCACGATGGTTTATCACATTGTGATCATGGCCCAGTGGGATAATATGAGGATAATATTTGGCATGACATTAACAAAGATTTTGAAGAGCAGATTCAAAGAAGACTAGAGGTTTGTTGGAATTAGGGTTAGGGTTGCAACAATGCACACACACAAGATAGAGAAGTTTGAGAGCACACAAACTCACTAGATTAGAATGAACAAATATGTGCCAGATACAAAAGATAAGTACACACCCCAAAATGAGTAGATAAGAGGGTGTACATACGCACGGGGAAAAAAACCTCCTAGTGAGGGAAAAAGTACCCCGGCAGTCCTAAGTGTGTTCACACACATCACTACCATATAATGCTACAAATCCCCCTTGGAGTGATGATGTGAACATGTATAGGGTATGGCCACTAAATCCTAAAAAGGACATAAGCCCAAAGCTTTACGAAAAGCTTTGAACTTTTCATGAGGAAGAGCCTTCGTGAATAAATCTGCCATGTTGTCATGTGTAGGCACATAGACAAAGTTGATCTCTGTTCCAGAGTCTATCCCTGACATAGTGGGGTAATGCACCTCAATGTGCTTAGTGTGAGCTTGAAATATTGGGTTTGCAACAAGAAGTTGATAATGCGCTTTGGCTATCAGTGAATATCGTAGTGCTAGACGACTGTCCAATACCCAAATCAGCATAAGATATCTAAGCCACACACACTCAACTATAGTTGTAAAAGCTACCCTCCTGTACTCAGCTTCATAGCTCTAAGTGGCCATTGTAGGTTGCCTCTTGCTGAGCCATGATATACATGAATCACCAATGCAAAAGCAAAACCCACTAGTAGACACTCGTGTGTCATAACATCGAGCCCAATCTGAATCACTGAAAGCATGCAATTGTGACTCACCTCCCTTTGGATAAAATAATCCAAAATACTAAGTGCCTTGTAAATAGCGAAAAACCTGCTTATTAACAGCCTACCAATGCTTTGTACCTAAGCTATGCATAAATCTGCTCAACTATGAGATCGCATATTGTATATCTGGCCTCGTGTTGCTGCACACATAAAGAAGGGATCTAACAACCTACTGATACAAACTAGCATCAAAAGAGTCTCCTGCATCTTGAAGACTAAGTAGAGCACGTGTCTCCATAGGTGTAGCCACAAGTTTACAGTCTTCAAGATTAAACCTCCTCAATAGCTTTTGTATATATTTAGATTGCAGCATAACAATGCCATCATTGCGCTGCATAAACTGAATCCCCAAATAGTAATGCAAGCGCCCCAAATGTGACATCTCAATCGATGACTGAAAAGCAGTCTTAAAGGCTGAAATCTTATCTATATCTGGTCCCATGAGCAGCATGTCATCAACGTATAGAACGATGACAAAAAATGTGTCCTTACTCCTCTTCAGATAGAAGGTACTCTCTATTGGACTATTTTGCAAAAATCATTTGTAACCAAGTATGCATGAATCTTCTCATACCATGCTCTAGGAACCTGCTTAAGGCCATAAAGAGCCTTTTTCAACTTGCATACTTTAGACTCTTGTCCTTTCATAGCAAAACTAGGAGGTTGCAATACATACACCTCCTCATGTAAATCACCATTCAAGAATGCAATCTTAATGTCCAACTGATGTACATTCCGCCCATGATGTGTTGCCAAAGCAATGAGACACCTAATGGTAGTCATACAAGATATGGATGGAAAGGTCTCATCATAATCAATGCCCTTTTACTAGGCATACCCCTTTGCAATAAATTTAGGCTTGTAGCGATCAATGCTACCATCTGCTTTGCGTTTTAACTTGTAAACCCACTTAGTACCGATGGCCTTCTTGCCATGAGGTAGATCTGTCAAATACCAGGTGTCATTCTTGAGTATAGAGTTATACTCATCCTACATAACATGCATCCAATGATCATCATCCTGTGCTTCCTTTAAGGAAACATGTTCCTCCTCATTACATAAAGCAGAAATGAGAACATGATCCACACGAGAGTAATCTGCATGATGAGAACTACACGAGTTCTGCTAGGTAAAGGAGCTACCAACTTGCTATCCCTCAATGTCTCACAAACCATTTTGGCATACGCCTAGATTCTTCTATGGCTACTTTCTCCTCATCCACTACAACCTTAATAATTGCCTCATCAAAAGGTTGATTTGTAGGCTGATTTTGCAGCCCTGAATTTCAGCACTTAGTTGAGCATATGCTCTACATATGGCTACCCTCCATTAAACAAAGGTAGGAGCGAATCAAACATGTCCTGTGAGCATACAGTCTAATGTTTTTGGAATGAAAGCATGGGCTAAATTGAGTTTTCGACAAAAAAAACATCTTTGCTTACCAAATCCGCTTTGAGGCCGAATGGAAAAGTCTATATCCCTTGCTTTCTGAGCTGTCCCACAAAGATGCATTTAATTGCCTTATCATCAAGCATACTGCGTTGTTGCTCAGGCACAAGAGCATAAGCAAGACATCCAAAAACACGCAAATGAGCCACTGAAGGCTTCCTGCCATGCCAAGCTTCATAAGGAGTTTTAGACTACAAGGCCTTGGTAGGGCATTTGTTCAACACATAGTTGCCTCTAAGCAAAAACCATGAGGTAAATCTTGGGCTTTCACCATACATCATGCCATCTCCATGAGAGACATGTTCTTCCTCTCATTCTCACCATTTTGCTGAGGTTTGTATGGCACTATACATTGATGCCTTATGCCTTTTTCAACCATATATGCATGAAATTCCTTGGACATATACTCCCTCCCTCAATCTGAATGAAGTGTGCCAACTTTACATTCACATGCATTTTCAGCCATGGATACAAAGTGCCTAAAGCACATAAAAACCTTTGACTTCTACTTTAGTGGATACACCCACCTATATCTGGAGTAATCAGCAAACAATAAAAGTGACGAAGTAGAGATATCCCCCAATAGATGGTGTCCTCATAGGACCACATACATCACTATGTATAAGTTGTAATTTCTTAACAGCTCTCACAGATCCATCCTTTGAAAATGATGCCTGATGCATTTTACCAAGAATACACCCCTCACAAACATGTCTAGCAGGGGTCTCAAGAATTGGCAACTCATACACTATATCATGCCTTTGAAGGTGTAACAAGCTGCCATAATTTAGATGGCCAAATTGTGCATGCCATAATTCTACATCACTCATAGCACAAGAGACTGAGCAAGCATCATGGTGCAACTTCTCAAATGCATCCATCTTGTATAGGCCATGAAACAAGGTACCTGAGACATTGATGGAATAACCATCATTTCTATCCTGAAGTGTTTATCTATCATCCACAAATTTCACCATCAATCCTTACCAGGCTAAGGCTAAAACTGACAGCAAGTTCTTCTTAATGCCTAGCATATATAAAACTTTACAAAGAGTAAATGCACCCCCATTTTCACAGTGAGCACAACTCTACCAACTCCTTTGACAAAATATGAGGAACCATTTGCACATGTGATGATTCTTGCACTTGGGACAGATTCTAAGAACAAATTTTTTTGTGAAAGTACCAAGCATCTGATTCTACCACACTAACATGCATACATCATGAATAGAAGGGTCATAAAATTGCAATGTACAATCCATGCCCAATCATCTTGAGCAAAACTTATAGATTCCTTCTTCTCTACATGGTGCAGATGCATCAGCCACAACCATGCCTGATTCTTTCTTTTGCTCCTTCTCTAGCCTTTTCTTGCACTCATTTATGTAGTGCCCTGGTTTCTTGAAATAGTGACACTTGCCCTTGTTTTTAGGCTTATCACCTTCTTTCTCTGCATCCTTATCTAAGGATTCTGATTTTGGCTTATAGCTACTACTATGCGAAGAAGCTTTACCTTTACCTTTATGACTAGCAACAAAAGCTTAGTCACCAACTCGCATAACAGATCTGTTTTGCCTAGACTTCTCTTCTTGTTGTAAGAGTACTGAAACCAACTCATTAAATGTAAGGGCATTTGGATTTCCCTTCATCTCATGAGTCTATCTAATAAAAATCTGGCAATGCATTGCAAATTGTGGGCACCAATGTACTATCAGGATATATCTCATCCACACTAGCGAGCTGCTCCTTAAAATCTTTGATCTTGGTCAAGAAGCTATCTATTGAGTTTCCCTCATTCATGTGCTCAGACTCCAACTATTTGTGTAGATATGCAATGCGTGCTTCATTGCACACCTAGTATAATGTAGCAAGTGCATCCCATGCCTGTTTTGAAGTCTTACATAACTGAATATGAGGAATAATGCTTCACTTCACAGAAAGTGCAAGCAATACATGTGCATATGCATCTCTTCCATCCCATCTCGTTTGAGCAACAATGGGAGGTACTGGTGGTACATGCGGAGGAGCCACATCTGTATATCAAATTCTACTTCAGATGTACCTGCAATACCTGGCTGCACTGGTAGTTGTGAAACAGGATGAATTTCACTACCACTGACCACATTCCAAAGGCCTTTAGCAAACCAGTACATGCATCATCATACAGGACCATAATGGGTAGTTAGTCCCATCAAGCAGACAACATGTTGAATACATCACTACTACTGCCAACCATGATTGTCTACCAAATGCAAAATCTCTCAATACTCTGTAAGTACTCATCTGCAAGTACTCAGTATTCACTGATGCAACCCCGCATGGCTGCCAACTGACTGAATCACCTGCAAAGTGTATGAAAAATAAGACAGAGTAGAGAATAGAGTGTTACTAGTGAAATTATGATGGTTGATGTTGTTGAAGACACTGTAGATGCGGCAGCACACCAAATCTTTGCCGCTGCACAACCCAAAACACCTAAATATGAGCAAAACCAATCCAAAACGACACCTCTCGAACATTTGCAAAAACCTTGCAGTGCCAAAACATGCCCGAATCGCGTCACAGACCTCGAAAACTTTGTATACTTCGTATACATCACACTACAATATACACCTTCTTCTCCTAAGAGGGTATCTCAATCGGAGACCAAAAAACAGGGTCGTGATGATGAGGAGGAAGACAGAATATTAGATCAAGTGTCAAGGAGGCTAGCTCTGATACCAATTGTTGGAATTAGGGTTAGGGTTACAACAATGCACACACACAATATAGAGAAGCTTGAGAGCACACAAACTCACTAGATTAGAATGAACAAATGTGTGCCAAATACAAAAGATAAGCACACACCCCAAAATGAGTAGATAAGAGGGTGTACATATGCACGGGGGAAAAAACCTCCTAGTGGGAAAAAGTGCCCCGACGGTCCTAAGTGTGTTCACACACATCACTATCATATAATGCTACAAGTTTCAAATGCTTGTGGGTTGAATGTTTTACGCTTATTTAGGAAGAAAACCAATGTATGGTAGCATGGATTGTTGCAATTAAAGAAAGATTTTTCAATACAAGGGCAAAGCATCCTGAGTATTATATCCCGAGTATTATGTACAATTATAGATCCGACCAAAGTGAGTGAGATTGTCTATTGTCAAACTTGCAGTAGATGAAGTACTAAGCATATCTTTGTCTTTGTTTTGAGTTTTATTATGTGTTCTCACCATTGTTTTCTTTCACTCTTCTCTTTTAATTATCTCTAAGTATTTGTTTCTAGCTTGAACACACATGCATTGGTTGGCACCACATTGTGAGATATTGTAAATTGTGCAAACATTTCTGTTGTCAACCACACGAGGATTACTTGAAGGACCTACCTGAAAAAGATAGAAAGTTAATTGCTCAAATAATAAAGAAGTACACTAAAGGAGCCGAGCCATGGTACCCTCTAACATGGAGATACCTTGGGAAGCTAGTCTATAACGTAAGTATTGCTACCTTGTATTCTACTAGAAAATGCATTCTTCTTATCTTTGCTAAGGTTCGGGACTCCCTAGTTTACTAGGTTCAACTCACTCAGTCACTTAACAAGAAGCTTGAGCAAGTGCGATTGACATTGTCTAAAGAGGAGCTCAGAAATGTGGAGGAGAAGGAAACTGGAGAATTGGCCTCAAGATATGGTGACATAATTAGAAAGGTAAAGTAAAAGAGATATCTTGGTGATGATTAGCGATCAAGAGTATGGGCACTCAAATGGGGAGCAGATTGCTATGCTACTTTGAAGAAGTTGAATCTTCTTGCCATTTGTGATGTCCCTAGTGAGTCAAAAATCTAATTATTGTCTTTATTGGAAGCCAAAAAGGCCACAAAAACCATGTTCAATCTTGCTCATAGAGACCATATTTACACACATTAAGTTATAGACTTCTTTTGCTTGTTGTGGCTACACATTGGACTGCATGTTGTATAAATATCTTGATTTTCTTTCCATGCATTGTATTTTTGACATGTCTTCTTATACACACTATATAACTATGGTTTGGTTTTGTAGTTGGCTTTGAAGAGGTTGCACAAGGGGAGAGGTATGCAAAACTGAATTGTCACTTGCACAAGGGGAGAGGTTGCACAAGGGGAGAGGTATGCAAAACTGAATTGTCACTTGCACGAATTACTTATTAGATAAATTTTGCATGTGTCTATGGATATGGATTTGTATGTTTCTATTTGTGATGGTTTTGGTTCTAGTCTTGATGCTCTTTTCATATACCTTGTGCCCATATATGGATGAGAAAATTTTGGAATTTTGTTCCAAAAACAAAGGAGACTCTAGCAAATTTTTGTTGGGAATCTTACAATTAAACATGAGATATTGGATTACTACTCACAAGGGTTAGTGTTGATTATGGATTCCTTTGTTACTATTGATTATGGATTCCTTTTTTTGACTTAAAAGTTATAGTTCTTAGGTCATGGTGGCCAAAGTGGAGAGCAACAGGAAGAGATAATCATTGACGATGATGATGCCAAGGTGTTAGAGGACACCTTATGTCAGAGGACACAACATCCCTACATGGTATGTGCCATCTCTCACTCTGTCATATTATAGCTTGTTTGACCTTTTTTTCTCAATTTCTAGTTTAAGATATTTCTTGTGGATTCCTATGTCAATGAAGGGGATGTTAGCTAGTGCAGTATCAACATACAGATCTTCAAGCTCATACATGGGGAAAGGAGACTCATCCATGGAGAGGGCTTCAATTAGGAAGAGGCCACTTGCAATTTACATATGTGAAGCTACTTTTTCTAAAATCATGCCCACCAAATGGAAACATTGTAGAGAAAGGTTGTGCTCCATGCTTGATGTCTATGGTTGCGGCTAAGATGGAGACCTTTTTAGGACCTCAAGTCACCTCTGGCAATTTTTGAAGTGACCTGGAAATTTGACCACATATCTTGTTTCAAAACTCGATTGGCAAACACATTTCAATTGAGCCTCTCCGGTCCATCCATAATAGAGTGAGGTGTAAAAGCATGCTCTAGCAATTCACATACATTAAAATCGCCCAGTACAAAGCCAGGCTAAGCGTTGCACAAACACAATAAATCGTCCCATAACTGACACGTTGTGCAACACCATTAGGCACATATAGCCCCACAAGCCATAATGTTTCATCCATAAACTCCACTTCCACAACAATGAACCGCCCCCGGACATCCTACATAACCAATGATGGCTTAAACTGAGATTTCACTGTCATGACCCCTAATTGTGTAGTGGGGTGCCCACTATAAAACACACGAAACTCCTTGTAATCGTACACTTGTCTAGCCAAGGAATGTTGTTTTAGCTCCACAGCACAAAACATATCCCATTGACCTTGAAACACAGTACACCACATGCGATAATTCTTGGACAGTTGAACACGCACCTTTTACATTCCAAAGAGAAATCTTCATAATCCATCAAAAAAACAAAAAGCCAATCGATGAGAGGTGCCACCATCGGCCTCTCTTTTCTTAAAATATTGCACAAGATCCTCAATGCCTTCTCTCCCATCTGTTCCCATACTCTTCACAACAAAAGATCCACCCATTCCTTCTCACCTAAAGTACAGGCATCACTATGCGATGTATCTTGTCTCCACTTGACATTCTGATACTTCTTATCCTAGGCTAAGACCATAGCCCCTTTTCTATCAAATAGAAGAGAAAAATATTCCTGATTTTCTTTCGTAACTCGAGGTCTCAGATTATATCGAGAGTGTGACACCCTACCTTGGTTATCTTTCTCTCGAGTCCATCTTGTGGCACCAGGACAAAATGATGAAGAGGCACCATGACCAGCACCCACATTTTGATTACCACTAGAAGTAGTTGTTTCGTGAGCGCCTCTCTTCATCACCACAAGCCACAGTCTATCTTCTATATCTGCCAAAACTTATTAACCTTTATCTGCCAAAACTTGTTTACCTTTATTTACCACTTGCTCACTTTGTTTTGCTGGCTGAGCATTCACCTCCTCTAGACACTTTGATATGACCCATCTCCTCACAATGAAAGTAATGGCCTGCAAATGATCATTTTAAATACAAAGGGTCAAATCCATCCCTGCATAACCTCACAATGAAAGTAATGGCCTGCAAATGATCATTTTAAATACAAAGGGTCAAATCCATCCCTGCATAACCTCAATTGTCGAGGTCATGGCTTCCCAGTATCCCATAGCATGAAAACCCTGTTTTTATTCTTTGACAACATTTTGGGCTCCACCAACACCTCTCAAATAGTACGCATGGCCAACGATAACAATTCCCACATAGTTGATGGAAAGTCTACAATCTCAACCCAAATAGGGCATGCTTGGCGCAACATATCTCTATACTCTACCATAGGGCACCAGGGTACAACATGCACCAACTGTCCATCTAGAAATAATGAGACTTTCTGCATAACCAAATCTCAAACTTCTTTGGATGAGAATAGGACCTCATAGAATCCTTTGGGACCGTCAAAGATCTTGTCCACAAAATTACCATCGAATAAATCATGTAACCAATTTGTAATCATGTTGAAGAATGGAATTCGTCCAGTAAAAAAGAAATATTAGCCTTGTTATGAAAGGATTCCACTTGTGCCACAAACTGCCATGTTTCCACTCTGGCATCTATCACTTCCTCTATTGGAACCTCGGTAGCCCTAACTGATCCAATGCCCGGATGGAAAATATGTCTGCATGAATGGCTTCAAAAAGGGGGTAAAACTCTAGCACAGCTACCCAGCACAACTGGTGGAACTGCTTCAGGCTCACCCATAAAGAAATCAGGGCAAACACAAACACTATACAAGCTGTAAATCTACATGCGATCGTCCTTGTAGTCCTCTCTCTCTCTCTCTCTCTCTCTCTCTCTCTCTCTCTCTCTCTCTCTCTCTCTCTCTCCATTTGGCCACCCAAGTGGCTCTCCCCTATATCGTGCCAAGGTACAAGAGGCCAGGGAGCTTCGTGTCACCCGTAAACTGAGGCCAGGACTTGTATCACCTATAGGAGGCTAGGCCTCATGTCACCCATAGTGTAGCCCCAAGATGTGGAACCCACTATCACGAATCCTAATTTAGGTTTCCCACTGAGCTAGTTTTGTGCTCGAGAAGACTTGCTATTTACAAGCTCGACAAGACTTGCTAGTTATAGTTCCATGCTTTACAAGTTCTAGGAGCATGAGATATATCCATTACACATAATGCATGTGCATGCATCTCTGCTTGCACGAAACAGATTTCATGTGGCTTGCCTGCTATGACATGTCCAGTTCACGACCATGGGATGTGAACCATGCGAGTGCCTTATATTTTAACATGGTTTGTGGTATGTGAATAGGTGGTAAGTATTAATCTAAAACTTTGTTTATTATTGTAAAGGTTTTATAACCTTAACTATTCACATCATTAAAGTTGGGCATCAGTCCCACTAGCTAGTGCTCGAGGCCCAAATGACCCATGTATGGGCAGCCTAACCTTTGGGCACCCTTCTTACCATGTGAACCCTCCTGAATGAGTGGGCACTAAAAGGAGGTGTCCACCCTTATTTGAGGTGGGTTATGCCATGTGGCATATGGGGGTTGGACACCTTCCACCTCCAGCCCCACAAAGCTCACTCAACTCTCTCTCTCTCCCTTGGACATTTTTGGTGAAGCGCGTCATTCCCTACTCCTCTAGCTAATCAACACACTCATAGGTGCTCCCCTTTTTGCTACCGGATTTGTGCTAGGCTTCCATATTGAACTTGTTGTACTTGACTGTTATATGGTACTTACAGTACCCAAATGTTGTATAGCCTACTGTACCAATCGTACGTACTGGGAACTCTATTATTCAGCCTATTATACCTACTATACCATCCACTATACCTATTGTACTTGCTAGAAACCTTACTATATCTGTTATACTTACAGTAGTACTTATTACACCAATTGTTGTAGCTGCTAAAAACCCTATTGTACCAGTTGTACTTTTTAGAAACCCTACTCTACAACCAGTCCTCTATACCTGTTGCACTTGTTAGAAACCCTATTGTACCTGCTATTGTACTTATGATAGTACTTGTTGCACCAAATGCTATACTTGTTAAAAACCCTAGTGTACCTACATAGTGTACCTACATAAGTAATAAGAGTACTTCTTGCACCAAATGTTGTACTTATTATAAACCCTAGTGTACCTGCTTATAGTAGTACTTGTTGCACAAGTTGTTAGCTGTACTATATGTACTGTACCTCTTGTACCAACTATACATCTTCTTGTACCTTCTTGAATATCACATTACATCTATTGTATCTCGAATGTATTTGCTCCAGACCTATTATTGGAAACTGTATACTAGTGCATGTTCATGTACTTGTACCTATTCGTGTGCATGTATCTATTTATGTATGTATCTATTTGTGTACTTGTACCTATTCGTGTGCATGTATCTAGTGCATGTATCTATTGTGTATGTGCACTAGGGAGGCTTGAGCCATGGTCTCTATGGTGAGGTTCTAGTACGAGAGTGCATGTTCGTGCATGGTCTCGAAAACGACACTTTCGTGCTCACTCCCCTATAAGTATATGAGATTTATTGCAAGATATGTGTGTATCTCAAGAGCCATAGGTGGTAATGGCTAAGGCCCCTCATAAAGGAGGTCGCACTTGTGCATGGTAATACCAGGATTGATGGTACATGGTGGGATGTAGTGAATGGTTCCCAACAGGTTCGAGTGGTGGCTTCACCTCTCCTTTCTCATTTGATGATCTCATCGAAGGAGATGTTGGCACACACTAAATGGAAGCCTTTAGATCAACGCAGTTGCAGTTAAATTCTATGGCAGAAGAGGTGCTGGCTACTTCACGACTTATGGAGTGGCCAGACAATCTTGTTGAGTAGCCAAAATTTAATAGAATGGCTTGATTGGGACTAGTGAGAATTGTGGATGCTTTGTTGCCACGTAGAGGTTGCTTATTGTCTTTTTAGAAAATCCGTAAATAATTTTGGGTTTCATATGGATATGTATAGTAATGGGAGAAGGTGAGGGCAGCACTTGGTGATATTCCTCAGTTGGAGGATCAATAACCTTGGTTAGATTGGGCATTTAAAAAGTCTCAGGACATTGTCCAGCGTACAACAAATCAAGTGTACATATGATGATGGAAGATAAGAGCTAGATCACTGAGAAGGCTAATAGGATATGGAACATCATGAAGAGTAGGGCTTGGTGGAAGGAAGTAATCTTACAGGGATGGTGGTCTAAGATTCCATATCAAGGGAAGGTGTTCCTATGGCACATGCTAGTTGGAGGCCTACCATTGGGGTACCAATTGCGAAAGCAGGGATTGCTTCTGGTAATTGTGTGTTTTGTACTACATGCTTGGAAACATGCTCGCATCTTTTCATTTCACGTTCGGTGGCAACAAAGAAGGTGTGGGATCTCCTTTCTTGCGTATAGATCTTGCGTATAGACTCCATTGACAAATAGGCCCGTAAAGGTTAAAGACTAGATTTTTGGCAAGATTCCAAATGGGCCGTCAGTTTTCTTTCATTTTTTGAGGTGGACATGGTTAACTAGGAATGCCTTCATATTTGATGTAAAAGTTGATATTACAGCTTACATAGGTTGTATAAAAGGGTTACTATTGTGGCAAGTCTTTTCCTTGAGGCCAGCTCATTTGGTGGAGAATGAGACGGCTATATATTGGATGAGGGTACTTCGAGCTACACCTGTGGTTCAGAGTAGTGAGGGAAAGCTAGTACATCACATGGCAACCATGTGGTCATTTGTAAAGGAAATTTTTTGGTAATATATCTTTTATTACGAAGAGAGAGAGAGAGAGAGAGAGAGAGAGAGAGAGTCTTTATCTTCTTTTGCTTCTAGATCCCTACTATTATCCACACTATTTTGCTTGGAACTGCCATGTGACCGAGGGAAGGCTCAGCCACATTGCAGCTCGTTGTGCTTCCCGCGCTGACATGTGAGGGAGATTAGCAACGTGCGGGGCACTAACTAGTTAGTTGTTACGCATGAAGAGGCTCTACTAATCCTGGCTTAGTCACTATTGACTACCTATGTGGTGGTCTACCTAGCTTGTCAATGTAGATATAGCTGGACTTTTCCATAGGACCGGTTGGAACCGGTACACAGCCGATCTACGGTGGTGCGACCGGCTATAGGTGGTGGGAGGGCCGTTTGAGGTTTGAAAAAAAAGAAGGGGGAGAGAGAGAGAGAGAGAGAGAGAGACGGGGGTGCCGTTAGATCTCGTTGCTGCAGTCCAGTTTCATGGTTTTGCAAGTCACGGGATAACACCCTGCTTCGTGGGCGCTGTTTCTTCTTCTTCTTTCAGGTTCGGCTATGGTGGTGGATCGACTCAGAGCTAAGTTTTGATTGCCCTTTTCTGAACCTTGCAGTTTTTGTCTAGACACAGGCCCCCCTATCAACTTCTGCCAAACCCTAATAGCAATGCAAAAACCTAACGCAGAGAAAACCCTAACATAGTGATAACCCTAAACCTTCTCACATTTTAAGCCCTAATTGCAGTCCAAACCCTAATCACATACAATCGTGCAAGGACATGGGCTGTTCACTGTTGAAACCCTAATCACAGTGCAAACCCTTTTCTCAAACACTTCTCACAGCTCCTCAGCCCAAATCACATCCCATTAGTCTGGACCTCTATTTGCTTTCAAACACTAATCACAGTTGAAACCCTTTCTTACTACACTTAATCCCAGCTCGAATCCATACCTGCAAACCCTTTTCCCATAAACCCTTTTCTTCCCAACTCTAATCACAGGTTAAACCCTCCCTGCAGCTCAAAACCTTTCCTCTCCCAAGCCCCTTTTCAATCGGCTTGTTGCATAGCGACATGAAAGTTTTTGGAGTAAGCCATACTCAGGTGGTTTTATAACAGGGTTAGGCTTGCATGACCACAAGCTAGCGGGACATGCACTATTTCAGTTACTCAGACAAATGTCGGGGGCCAAATTCAAGAAGAATTGTGCATCTGAAGAAAAAAGGCCAGCTCCATCATGCTCATCCATCTCTGATTGCAGTGATAGTGGTGTTCACAGTCTGCCTCCAGTCCAAGGGTATTGTTTCATTCTTAGTCTCTACATTATACTATGACTTCCCATATCAAATCAAAGGTCATCTCTCTTTGATTCATACTCACGTCATGTATGTGTTTGGTTTTTGCCACTGCATGTGTCATGTATGTGTTCAATTTCGTCACCAAATGTGCATGCTTATGCAGCCGTACGGGTGGACCTACGAGAAAGTCTGCCAAAGGTGGATGGACTCCTGAGGAGGTAGGATCCCAGCTACTTGTCCCACGGTTTGTTTTGATGGCTTGCTAACATAAGGTAGAGCAAGACAAGTTTCTGTCTCAAAAGGTGTGATATTGTCACTACTCTTATGTATAGAGGGCAAAATTGTGTATTAGTCATAAGTGGAAAACGATCACCATCTCATGATGTGGACTTAGAAGAACAACATATGCAAGGCTGTAATTTTTGCTATATGGGATTTGCCACTTTCTAATTTGATTGTTTTGCCAGGATGAGACCCTTCGAAGAGCAGTGCAGTGCTATAATGGCAAGAATTGGAAGAAGATAGGTAAGCTCATATATTGCTCTAACATCTGCAAGAAGCTTGTCTAGGTACCATGCCATCATGTAATCAATGATGAAGGCTCACCTTTATAGTATCACGACTCCTGTAACGGGACAAAGGAGTTGAACATCTTGCCTACATTCACATAGTCACGACACTTGTGAAGGGAAAAACATTTTGCCCAAGGATTGTCACATATAAATGTAGCTAGCAGGAGCATATGCGTGTAAATCTAGCATGTAAACTTCTCAAGACCCAAATTCTCTCTTTTGATTGGTGACCTAGTCCAGTTCAATGTTTATGCTTCATTAAGTAACACTTTCTTTAGAGAGAGAGAGAGAGAGAGAGAGAGAGAGAGAGAGAGAGAGAGAGAGAGAGAGAGAGAGAGAGAGAGAGAGAGAGAGAGATTTGTAACTTCTGGCCTTCTATTTGTTTGCAGCGGAGTATTTTCCGGATCGAACAGATGTACAATGTCTACATCGTTGGCAAAAAGTTTTGAACCCTGATCTTGTAAAGGGACCATGGACAAAAGAGGTGGTCATTTTGTTTCTTGTGTTGGGACTCATGTGGTTGGCATATCGTGGCATCTTCTGCAGGTGACATTCTCTTTTTGATTTCATTGATACCCTCATTTTATTTTATCAGGAAGATGACAGGATTGTGGAGCTTGTGAATAAGTACGGGGCAAAGAAATGGTCGGTCATTGCACAATCCTTACCAGGTCGAATTGGGAAGCAGTGCAGAGAAAGGTTTCGAGACTCCATTGTCCTTTCACTGTTATGTGACGTGTTTCTCTGGTTTTAAGTTCAAATCAAGAGCCTGGAGCTTTGTTCAAAAATACCTTTTATTAGTAATAATTTTGGGATTTATTACATTTATAGGCTTATGGGGGGTGAGGTTTAAGACACAATCTTTTTAGTATAATATTGCTTTGGTAATAGATGGCATAATCATCTCAATCCCAACATCAAAAAGGAGGCATGGACTCAACAAGAGGAGCTGGCCCTCGTCCAAGCTCATGAAATATATGGAAACAAATGGGCAGAGATTGCGAAGTTCCTACCTGGAAGGTGACACTTGCATCCTCTGTCCTATCTACACACTTGTTTTTCTGTAGTGGTATGTGCTACCAAGGCTATTATTTTCAAAAATCATATGCGATGACACCTTCATGAACTTCATTTAGCACTTGCAGTCTTTTCACACACACACACACACACACGCACGCATGCACGCACGCACACACGCAAGATGGAGACTGGTGAGGGGTCTTGTTTGCAAGTGATTCTGATGGTTTTGCATAATCATCATATTCTCAGGATACACACACACACACACACACACACACACACACACACACACACACACACATACACACACACACACAAGTGATTCTGATGGTTTTGCATAATCATCATATTCTCAGGACAGACAATGCTATCAAAAATCACTGGAACAGCTCCATTAAGAAAAAACTCGATTCATTTTTTGTTGCGGGTGGGTCGACACAGTCATTAGAACCAAGAATTCCGCAGCCCATGCTGATAGGCACAGACAATGGAAATATACGACAGCAGTCATCGAGAGAACTTGGAAAAGAGCTTGTTAACCAGCATGTCAGTTCGAACTTGTGTACTCAGTCAGAGAGTTCATGTAGCTACATGCATTTCCAAAGGGAAAGGTTTGATATGTTGAACAAGGGTGAGCAAAACTTGGCCGATGGTCCGCAGTTCCATCCTCAGCATAGAGGATCTGAAATGCAGCTGTGTGCTGGATCAGAACAGATCCATGGGCGGTGTCACCACATAGATGGAGCATCATGCTTGCAGTTACAGCAGAGACAAGAGGGACCAGAACAGATTAATGGGCAGTGCCACCACATGGATGGAGCATCATGCTTGCAGTTACAGCAGTTGCAAGAAGAATCTGTCGATGCAATGGAGCTAGATGGATGTCTTCCAGGTTGCCCGGTAGCTTCGAATGAGTTTTGCTCCATGGATGTTGAAGGCATGGAATCTTCTATGCAGCATGGATCTCCAACAGGTTCACCTGGTCACCTTGTAGCTAGTGCACCAGAACAATCCCTTTCTGTGCAGTCATTTTCTCCTGTTAATTCCTCTTCCCACTTTTCCACTCCCTCTCGTACTCCTCTTAAGCCTCAGAGAAAGGAAAAACTCTCGAGCAAGACGACAGCAGGTAACTTTAGAGCTGATTTACCTACATATGCTGCTGACTGTCTTCAGCTGATCGACATACCTATCATTGAGGACTCTGAACAAAAGCAGCAAAGCTTTCTCTTACCAGATTCCTTTAAGGGAGGGCTGGATATGGGAAATATCTGCGCAGGGTTTGATGGATTTTCAGAAGCTGTTCTGCAACAGCAGGCCCTTGGGCCAGAAGGGATTGAAATGGTGCAATGGCAAGTTGATCGTGGCGAGCTGGATTCTGATATGACCTGTATAGAGGCCGAATCTCTCTTTTATGAACCCCCTAAGTTCCCAAACCTGGAGTTGCCCTTTACCAATTATGATGTAATGAGTTCTGGCTATGTCCAACAGGCCTACAGTCCTCTTGGTGTGCGCCAGATGTTTGTCTCAGCAGTCAACTGTTCGACTCCATCAAACTGTCCTTGGGGTTCACCTTGTACAGAGGGTAGTCCCCAGACAGTGCTTAGAATCGCAGCAAGAAGCTTTGGTGGCACACCTTCCATATTGAGAAAGCGGCAGCGAGAGATTCTCACTCCTGTCCAGGAAGCTTTGTTTCGTGAAAGAGAGGATGCTGCAATTATGAATCCTGTATCGATTTCATGCAGATCTGCTACTCGTAAAAACCCTGTTGTGCTTGGTCCTAACCAAAGTGAACCCTCTGGCACACCTGCTGAAGTCCCTGGAATCTTTTCTGATACAAAGCCATCAGGAGAAAGATCTATGCTTGTTACCCCACCTTATTGCTTGAAGAGTAAAGCTCCACTGTTTCTGAAGGCTACTGGTAGAGAGTTGAATTCTGATTCCTTTGATCTAAGGCGAGGGGTTCGAGTTAATGCAGAAGATATAAAGAGTGAAGCAGAGCCTGGCATGGAAGGCTCACTCAGAGACAGCAAGCAATTGACCAAGATCAAGCAAGAGGAAGGCCAAAACATATCTCATGGAAGCAACGGAGATTCCCAACATTCAAGCTCATCAGGAAAAGGTTTTAAGGTATTTTGAAGCTATGCATTTATTCAATCAGGCTTTACTTGTATGTAAATCTTAGAGTTTGGCCATTGATGACCTGAGAGGCCAAAGATCTGGCTGGTTATGTGCTTTTTGAAAGGGCTGGAGAAGCATGTATATAGGCTTGCAATAAACAAGTATATAGGCGTGCATGTTCTCTCTCATTCACTTACACACACACACACACACACACACACACACACTTTTTTAGTTTAAAAAAAATGGTGTTCACACAGACACATCCATGCACGCACGCGCTGGCAGAGAGAGAGAGAGAGAGAGAGAGAGAGAGAGAGAGAGAGAGAGAGAGAGTCTTATACTATATCTCTTTCTTAAACATGCAGTCAGAGAATTCAACAGTGCTTTCTGAGCATGACATGAATGAGCAGCCACACTCAGGTCTTGTAGAAACCACCAGAGAAGGAAATGATTTATCAACTTTCATGAAACCCTCCAAAGTTCTGGCTACAAGTAGTCCAGAACCTTGCGCTGGTCTGTCAGCAAATCGGAAGGTTGCATCAAGGTCATCATTATCTATCATAGTGCCAAAATCTTGTGAGAGAAAGCTCGATTTGCAGGTGCTTATGGCAAAGTCGGGAAACGTTACGACAGTCTCAGCTCCATTGCCTAGCTTGAATCAGGACTGGATCAATGGCATCGCCGAGTTGGACAGTCTCAATTTGTATGTGCACAGTAGATTCTCTTGCCGTTTTCAGTGTCTTCTTGTCTTCCCTTAATTTCTTTCTTACACGCATTTCCATCAATAAAATTGAACACGCAAAAAAAAAAAGCATAAGAAGACATCAGTAGTAAGCATCAAAGCTAAAGAGTGCATTTTCATGTTTAACTACTTGCACTGACACTCAGTCAACATGATTAATACACAAAATTGCATATGTGACATGTCCAAAAGTTCTTCGGAAAAATGGACTTGCAATTCGGCAGAGGCAGATTTGATATGGGTATATATGATATGGTTTTCTCCTTGAGAAGGATTGGCATATGCAAGCTTGCTTTGTTTTGAAATGATAGGAAGAAGAAGAAGGATCTCATTCTAGCTCTGAAGTGAACCCTAGCACCATACTGTGCCATACCACTCCTTTCACCAGTTAGATGTGGTGAGAACCTCTTGAGATTAAACAATGATGGAGGGAGTCCAAGGGACATATCTTTGATATTTTACCAAGGTCGCTTTGTGTAACCTTTGAGCCTAAACAATACTTTGTCCTTTATATAACACACCATCTTATTCTCCAGGGCTGCTGACCATGAGGAGATGCGGTGACCTTGTGAAGAACGGCAAGGCTGATAAAGACAATTTGTAATGTCTTTTTGATACGGAAACTTGCTCGGGGGTTCCGAGCCTGGAAGGAGGTCAATCCTGTGATCCTCCGGTCTGGACGGGAGGAGTTAGGGAGGGAGGCTGTCCCGAAGAAAAATCTTCTGGAACTTTTCGTGGAGAACCTAGTACTTCTCGGAAGCCCTGGCCACCGTCTGGGCTGTCTAGATGTAAATCATCGCACACTGTGCGCCTTTCCTGATTGCTCGCTTAGCTTGCAAGTGGCTTATGAGCAGAAAGTTCGGAATTCCTGGCTCACACTTAATGGTCACCGGGGCGTTTGACACATTCCGATTGATCTGGAACGTGTGCTTGTCCCACTTGACTTCAGGGAGAAACTTGTGAAACCACTGAATACCTAAAATTATGTTTGCTCCTACAAGAGGGGCAACCATAAAGTCAAAAAACTGCCCTTTCTTGTCCGTATCAGATAAGCCTAAATGCAGACATAAAGTCGAAATTTTATTGGCAAACTGAAGGACTGGTTGCGCGTTCTGACGCGCTCCCCTGAACTCGTCTTCGAGTCGCTCAAGGTAGTGGGGCGGTAGAAACCGCTGCTTAAGGTCGTGGACGAACTCGTCCCACACATGAGCTGCCATACCTGCTCTGGTGTGGGCATGAGCCCACTGAGTCCACGAAGGAATGGCCTCACCTTCCAAGTACCAACTGGCTAAGATCACTCTGTCAATATCTGTTTTCCTAACTGCGGACAAGTAAGCTTCAAATTGATGTAACCATGAATAAAGAGTTGTGGGATCGAGTTTACCATTATACTTACTGAAGTTCATTTTCTCGGGAAAATGGTTCGAGGGCGCCGCCAGTGTCAATCTGGCGTCCAAAGCTCTGAGGTAATGCTCGTGTTCCACGCGTTGCATGGCGTTGTCTTCTCGTTGTCGGATCTCCAATGCACGCATCTGTAACTCAAGCAAAGAGCTTTTGGCTGTGGCTGTGACCCCGCGAGAGGGTCCCTGTGTCGAGGATCTGGTATCTGGGGTACGGAAGGAGAGGGAGGAGGAGATGGAAAACGCGACGCTGGAGAGCGGGTACGCTCCTCCAGAGCCAAGATCTGCGCCTTCTGTTCATGCAACTTGGCTGTCTGTTCTGCGATTCTAAAAACCACCACACGAGGGAGAAAAAATTCTGGTTTCTTTGCTGAATCTTTGTACTTGAAGTAGGCTCTGATACCACTGTAATATGCGGAAGCTTCGGAGAAGAATCGGTAACTTCAATACTCAGAATTCAGCACTCTTTTTGCGACGGAAATTAACGCACAAACTGAAAGGAGAAATGGAGAAAATAGAGAGAGAGAGAGAGGGAGAGGGAGAGAGAGGACACAGTATTGGGTCCCAATTACCCTCTGTAGGGCCCCCACCACGGATGGTGTATTTGCTTTATTAGAATGATGAGAAATCTGAAAGAAAATACAGTAATCTTGGACCTTTTCTTGACTGGGAATACCTTGCCCTCTGAAATCATTCTAGAGGGAGACTCACAGCGCGGACTGGCACTGTTTCATGTGCAGGACAATGCACACCTGACCTTAGACTCCTGTGCAGGACAATGCACACCTAACCTCGGACATCTGAGATGGATCCCTGGCTGACTCCAGTTCACCATCCCAGGTCCTGCACCTTCTGTACAGAAATGTCTACGTGGCATCCAAGTGCGGGATGCACGTGACAAAAACACCTAGTGTGGGAAGTGTTCCAATTTCTAATCTCTAAGTTTCAACCATGGAAGTAGATAGAATTGTAAAGGGTAGATTCTTAGGCAGGAGCTCCCTGTAGTTCACCTGCACCTTGCCAATCACCTTGCCCTCTTCCTCTCTGCGCACTCTTCCTCCTTCCTGCCATTCACCTTGCTCTCCTCCTGTGCAACCCTCCTCCTGCCCACCATCCACCTCGCCCCCCCCCCCCTCTTCGCACATCTCCTCTTGCTCCTTCTACCTGCCAATTTTTCCTCCTTTGCCCTCGCCATTTTCTCCACTCTCCCCTGTGTAGATAAGCTTCTCACTTCTCGCCTGCATCAGCACTCAAGTTGGCTGCCCTTCATTTGTTTGGCATTATGGCTTCTGCCCGAGTCAATCCTTCTTCACCCTAGAAGCCACATCTTAGGCACTTGTCGACAACCTATTTCCCCTTGGACGTGGAAATTCTTCTTCTTGGAGTACCAGTTGGACTTTGATCCTCTGGTAGAGGTTAATGTAACTATTTGGCCCTCCTAACTCTATTCACATGACGGAACCCTTGCCTGGACATTGGACAGGTAGAAAAAGGCATGGGGATAGGGATCATAAACCGCTCATGAAAAAGCACCAGTTTTGGTCAAAAAGCAAAAAATCAAACTATCGTGAGCCAAGAGCATCACTGGCAAAAGGAGATTGAGCTAGCCCAAAAAGCAAAAAGCTGCTTCTTCAAAAAGCAGCTCTAGGGCCAAAAGCAAGGCCCTAAATTTAGAAAAGCAAAGCACAAGAATTTTGGAAAAGCTGGCCATATTTGAAGTAATATTTGATTTTTAAAAGTTAAAAAAAGTTAAAAGAGGCAAAGCAAAAGCTTGGCTAGCTTTTGGCAAAAAGCAAGGCTCCCCTCAACTATAAAACTAGCATGAGCCTCTCTTGTGCATCACGTTGGAGAGCAACCACTTCATCATCATCAAGAAGGCGTGGCCATCTTCGTTGAAGCGTGGAGATCGTCATCACCATCATCATCTAAACGTTGAGATCATCTTTGCCAAAAACCAAGCGTGGAGCTTAATCCCATAGCCACCTTCTGCTCAAGGACGCCGCTGTTGGCCCCTGCTTATGCCACATCATCCTTCCGTACAGATGTACGGAACTATACAGCCGCTTGCAATGCTGTTTGCAGTTCAGTGCCTGGTTGTTGTTGGCGCTGCCACTTGAACCCATAGTAGTTAGGAAATGCGTTTCCTACAGTGAAGGAAACTTGGAAACACTTCCGAAATGTTTCCTTGTAGGAAACACATTTTTTTAAAGCAAATTTTTTGACATTTTTTTTTGACCCCAAATCTAACGTCGAAATTTGTGAGACTCTTTTGATAAAGTTTTTTTATGTAGTGTCATGTATGGTTTTTTTTTGTGGCATGGAATGATGGATGATTGGATCATGGATCATGGACAATGGACCATGGTCCATGAATCATGATCATTTGACATTGATGATGGATGATTATATGGTTTTTGTTATTTGTGATTCAAAGACTGTAGGCTTCAAATTGATTTTGTTATTTGTGATTATATGGTTTTTGATATTTGTGATTCAAAGATTGTAGGCTTCAAATTGATGTTTCCATGTATTCTATGCATTTAGTGTTATTTTTGCATATTTATACAATATACAGTTGAAATTTTGTACATGCACAAACCTGTAAGTAGGAAACTTGTAGGAAACTTTGGGCTGATTTTACAAAACCCTAAAATTTTAGGAAATCCGTTTCAAACAAACCCCTAACTACCATGCTTGAATCACCACCGTTGCCTCTCGGTCGCCGGCCGCTTGGTTGTTGCTGCCACTTGAAGTACTTGCTGCCGCGGCTAGAACCATTGCTGCCTGATTGCTGCTGTCAACACTGCCGGTAGCCATTAGCGCTGCCAGTACCTATCCATGCCAGCTCTCTGTTGTTGATCGTTGCTGTGCACTGTTTACCACTTGGCTGTACCACCTGAATTGCAGCCAGCGCCACCACCTACTGGCCGACGCTGCTCCCCGCTTGGTTGCGCCACCTGTTGACAGCACTACTGTGCGTTGCTGCCTGCTTCCCACTGTCAGCATCGACATTGTTGCAACATCTGTTTTTTTAACGCCGCCACCACTGCTAGCGCCATATGCTGTCGCCACCTGGCTACTGCTGGCTGAATCTGCCCCCGCCGGTATTGTGCTATTGTACAAACTGCTGTACGACTACTGGAGTTGCTGACTGCATTGCACGTCTATCTACTGTTCTCCTCTGTGTTGCCGTGAACTTGTTCTCGACCATACGCCAATTGGACGACCTTTGTGGGCTGTTTTTACCTTGGATTTGGATTTTGAATTGATACTAGCCTCGTGAGAAATTCTTGTGGGTCATCCCGGTGGTGCGCTTGCTTGGTAACAGGATCTCGTGCCTTGACATCAACTCCGACTAGGGTTTCTACATCGACATATTCGTTTGGCTTCTTCTAGGGTTTCTACATTGGTTTTGTATTCATTGATGTATTGTTCTTTGCTTTGCAAGCTCGTGGATTGTTGCTGATTAAATTCTTGAAAGGGGAAGGCTTGTTCCCCGCTCAATGTGCGTGTCTTGTACAAAGTTTTCTAAACCCTTTTCTCTCTCTCCCTCTCTCTTTCTTCTCTCTCTATATTTCAATCTCTTAGATATGTGGTGGAATGTGTCATGGCATGCTCCATTGGGCTTACAGTCAACGCCTTACTTTGATTTCTCTTGGGTTTTTTGCTCTTCCAGGATTTTTGATAGAGGATGGAGATTGCTGCCAGAGCAGATCAATGCTGTATTTGCTGCTAGCAGGGTCGCTAGAGTTTGTCCCAGATCTAGAGGTCGCATTAGGAGCTTGCATGGACATGCTCATAAGATGTTTCCCCCTACAACTGCTTATGCACCTTAGCACACTACTTCCATCGTTAACGTTGGTAGTCATCCTTGAACCGCCGTCCATGTATTGGCACTTGTGCACTTAGTGGAACACCCTAAGTCCTTTGAATTCTTGGCTATGCGTGATGATGATTCTGCACAACATGAGGAGGATGTAATGATGAGGATGCAAAATCATCATCATGCGTGTAATGATGAGGTCCATTCTCTAAGGCCACTGTGGATCTAGCTAGATCTCCCGTATCATTTGTGGGTAATCCTGGAGCCGCCATCAGGGGCATTGCGTTTGGAGTTGAAACTAAGGGAGCTTGTGATGCCGTTGAGGATCCACTTGAATCTCTTGCATCGTCTAGGGGTAAATGCTCGAAACGGTTCCCATATCAAACTATAAGCTCGGGGGTTCTGCATGCGCCAACACTTGTGCACTCCGTGGAACACCCCAAGTCCTTTGCATTCTTGGTTATGTAGGATGATGATTCTGCATAGGATGATGACGTTGTAATGATGAGGATGCAAAATCATCATCACCTATGTAATGATGAGGATGATTCCATCCTCTAAGGCCATCGTGGATCCAACTAGATCTTCCGTATCACTGAGGGTGTTGCGTTTGGAGTTGAAACTTAAGGGAGCCTGTGAGGCCACCGAGGATCCACCTGAATCTCCCACATCGTTTGGGGGTAAATGCTCGAAATGGTTTCTAGATCGAATCGTAACCTGGGGGGTCCAGCATGCCATGTTAGATCCACGAGGGGTGCCGACATCGACATCGTCGGCCAGGCTGTGAGCCCCCCGCAACCGTTAGCTCGGATTCTTCTACAGTGAGATGAAATGGCTCTGACTTTTACTATCAGCTTGTTACCCTTGTCCCCCCTCCCTCCCCTGCGGTGCCCCCTAAGGGATAAGAGCATGACGTTTGGGGTACTTTGCATTTAGATGGTCATGGAGGAGGTGTAAGTCACTTGATTTTGGGACTTAGGGTGTCCAAGGGATGATGATCTTTCACCCACCTTTTTTGTGACATTTTGGGATGACTTTGGGGAGTATATCACAATGGCCCTTCAGGAGATGTGGGACACAAGAAGTATGCCTTTTTCTCCACAGGGTCTTATTCACCTTATCCCAAAAGGTGGCGATAAGATGAATATCAATGGAGGCCCATCACATAGCTTGGGATTGCCTATAAATTACTTGCTAAGGAAGTAAGTGTGAGGTTTTAGCCAGTAGTGCTGCACGATGCGATTCATGATACGTAGAATGGGTTGCTTGAAGGAAGAAGCATCTTTGATAATATCTTCTCTTTTTGGGAGGTGTATGCAACTAGCCCCTTGCCATCTTATTGCTAGAATTTGAGAAGGTGTATGATAGAGTTGATTGGGATTTCCTTGAAGGAACCCTTAGATATTTGGGACTTAGGTTGGATTAGAGGTGTTTCATATCCAGTTGCTCACAATAGTGTGATCGCATATGATGGTAGAGGTGATTGCTTCCATATTTCTTGTTCTCTATGATAGGGATGCCCCTTAGTCCTGTGTTATATCTCATTGTTGTCGAGGCTATAAGCATCTTTCTTCGCTCCATTGTTGGAGTTTATGGTGCCCTTGCACAGTGAGGACAAGCTTTTGGACTCTGAGCTTGTAGATGATACTACTATGTTCCTCGAGGCCTCACACATTTGTTTATGTTCCTTTCGGATTGCAGTGGAGGAGTTTTGCCTAGCTTTAGGGGCTCTCATTAACTGGCATAAGTCTGTTGGTTTTTTGATTAGTGACTCGCAAAGAGTCAATTGGGGTGCAAAGCTCAAGTTTACTTGGATTGACAAAGGTTGTCTTGCCAGATATTTGGGGTGTCAAGTTGGGGTTTATATATCTTGTGCACAACAATTTGCACGAGTACTTATGAGCATAAGGAAGAAGCTTATTCATTAGAGTTCTAGGAGAATGGATCTAGCCTCGATAGTCTTGGTGGTTAACCAAGTACTGCGTGCCTCATCTTGGTTCATTGCCTCATGTTGGTGCTTCCCTTGTGGATACATTAGTGAGGTGTAGAGATTGGTCCATAACTTTCTCCGGTCAGGTTTGCATGGTACATTTTACACCTAGGCCAAAGTTGCTTGGGAGATTGTTACACGCTTTAAACAGGAAGGGAAGGTGAACATTGTAGATCCAGATATACAATGTAGAGCATTGCTTTTCAAGTTAGCGGTCAGAGGTTTCCTTCTTTATGTTTCACATCTCTAGTTGTTCGCCTTATGGTGGTGGAGATTGGATGCTTAGTTCACATTTCATCTTTATTAAAAGGTAGAGTATAGGGCACCTTTCTGTCTCCACTTATAGTTGCCATTATCATAGCTTGGAGAAGCATGAGACCTTTTTTGAGAGAGGCTTCCTAGATCAGAGGATGAGGTTGATAGATAGCCCATCATGTGGAGTGACCTCATTAGAGATGAGGTTTGGTGACCTTTGGGTGCATCTAGGTATATGCAATGGCTAGACTAGGAGAGATGTGCAACCCAAGAAATTTTGCCAATGTCCTCAAACAAGAGGGGTCCAAGCAATGGCATGCACATCTAGTGTAGAAAATGGTTAGAAAATGGTCGGCCACTCTTGCTCAACCAATTCCCCAGCATGAACGCAATTCGATGCTTTATCCATGCATACCTGCACAACATTTGCTGGGCCAACCTCAATGATAATCTGCTTCAATAGCTGGAAAATAAACTCCCCAGATGTGTCCACAGATTTCAAGAATACAGTGCCATGGATGGAGCATGCAAGAAAATTTATGATAGGCCTGCACGTAGTGTCTGACCATCCATAAGAAACAATGGTGCATCCATATTTTTTCCATTTCTCGCGCACACCCATGATCTCATGATCAATGCATTTGACCTCATCCACTAACTCAGTGGTGCGCAAGCAATGGTAAGATGGAGGCACATAAGAAGGACCAGCATGTCCAATTGCCTTCACCATCTCCAAAAAGTAAGGACTCCTCACTTTCCAATGGGGAATGTTCTCTGCATAAAAGAATCTGTGCACTACAATGGTTGCTTGCTTTCGTGCTTGTACATTCCATGCATTTGCCAACTCCCCCTTCCCTTTAGACATCTTTCTCTTCTTACATGATGACCCAACATTTGCACTACTGCTAACTTGTGCACTTCCCTGTGTGCCCATTGATGCGGACCCTACACCTTGAGATACATCTCCACCCATATCATCCACCAAAGCATCCACAAAAGCCTCTCGGCCATGAACACCGTTACGACTGTCTGCATGCAACCTCGTTTGATACATTTGCGCAAGGCCCCATACCATGGCCAACCAAGCCCAAAATGTGTGCCCAAATGCGTAGCGGGCCTCCATCCCATTGATGAGGGCAATAATTGCATTTACAGGTGAATTGCCCTTTCCCAAAGGCCTTTACTTGGATCACATATTGCCACTCCGCACGCTTGGATCGACCCATCTATAAAAAGGGTGATTTAGACAAAACGTCGTTAGAGGTTGAAGAGGCCGACATTGGGCACAAAATTCAGGTTTGAACAAACTTGACTTTTGAACTTTGAAGTATGAACTTTGAAGAGGGCTCAAAGCCTCAAAGGGAAGGCACACAGTGCACAGTGCACACTTGTAACTTTGTAAGTGTGCACATGCCAATGGCCCAGCAGCATTGCTCGCAGAGTCGCTGCTCGCAGCTCAAGTCTCACGAGAGGGGGAAGGGGGGGCGAAGGTAGAAAAAAGGTGCAGGCTGCCAGGCTGTACTATGTAGTATACTGTACATACTACAGTGTATGTATTGTGTACCCAGTACAATGTACTACATAGAAGGTTCAAGGGGGGGGAGGGGGGGGGGCGGCAGGTGGCAGATACTAGAAGGGGGCGCAGATTCCGTGCACGTTGCTGGCAAAAAATGCATAAACTCGAGAGTCTTATACAGGTAACAGTGTTGGGTGTACCTGGAGGCTGGGAGGCTGGGCGATGGGTCTTGAAGGCGAGTCGTGAGTCGTGTGTCTTGGACGTTGGCCCTTGGGTACAAGCGACAGCAGCCGAGTACAGGCTTGAGGCGACAGTAGTCCACTGTTGGGTACACGCGATAGCAGCCGCGCAGGGGAAGCGTCAAATCGTTTGTCGACGGACAAAAACCCAAAAAGGCCCAACATTTAGGGCACCGTACGGTATATCCAATCGGACGTGTACGGACGCTGATGTGGGTAGCAATACGGAATGTGAAACGGACGCGTTGGAAAAAAACCATGGTCTGAGGAGAGATACCATTTATGTTACTTGGGGTGTTATTGTTTGACTCACTCAGTCTGGTCCACAAATATTTTTTGAGGGCAGGGATGTGGACACCACAATAATGATATGGAGAGGTGTGGTCTAATGTTGCATGCTACTGGATATTCCTCATACAAAGTATAGACCACCACTTGTGTAGAGGATTGATACTACTTGGGACCAATATCACAGCTTGGCAGATTTGAAGGGCCAGCCACAGAGAGGCTATTGAGGGCATTTAGGTATACTGCATTTATTGCATTTAGGTATATTGCATTTATTACCTTTGTAATATATGAGGATATATTATTCACTCTTATGGCCACATGGGCTTGTATATAGGGACCATCTAGATTTGTGCAAGCAAAGCACATTGTTTTTTTGAGGGTGTGGGATCAAGGAATCTTTTTCTCATCGACCCCCACGTGACTCTGTTGGCACCTTTGTGCGCCATATTGGTTAAGGTCACCCTACAATGTGGGATGAGGATTTTTTGTTTTGGCTTCTAGTCGTGTCTGTTCATACTTAATAGAAGTTTCGCACAAAAAAAAACCATGGAAGTAGAAAAATCCCCAAAGTACACATTTTATCATTTTGAGAGTGACAAATTTGAAGCCACAACTTAGTGTCATCTCCCACAGATGCCACTTTTTTGAGAGCTCCCACATGTTTGCAAGCTACTGGCACACTCTGCCTGCATGTTCAATTCTTTAACATGGCTCGATGTGTGCAAGCTTATTGATGATATCATCTTGTAGTCTTTGCTTTGCAAGGATGTACCTAGGTGCAGCATGTTGATATCATTCCTATATGGCAACCATGTAAGTTACCTCATTAGGAGCTAAGTGCTTTGTGTTGAGGGTAATCTTTTCAAGAGGATCTCTTAAGATTGACCTCTAGAGCTAGTGCATGAATAGAGAAAGATGAACGTACTACACCAACAACTTGTGACTCGTGAGTAGTCCCACCAATGGGGATCACAGGGTTGCGCCTTGGTTGGAGGGCATGATATTTCTACATAAAGCATCATAGTTGGTGTAACAAAAGGGCAACTGTAGCACGGAAATCTTATCAATCATGAAAACTAATTAAACAGATGAGCATGGCAGATAAAAGAGAGAATTTCTTTGCACAGTACACCACACTAGGGGCCAGAATATTACCAAGAGGAGTCTGCTTCAAATACAACTTCGCGGGGGTGCCCAGGGTTTCTCCACTAGCTAGCACCTGTTTCTTCAAGTACAATATGAAAACAAAAAACAAAGCATATGCTGAATTTGATGTCCCTTCTCAGCACAAGAGAGCATTCCTGGCATAAAGCAGATGTAGGACAACCATGGACAGCCCATAGCACTTCCACATCAGCCTAGGGACAGCCCTCCATCTCCATCTTTCACCTGTCTCGCTCATAGAGCAAGTCGACCAGCCTTGGAGGGTACAGCAGTCGATTAGCTCTCAGAAGCCACAGAATAAGTCGTCCAACAATAGTTCACAAGTGAGGTCTCTGATTAGTAGAGGATGTCTTCCACACAAATCGGCCAGCACTTATCCTCCTTCAGATCCCCTGGCTAGTAGCTTATTAGGGCCATATACAGTCGGCCAGTAGCAAAACAACCTCCGGAAGGAGTCGACCAGCCTTGGCCTCCACCTGGATGAATCCTATCATGGTAGATAGCGGTAGAGGCTCAAGAAAACAGGCCGACCAGCTCTCCTATGCACCCCGAAACCATGCGCATGAAACTTGAGTTTCTCCTCTAGTAATAGAGCGCCTCCGTTGAAAATAACTTAGTCGTGTGCTTTTTTGGTCCAAAAGGGGGCACCTACAAACAGTTGGCTCAAAACAGGTCTGGGGCTTGTCTTTTGGCTGCCACATGTATTAAAATAGTCTTGCCCAGTGTTAATATCTTATAAGTTGTCCGGTCACTTATAAGTGAGTGTGGACCTGCACCCATAATTATTAGTATGTGAAATCATAAATGATCCGTGTGAGGGAAAAAGGATGGAAGGACCAGATATACGAGAGATCAGAGCAAAACCACACAGCATGAAATATGTGAGTGAATATATATAAAAGGGTCAATGCAAATATGTACAACAAGAGCCCTCATATGAGAGTCGACTCTGAGCAGAAAGAAGACTAGTGCTGAAGCAAAGAAGAGGTCGGAGCTGAAGCATGGTCAATGACAAAGGCTCGCACTCCGAGGTGATAGTGGCAGCAGAAAAAGGTAATGTTGATGACGATGATGGTGGTGCAGTCACTGATGACACGGGTGCTACGTACCTGAAGTAGAGAGGGCTGCCGTCCCGAGTGGTGCAAGCTTTCGTGACACAAGTGCTGCCTACTTGCAGCAGAGAGGTTTGCTGTCCCCATGTAGCATAGAGGGCTGCTGTCCCGAAGTAGCAGAGAGGGCTGCTGTCCCAATGTGTAGCAGAGAGGGCTGTTGTCCTGATGTGTAGCAGAGAGGGCTGCCGTCTCGAGTGTAGCAGAGAGGGTTGTTGTCCCAAGGGCTGTGGCAAAACGCACAAGATATGCTAACGCGTTAGTAAGCACGGATGTGAACCTGATGTATGCGTTGATGTAAGGCTGAGATAAACGCTGATATAAGCCCTGACGTAAGCCTGATGTAAGCGTAGATGTGGGCTGATGTATAGCTCTGATGTATGCTGTAGCAAAACGTAGATGATTGCTGAAGCAAAGCGCAGATGTCTGCTGAACCAAAACGCAGATGTAAGCTGATGTATAAACGCTGATGTATGCTCTGATGTAGGCACTAACATATGCAGAATTAAAACGCAGATATGGTGCAGAAGTAAGCTTGATGTAAGCGCCATAAACAACCTGATGTAAGGCTAATGTGAGCCCGGCAGAAGGCGGCCTGGACTAGCAGAGGAAAACGCTGATGTGAGCCCCTGCTGTGGGCGGCCAGATGGTACCAGATATGGCGATGAAGTATAGGCAATGCTATATATAGTGAAGGGGGGGTGTTGGTCGGTACCATAAAGGTGTAGGCTAGTAGCCAAGACAAAAAAAAATCCAGAAAGTCCCTTTTTAGGGCTCGAAGCAATGCTGTTTCTTCACACCCCCTCTCAGGCCAAAAAGGGTACCATGAGAGAAGATGAAGTATGCCAGGGTCCCACACAAACACAATGGCAGAAGGAAAGTATCCCCCTCTGGAATCAAAATTTGATAAAGTTAGAGAGCACGATCGTGATGGCAAAGGTGGTGTGGATGAGGTGATGTGCATGGGTTGATCGTCTCCCAAAGTATGATCTTGAACAGGATTCTCCACTAAGTAAGAAATCCCATTTCCTATGTGGTCCATATCAGAGTTTGGAGAAGCATCTTCTTGTGAGAAGAATTAGTCCTTCGGGAGTGCGAGTATATGATCCATGCTGTGTGCTCTCAAGGTCTTCAATCCCTTTGCTCACGATAGCTCTAAAACCATGTGAGGGCAAAAGGACGGAGGACAAGATATACGAGAGATTAGAGCAAAACCACATAGCATGAAATATGTGAGTGAATATATATAAAAAGGTGAGTGCAGATATGTACAAGAGCCCTCATATGAGAGGTGACTCTCAGCAGAAAGAAGACCAGTGCTGAAGCAGAGAAGACGTCGAAGCTCCAGCATGGTTGATGACGAAGGCTCTCGTCGATTTGAGGCAAAGCACTTCGAGGCGATACTGGCAGCGGAAAAAGGTAACGTCGATGACTATGATGGTGTATACCCGAAGCAGAGAGGGCTGCCGTCCCGAGTGGTGCAAGCTTTAGTGACACGGGTGCTGCGTACCTGAAGCAGAGAGGGCGGCTGTCCCGAAGTAGTAGAGAGGGCTGCCATCCCGATGTGCAGCAGAGAGTGCAATTCTTGGACCACACAAATATGGTTTTGCATCATCAGAAAACCATCTCAAATCAAATAAGATGGGATAGCAGTACCAATATTCAAATAAACCCAAATAAGCTGAAAATATATGTCCAAAGAATACATATCCCACATCCCTGACAAGTCTTGATGATAGGCTGTAGTCACTGCATGCACTTGAGGCGTGCGTGACAAAGCATCCGCTACCAAATTCTTCTTGCCTGGAGTATGCAAAATTTGAAAGTGGAAAATGGACAAGAAATTCTCACCTTAGATGCTTTTTTGAGAGTTTAGGCTGTGTGAGAAAGTGCCATAAACTTTGGTGATCTGTTTTAAACATCCCTGACAAGTCTTGATGATAGGCTGAAAATATATGTCCAAAGAATACATATCCCACATCCCTGACAAGTCTTGATGATAGGCTGTAGTCACTGCATGCACTTGAGGCCTGCGTGACAAAGCATCCGCTACCAAATTCTTCTTGCCTGGAGTATGCAAAATTTGAAAGTGGAACATGGACAAGAAATTCTCACCTTAGATGCTTTTTTGAGAGTTTAGGCTGTGTGAGAAAGTGCGATAAACTTTGATGATCTGTTTTAACCATGAATTGTGATGCCCTAAAAGATAATGATTCTATGTTTGTAACTCTTTCTCATAAAGCGGCTTTCAAAAGCCACTGCATGTCCCTCTTGATTCAGAACAGCCCCCAAACAATTTCCACATGCATCACATTCGACCACAAATGGTCTATGCAAGTCTGGAATAATAAGAACATTCCTTGAGATGATGGCAACGGCTTTCAAAAGCCACTGCATGTCCCTCTTGATTTAGAACAACCCCCAAACAATCTCCACATGCATCACACTCGACCACAAATGGTCTATGCAATTCTGGAATAATAAGAACAGGCTGTGAGATGATGGCGTCCTTCAACTTTTGGAAAGCTGGTCTTTCCGAATCGGACCAACGGAATGCAACTTTCTTCTTCGTTAAATCATGCAACAGAGAAGCCAAGAAAGCAAAGTGTCGAATAAATTGATGATAGTAAGAACATAAACCAATGAAGCTCCTGACTTGATGAACGTTTTGAAGCTTTGGCCAGACCTTAATAGCTTGAATCTTTGCAGAATCCATGCGTACACCATCTTTCGAAACAATATGTCCCAAATAATGGATCTCTGACAAGAAGAATTCACTCTTGTTTCCATCGATGAAAGGCTTGTGTTTCCGAAGCTCCTCAAAAACAATGGCGAGATTTTCCTTATGCTCAGCCTCACTATCTTTGAAAAGATAATAATATCATCAAAGAAAGTTCTTGTGAACTTGCGGTGAGGTCTAAATTTTGTCCATCATTCTAGTGAAAGTGGCGGGAGCATTTGTAAGACCAAATGGCACTACCAAATATTCATAGAGCCGAAATGATGTTCTAAAAGCCGTTTTGTGTAAATCTTGAGGTACCACTCTAATCTAATGGTAGCCACTCTTGAGATCAATGCGACTGAAACAAGTAACTCCCTCAAGCTTGTCAAGAATATCATCGACATCGATTTTGTGTATAAGGCAAAAGCCTCATGCTTTTCCTTTCCTCCGGACCTCATTGTCAAAGTGGCAAAGTCTAAAGAGAGAGAGAGAGAGAGAGAGAGAGAGAGAGAGAGAGAGAGAGAGAGAGAGCCTAGAGGAGAGGCTAGAGCCTAGCCTCTAGGTACTAGGTAGTAGGCCCTAGAGGGTGGGACTTGGGAGAGGGAGAGAGGTAGGGGAGAGAGAGAGAGAGCTTGAGCCTTGAAAGTTGAGGCTTGAGCCTTGAGCCTTGAGCCTTGAGACTTGAGAGAGAGAGAGAGCTTGCCGCTTGAGGCTTGAGCCTTTAAGGCTTAAGTCGAGAGAGAGAGAGATTGAGAGAGAGCTTGAGCCTTGAGAGAGAGAGAGAGAGAGCTTGAGAGCTTGGGCGTGAGCCTTGAATGATAAGAGAGGAAGAGACCTTCGGAGCTCTTATACAAGGGCCAAGGCTCTAGCATGGAGGTGAAAGCCTAGGCCCTAAAGGGATCCAAGGGCCAAGGCCATGTGGCCCATGGCACATGTGACACACACGAAAAAACGACTACAACAAACGGGAGACACACGCGAAAAAACGGGCAAGAGAGGGGAGAGAGAGAGAGAGAGAGAGAGAGAGAGAGAGAGAGAGCTTGAGAGAGAGCTTGAGCCTTGAGAGAGAGAGAGAGAGCTTGAGAGCTTGGGCGTGAGCCTTGAATGATAAGAGAGGAAGAGACCTTCGGAGCTCTTATACAAGGGCCAAGGCTCTAGCATGGAGGTGAAAGCCTAGGCCCTAAAGGGATCCAAGGGCCAAGGCCATGTGGCCCATGGCACATGTGACACACGAAAAAACGACTACAACAAACGGGAGACATGCGAAAAAACAGGCGCAAAAAAACGATCAAAAACAGGCAAAGAAAAAAATGGTAAAAAACGGGCATTTTTTCAAGTCCGTTTCGCTGATGTCCGGTATGAAATGGTATGGTGGTCGACATCCGATTCATTTCGCTGGACTGAAACGTCCGTCAACGTGAAAAACGTTTTGCATCTGTTTCGCACTGCACGTTTCGAACCGTCTCGTACTTTACGTGCCTGTGCTGCGGTACGCGTCTTGCAGACAACTATGCATCGGGTATAACATTTACACTCGGTTTGGCATCTTGCACATTCTTTTTGATTTTCTGGGGACATTGAGCTTTCATGTGATCTTTGCTCCCACAATTGAAGCACTTCCCCTCTCTCATGCAATCAAAGATATGCTGTCTGGACAGCTTAGGATCATCCTTTTTACCCCTCGGTTTCTTTTCTGAGACCCCTTTTGCATCCTTGGACTCATGAGGCATAAACTTAGGTGGCTTTCCACCCTTTTTCTGCTCATTTTCAGCTCTGAGTTTTCCTTTGTATGAGTTGAATTCTTGTCTTTTTGATGCTCCCTTGCCATGCAACTCCTCAGAAATAGTTGCTGAGTATATGAGCTCCTGTAAAGTGTTGTGGGGGTACACTGCAAGGCTCTTTTGAATGATTCGTTGCAGCATTGACTTAAACTTTCTTTTCTTCTCGTCCTCACTAATGGTCATGAAAGGTGTGACTTTGAGAAGAATCCGCCAAAAATTTGAATCATAAGAGGAAACGGATTCGCCTTCATCCTGTGTTAGCCAATCCCATTCCTTTCGTACATCCTTCTCAAAGTGAGGAGGAAGGAACTGATCATAAAATTGCTCTTTTAAAGCACTCCTTGTACGGGTAGCCCCTTGCATCTCTAAAGTGCCCTCGGGCAAGAGTTTCCCAGCACGATTCTCTTCATGTCAAGGTGAACACGCACCAAGCTTTGCCATCCACCAATCACTTGCAGTCTCTTTAAGATGCATACCCACATGCCTGAGCATAGATTTCTCGGTAAATTTCTCAGTGCAAAAGGCTATTTCAAACTGCCTTATGAAAGCAAGCGCCTTGGTAGTATCCAACTTCCATCATAGCTCTCAAATTTAATGTCCTTGTCCCCTGACTTGAACTCTTTGGCCTTCTTGCTATGATGGACTTCCCGACGCTCTAATACATCCTCCTCCTCGTCATGTCTATGATGGCGATGATGCCCAGATCTAGGGCTGATTTCCTGTGTAACACCTTCCACTCTGGATGGAACTTTAGGAGCAGGATCATACCTAGAAGGTGGAGACACCATCGACAATGCATGAAGATCTTATGCATCTCTCAAATGGGCTGCAAACCCATCGACAATGCATGAAGATCTTATGCATCTCTCAAATGGGCTGAAAACCCCTCATCATCCCCACGAGCTGCATGTCGATGTACATCATCTCTTCAGGCTGCATGCCCCCTCATATCTGTTGCATGGGCTGCAAGCCCTCTCAAAACACTTGCTCAGGCTGCATGCCCACTTACACCACTTGCTCGTGTTGCGGTTTGCATGCCCTCTCACAACATCATCGGAGTTCCCTTCACGGGATAGCCTGCGAGGCTGTCCTGTGAAGACCCACTTGCCCTCATCATCGGAAACAACTTCGCCACGGCTTTTTAGATAAGCAACAGCCAACTCTCGAGGTTTGTCGATTCCCATATGTTGGGCAATTGCATCAAAAGTGACCACATCAGCCTTCACATGAGACTTTGATTCTATGACCCTCTGTACATCAAGTTCTCTCTGCAAAGCACGGAGCTCCTCAAGCTCATACATCAAGGCATCAATATCCCGCTAATCCTCAGCCCTGGCAGATAACGGTGGATCGTTACCCGCCGCCAAAGCCCCAACATGATCCCTGTCTCTATCTTTTTCCCGCATGCGGAGAATACGGGTGATAGAGTCCTCCACAGAATGATCAGACTGGCTGGCCATAATGTATATTTCAGCTTTTCAGAAAGAAATGAATTTTTCGTGCCCCGGAATCGCTCTCTACCAGTTCCCCCAAGTATGATACCAAATAGACTGCAAGGGTGCAACAGTGCCCCTACACAGACAGGAGGGCATTCCACATGCTCACTGCCGCTTAAACCAAAGGTAACCTCTTTCGAGGCACGACAATAAGACGAGCGCTACCTCAAAATCCCAACCGTCTCTCACGGAAAGCCAGGCTCTGATACCAATGTAAACGGAAGGGCAACTGAACACAGAAAATCTAATTCAATCACGAAATCTGAAAATACACAAGCATGCCAGATATAACAAGATGACAAATGTACACCACATTAGGGGCTAGAAGATGGGTTGACCCCCTGACCCCCCCCGGGACAACTCAACATCATCATCTTCTTCCTGGCTCATAGAGCAAGTCTACCAGCCCTCAAAGGCTGTTTTCAGCAGTCAACCAGCCCTCAATAGCCTCAGAAGAAAGCGACCAGCAATTGTACACACGCTTGCAAACCCCCGGTCGGAAGGAAAACTGTCTAGATGCCCACGACCAGCTCTTCCTCTCTGTTTTTAACCTCTGTCCAGCCTCTGTTCAAGCTGTAAAACAGATGGCCAGCAGTGGAGAACATGTAGAAGGTGTCGGCCAGCACCTCCCGGTGAACTTCAGTCGCAATGGATGACTGTAGAAGCTTGCCAACAGGCTGAAAACCAGCCGACCAGCCCTCATGCACCCTGAAAAGCATGTGCCTCTGTCCAATCTGGAGTTTTTCTCAATAATGCTGAAAATAGCCCACACGTGTGCTTTTTTGGTCCCCAGAAAGGGGGCGCCTACATGAAGGAGGTCCAAATAATGTCCAGTGCCTAGTTTTTGGCCGCCACGTGAGTTTCATGCATGTATCGTGATGCCCACAATAGAGTTCTTGCTTGCGGTGATAGAGGAGAGCGGTTTCAGATTTCTCGCTCAGTACGACAGGGCTGCCCATTAGCCCCTCTATTATATATCATAGTTGCAGAGGCCATGAGCATCTTTCTCTGCTCCACTGCTGGTATTTCAGGATTGAGGTTGCCTCTTCGTAGTCCTGAGGAGTTGGTTGACTCTGAGTTAGCTGATGACACAACCCTGTTTTTGGAGGCTTCACATATATGCTTATGTTCCTTCCGGGTAGCACTAGAGGAGTTCTGTTTGGCAGCAGGGGCACTCATTAATTGGCACAAATCTGTTGGTTTTTGGGTTAGTGATTCACCGAGAGTTGATTGGGGTGTAGAGCTTGGTTTTACTTGGATCAGCAGAGGATGCACTGCTAGATATTTGGGATGCCAAGTTGGGATTGATATTTCTCCTGCACAGCAGTTTGCTCCGGTACTTATGAGTATCCGGAAGAAGCTCCTCCATTGGAGCTCCAAGAGATTAGATTTAGCCTTCAGAGCTTTGGTACTTATGAGTATCCTGAAGAAGCTCCTCCATTGGAGCTCCAAGAGATTAGATTTAGCCTCCAGAGCTTTGGTGGCTAATCAAGTTTTGCCTGCCTCAGCTTGGTTTATTGCCTCTTGTTGGTGCTTCTCTCGTGCGTGCATTGGCCAGTTTGCTCCGGTACTTATGAGTATCCGGAAGAAGCTCCTCCATTGGAGCTCCAAGAGATTAGATTTAGCCTCCAGAGCTTTGGTGGCTAATCAAGTTTTGCCTGCCTCAGCTTGGTTTATTGCCTCTTGTTGGTGCTTCTCTCGTGCGTGCATTGGCCAATTGCGGAGATTGATATGCAATTTTCTTTGGTCAAGCTTGGATGGCACCTCAGACACTCGTGCCAGGGTAGCTTGGCTCATAGTTATTCAGCCCAAAAGAAAGGGGGTACTTGAATATTATCGATCCGGATGTTCAGTGCAGGGCGTTGCTTTGCAAACTTTGGTCAGAGGTTTCCTACCAGGCACTGAACATCCAGATGTACACTTAAGGTATGGAGAGACTGGATGCCCAACACATGTTTTTTGTTCACAGAGGCTGATATTAGGGCACCATCTTCCCCTCTTATTGCAGCCATTGTCAGAGCATGGAGAAGCATGAGATTTTTTTTTGCGACAAAGGCCACCAATAATCAGTGGAGATTAGTTTTCGGTGTAGCACCTTCCTGTCCTAGATGTGCGGCAGATTCTGAGTCCGTACAGTGTTGTCTTTGGAGATGCAACATTGCATAGGAGATTTGGGGTCATGTAGCCCAACTTATGGGCAAATTGAGTGGCTGAGCCATGCATGTGACTTGGGGGGCAGTTGCTTGGCTCTCCCAGTCGGGTCCGCAACTTTTTTATGAGGGCAGTGGTACAGATTCTGTTTTTTCTCATTCGTAGAGATATTGCCCAGCATGGTTTATTGCAGGATGTTCCTCACTCTGATTATACACCCCCTAGACAGAGGATTGACACCAGTTGGGAGATTATTGCCAGTATTATAGCATGGCAGATCTGGAGAGCTAGATGCATGGAGGCTATTGAGGGTGTCCAGATTTTTGGGTCTCAGTGCATTAGTAGTACTATATGGGGTGATATCATCCACACTCTTATGGCTACTTGGGCTCGCATTCAGGGGCCCTCTCGTTCTGCGCAGGCGAAGCGTGTGATATTTATGCGAGAATGGGACCATGGCATCTTCTTTTCCTCTAGTACCACAGGTGTTACATGGCATCATGATGCTCCTCAGTGGTTGTAATCACCTTACATATTGGGGTGATTCTACTCTCTTCCGGCTTATAGCTGTGATTGTTGTATGTTTTTCTCATACTTAATAGAAGTCTCTTTCTGAAAAAAAGAAAAAAAGTCTTGCTCAATGTGTACTCACTTATAAGTTGTCCGGTCACTTATAAGTGAGTGTGAACCTGCACCAATAATTATTAACATGTGAACTCATAAAGCTGTAAATTGAGTTTTTGGGAATACTTACCACTTGCAAAACACATGTAGATCACCTGTCAATCCCAAATAGGTGTGCACATACACGTCCACAGGGAGCCCAGGCGTCCCCTGACAGAAATCTTAGGCATTGTCCAGGCAAACAAGACAAGTCATCCAAAGAAAAATTCAAAGTAATGCACACACATGAGTCCAATTATATTGGAAGAAACACCCATCTACTCAGTTGTATCCGATAAAATGTCTAGGACTCATGATCCTTCGGGAACCTTCCCATAACATAAAAACAAAAGATCTCCAAGATAGCTAGTGCTCTGAGAGAATTTCATCATGTCAGGCTTCATGGGCCGTAGTTGTACACCATGTTAGGCCCCACAAGGCACACATGTACTATCATGTAAGGCTATACCAGCCATACATGTACTGTCATGTCAGGTTGCATATGCACATAGACACACCATGCCAGGCTACACATGCCACACATGTACTGTCATGTCAGGCTACACATGCCACACATGTACTGTCATGTCAGGCTGCATATGCCACACAGACACACCATGTTAGGCTACACATGCCACACATGTATGTCATGTGAGCTCCACATGCCACACATGAACATTAGAAAAGAATAGAAGCTGTAAGGAAGTTTTTGACAGAGTTTAGGAGAGAGAGAGAGAGGGAGAGTAGAGAGTCTAGGCCCTAGAGGGCCAGACTTGGGAGGGGGAGGGAGGTAGGGGGGAGAGAAAGAGAGAGAGAGAGAGCTTGAGAGCTTCAGCCTTGAGCCTTACTGTTGAGGCTTGAACTGAGAGAGAGAGAGAGAGAGAGAGAGCTTGAGGCTTGAGAGAGGGAGAGAGAGCGCTTGAGAGAGACTTGAGAGCATGAGAGAGAGAGAACTTGAGAGAGCTTATACAAGGACCAAGGTGAAGGGAGCCTGAGCCACGTCCCAAACGGCTACAAAAAACGGGCGGAAAAAGCAGATAAAAAATGGGCGGAAAAAAACAGTCCAGAAGGTGTAGGTTTTTTTTCCAGGTTCGTTTCGTTTCGCTACCGTACCGTACAATGCAGTACGAAACGTATGTTTTGTTTTATTTGGAAGCAACGAATCACGAATCGAAAAAAAAACGTTTTGTTTTGGTCATTTCGTTTCGTCCCATACTTTACGTGCGGTTGATGCAGTACGTGTCCCGCAGACAACTATGCATGCGAGCGCGCGCGCGCACACACACACACACACACGTGCGTGCACGCAGGCGCGCACATTCACACACACGTGCGTGCACGCAGGCGCGCACATTCACACACAAGCAATACCATAATCCCAACAAACAATTACATCTCTCCATCTGCCATGTAGACTGAATGGAATAGAAGGCAAGACCTTCTTAGTCCTCTTGCTTCGAGAATTCCAACACCTAAAGGGGAGGCATGTCCTAGAAAAAACCCCGAACCACAAGTGATGATCATCTACTGTAAAAATGTACCAGTGGCGTAGTGGTTAGGTATAGCTACATCAATATGTGCAATCCGCACTGACTCTCTCTCTCATATACAGGGTAGATGTCTCTCTCTCATCATTTGGGAGACACTTAAAATTCTTCCAATGAAGTACTGTTGCTGTTGCGCATATCTCCTAGCTTGGCCACCACATATACCCTACTGCACCGAGGGGTCTGCCAAGATCATCTCTGATAAAGTCATTCCATATGGCATATAGTAACGGGCTGCCTGTCAATCTTATCTATAGAGCTTGGGGCTCTATGACGTTAAAATATCCACATACTGCTCCAAGTTTGGATAATGGAAGTTTGGATAATGGAAGGGATCAGTGGAGGGTAGAAGGCAGTAATTTGCCTGAGAGTCTCTCTCTCTCTCCTCAGATATAGGGTAGATGCCTCTCTCTCATGATCTAGAAGACACTTAAAAATTCTTCCAATCAAGAACTGTCGCTGATGCAAATCTCTCCTAGCCTGGCCACTACATATATCCTACTGCACCGAGGGGTCTGCCAAGATCATCTCTGCTAAAGTTGTTCCACATAATAATGGGTTGGGTGTGCTAAAGTTGTTCCACATAATAATGGGTTGGGTGTCAATCTCATCTATAGAGCTTGGGACTCTATAGAGTTTTGATAATGGAAGAGATTAGTGGGGAGGGTAGGGGGCAACGCTCTTAGGGACACATCTATATGGTAAATGAAGAAATTCTTCCACGGCTCAGTACCAAGAAACCACCCGACTTGCAAAGTAGAGCCATGCACTGGATCATGTTGGCCCAGCCACAGGATCTGCCTCAAACATGGCGGGAGAGTCCCCCCCATCACCTCATCCTGTCACCCAAGCACTCATAGGGTGTTGGAGGGATGAGAGGGGGCTAAGATTGATTATTGAATATATATCATATTTTTCCAAGGACACAATCAGCATGTGGGATATAGCTCAGCCATGTGTTAGCATGAGGCGACAGCTTTCCAATACCCCGTTGGCAGAATGCTACACACGCACACTCTCCACGATGATTCAGAGGTTTGCCAGATCTGGTGATGATTCCTGGCAGCCAGCACACAGCCCCGCCTCAACCAACATTTACACATGGCAAACTGGTTCTGACGCGGTCATTGGTCACACCAAATGGCAGCGTCAACCATTCGGGTCAACGGAATTGTGCCATGCTTAAAACCAGCTGCCTTCTAGACCCCAAGCTCTAATAGCACTGTTGGCCTAGCCACATGATCCGCCTTAGACACGATGGGAGAGTTCCCCCCATCAACTAATCCCGTCACCCACTCACCCAAACGGTGTTGGAGGGATGAGAGGGGCCTAAGCTTGATTTTTTCAGGAAGCTTTTTCGTTTTGCTTTTCATGGATTCGCAAAGAACCAGGTATTCTCTATGCTTGTGTGATGAGTTTGATTTGATGCATTCTCGAAGGTATTTTTCCATGCCATGCCTAAGTTTGCATCTTAGACAAAAGTTCATCCTTTTTAGGGTTCTACTGTCATGTTAGGAAGCACATGAATTCTGAGGTAGGAGAATTATACGAGTGAGATGTACAAGTCTGAAACCCCCAAAAAACCTAGTCTAAAATCCCTTTTATTCCCATAGAAACCCTAGAAAAAACCTCTATCTCATATGCGAGTGTAGAGATGCTTTGTGCAGGCGGGTATGATGGAGGATGCGGATAGAAGGTAAGGCTGCACAGTCACTTGCACAGGCCGTACAGGCACGTGGCTTGCTATACAGCCATGTCAGCACGCTGTACAAGCCACATCATCAAGCCATATGGCAGCATATAACAAAGCAACCGACAGAGGTGGGTGTATCTGCCGAAGAAGGCGACCAACACTGGGGGGAGGTAGGTCTACGCATGCATGGGCAGAAATGGGGCATGCCAAAAAGGATGTGTGTGTGGGCAGTTAAAGTTGAGCACATCTAAATAGAGATTTGTCATCGACTCTGTGTTGGACCGAAGAGCAAGTTCACCTACAAGGTGGACATTGGTGAAGCTATTGGAGGGATTGGCTTGGTACGCGGGTGGAGGTGCAATGCAAGTAATAGTGTTTTCTTACAAGTTTATGACCTTATATAGGCTCTCTATATGGTGGGGTCTCCTATTTACCTCGAATGATGGGGCTTCTTCTTTAAATCCTTGTGTCTTAGAAGGATCTCACAGAGGGGGAGCTGTTGGAGGGATGGTCGCTTGGGGCCTGGTACACGGGTGCGGGTGCAATGTAGTTGATGTGCTCTAATTGGTGTGGCCTCCCAAGGCTGTGGTGCTTTTGGTGCTGTGTATGTGTTTTGTTTTCCATTAGATGCAAGGTCTCTATGTCTCCATAGCTCCATAAAGAAAAGGCCGAGGCACCGTTGGTCCTAATCCTAGATAGTGGCCAAAGACCTCTTGAAAGAGGCAATGAAATTTCACTGGATCTCTTCTATACGGAGGCCTTCGTGAGAGGAACCGTCGAGAAATCTTCACGTACCATAGCCTATCATGCCCTTGCTCTACTAGTCACTCGCCTTAATATCTCCAATGTGATTGTCGGGTGTGACATGCCGAAGCTCTGGGAGTGTTCTTTCAGCCCTAAGCACTACATAGGAACTCTTGATGCAAGAACAATCAATATAGACAGAGAATAGAGAGAGAGAGAGAGATGGCTGATTATTCAATATATCATTTAGTACAAAAAGGTACAAGTCTCTGGTTGCCATTAGCAACCCCAAAAATCATGTCTATTGATCTATCTCCATACGGGAGAGATATCTAACAATGAGCAATGTGATGCTTATATGTTTCATGCTGCTATACATTAGGGAGTATGATAGGTATGATAAAGTTTGATTCAGCTCATACATGGCCATTGTTGCATTCTTTCTAGCTTGTAGCTGCCATGAATGTGCATAATGTTGAGAAAACGTGGTGCTCATGCTAGATCAAGTGTGTGGAGGAAAAGAACTCACAAAATACAAGAACAATATCTTGCTTATTAAGTTGTTTATGAATACAACTAGGCCTTGCTCGATACAAAATGCCTCATAGCTCCACCTTTAAATAGATGAGCTAGTGGACCTTAAGTCCATTCACACTCACACCCTTCTCTTCCCCTTCTACATAACCTTAGTCTCTTAATTCCCCCCCTCAATACCAACTATGAAAGAATGGAATGTTGGGTTTTATGCTGTGTATGCGCCCAGAGGAGTGCTAGTGATCATCAGTAGATTATTGGGGCACTTTTTACTTCAGTTAGTGGAGGTTTTTTCCCCCAGTTTAGCTTAGTTTCACTTATATGCAGTTTATAGGTGTTTTGGTCCACCCGGCACATTTCATGACCGGACATGTGAACACATCTCTTTAGGTCACTTATTATGTGGCTATTGTACTTCACATTTTGATCAGCTGAATACACTAAAGTCGTGTTCTCTCTCTGTTGGTCTCCACGCCTGTTTGCAGCATCTCCAAACCCTAACTCTAACACTCCTTTGGCCTTGACTTGGTATTAGAGCAGTGTTGGCCTGCCATTGCCCTGCTTATACACAGTCGCTTTCTGTTACTGTCCGTACTGCACTATCCGTACATCTCTCCGTACACTGTGCGCTGTCTGCAGAGTAACCGTACAGCTGCCGACTGTACCTGTTCGCTTGCAGCTGCCGTACCTGTTCGCCGCCGTTAGCAGGAGTACTGAAGCATTCCGTACAGCCCGTACAGTCAGCGCCGATTGCATCTTGTCAGTGCCGACTGCATCTTGTCAATGCCGACTGCACTTGTCTCAGCGCCCGTACCTGCTCCGTACATCTGTACTTGCTCCGTACAGTCAGCGCCGAGTGTACTTGTCAACGCACGTCAACCGGCCTCGAACTGCACTGGTCGATTGTATTCAGTCGACTGCTTCTGTACCCGTACTGTACTTGCCTGCAGTGTATCCGTACTGTACCTGCCTGCAGTGCACAGTACCTGCAAAGTATCTGCCTGCAGTCGCCTTCAGTCCTGTGAAGTACAAGTCGACTGTACCTGCACAATACAGTCAACTGTACGTGTTCTTTTGGTGGACTGTACCTGCATAGGTACCACAACCTGCTCAGTCAACCTGTGGTATCGACTGCTTCTGTACCCGTACTGTACTTGCCTACAGTGTACCCGTACTGTACCTGCCTGCAGTGTACCTTCACAGTATCTGCAAAGTATCTGCCTGCAGTCGCCTTCAGTCCTGTGAAGTACAAGTCGACTGTACCTGCACAATACAGTCAACTGTACGTGTTCTTTTGGTGGACTGTACCTGCATAGGTACCACAACCTGCTCAATCAACCTGTGGTAAGCATTAAAAATTTTGTTTTTTGGGCAATACTATTTTCTCTGTGAAAATCTACAGGCACTACAGGCAGACTTTCTAGCAAAGAAGTCTACAGGTTTTTTGCACAGTTTTGGGTGCAGTAAATTTGGGCATTTTTGGGGCATTTTGGCATTGTGTACGCCATTTGTTGCTCTACTCAGTCATTGGTGCATTGAGCTGCACATTCAGAGGATTGAGATTGCAAGCATATTTGGGTGAACTGTATTCAGTGGAGTATTGTTTTTTTCAGGGTTCTTGCTATTGGGTTTTTTTGATACACAGGTACAACATTGTGCGTAGGCATAATGGCAAATCAACAGCAAAGTGATGTATTCACGTATTTGTCTAAGGAAGACAAATTGGACGGCACGAACTACTCCTTGTGGAGTTTTATGCTGAAAAATGTGCTTGTGGCAAAAGGTCTTTGGGATTTTGTTAGTGGTGATGAACCACGTCCAGGTCCATTGGCTCCAGAGACTCCTCCTCAAGGGGGTGCTCGTGGACGAGGACAACAGGTACAGGCTCCAGGGCAGCCATTGCCTGTACAAAGAACAAATGCTCAAAAGACATGGGATGCCAGGGATGCACAAGCTTTGTCACTCATTGCATTGTCAGTACAGAGGTCTATTATACCTCATATTCGTTCACAGAATGCATGGGTGACTTTGGAGCAGATGTATGTTGCTCGTAATGAGGCTAGCATCTCATTTTTGAAAAGAGAGCTGGAAAATCAGAAAATGAATGAAGGAGATGATATGTCTAGCCACTTAAACAAGCTGCAGGATTTGAGAGAGCAACTCATCAATGTGGATGAGATTATTCCTGAGACACAGCTTGTGTCCACCATCTTGCACTCTTTGCCAAGATCTTACTTGGCTTTTCATACCTCTTTGAACCTCAGCATGAGGAATGCTGTTGAACCCCTCAAGTATCAGGAACTTGTTGCTCTCTTGCTACAAGAAGAGCAAATGAGGAAGAATATGAATATGAACACAAATGCTGAACAAGCATTTACTACAGGTCAAAAGGGGAAAGGAAAAACTCAGCCAAAGAGTTCAAATCAGAATTCAGGTGATGGTGGTTCTTCACAGGATACCAAGAAAGGTGATGGACAGCCCAAGAAGAAGGGCAAATGTCATTACTGTAAGAAGCCAGGTCACTACATCATTGAATGTAGGAAGAGGATTGCCAAAGAGAAGGCAAAGGAAGCTGGCATGTCTGTTAATGATGCTTCTAAAGCTCCTCCAGAGACTGCTTCTTTTGTTGAGGACAGGGATTATTGTTTTTATACATGCAGCTATGATGCCTCTTGGTCTTCACAGGCACTCAGTATGACAGAGCATGCATGTACTTGGTATTTTGATAGTGGTGCCTCAAAGCATATCACATCTCGCAGGGATTTGTTTAGTCATGTTGGCCCTGCCCCTGTTGGCAAAACTGTTCAGTGTGCCAACAATGCTTCATATCGAGTTCGTGGCATTGGGGAGATTCAGCTTATAGCCATTGATGGCTCCATTCTCCGCCTTACAGATGCCTTATATGTACCAGGGATAAAGAAGAATTTGTTGTCCATTTCTTCTTTAGCACATTGTGGTATGCAAGTCCACTTTGATGATGATAAATGCATGGTCAGAGACAAAGCTATAATGCCTTGACCTTAATGCTTATTGGTACATTATGTCATGGACTTTATCAGTTGGATGCATTTCAGCCAGTGGATCAGTCTGCTTATAATGCATTCACTCTTACTCCAGCTATGGTTGATGCGGAGTTATGGCATGCTCGCATGGGGCATGTAAATTTTGGTAGTCTTATGCTTATGCAGCGACATAACATGTTTACAGATCTACCTCTCATGGAGAAGCCTCCAGATCACATTTGTGAAGGATGTATTTTGGGAAAAATGCATAGGTTCTCCTTCCCACGTGATCAGGCTCTAAGAGCAACTGCAAAGTTGCAGCTTATACACAGTGATCTTTGTGGTCCCATGCAGACGAAGTCATTAGGTGGTTGCTTCTATTTTGCAACATTTATTGATGACTTCTCTCGTATATGCTGGGTCTATCCTTTGACACAGAAATCACAGGTATATGATGCATTTTTAGCCTTTGTAGCACTTGCTGAGACAGAGTCAGGATGCAAGGTTAAGACTCTCCGTTCTGACCGAGGGGGGGAATATATGTCACACATGTTGAATTCCTTTCTTGGGAGTAGAGGTATAAAACATCAGTATACTACTCCTTTACTCCACAGCAGAATGGGGTTGCAGAAAGGAAGAATCGGTCACTCATGGAGATGGCCAGATGTATGCTAAAGGCAAAAAGGCTACCACATATCTTTTGGGTGGAAGCTGTCATGTGTGCTTGTCATATTTTGAATCGATGTCCCACAAAGGCATTGGTTTCCATTACTCCTTTTGAGGCTTGGCATGGGCGCAAGCCTTCTGTATCGCATTTCCGTATCTTTGGGTGTCTTGCATATGTACACATACCCAAAGAATTGAGGAGGAAGCTGGATGATAAAGCCACAAAATGCATTTTTGTTGGGTATAGCCGTGAGAGCAAGGGCTACCGGTTATATAACCCACTATCCAGGAAGATATTCACTAGTCGGGATGTGATTTTTGATGAAAAATCAGAAATATCCATGGCTGGTTATGAGGCAAATCAGGCTGAAAATGATGTGTTTGAAGGTCTACTACCTATGGAGTTTCATTCCACAGTTGGTGATCCAACTCATGGGGGTACAGGACAGCCAGCAAATGATGAAGGTGGTGCAGAAATTCAGCAGCACATTGAGCCAGAAGCTGAACCAAATATGGGGTAGCAGGCACCACAGGTCAGACACATAACCTAGATGGTATTTGAGGACATTACAGGACAGCCATTTAGGGGGTCCTCTTGCTGGTCGTACTCGTAGGGAGACACGGACCAATGAGCATGCACACATCATGGATTTGAATTTGGTTATGGCAGCCAGTTTACAGGATGATGATGAGCCTGATTCATTTGTGGATGCACGAGATAATGTGCATTGGAACAAAGCTATGCAGGATGAGCTTGATTCTATTAAAAGGAATCAAACATGGGATTTGGTTGATTTGCCCAAAGGCAAGAAAGCAATTGGTACTAAATGGGTCTATAAGTTGAAAAGACATGCAGATGGATCCATTGACAGGTAGAAAGCCCGTCTAGTTGCAAAGGGCTATGCACAGAAAAAGGGCATTGATTATGAGGAGACATTTGCTCCTACATCCCGTATGTCGACACTTAGGTGTGTCATTGCATTGGCTGTACATCGTGGTTGGGTTGTTCACCAGTTGGACATAAAGACTGCATTCCTACATGGGGACCTCCAGGAGGAAGTTTATGTATTTCAGCCCATGGGTTTTGCAGAACATGGTCATGAGGGGAAAGTATGCAGGCTGAAAAAGGCCTTGTATGGTTTGAAACAAGCTCCACGAGCTTGGTATGCAAAAATAGATGCTTTCATACTCACTCAGGGATTTGTGAACAGTCCATCAGAAGCCACTCTGTATGTAAAGAAAGAAGAGACAGATCTGCTGGTCATCAGTCTTTATGTGGATGATCTCTTGCTCATGGGATCAAATGATGACAAAATTGCAGCTTTTAAAGAGATACTGCAACAGACATTTGACATGTCTGACTTGGGGCTTGTACACTACTATTTGGGCATACAGTTTGTGCAGGATAACAGAGACATTGGGTTGTTGCAATCACGGTATGTTGCTAAACTTCTGGAGAAGTTTAAATTTCAGGATTGCAAGCCTATTAGTACTCCTATGGAGCCTGGGATGAAACTGTCACTACAAGATGACAGTATTTCCTTTGATGCCACTACATATGCTCAGGATGTTGGGTGCCTTATTTACTTGTGTAATACAAGGCCAGATATTCAGTATGCAGTCTCTCAGTTGAGCAGATTCATGCACAGCCCGCGGTTGTCACATTGGCAAGCTGTGAAGCATGTATTCCGTTATTTGCAGGGTACCTTGTCTCTTGGATTGCTTTATCCTGAGGGGGGTGACATGCAGTTATACGCTTACAGTGATTCAGATTGGGCTGGTGATTTTGATACCAGACATTCCACTAGTGGAAATTGTTTCTTTCTTGGCTCTTCATGCATTTCTTGGCTAAGCAAGAAACAGACCACAGTGGCCACTTTGTCTTGTGAGGCAGAGTACAGAGCAGCCTACACTACTACTGTTGAGTGTGTTTGGCTGCGTCGTCTCATGACTGATATGGATATTTCAGTGGAGGAGCCTACACCTATCTATACTGATAGTCAGAGTGCCATTGCTGTGGCCAGGAATCCTGTGTTTCATGCTCGCACGAAACACATTGAGATTCACTATCATTTTGTTCGGGAGAGACTCCAGGCAGCAGGAGATATTAGTCTGATCTACTGTCCTATAGATCAGAATGTGGCAGACATCTTCACCAAGGCATTACCACGTCGGAAATTCGAAGCATTCCGCAGTGCTTTGAATTTGTTTCCTTTTGGTGGATGATGTACAGTGATCACATATCACTCCAGGGGGGTTTGTTGAGTTTTATGCTGTGTATGCACCCAGAGGAGTGCTAGTGATCATCAGTAGATTACTGGGGCACTTTTTACTTCAGTTAGTGGAGGTTTTTTCCCCCAGTTTAGCTTAGTTTCACTTATATGCAGTTTATAGGTGTTTTGGTCCACCCGGCACATTTTATGGCCGGACATGTCAACACATCTCTTAGGTCACTTATTATGTGGCTATTGTACTTCACATTTTGATCAGCTGAATACACTAAAGTCGTGTTCTCTCTCTGTTGCTCTCCACGCCTGTTTGCAGCATCTCCAAACCCTAACCCTAACACTCCTTTGGCCTTCATGGAATAGGTGGTACTGGACATAGGATGCCTTTATAACATTAGGCGTACAAGGTTTGGAATATAGGTGTAATTACATTGAGATTTAAAGCAATTTCTCAGCAGAGGTAGAGGCTGATACAAAGTTTGCCTCTGACTCTTTGTTAGAACATTTAGAAGTGATATGTCCCGTTTGTTTACATTTGTTACATTTCATTTTGTTGGGATATTTTATCCAACAATTATTTGCCAAATGACCCATCTTTTTGCAATGGGCACATCTTACTTTGATCACTTGATGTGACAAAGCTTGTTCGATAGTCGATGAAGTGGTTGCATTTGAAGATTTAGCTCCTCCCTTTGGCCTCTTTTTTTCATCAAGACAAGATTGAACGACTCCTTCGAGGGTGGGATTAGGTATGTTCTTCAGGGTGTTGACTAAGGTGGGGTACACCTTCTTGACTACTTTTAGCAAAACAGCCACTGCATCATCTTCATCCATTCTCGCATTCACTGATGCAAGTTGAGCCGTAAGGCCCTTCAAGTGAGAGATGAAGGCTCCAATGCCATCTCCCTCTTTGAGTTCCAAGCTGAAAAATTCAATTTTGAGTGAGATCTTGGAATTCTTACCACGAGCTTCATAGAGCTTATCAAGCTCATCCCATTTCTCCTTTGCAGTCGGAAGCTGGTCCACATGGTGAATGAGAGCCTCATCAAGATGAAGCATGATGATGGCTTGTCCCCTCTCATCATCTTCAATATCTTCAGCCTTTGTTCGATCGATAACCTTAGTGCCGGAGATGAATGGCCAAAAGCCTTTGGACATCATCTTGTATTTGACAAGGACTTGCCAAGTGTAGAAGCTCTCTCCCGAGAACTTCTTGATTTGAGTGTTGTCCTTTGACATTGGGTATTGAAAGAGAGGTTATGAGAGAGTAATGGGCTGATTTATGAAGAAGAAAAAACCAAAAATTTATGATATTTAGGCTTAATTAGAAAGAGAGAGGCTTATGAGAAATCAAGTCAAGAATGTTGCATAAATAGGAGATTAAAATAGTAATTTCTATGGTTTAGCACTTAGGGTTTGTGCCCAATTACTAATTTTGATGGGGATTAGCTGCATTAGTGTTAAAGAACACTTTGGTTAGTGATTAAGATCACCATTAGTGTTTAAAAAACACAATTAGTGCTTAAAAGCACATTTTTAGTATCTAATGATACTTATTTTGGTGATTAGATTCACCTTTAGTGTTTAATAATACTCTTAGTGTTTAAAAACACTTTATAATAACTTCTCTTGCTGAATTAAAAGCTTCATTAGTGTTTAATCAACACTATTAGTGCTCATAAGCACACTTTGAAAAACTTTGAAAGCTTGAAGGTGATGTTGATGATGGAGCTTGATGAGTATGAGGCTTATGGATACCTCATGTGGTGCTTCTAAATCAAGATGTAGATCAGAAACAAGCTCTCATAACATCACTTGAGTGATTAGAGCAAGGAAGGAGGAGATTAGTGAAAAAAAATCACTATTAACAAGCTTGAGCAAGCTTTCATGGAGGAGAGAAATAGTAGGCGCCTGGTTTTTCTGGTGTAGCGCGCGCGTCAGTGTACTATTCAAGCTCAAACTTGAGCTGTGAATAGGGGATAGAGTGGGCTTCAAAAGCCCTCAAGTCCCATGGCTTATTATGGACTACACGCGGAGAATGGCTGTACGGATTGCTGCGCTGCAGAGAAGCTGCGCCTGCCTGTAAACAGAGCAATGCCGCGGCGAGATGATGACGTTTCAGCTCATTAGCTGTACGAATGTGTGCGCCGAGACCTTGTCTTGATTTCCCATGTTGAGATCTCCGACAGTTATGGCCTCCACGAGTTGGTAGAGCTCCTCCACTGCCAGGGAGTTGAGCTCCACAAGTAGAAGATAAGGGAAAAAATGGAAGAGAATGTTCAATCTACACCACAAGGGGCCTAATCAACCTAGGCTCTAGATACCATGTTGAGAAAACGTGGTGCTCATGCTAGATCAAGTGTGTGGAGGAAAAGAACTCACAAAATACAAGAACAATATCTTGCTTATTAAGTTGTTTATGAATACAACTAGGCCTTGCTCAATACAAAATGTCTCATAGCTCCACCTTTAAATAGATGAGCTAGTGGACCTTAAGTCCATTCACACTCACACCCTTCTCTTCCCCTTCTACATAACCTTAGTCTCTTAATACCCCCCTCTCAATACCAACTATGAAAGAATGGAATAGATGGTATTGGACATAGGATGCCTTTATAACATTAGGCGTATAAGGTTTGGAATCTAGGTGTGATTATATTGAGATTTAAAACAGTTTCTCAGCAGAGGTAGAGGTTGATACAAAGTTTACCTCTGACTCTTGGTTAGGACATTTAGAAGTGATATGTCCCGTTTGTTTACACTTGTTACATTTCATTTTGTTGGGATATTTGATCCAACAGTTATTTGTCAAATGACACACCTTTTTGCAATGGGCACATCTTACTTTGACCACTGGATGTGACAAAGCTTATTCGCTAGTCGATGAAGTAGTTGCATTTGAAGATTCAGCTCCTCCCTTTGGCCTCTTTTTTTCATCAAGACAAGATTGAATGACTTCTTCGAGGGTGGAATTAGGTATGTTCTTCAGGGTGGGGTACACCTTCTTGATTGCTTTTAGCAAAACAGCCACTGCATCATCTTCATCCATTCTCGCATTCACTGATGCAAGTTGAGCCATAAGACCCTTCAAGTGAGAGATGAAGGCTCCAATGCCATCTCTCTCTTTGAGTTCCAAGCTGAAAAATTCAATTTTAAGTGAGATCTTGGAATTCTTACCATGAGCTCCATAGAGCTTATAAAGCTCATCTCATTTCTCTTTTGCAGTCGGAAGCTGGTCCACATGGTGAATGAGAGCCTCATCAAGATGAAGCATGATGATGGCTTGTCCCCTCTCATCATCTTCAATATCTTCAGCCTTTGTTCGATCAATAACCTTAGTGCCGGAGATGAATGGCCAAAAGCCTTTGGACATCATCTTGTATTTGACAAGGACTTGCCAAGTGTGGAAGCCCTCTCCCGAGAACTTCTTGATTTGAGTGTTGTCCTTTGACATTGGGTATTGAGAGAGGTTATGAGAGAGTAATGGACTCATTTATGAAGAAGAAAAACCCAGAAATTTATGATATTTAGGCTTAATTAGAAAGAGAGAGGCTTATGAGAGTGTAACAACCCTAATCAAGTCAAGAATGTTGCATAAATAGGAGATTAAAATAGTAATTTTTATGGTTTAGCACTTAGGGTTTGTGTCCAATTACTAATTTTGATGGGGATTAGCTGCATTAGTGTTAAAGAACACTTTGGTTGGTGATTAAGATCACCATTAGTGTTTAAAAAACACAATAAGTGCTTAAAAGCACATTTTTAGTGTCTAATGACACTTATTTTGGTGATTAGATTCACCTTTAGTGTTTAATAACACTCTTAGTGTTTAAAAACACTTTATAATAACTTCTCTTGCTGAATTAAAAGCTTCATTAGTGTTTAATCAACACTATTAGTACTCATAAGCACACTTTGAAAAACTTTGAAAGCTTGAAGGTGATGTTGATGATGGAGCTTGATGAGTATGAGGCTTATGGATACCTCATGTGGTTGGCCACCGCTTCAAAATCAAGATGTAGATCAGAAACAAGCTCTCATAACATCACTTGAGTGATTAGAGCAAGGAAGGAGGAGATTAGTGAAAAAAAATCACTATTAACAACCTTGAGCAAGCTTTCATGGAGGAGAGAACCAGTATAGGCGCCTGGTTTTTCTGGTGTAGTGCGCGTGTCAGTGCACCATTCAAGCTCAAACTTGAACTGTTAATAGGGGATAGAGTGGGCTTCAAAAGCCCTCAAGTCCCATGGCTTATTATGGACTACACGTGGAGAATGGCTGTACGGATTGTTGCGTTGCAGAGAAGCTGCGCCTGCCTGCAAACAGAGCAATGCCGCGGCGAGATGATGACGTTTCAGCTCATTAGCTATACGAATGTGTGCGCCGAGACCTTGTCTTGATTTCCCATGTTGAGATCTCTGAGAGTTATGGCATCCACGAGTTGGTAGAGCTTCTCCACTGCCAGGGGGTTGAGCTCCACAAGTAGAAGATAAGGGAAAAAATAGAAGAGAATGACCTAATCTACACCACAAGGGGCCTAATCAACCTAGGCTCTAGATACCATGTTGAGAAAACGTGGTGCTCATGCTAGATCAAGTGTGTGGAGGAAAAGAACTCACAAAATACAAGAACAATATCTTGCTTATTAAGTTGTTTATGAATACAACTAGGCCTTGCTCAATACAAAATGGCTCATAGCTCCACCTTTAAATAGATGAGCTAGTGGACCTTAAGTCCATTCACACTCACACCCTTCTCTTTCCCTTCTACATAACCTTAGTCTCTTAATCACCAAACAAAGTGTTGTTTAACAGTAATGAAGCTAATCTCCATCAAAATTAGTAATTGGGCACAAACCCTAAGTGCTAAACCATAAAAATTATTATTTTAATCTCTTATTTATGCAACATTCTTGACTTGATTAGGGTTGTTGCACTCTCATAAGCCTCTCTCTTTCTAATTAAGCCTAAATATCATAAATTTTTGGTTTTTTCTTCTTCATAAATCAGCGCATTACTCTCTCATAACCTCTTTCATTACCCAATGTCAAAGGACAACACTCTAATCAAGAAGTTCTCGGGAGAGGGCTTCCACACTTGGCAAGTCCTTGTCAAATACAAGATGATGTGCAAAGGCTTTTGGCCATTCATCTCCGACACTAAGGTTATTGATCGAACAAAGGCTGAAGATATTGAAGATGATGAGAGGGCACAAGCCATCATCATGCTTCATCTTGATGAGGCTCTCATTCACCATGTGGACCAGCTTCCGACTGCAAAGGAGAAATGGGATGAGCTTGATAAGCTCTATGGAGCTTGTGGTAAGAATTCCAAGATCTCACTCAAAATTGAATTTTTCAGCTTGGAACTCAAAGAGGGAGATGGCATTGGAGCCTTCATCTCTCACTTGAAGGGCCTTATGGCTCAACTTGCATCAGTGAATGCGAGAATGGATGAAGATGATGCAGTGGCTGTTTTGCTAAAAGTAGTCAAGAAGGTGTACCCCACCTTGGTCACTACCCTGAAGAACATACCTAATCCCACCCCCGAAGAAGTCATTCAATCTTGTCTTGATGAAGAAAAGAGGCCAAAGGGAGGAGCTGAATCTTCAAATGCAACTACTTCATCGACTATCGAACAAGCTTTGTCACATCAAGTGGTCAAAGTAAGATGTGTCCATTGCAAAAAGGTGGGTCATTTGGCAAATAACTGTTGGATCAAATATCCCAACAAAATGAAATGTAACAAGTGTAAACAAACGGGACATATCACTTCTAAATGTCCTAACCAAGAGTCAGAGGCAAACTTTGTATCAGCCTCTACCTCTGCTGAGAAACTGTTTTAAATCTCAATGTAATCACACCTAGATTCCAAACCTTGTACGCCTAATGTTATAAAGGCATCCTATGTCCAATACCATCTATTCCATTCTTTCATAGTTGGTATTGAGGGGGGGTATTAAGAGACCAAGGTTATGTAGAAGGGTGTGAGTGTGAATGGACTTAAGGTCCACTAGCTCATCTATTTAAAGGTGGAGCTATGAGGCATTTTGTATTGAGCAAGGCCTAGTTGTATTGATAAACAACTTAATAAGCAAGATATTGTTCTTGTATTTTGTGAGTTCTTTTCCTCCACACACTTGATCTAGCATGAGCACCACGTTTTCTCAACACATAACTCCCTTGCACTTGACTGCTTTTAGAGACTTTCTGTCTATTGCTTGCAAGCCCTGCAACTTCACTGGTAACGGAGAAGCTATGTATTTCTATCAAATTTACAACATTAACATCAATCTCCGCTTCTGGTCCTGTAGGCATTAAACTCACACGCAATCTCCTCACTGCATATTTGGCATTTTGGCTGCACGGGCCAACACCATGGCTAGAAATACATAAAATAAGGGCTCCTATGCTAACTGGGCCTCCATTCCATTAATTGCCACAAAACTTGCAGTATTTAAAATTCCCTTGCTTGCACGTTTCAAAATGGTGACATGCTGCCATTCCAAGCCTTCTGGTCTTCCCATGTGGGACTTCCATTTGGGACATTGACCAATGCCTAGGCCTGATGCTACATAGTATAGAGCCTATAGAGTCCTGGTCCCCACTGTGGTTCAAATTTTCATGATTGCACAAGTGTGTGGGTCTTGGGAGTTTGGGGCAAGATTCTGGAAGGCGGCAGTGGGCACCTCTAGGGCCTAGGAAGGCCATCATGGCCTATGCGCCACCATGTTGTGTAGTGTGCCACCATGTTGGACTTCCATTTGAGACATTGACCAATTCCTAGGCCTGATACTACATAATGATACTACATAATGATACTACATAGTATAGAGTCTATAGAGTCTCGGCCCCCAATGTGGTTCAAATTTTCATGGTTGCATAACCGTGTGGGTCTTGGGAGTTTGGGGCAAGATTCTAGAAGGCGGCAGTGGACACCTCTAGGGCCTAGGAAGGCCATCACGGCCTGTGCTACTTAGTACAGTGCCACCATGTTGTGTAGTGTGCATGGGGGTAGGGGCACACATAACATTATCAAAGTGATGGACAACGGGTGCATTTACCTTGTGAGTCGTGGGCTGGTTGACAACAAGGTGGAAAGGTACGTACGAATTAGGTACTTAAGGTACGCATTCAGGTATGGGTTGAGATTTTACGGTAAGTTAAATACGTAAGGTATGTAAAAACATAAAAAAAATATACAAAAAAATGAATGAAAAACAATAAACTTTAAATTTGAAAAACAATTCATTTCTAAACAACACAATTACCAAAATGAGAGCTATTAGTAAATAAAAGCATAAATAGATTTCAGAAAATTGAATCACTCAAACGTTCAGTACCCATGACTCAAATGCGAGGAGATTACATATTATAAGCAATCAATCAAAATTTAAAAGTTAAAAGATAATTTATTATCTAGAGAAGCCAAAAATTAATAGTTCTAGTCACTAGTGTCACTATCATTGCACGTTGCAGAGCGCTCAATGATCAATCCACTTCATACTATAAGCATTCAATCAAAATTTAAAAGTTAAAAGACAAAAAAAAAAGTTCTAGTCACTAGTGTCACTATCAATGCACGTTGTAGAGCGCTGAATGATCTTCATCACCATCAGATGATGAAGAAGATGAAGATTCAAGTTCTCCATTTGTCAACATGTTTCCTTCGCTATCATACTCTGGCTTTGTAATGGCCGTGATTGAAACCAAAGTGTGGTAGACTAACTGTCGCACTAACACGGCTGTAAATCAACAAGGAAAGCAAACAAAAAGGGAGCTAGAGTGCTCCTGCAAACAGTACATGAACACCGATTGGCCCCAAACCTTGGCGCCCCTTCCGGTATTTCTTTAATTAAATTCAAAATGAGTTCAGCCGAATACAACAGCCATACATGGCTGAAACATAGGCATGTCCAAACTGCGAGTCCTTTGGTCCTCTTAGCATAGAGGTTTCACACAACCTGTGCTCAAAACACCACACTGTTCTCCACCTCTAATCTGCCAAGAAGGTACATCCTTGAGGCCTCGAAAATGGAACCAATTGGCCCATGCACATAGCCAAAAACACAGCCATAAAACTCTTCTAGGACTGTCCTTCGAGTTGCCCCGTTTCTGCCCTCTTGAGCTGCGAATCCTTCCTCTCACAAAGGACTGAGAGAAAGACTCCTTTAGTTTGGTTGCCCGCGAAGGGACGATCGTATGCATGCATTCGGAGTCTCCATAACCTTCATCGCCATCCTCCAACTACTAGCGAAGAGAGAGAGGAAGAGAAACGAACTCGGTTGTCAGCCTCTGCATCTCCACGAGCTCGCGAAGAGGGAGAGAGAGCGAGCTGCCTGCAGTATCCGTAACCCCACCAGCTAGCAAAGAGAGAGAGAGAGTGTGAGAGAAGCAATGCTTGGTCCTGCGCCTCTTGCCGTACTGCACCTCATGCAGCCACCTGCAGTCCTAGGCCGCCTTCCACGAGAGAGAGAAAGAGTGCAGTCCAGCTTGCTAGTTTTTGCCAAGAGAGAAAACGTGCTGCAACCCGACTCCCCGGGCAAAAGAGTAACCCCCAAGAAGGGTGTTCTTAAAAAAAAAAAAATTGGTTTCAAATCTTTGTTCCCTCTCCCAACATGGGGTTATGACCTAGTGTAACCTTTGACCCCGAGTGTGAACATTTAACAAATGTCTTGCACACTGACCACCATGCCCAATGCTCACTGGCTCTTCCCACACCCTCCAGCCCAGGATACACTGTACGTGGCGAATTGCCAGAAATACACAGGGTTGTTACAGTGACCGCAGTGGCTGGCACCGGTCATCATCATCATCTCTCGGTGCTAAGCTGCTAGTACCAAGAGTATGTGTGTATCGTGCGATAAAACACACACATAAGTTAAACAAGAAAGTGCATGTATCCTCACCTGCTTGGGTGTCTCCAACATGTGGAGATGGCTAAAATCGGGGACGGTGGCCAGCCTAGGGTTTTTTGTGGCCCAAAATGTTTTTAATAATTGCCACATACGGCCAATGTGGTGATAGCTCAAGTGGTGAAGGTGTTTGCATAGGACCAAGGGGTCCTAGGTTCAAAACCCCCCTTGGTGCTTTCTCGGTGGCATTGCCTACGGGTGGATAAATAAGTGCCTACAAGCGGTGAAAAATGGGAGGATCTTGGACCAAAGGCTAATGTGGGAAAAAGAATCCATGTACGGACCCATACCATATGGTATAGTACCGTACCGTACACTAAAACGTATCTTATCATTAGGTCCGTACCAAGATCACTGTGAAATGTGTCACTATCGAAACAAAACGATGTTGAAACGATTTATTTTGGAACAAAACGTTTCAACACCAGGTAGTTGGACAATGAAACGTTGGACCGAAACGATCATATACATAAAATGTGAAGGTACTGCCCAATAGTTATAAGATGATATTAGCATATTTATCATCCATAAACAAAGAAGACATAAAAAAGAGAAGAGAAAAGAACAAATAGGATGAAAGAAGGAAAGAGAAAGAATTATAAAAGCTAAAAAGCACACCAAATCACAACCTTTTTCCCCACATGAAACGATATGGTTTCAATGTGCACATGAAATGTTTCAAGACTGAAACGCGAAACGAGTTTCAAAGCCACTGAACCGAGTTTCATGGTTACCATGGTCCGTATGTATGGATGGAACCTTGGTTGACAGGTCATGTTGCGCAAAAGTCGAGTATGGAGCAGTCAAAAATATTCGACGATAATGATGCGATGTGTGGCCAACATGCCTCGAAAATTTCATTAAAAAAATTAATGTATGAAACCCTCGTTCGTAGCGTTTGTATTAAATGTTTGCTTCATGAATCATGCGTGTTAGATAGGAACAATGTATAGTCCTTGGGAGGAATAAACAAACTGGCTGACCTACTACTATCGGCCAGTTCCATGGATATGAATAAATCTATATATTGTCAGACTCCATCAGATAAACACAAAATTGGTGGCTGATAGGGTGTTGGTCCACACATCACGACTCCTCATGCCGCAAATCAAGGATTAGCTTGGGATTAGGCATCCTCTCTTACTAAACTTGATGACGGGATTCCAACCATTGACCTTCGATGAGTGTCATCATTCCTTGTCTCCGCATATGGTCTCCCATACTCATCATCCTTCCCTTTTCACTGAAAACCCAACCTGATCTCTGAATCCACTCCAAATCTGATATGGAGATTTGTGCATGTGTTGCTCTTGCCTTCTTGCCCTGTCCCCTGAACACAAACATGAATCCTTCTTCTGGAAATGGATCTTGATACCCTTGGCTCCACTCCCTTCGATGATGATCATCCCTTGGAGTGCTCCATAAAAGCCTTCTTGGGCAGCCCCAACTGGCTACCAACTCTCGTGAAACCGTCCCCTTGGGTTTGCTAGACACATGGTCTCCTTGGACTTGTGCACTTCTTCTGGGATATCAATAGCACTTAGCATAGCTGAGCCTGATGCTTTGATACCACTGTGACAAGCGGAAGCTCTGGGAGTCTTCTTTTAGCCTTAAACTCTGCATCGGAACTCTTGATGCAAGTACAATCAACATATATATATATATATATAGAGAGAGAGAGAGAGAGAGAGAGAGAGAGAGAGAGAGAGAGAGAGAGAGAGAGATGGCTGTGTATTCAGTATATTCATATAGTACAAAAAGGTACAAGTCTTTGGTTGCCTTTAGCAACCCCAAAAAAATTATCTATCGATCTATCTCCATAGGGGAGAGAAATATTTTTGCTTGCCTTTTATAGGCCTTGGGAGGAATAAGTTAATTGGACGACCTGCCCATTGGCTAGTTCCATGGACATGAATAAATCTATATACCGCCGACTCCATCATATAAACCCTAAAGTGCTGGCCTTCGATAGTGTCAGAGGCATGTCTCCTCATGCCTCTTACACTTGCTGTGCTCAAATCTTGATTGAAAATATGGGATTAGCATGGGATTAGGCATGTCCATGTGCATGCACATGACATCGGGAGCATGGGGATGCCCAAGGTGTAGATGGTGTATGAAGACCTTCATGTGGATTGGTCTAGAAGAGCGCTTCCACCAAGGGTGCTGCTCCAAACTCTGCTAGTATGGTGGTGTGGTACGGAGAGATTACTTCGTATCATATGGGAGAACATCATAATAGGAAGCCTTTCAATCCTCTTTCAATGCTCAAGGTAGTAAGAAGCATCCCTCAATGTTGGGCTCTTGGGGTTGTGCTTGGAAACACTGTCTTTCGACGAGTGCTAAAGCAGGATATCCTCTTTCAATGCTGTCCTCCAAGATTTTCCCCTGTACATCATTGTTGGAGTCACTAAGGTATTAACAGGCATCCCACAGAGCTGGGATCTTGGGGTTGTGCCTAGAAACAGTCTTTCGATGAGTGCTAAAGCAGGGTATACTCTCATCAGTCTTGCATTGGCTCCTCGGACTACCTCGTATGTAATGGGGGTGCTCAAAATAAAGACCTTGGTCTTGCCAAGGTTGTTGCCAAGTCCCATTGCTCACAAAAGGCGTGGAAAGCTCCTGAGTGTCTCAGCAACCTGTCTACTGAATGATATAACCACTACCCCGTGTGCATAGAGGAGGATGGATCGTTGGATCATGGGAATCACCGTGTTTGCTACTAGTGGGGGAGCCTCTGTCGCACAAACTGTTAATGAAGTTAGATATCTCATCTATGTAGAGCCCGGATAACGTCAGAGATAAAGGACACACCCCTACTTCTGTTTATAGTTTGTTCATGTTCCCTGGAGTGCTCAAAACCTCCGTGTGATAGACTCATATAGGGACAGCTTGTCTTAATGGGAACCGCCGTGTTTGCTAGTGGTGGAGCTTGCATCGCACAAACCGTTAATGAAGTCAGATATCTCATCTATGTAGAACCTAGAGCCCGAATAACATCACAGCTAAAGGACACCCCTACTTTATTCCAATGATGCTAATTAAGTGTGTTCATGTTCCTTGGAGTGCTCAAACCCTCCCTTCTCATCTCTAAAGGTAGGCGGAGCTCTAGGTGTCATGGCATTTCCCTATATGAGTCTATCACAGGGAGGATTTGAGCATTGCACGGAACATGAACAGACTTAATTAGCATGATTGGAATGAAGTAGGGTGTCCTTTATCTCCGACGTTATTTGGGCTCTATATAGATGAGATATTTGACTTCATTAATAGTTTGTGCGATGCAGGCTCCCCCACTAGCAAACACAGTGCTTCCCATTAAGACAAGCTCCCGTTATGGTATCAAATTCTTACTTCATGACTAAGCTTCTTCATTGATAGCTCTCAATTTGACATGTGATCCAGTGTGGAAGATCACCTCCAGAAGCCTGCCTCCTATCTAGCTTTGTGTCCATGCCTCTTTGCAGAAAAAACTAATTGTTCATTCCAGCATGGATCCATAAATCTTGGACAAAGTGTGACCAATCATGATTATCAAGGAGTTATTGGGGTCCAATGGATCCTGGGCTTTATGACTGGAGGTGATGATGTTTTCAGACCAATAAGGTGGGGAATCATAGTCATAGGGGATGGAAGGGACAGATGCTTGGAACCCCAGGACGCCAAGTCGGGACGGATCATAAATAGGGACGGTCAAACGTCCCCCTGGAGGCGTCCCTCACATGGGACGGGGACGGGGACAGGGACGGCTACAGGAGAGGGGATGCTGTGGGGGGATGGTAGGGAGCCATTGTGTGCTGTCCCGATTGTCTTTTTGCCCGTTTTTTTTGGCCATTTCTAGCCGTGTATGGCTGTTTGGGGACGCCTTGGCCGTTTCTAGCCATTTATGGCTATTTGGGTGGCAGTTTGGGGATGCCTTGAGGCTTGGTCTTTGAGGCTTGGCGCGTTTCCTGTAGGAAACATGTTTTTTTCAAGCAATTTTTTTTGACTTTTTTTTTGCCCCAAATCTAACGTTGAAATCTATGTGACTCTTTTAATACAGTTTTTTCTAGTTTCCGTGTGCCGTTTTCCCTCGTCAGGGTTGATTTATTTTGTATTGTTTATGGGCACTGGGCCATGACTGTTGATTCATCATGATTCATGTGACATGAACACTTCAAACTTATAAGTTTTAACCTATGTAGTGTCATGTATGGTTTTTTTTTTTGTGACATGGAATGATGGATGATTGGATCATGGATCATGAATAGCAGACCATGGTCTTTGAATCACGATCATTTGACATTGATAATGCATGATTATATGGTTTTTGTTATTTGTGATTCAAAGACTATAGGCTTTAAATTTTTCCATGTATTCTATGCATTTAGTGTTATTTTTACATATTTTATACAGCATATATTTCAAATTTTGTACATGCAAAAACCTATAGGTGGGAAACTTTGGGCTAATTTAACGAAACCCGTTTGAAACTTTTTTGAAACCCGTTTCAAACAACCCCCTGACTACTATGCTCTTGCCTTGGCCTTTAGGCTTGGGCCTTGGCCCTTGCCTCTCTCTCTCTCTCTCTCTCTCTCTCTCTCTCTCTCTCTCTCTCTCGTCCTTGCCTCTCTCTCTCTTGCCTATCTAATATCTATATAAGAACAAGGCTACAAGCAACTCTCTCTCTCAACTTTCAGGCCTCAAGCTCCACTCTATGAGTGTATCTACTCTCTCTAGTCTTTCTCCCTAAAGCTTTTTTGAACTTCCAACTTCCAAGTTACAAGCCTCTCACACAAGGCCCTACTCTCTACTATCTAGACTCTCTCTCTCACCTCTCCCAAGCCTCTTGAGTCTTCCAACTTCCAAGCCTTTAGGCCTCTCTCCCTCTCTCTCTCTCTCTCTCTCTCTCTCTCTCTCTCGCTCTCTCATTTCTCACGGCTCAAGCCATCTTCAACCATGGCATCCTCCTCACGTGGAGGCGGTTCTCGGGGATGGACATGGTGGGAAGAGGTTAACTACCCCCCATCCGCTCATGGAGGCGGTTCTCGGCCATGGGCATGCAAGCTTTGCCCGTACCGGCGAACGGGTGGCGCCGACAAAGTGCGAGCCCACCTCTTGCATGAGAGTGGGCATGAGGTGAGGCTTTGCACTAATGTCACGACCGAGAAGAGACGGGAACTTCTTGATAAGCTTGCCGTACGAGGCGGTCAAAGTGGCAAGGACACCACAAGTGGCCGTGGATCCCGAGACGATGGGGAGAGGAACTCAAGCGTCTACACTGGAGTCATGTGGTGGATCGGGATCATGCACGCACCATCACCTTCACCATCGAATCACAATGTTGCTCCATCCACGACGCCGGCACCCTCCATCTCCACGGCCTCTCAACCATTACGTGGCCCATGACAACAATCTACACTTGGGGAGAGTTGGAATCCCAAGTTGAAGGAGGAGGTGGATATGGCGGTTGCCCACTTCTTCTTCCACGACCACATTGCCTTTCAAGCGGCTAGGTAAGTGTAATCGATCATTGCCAATCATTCATGTTTTCATCATCCTAGTCTCTTTCTCATTAGTAAATTGTTTTCTTGAATAGGTCGGAATACTTCAAGGTCATGGTTAAGAAGATTGGGGAGTATCGCTGAACCTATACGCCCCCCTCATCCGAGAGCTTGCGCACTACATTGCTCGAGAAGGAGAAGCACATTGTAGAGCAAGTGGCCGCCGACAACACAAAGCAGCAGTGGGAGAGGAACGGAGTCTCCCTCATTGTGGATGGATGGAGTGACACCCGCCGCAGGAGGAGTAAACATGGCGTTGTTGCATATTTCCGCGGAGAGATGTACTTCATCTCATCTCATGATGCATCTGGCACCGGGAAGAGCGCGGATGTGCTTGCAGCGGAGTGGGCTACCACCATGGAGATCATTGGCCCCGAGCATGTAGTGGGCTTTGTTGCGGATGGGGAGCCTTCCAATAGGGCGGCGGGAGCTATCCTCAAAGGTATGTATGGACATGTCACGGTGTCCTTTTGTATGGCTCATTGCCTAAATAACCTCCTCAAGGACATAGGGGCATTGCCACGGATCAGCCCGCTCATTGAGGAGGCCAACACCATGGTCTCCTTTGTCCTGAACCACCAAAGACTTTGGCATGAGTTCAACAAGAGGTCCTCTCTCTCTCTCTCTCCTCAAATATTCCGACACCCGGTTTGCTTACAACTTCCTCATGTTGGGCCGGTTGAAGCATTGTAGCGGTGCTTTGAGGGGCCTTTTTCTTAGCGACGAGTTTGTCGACATGCAAGAGTCCCGTACAAACACTGGCCAAGAGTGTAGGTTACGGGCGGATGACGTCTCTTAGTGGGAGCGTGTGAAGACCACAGATGCTATGGTGAGGCCCTATTGAGGATTGTAGATGCTATGCAACCATGCATAGGCAAGGTCTACGAGGCCATGGATCGCATGATAGAGAAGTTGAAAGACTTCGTGCCTGATGAAGACTGATACGAGGAGATCCATGCCTAGTGTCTAGGAAGGTGGAGTTCCTACTACTCTCCATTGCATGCAGCAGCTTATGTGGTGGATCCAAAATTCCAAGGCAACAAGCAACAGAGCGACCGGGACGTGAGCATTGGATGGAGGATCATCTTCGATCGTCAGGTGCCTGATGCATTGGTTAGGCGCAAGATTAGGGACCAGCTTTCCATGTACAGGTGATTTCATGGCTTCTATGGCTGTCATGATGCACAGATCGACCGCTCCAAAGTTGGTATTGCTCTATGATGGGAGGACTTTGGTTCGGATGGACTGGAGCTGCATCAGCTTGCCATCCACATGATTAGCCAGACCGTCAGCTCCTCTTGATTGGAGCAACTTTGGAGCACCTACAACCACATTGCCTCTAGGAGATGAGGAACCGACTTGGGGTAGAGCGTGCCAATGACCTTGTCTTCGTCAGCGCGAACTTGCAAATGCTTTTTGCAAGGGCATGACCAAGAAGGGAGATCCTTTCACCGAGTGGGAGATGAGTCAACAAGAGGATGAGTTGCAGGAGCAGCATGCCAATGAGGATGAGAGTGAGTATGAGCTTGATGCTCCTCTGGCACAAGCTGCTACCCATGACCATGAGGCGAGCACTTCACGTGGATGATCATTCATGGATCATGATTCATGGGCCTTACTACTTATTTCTAGCCTCCATGGTAGGGTGGGTTGTCTTTTCTTTGCACTTTGCACTTTGTGACCTTCCATTCTTGAGTTGAAGGTGGGTTGCCCTACAGTTGTTGTGGTACTTGTTAGGGTCGGTGGGAGCTTGCCTGTACACAAATGCGCACACGCAGACAGGTTGAACAAACAATTGTGAGAGAGAGCTAGATGCTGGAAACGTACTCTCTAATAATAATAAGATGAAAGTACAAGTGAGTACATAAAAAGCCTAGGGCTAAGTGCCCAACACACATGAGTGTGTTCACAAGGGAAGAAACCCATGTCTAGTCATGGTAAAAAGTGCCCGTGTGTAAGCTCAAATCACATTTGAACTTCCTGGGGAGGCCGGATGGACATAACCAGCAAACCCCCCCTGAAGTGAAAGGCGTGAACATAAACAGGGTGTAGTGCTAGACAATGGTGGAAATATGCTAAAGAGTACAGCTGTGAATAAAACCATGTACTGAAGTTACAGCTAGAAGATGTGAAGCATTGCTAATGTAATCCTGTAAGCAAGCACAAGAAGAGACGGGTAACACTAAAATACCCAATGTTAGAGTGTCAATGCCAGGGCTAAGGCTGCACAATGCTACTGTGGTAGCGAGGATTTAAAGAGAGACGTCATAGTATGGGTCACATCTGTAAGTGCCGTAAATACAATACTCCCCTCAAGGTAAGAAGCAACATAGATGCCAAAGTAGTTCTGCATAAGACCAACATCTATGACAGTAGAAGATCAAAGCAAATCAGCCTGAAATGGTCTTCAATTGGTCCAGTAATAAGCATAGGCAAGAACCACCATACGTACCAAATAACAGCAATAGAAAAGCTGTGTATGCTATCCTAAATGCAATAGTGTTATGTCAATGGACAAGCCGACAGGTATGAAATCAGAAATGGGAAGGGGCTGATATGACTGATTTTCAGAAATTGAACAATGGGTTGAAAATGTTGGGACAAAAAAATCCCAAAATGAGTCATTAAGTGGGGGGCCTCAAGGGCATGCATCAGCCATTGCTATGAAAGCGTAGTGCAAACTTTTAGCTATACAAGGCGCAATGGTATTTATGGCAATCAAAGAGATGCATATTCCCACAAAAGAAAGCAATGGAGACAACTGTACAAAATCTTCAAGTGACGTGACAAACACATGGACCAAGCCAATACTGCAGATAAAAGGCATATCCATGAGTAGACATCACTGCAAAAAAAATGTAGAGTCTCTGAATGCATAGATAAAGCAAGAGGGTCAAAAACACAAGTGACCAAAAAATATTTCCGGCATAAAGCAAAAAATGCCCTCCCTCACATGCATTTGCCATAGAGATCCAAAAGAGTAGACATAGATAGCATAGCCATTATCAGGATCTGGCACAGGATGTGGTGAGGATGTAATGGTCAAGGCTTGGCAAAATTGATCTCATCCATGATCCTGGGCAGTAGAAGAACCTACAGTGCTAGAACTTTGCATCTTCTTCTTTTTTCACTGGCAATCTGTTTCAGGCACTCGTCAATGAGATTGCCCGGTTTCCGACAATAATTACATCTGTTTTTCTTTGCGGCTACATTTCCTGAAGAAGAAGAAGAAGAAGCCCAACTAACTCATCAAAAGTGTACAAATCAGTTTGCTTTTTAGAAGTCAGGCAAAGAGTTGTCACAAAACCCTCGTATGACTCGGGCAAACCATTCAACACATTAGAAATGAGGGAACTGTCAGAAATGAACTTATCAATGTTAATGAGTTGATCACGCAAATCCTTAACACGAGTAAGGTATGCATCCATAGAGCCACCTTCATCAAGATGCTCATCCTCAAGACATTTGTGCAAGTATGCAACACGCGTCTCATTGCGCACCTGGTACAGTGATGCCAGCACAATCAAGCCTATTTGGCTGTGGTACACGACCGAATTTGAGGGATAATGTGGTGCTTGCATGAATGCATGCACTTGTGCATCTCTGCCATCCCACCTCATCTGCTCCATAGTGGGAGGAGCAGAAGCAGCTGCTGCAACAGAGGATTCATCACCTGTAGAAGTAGTACTGGAAGTAGACGTGATAGAACCAGGTCTTACATCAGTGCCTGATCCATAGGACCATAAATTGTTTGTAACAAGTATGTGGTGCATCATGTATGCCCACATAGGATAGTTGGTGCCATGATCCATCCAACTTATCTTCGGTGGACAGCACAAACAGTTCATTAGTGTTCCCAGCCATATGCCCACAAAGTGTGAATCAAGGGCAAACACAAGCCCAACAGCAAGATAACCAAATATGTGAAAAATCGGATAAAATCCAACACTGCAATATAAGCGAAGTGTTTCACACTGCAAAATACATGTGCATCAACTGGTTGTACATCACACAATTTGCAAGTGATGGCACTAATACGGCATAAATAGGAAAACACAGCCACTAGTGCATAAAACAATTGTGAAATCCCAAAATAACTGCTCAACTCTGCAATTTCTGTCAAAAACTGTAAAAGCCCCAAATTTTAACTGCAATAACTGCAACTGCTGCATAAAATCAGGCATAACAGCATGTGTGTAGGAATTGAGAGGAATGTCTCAATGTCAGAGAAGAACACCTGTAACCTGTAAATCCCTGTAAATGTACGAGTTAACCTATCAATTTCTGCCCGAAATCCCCAATTTTGCACTCAAATGTATGGTAGCTGGAGCAGATGATGAAGGCAGCAGGGTGCAGACGGCAGCGTACGGCCAGCTAACAGCAATGTATCGCCCAGCTAACAGCAATGTACAACAGAGAATCAGTAAACCCTACCTGCATGGACTGTACAGCAGCCTAATTTCTGCTGATTTGACTGTACGGCTGAACTGTACACTGCTGTACGGACAGACTGACAATTCTTCAGATTCGCATGTATAGAAACCCTAAATCAGCAGGCGCACAGTGCAGAAACCCTAAATCTGCTCTGATACCAATGTTGGGCTTGGGGGGAGATTGCATGTATACAAAGAAATATGAGAGAGAGATAGATGCTTGAAACGTACTCTCTAATAATAATAAGATGACAGTACAAGTGAGTACATAAAAGGCCTAGGGCTAAGTGCCCAACACACAAGAGTGTGTTCACACGGGAAAAAACCCATGTCCAGTTATGGTAAAAAGTGCCCGTGTGTAAGATTTGTTCACACCTGAACTTCCTGGGAATGGCCATGTGGACATAACCAACAGTACTAGCTATTTTGGGACATGGAATCTCATAGTCACAGGGAATGGGCATTTCTAGACTTGACAATGTTGGGGATGGGAGCATCTTCCCGTTCCCATTCCCGTCCCATGTCACTCTTTTCCGCCCCCGTTCCCCATTCCCATTTCGTGTCCCATGTGACTATGACATGGATATACAAGGTGCTTTGGTAGTAGAACGAGGTGTACAAGGAAGAGAAGCTATGGCTGAAGTGTGCAAGATGGTGGTAAGCTGTGATGTGAGAATATCAAGAGGGGCTGAGGTGTCAAGTGAGGTGACAGGGGTAGATGTCATCCTCACACATGTTATCTAGAGCGTGGATGAAAATGTAATGGGTGACGGGTGTGTTAAGGAGCTGGATGGACACGGCAAGGTAGGTGAGGTCTTTCGGTACAAGTCCGTGATTTGTGGGGATAAGGTCGGGAGCCTCCTCCATGCAGGAAGCATGTGATACTATTTGAAGAATGGGCCATCTCACCATACCTTTATGTATTGCAAAACCATGTGCTGCTTCTAGCTGTAGAAATGATCTGCCAAACCTCCATGTCCACTGGGTCTATCTTACGTAGCGTGTTGGGGTCCGTACATTAACAAAACTGCACCTGCTAGCTCCTTGTTGGAGCATCAAAGTCTCCTAGGAAGAAAATGTCTTGTCACATAAAGATTGATGTACAAGGAGCCATGTAAGTGGGTATATGTGGGTATCTTTGGTGGGATATATTATCCTGCTACCGATGTCCTCCCTAGCCTCCATAGTCTCATCTACATATATCTGGTCTCCTCTGACTACTCTGAGGATTGTGCAAAGATGTTACGTGCGTGCTTAACTTAATGGAGATGAACACAATCACATATTAAGATGCAGTTCAATGCAAATCTCCTTATGCGGAAGCGTAACTGAAAACATGCAATAGACAAGATCAAACTCTCCATGAGATTCATACGACTTGACTTCACCAAGGATGATGAGAACGTGAATATGAATGTATATGTACATTGATTTCAGATCAAGGATATATCTGACTCAGGAACACTGATGTGATGAATGCCTGTAGCTGCCCACCTCTGTCTCTGAGCACATACAAAACTCAACATGAATGACTCTCAGCCCCTTGCCCTTTATTTATAGTGTTTTATGGGCTGGTTGGCTGGCGTTTAGGGTGGGTTGACTTCCAACCCTAAAAAGAAAAATCCAATAATAATAAATGTGTCCACATTGGGCCTTGGCCTCTGGTGCTGAAGTTACCCTAAATGCAGACCTGAAAGATGAAAATGCTGGACTCTTTGTTGCGAACAGAGGCACTGATCCTGGTGGACTGACCTGAAACACACTTGCAAACAGTTGACCCGGTGCTGTAGTTACCCTAAATGATCTGCAAAAACTGGCTGCAACAGCAAAAGCCCTGTGGGTTGGAGCACAGTGTCATTACAGTTCCATGTGGATATTTTTGGCTTGGATGTGGTCTCATAGAGCCCACTTCTTTATTCAAAGGAGAGAGAGAGAGAGAGAGAGAGAATGGATGAAGTCTCATAGACCCAATGTCCCTATCAAGGGTAATATGTGAGAGAGAGAGAGAGAGAGAGAGAGAGCGAGAGAGAGAGAGAGAGAGAGAGAGAGTGGATGAAGTCTCATAGACCCAATGTCCCTATCAAGGGTAATATGAGAGAGAGAGAGAGAGAGAGAGAGAGAGAGAGAGAGAGAGAGAGAAAAAGAAAGATTTTATTAACGTCTTCCAAAAGACCGAACTCGGCCTACGAGACAAATCAGTGTACCTGTGTGGGGTATCCTCTGTCATCCCAACAAAATGAAAAAGTACTGAACTAAAAAGCTGAATCTGGGTGAGAGAGAGAGAGAGAGAGAGAGAGAGAGAGAGAGAGAGAGAGAGAGAGAGAGAGAGAGAGAGAGAGAGAGAGAGAGCCCACTTCTTTATTCAAAGGGGTAATATGGGATGATGGTCTCCTGTGTCATCCACAGGGAGAGAGAGAGAGAGAGAGTGAGGGGAGTCTGTAACTGTCTTTAGCTCCATTTTGTCTTTTTAAGAGGGGCTGTGATGATCTCTACCTTGTTTTATGTTTTATCACAGGGCATTATGCTCACCGTTGGTTAGCTGGAAGTCCCCAATCTGTTCAGGGTCCCTTTCAACACAAAAGGAGGGGACGTGTGCAATATTAGAGGTAATGTCAGGCATATTTCAGTTCATAAATTAGAAATGAATTGTTGCTTTTAATTATTAGATGTAACTTGACAGAGTATTTTTACATTGTCATGGGGCTTTTCTTGTCATTGACCTTTATAAAATTGACGTGAATGGTCCTATGTACCTAGTTGGTGTCATAGTATGTATGACACCAACCAGGTACAAAGGACCATTCATACACTCTATGATGGTATTCAAAAGTGTTAATAAAACATAAATGCTATGGTACGACATTTATAAATGAGCAGCTATAATACATGATGCATCATAGGCTGAGTCAAACATCAAGTTCCATACCTGGTTGGTATTGTCGTATACACACATAAACAATGACACAGATTGCTAGTTCTGATGCAGGGATCAGCTAGAGAGGCTGGCAATTAGCTCCATGCCTGGTTGGTATCCTCGTATTCACATATAAACAATGACACAGATTGCTAGTTCTCATGCAGGGATCAGCTAGAGAGGCTGGCAATCAGCTGCATGCCCCCAATTGATTTATGAAGTGCAATGACTTAGCCCAAATTTATTTGCTCTAATCATTTATTTGAGACCATTTTCGTTGTTTCTGTTCCTCGAGAGTGAAACTCATTGTTCCTTGATTGTTGGATTGGTTGCCATATCTTGTTTGGCCAGGATTTCTCTGGCTCTTACTGTGAGAACTACGGGGAAGATGCTCTTAGCTTGATGCAGCACTTAAGTCAGCATACTGCTGCTGCATACATGGAGGCAGAACAAATCTTGTCAAGTGATTGCAGAGGTGAAGAACTAGTGCAATCCCTGCTTAATAAATCAGAGACTAATGGCAAGGAGAACATAATGGCTCTGGATAGAGGGGATGGGGCTCTATGCTCGCCTGGCTCTCTTTTGGTATGTCAGTATGGCTTGCAAATCAAAGTAGCACATTGTGGTTTATAATATTTTTTTGAATTTCCAACCCTTGATGTTGCATTGATGTGGATGGTTGGTTGCTTGTGTCAGGTGGATATATCCCCATGGAATGTTCCAACCCTTCTGACTCCAAATCATGGGGAAATAAATCAGTTGATTTATGCAAGCTCAACAGATCTCCCAAGCCCATCCTTGTACCTGCTTCGCGAATGCCGATAGAGTGGAAGTATGGATTGTTTTTCTCCCACTATTTATATACAAGGGGAAATCAAATAACGTCTTCTTCCAGTGGCCTGTCAATGATATAGGGCACCAATTTGCAGAGAGTGCTGCCTATCAATTATATAGGGTCGCGAATTTGCAGAGAGAGTGCTGACACATTGTTTTGTGCTTGCTTAGGTTCTCAGTGTGGTATATGTATAGTAGAATAACACCGTTTCCTACCCATACATGGGGCTTTTTTTCCCATCGAACTTCGAGTTAAGTCCATTGTTTGGTCGATCAGCAGGTGTTGGAACAGCCTGTTGTTTTTTGTACACAAGTGTTTTTAGTTGGTTTTAATTTATGGGTACATGGATTACAGTTGAAAGGGGTTGGTTTGCTCAAGGTTTTGAATTGATCAGTACATGGATTACATGCTTCAAAGGAGGCCTCCAACCCCTTCTCCATGTTAAGTTTCTAACTACAAAAACATGACATGATGAAAGTCTTGCAGAAATGATGTCTATTGATGATATCCTTTCTGATGATCATGTGCTTGAATCATTAGATGGAGGAAAGATCTCCACCTTGATTGTCATTGTACAGTAACTCTTGGAGCAGTACATGTAAAGTAGTTTCATGTAGTAGGAGGTACTTACGTGTATCGTAAGCCTCCATCCAACCTTGGCTTTGGAACCATTTCTTTAGCAAAAATAGATCTATCATCACTTCCCTTTCATGTGAAATGTCAAACACTCCATAGGTTAACAGTATCGGCTCAAACAACAACTTATCTTTTATACGACGATGCTAAAACGACCTACCTTTAAGCGTAATGTCAAATAAGAAAAGTCTAAGGATTATTTTTAAGTTTAATCAGCCTACTGTAAAAACTACTTACTTGTATATAAGTTAGTGCACAAGTCATTTCTAACATAATAAGAAATACACAATTATTCCCTTGTCATAGAATTCTTGTGAGCTTTTCTTGCTTTCATGTATGCTATTGAATCTTGCTTGTCTACTAGGTTGGCTTGTGGTTTTCTCTCTTGGATTAGTTTCTTGTTATTTTCTCGCTATTTGTGAGAGAGAAATGTTGTGAAGGCTTCATCTAGGTCCTAGATAAAGAGCTCTTTCACCATCTTCCCAAAGATTAGCAAAGGAGCCTTTCGGCCCATATGTTCACAGGAGGTTTTGGACTCTGATTTGCGTATGCCTCTCAAGAGAGGAGGGAAATATTCAGATTTTTTTATCGGGCCATCGAGGATCAAATAGCACAAGTCATGTTATGGTTTTTTGGTTGGATCCTCATCCACCCCGGCTTGGAGAAGTATTTTTAATGGATTCCTTGTGGCACCCTAGTCAAATATTTGGGATGTTAGCTAGCGTAACTAAAAAGCACGCAGTAATGTATCACATGGAGGTCAAAAACCTCATGCAACAACGGAAAGAAGAGGGGAAAATGAAGTAAACCTATCCTTGTTTCCTTCTTAATATATAAATGTATTCGTGTTCTTACTAGCATATATGTAATAAATAAGTCAAGAAGACTCTTGATGTAGTTGTAGTTAAAGTCAAAATTATTGAAGAGTCATGAAATAATTCTTTTGACTTGCAAAGTTAATCAAAAAGTTCTTTACTCTCTTAAGAGAAATGTGGGACTTTATAGTGAAGAGATTATTGCTAGAGGGGTGCATTGTTGGTGGCGAGGTTTGAATGGGTGTCATTAAGTGAAATCTAGGTGCCGGGATTTTTCCCACCATGGTCACTCCATTTAGAGATGTACTTGGAAGGATGCCGATAACAAGGCCAGGGATGTACTTGGAAGGATGTACCTTGGAAGGCCATGGTCGTTCCATCTAGAGATGTACTTGGAAGGATGTTGATAAACAAGGCTGTTGTTTCTATAAACTTGTAATTTTTTCCACCACTAGGTGAGTATTTGTGTTTACTCATGCTACAATAGTGAGACAATTGAAAGAAGAGTTTACCCATTGATGTGTTTAGCGATTGATGATACTATATACTTCTAGAGGAGAAAGCGTTGCAGGCTGGTATTTTTTCCTTCTCTTTTTGTTTCGTATGCTTTATTTTTTTCTTTTTCTTTTGTAGTTAATATTGATTGATTAGTTATGTGCACAATTGCTAATGTGTGAAGTGATCTACATGTTGTGTAATGATCTAGAAGAGTATTATTAGGTTTTTAAGAAAGAGACTTCTATTTATGAAAAAAGTCAGACAACAATCACTAAGTTGGAATAAAACAACTGAGGAGCTTCATGATGCTATGAGGAAAAGATAATGCCATGGTCCCACTCGCATCAATATAATGCGCTTTTGCATGTACGGAATTGATGCAGCTATTCTGCATCCGACTTGGCTGGGAGTCTTTTTTAGGATAGGCATACCTCTGTAGGTCATTTCTCTCCCAGGCCACGAGGAAATGTTGCATAGAGGGGATCATCCTAGATACTAGGCATAGTCCAGTGAGGATTGTTGGTCGTTCGGGGAAGCATTGGTTCTTGGCTCTTGGTGTTTGTGGCTAATGCAGAATAGCTGCATCAATTCGATCAATACGTATGCAAGAGCCCCTAATATGGTGAATGGATGCAACTCTCCGATACACTCGGGAAGACTCTTAAGGGTCTTCCAAGTAAGAACTCTGTATGCACATCTCTCCCATCTTGACCACTCTGCATGTAATGAGATGCACCACGTGGCCAACCGGCCTCATTCCTAATATGGTGAATGGATGCAACTCTCCGATACTCGGGAAGACTCTTAAGGGTCTTCCAAGTAAGAACTCTGTATGCACATCTCTCCCATCTTGGCCACTCTGCATGTAATGAGATGCACCAAGTGGCCAACCGGCCTCATTCCTAATGAACTTAGTCCACATAATAGGTTGTCGGTCAGCCTCATTCAAAGAGCATCTTTGATTACATTTTCTCGTTTTGGGAGGCCGTGGAATGGGACAAAGCGAGCAATCAGCCCTTAGCCCTTTTGCTCTTGGATTTTGAGAAGGATGATTGGGATTTCTTTGAGGGTACTCTTAGCCATATGGGTTTCTCTTAGAGATGGATCAAGGGAGTTTCATGCATGTATCATGATCCCTTGAATAGTGTGCTCACTTGCGATTTCAGATTTCTCGCTCAGTAGGTTGCTCTTTAGTTAGCCCCATTATTATATATCATATTTGCAGAGGCCAATGAGAATCTTCCTCTGCTCCACTGCTAGTATTTCTGGATTGAGGCTACCTCTTCGTAGTCAAGAGGAGTTGGCTGACTTTGCGTTAGCAAATGACACAGCCATGTTCTTAGAGGCCTCACACATATGCTTATGTTCCTTCTAGTAGGTAGCACTCGAAGAGTTTTGTTTGGTAGTAGGGGCACTCATTAATTGACACAAATCTGTTGGTTTGGATTAGTGACTCATTGAGAGTTGCTTTTTGGGGTGCAAAGCTTGGTTTTACTTGGATCAGTAGAGGATGCACTACTAGATATTTGGGATGCTAGCTTGGGGTTGATATTTCTCGTGCACATCAGTATGCTCCGATACTTATGAGTATCCGTAAGAAGCTTGTTCATTGGAGCTCCAAGAGATTAGATTTAGCCTCGAGAGCTTTGGTGGCTAATCAGATAGTATTGCTTGCCTTGGCTTGTTTATTGCCTCTTGTTGGTGCTTCTCTCATGCGTGCGCATTGGTCAATTGCGGAGATTGATTCACAATTTTGTTTGGTTGGGTTTGGATGGCACCATAGACACTCGTGCGAGGGTAGGTTGGCTCATAGTTATTCAGCCCATACCAAAGGGGGGGACTGAATATTATTGATCCGGATGTTTAGTGCAGGGTGTTGCTTTGCAAACTTGTGGTGGTCAGAGGTTTCCTACCAGGCACTAATTAGTGCCTTCGAAGTTTTTTTTCTTGTGTCAGATTTTCGGATGTAAAATTATTTAGATATTCAAGTGTCAAATGAAAGTTAGTATTTTGATGGAAAATGATGATAGATTGGTACAATAGTGCACAAGAAGTTTTAGGACATATGAATCATACATAACCTAAGACTTCCTCTTGGAGTGAAAAACCAAATTGGTTTTCCACCGGTGTGATTTTCTTGAGATTTTCACATCTATTTAAAATGGACGTGCATGGTGAAACTTTGGTTTAGTCTCGTTCTCTACACAATAGCTCATTTTGCTTGTGCTGTTGCGCTCTTCCTGTTACAAAGGATTTCACCTATTTTAATAGCTACCAAAATGGTGACAGGCATGCTCACAAAGTTTAAGCCATGCTCATAATGTTAACTTGGTGAAAGTAGCTGAATTAGGGCATAAAGTTAATTGGGCAGCCCATTGTATCAATGAACATAGTGAGTCAAGCCTAGAAAATAGCTACCATGGGAGGACATTTTAACATGGGCGAGATCACCTAAAAGCGATCGCACAACTTGGGATCCTAGAGGCATTTGAGGAAAGGTAAGAGGAACTACAAAGCAACTAAGAGGATCCCAAAAAAAAGAGAGTAGCAAAAGCCAACAGAAGCTCAACCAATCCCCAAACATAGATAATGTAACACTTCCTTCATATCTAAGCTCTATTGCTAGGTATATGTAAATGTAGCATTAGCAACTCAAGTATTCCTTCAGTGTAAGATTCCTCTCCCAACCCCTTTTTGATGTCTAGTATCTTCCCCTGTAATCAATCCCTCTTCAGAAATATAAAAGACTTGTTTCTAACTGTTTTAACCTAGAGAGAGAAAATATTCTAGAGAGAGAATATTCAGATTTTGAATATTTTTGGATAGAAAAATATCTCTTCTAATTCAGATGAGTTCCCCTGAAACAGAAATTCAAAAAGAATTTTCAATGTGCAATTGGAATTAATTGAAAATAGCTATAAAGAACCTTAGCCTAAGGGTCTAGATTTTCAGAAATCTTTAGACTATGGTCCAATTAAGGTTCCTATGGACCAATAGCATCAATCCATGTGTAGGGAGGAGATAAATCCAACTTGTAAAAAGAAAATACCCAAAAATGAGTAAATGCTCACATGAGGTGAAGAGTTGAAAATGTACAAGGTTTATTAGTAAAAAAACTATGTGCAATATTAAAAATATGAGATATTTTGGGTATAATGATTTTATTATGACACATATGTAAGGAAGGGGAGTCCCTTAAATGCTCACATAAGATGAAGAGTTGAAAATGTACAAGGTTTATTAGTAAAAAAACTATGAGCAATATTAAAAATATGACATATGTAAGGAAGGGGAATTCTTTAAAGGAGGTGCATATTTCACATAAGATGAAGAGCTGAAAATGTACAAGGATTATTAGTAAAAAACTATGAGCAATATTAAAAATATGACATATGTAAGGAAGGGGAGTTCTTTAAAGGAGGTGCATATTTCACATAAGATGAAGAGTTGAAAATGTACAAGGATTATTAGTAAAAAAAACTATGAGCAATATTAAAATGATTCCATTATGACACATATGTAAGGAAGAGGAGTTCTTTAAAGAAGGTGCATATTTCACATGCTTGAATGAGTTTTAAACTCATAAAAATTGAGATATTTCATCTCTCCTCTCTCCTCATTCAAGTCTAGTTCCAAAAAGTTAGCTTAACTGACCTAAAAATGGTCAAATATTGACCAAACTGATTTAGAAAATTCTAGAATCAGTTTGTTTGGTTAGGAGCTCAATTTTTCCTATAAATAGAAGCCTCCCCCTTGTTGAAAAATATATAGTGTTTATGCATCGTTACTCTACTCCACCTAAGTCAAGAACTGTGAATTCATTTAATAATTCACTAGTTTTTGGAGCTTCCCTCTTTCTTCAATCCCAATTAGTGGCTCCATCAACATACTTAACCAATTGATTGGTTGGGGGCCTCTACCGTGAACAAAGAATCAAGCAAGTTGTAAGGTAATTAGTGAATATTGATCTTTCTATAATTTCTCAATGTTTCTCTCTTCTCAACCCCTCTCAAGCTTGAGAAGTTTAATTGGTATGGTTTTTTTTTAATGCTATTGAAGTTTGAATAGTAGTGAAGAGTTACATAATGCTATTGAAGTTAATTTTCATTTATGTTTAAATTCTAATGATTTTTATGTAAATTCTCTCTCTCACTCAAGAAATGGTCATACTCATGAACCGTTCTCAATCCAAATCAAGCTTTTCATAAAGCTCTTCCTTAACCCAAGATTAAGCTATGCTTGAGGCCAAACTAATGGCTTTTTTCTATGCTTTTAGTTTATGTATATTAACGATTCAATCCATTATGGATTGATAATCCAATTAGAGATTATTTTAATTATTTTCTTAATGATAAGCATTATCCCTTAGAAAAATTGAGATTTATCAGTCATAGCAGCGGAGCTATGGCAAAATTTTTATAAAAATTATGCATAAAATAATTTCATTCAAAGCATAAAAAGAGGACTTCCTACCATATTCTAGGAATTATCATCCTAGATTAATTGAAAGAATTTCATTATAATCATAGAGAAATTAAATTTTAATATCATGCATAAAGGATAAGTTTTTATATCAAAAGTGTTATTTTTACCATTTTTATTTCATGCATAGAAGTATGCATAATGGATAAGTTTTTATATCAAAAGTGTTATTTTTACCATTTTTATTTCATGTATAGAAGTATGCATAATGGATAAATTTTTATATCAAAAGTGTTATTTTTACCATTTTTATTTCATGCATAGAAGTATGCATAATGGATAAATTTTTATATCAAAAGTGTTATTTTTACCATTTTTATTTCATGCATAGAAGTATGCATAATGGATAAATTTTTATATCAAAAGTGTTATTTTTATCATTTTTAATTTTCATGCATAGAAGTATGTATAAAGGAAAATTTTTATATCAAAAGTGTTACTTTTATCATTTTTAATTTTCATGCATAGAAGTATGCATAAAGGAAAAATTTTTATATCAAAAGTGTTACTTTTATCATTTTTAATTTTCATGCATAGAAGTATGCATAAAAGAAAATTTTTTATATCAAAAGTGTTACTTTTATCATTTTTAATTTTCATGCATAGAAGTATGCATAAAAGTTGATTATTTTATTATAAAAGTGTGACTTTTATCATAATTGAATTTCATGCATAGAGGTATGCATAAAAGTTGATTATTTTATTGTAAGAGTGTTACTTTTATCATATTGGATTTCATGCATATAGGTATGCATAAAAGATATTCTTTTTATACTAAAAGTGTGATTTTCCTCATAAATGGATTTTATGCATAAATTACATGCATAAGAGAAATTCTTTTATTCTAAAAGTGTAATTCCTACCAAATTGAATTTATGCATAGGAAGATGCATAAAATATTGATTCAAAAGTGTCATTCTCATCTAAATTGAATTTATGCATAGGAAGATGCATAAAAGATTGAATTTTAATTCAAAAGTATCATTTTCATTTAAAATGAATTTATGCATAGGAAGATGCAAAAAAAAGATTGATTTTTACTTCGAAAGTATTAATCTCCTTAAATGGAATTTATGCATAAATAAATGTGTAAAGAAATCTTATATCAAATATAAGAGTTCTCTTGTATTCTATAAATAGATATGAGATGTGATAGGATGTGATAAGAGGTGTATAAGATGTGATAAGAGGTAATAAGATGAATTAAGATGTGATAAGATGTGTATGAGATGAGGTAAGAAGTGTATGTGATAGGATAAGATGTATATGGGTTGTGATGATAGGGCAAGAATGGATGTGATGTAAAAGATTAGATGTGAAGGCATATGGGGTTATATGAATGGGAATGTGGAAATGGATGTATGTATGTGGATGTGTGGATGTGGAGATGGGAGTGTGGATGTATGAATGTGAAAATGGATGTATGCATGAAGATGTATATGCATAGATGTGAATGTGGATGTAGATGTGGTTGTATAGATGTGAATGTGGAATGTGGATATGGATGTATGTATGTATGTGGATGTAGAGGTGGATGTATAGATGTGAATGAAAATATGGATGTGGATGTATATGAATGTGGATGTAGATGTGGATGTATAAATGTGAATGTGGAAAGTGGATGTGGATGTATGTATGTATGTGGATGTGGATGTGGATGTAGATGTGGATGTATAGATGTGAATGGAAATGTGGATGTGGATGTATGTGAATGTGGATGTAGATGTGGATGTGGATGTATGTGAATGTGGATGTAGATGTGGATGTATAGATGTGAATGTGGAATGTGGATGTGAATGTATGTATGTATGTGGATGTAGATGTGGATGTATAGATGTGAATGAGAATGTGGATGTGGATGTATGTATGTATATGGATGTGGATGTGGATGTGGATGTATGAATGAGGACGTGATAGTGGATGTATGCATGTGGATGTGGATTTATGGATGTGGATATGGATGTGTATGTATGAATGTGGATATGGGATGTGGATGTATAAATGAGGATGTGAAAATGGAGGTAAGCATGTAGATGTGAATGTGGATGTGGATGTGGATGTATGGATGTGGATATGGATGTGAATATATGATATGTGATGTGAAGGAATCTGAAGTGAAGAGATGAAAAATGATGTGATTGGATGAGTACACATATAAATGGAATGTGGAATAAGTAATGTGGATTAATGAGGGATAATGTGGAAAAATGAGAGTTAATATAGAAATTGTATTTGTAAACTGTTTGTAAATGCTGTTTGTAAATGGTTGTTTTATGTCAAGAATGCTGGGGAAGCATTTTGACCGTCTTGTGTTTAAGGTCGTGGAGACCTAACTGATAAAGTTGCAACTGCGACGGAGAGTCAATGGAGGACGTCTCGCGTAGCAAGGTCGACCGAGGTCTTGACCAGCCTCGGTTCGATTTAAATGGTGAGCTTCCGGTACGGTGGATGAGGGACCAAGGAAGCGGCCTATGAGTGAAGCGCTAGGTCACCTGCGAAGGATCCTAGAGGGTGCTGACCATACGGTGCTCGGGCTCTGGGTCGCCGAAGATACCCACACGTGCGTCGTGGAAGATATTGGAACAAGGAGTAAGAGTTGTTTTGTGAAACCGGGCATGGATCTGGTTGATTGACCTTGCTGGTCTTCAATGGATGAGTCCATGGCTCTTTATATGGATCTCTTGGTTGATCTTGCTGATCTTCAACGAGAGTCCATCTTGATTTTTATAAGTGATTATATTGCCGAGTATTATGGGCTAGGAACTATTGAAAAGGCCCCTGTGTGGACAGGTGGTGAGCGTTCTAGTTGCCAATGATGCCATAGATACTCTGATGAAGGAATGATGGGAAATTATGAATCAACTGGATAAATTGGAAGATTGTGATCAGTGGTACTATGGTTTCCTTAAAGGATTGTTTTAAAGTTAGCTGATGCTAAGAAAAAGGCAATTTCATATTGGGTGTGTAAGTGGTGTGGCTAGTTTTATGTTTGCATGAACTTCCGGCTAGGGGGCCTTGGAACTCTTTTCCTTGGTACCCGGGACAAAACCTAACCAAATTCCAAATTGGATCCCATCACTACAGTGGTTGGGCGGTTGGCTAACCCATGGGATCGGATGGGGTTAGGCTGGACTGATGGATCCGTAAATCGAGATTTAAATTCTAATATTACGATAGATGAAGTAAATCCCGGATAGAAATTGTTCTATGGATAGGAATCAACGGCTGTGCCTCTTGATGGGGAAAAAAGCGTTGATCCCAATGATCCAAGTGCAAGTTCTTCCTTGATTTGACCAAGTACCGTTAAAGGTGCAGTCAGATCAGTTTGATCAGTAATGATCTTGACTACGTTAGAGTAAAGAGTTATCCTGGTGGAATCGCCCGTGCTTTCCGGGTAAAGGAAGTTTTTCCGGTTTCGGTTTTGGACAAACCGACGGATTAGTCTCTTGTCCGGATATCCGTGGGCGAGGCCCCGAGTGTGGGACGCCTGTCCCGCGCGAGAAGTGCTACTTCCGCTGCTAGTACCCCGAATCCGTTGCTCGGTGGGAATAGGGATCTCACAGTTGGTATCAGAGCGGTTTTGAAAGCTAATAAAGATAATTAAATTCTTATCTGAAATTGGTAATAAGAATTCAGAAACAGCATTTTCATAATGTATTCTCATTCCGTAAGCTTCTTTAATGAAGAAATTTTAATCAAAGAAATTGTTTTTATAGATGGAAGTTCCACATTTATCTGGTATTCCCGACCTCACCCAGTCTCAAGATATGATTGCATTTGCCTTCGAGCATCTCATGTCTTCCGCTTCAACTCAAACAAGCCGAGCAAGACTCGCACGCCATTTTGCGGATTTATATTTTCCTACCCCAGCGGAGAGAATACAACATAAGTGGTTTGCAGGGCAATATGTCCACGCCCATTGCAACCACCATACAATGCTGTGGTGGCAGAATCTCTCATTAACTATGATCCTGTTAAAGCTGAAAATGGTGCGTGGTGTCATTCTATATCATTCGACACCTCGAAATTTCAGACTTTCATGTCGAATTTATAGACTCCTTAGTCGATTTATCCCTAAGGAGAAAATAATAGCTCCCTTCGCAGTTAGAGAACTTATGTAACAGGGCATGACTATGGCCTTGTACCGTCGTCTTATGCGTCTCTCGAAGAGATTTTGAATTTTGGAGCCGAGCCACTCTATGTAATTATTGCAACTTGTATATAAATATACAAATGTTTTTTTTTACGGACGATCGGATAAAGAAAAATCTATTTATCAGACTTAAGTCATAGATCTCCAATAAGATCAACTGAGGAGCAAATTATGTCAAAAGTTTATCAAGACGCACAAAAAGGTTGTAATTGTTTGATATAATTCATACAAATTGTTAATTCAAATTGAAATTCGTAAATTAGTAATTGGGTCTTCAATTGGAAGTACCGCAATTGTATGGAACCCTGACTTGCTTGAGACCTAGACATGATGGTATTTACCTTATAGTTTTGAGTATCATGACTATCCGTATATACCGAGGGTATAACTGCAGCTCTTTACCGATAGTATACGAGTAAATCTAAGACTTGAAATTATAAGTGTTAATGCTATCCAGATGATGATTTTGAATGTGGTTGATATGATTTTTAATTCTGTTTGGGAACTGATGAATTGATTTGGATTCTGATTGAAAAATGATGATCCTTGAAAATGGGTTGAAATGTAATAAGCTGAGCGAAACCACAATGTGGATGATTGGGACGAGTCCCTGTAATGATAAATGATGAAAATGATTCAGCAAATCACTATGAGATTAGTGGATTGTGCTGTCAAATTGCTACTGGGCATCAATCCAATACCACTCTCCTAGATCCCACTAAAGATATCTGATAGGATTGCCACCATATAACCACAAACACCAAGAGCCATGAGTCACTATCTGAGGAGAAGGGTCAATGAACCAATGCTTTTCCGAACGACCAACAATCCTCACTGGACTAAGCCTAGTATCTGGGATGATCTCCTCCATACTACATCTCCTGGAGGAATGCTCAGAAGGAAATTTTTCGGTCTAATGGACCTTTATCATGTTAAAGATATGAATGATATGATCTGAATGAATTGTTATTTAATGATGAGTTCTAAGGGATATTTATCCCTGTATTCTGTTGGGTTGACCAGAATATAAGGAACCCAAGAATAAAATAGGATCTTAAGAAAAAGAGTTGTCCTCTACTTTATGAGATGAGGACATCTCGCACTTTTTAAGTGGGGTAGAATGTAAGATTCTCCCCCAGCCTTAGAGGTATACAGGAGTAAGAATCTCCCTTTCTGATCTTATAATTATTCTATCTCTAAAATAAAAGAAAGATTCTGTTTAAAAAAGGAAGAACCTTTTCCTGAATACTTCTCAAAAGTTCCACCTGTTTTAAGGATTCAGAAGTGAGAATCGATGTTTTGGATATCAAGGTTTTGGTCTCGAGTATGGCCCAAAAGAAGTTCTTTATCTCTTGGGAAGAAGTTATCTCCCAGATATTGGACCAAAGAAAGTAGGTGATTTAACTTACGAACTTCTTTTATCTCCTCATCTCAAAGTTCTTAATGCCTTCTATAGAAAATTGTGCCAAACCCAAATCATGGAAAGACGGTAAAACTTCAGTGGGGCAAGTTACCGTTGGCTTCTAAGTTACGCTAGCTCCTTCCTTTATATAAGTCGTAACTTTTACTTGTCGCTCACAGTAATCTTACTTCCATCGATCTCCTTTCTTTCTTAATCTCCTTCATGGCTTGGCAACAAGAACTAGTTTTATCCATAATGATTCCTCACCTTCAAGACGCAAGTGAATCTGTAAAGAAGGATTTTATAGAGCAGTATGAGCGCTCACTTTTCCCTCACTTGGGAACTTCTGTAGCGCAAACCAAATGGCGGACCTATCAAAACATAACTAGGGTAACACCCTGGGGTCAGCAGCACTTTCGTAACAATGTCCGCTTGGCCATGGTTATTGAAGCTTTGGGTTTGGGTCCCCGATACTACTGCGTCATGAGATCAAGGCATCCTGGGTTTTCTGAGCGGGTCTTCTTACTGGCGTGTTTTCTTCCTCATGAGAAGATATGCCTTTACCTCGTTTTTGGCTTGCCTCTCAGAGGTTCTTTTGTTAGAACACCTCATACCACTGAGATAGGCGCAGCAATAACCCACAGAATCATTCCCATAGATGAGTTACCTTATACTTGTGCAGCTTGTGAGGACTGCTTTTGTGACCATATGATGGACGGACTTATGGAAGTGTAAAGAGTTCCTCTATCTTTACTGTATAAGTTCCGAGAATGAATAAAGTTTAAATCTTGTTCGTATTTTGAATCTTGCTCTCTTTAAGACTTATCTTGGTGGTTAATCTTGATTAAAATTTTTCTCTAAGTCTCATATTCGTGAATCTTGCGAAATTATCAAGTTGCGAGATGAGGACATCTCGCGTTTTTTAAGTGGGGTAGAATGTAAGATTCCTCTCCCAACCCCTTTTTGATGTCTAGTATCTTCCCCTGTAATCAATCCCTCTTCAGAAATATAAAAGACTTGTTTCTAACTGTTTTAACCTAGAGAGAGAAAATATTCTAGAGAGAGAATATTCAGATTTTGAATATTTTTGGATAGAAAAATATCTCTTCTAATTCAGATGAGTGCCCCTGAAACAGAAATTCAAAAAGAATTTTCAATGTGCAATTGGAATTAATTGAAAATAGCTATAAAGAACCTTAGCCTAAGGGTCTAGATTTTCAGAAATCTTTAGACTATGGTCCAATTAAGGTTCCTATGGACCAATAGCATCAATCCATGTGTAGGGAGGAGATAAATCCAACTTGTAAAAAGAAAATACCCAAAAATGAGTAAATGCTCACATGAGGTGAAGAGTTGAAAATGTACAAGGTTTATTAGTAAAAAAACTATGTGCAATATTAAAAATATGAGATATTTTGGGTATAATGATTTTATTATGACACATATGTAAGGAAGGGGAGTCCCTTAAATGCTCACATAAGATGAAGAGTTGAAAATGTACAAGGTTTATTAGTAAAAAAACTATGAGCAATATTAAAAATATGACATATGTAAGGAAGGGGAATTCTTTAAAGGAGGTGCATATTTCACATAAGATGAAGAGCTGAAAATGTACAAGGATTATTAGTAAAAAACTATGAGCAATATTAAAAATATGACATATGTAAGGAAGGGGAATTCTTTAAAGGAGGTGCATATTTCACATAAGATGAAGAGTTGAAAATGTACAAGGATTATTAGTAAAAAAAACTATGAGCAATATTAAAATGATTCCATTATGACACATATGTAAGGAAGAGGAGTTCTTTAAAGGAGGTGCATATTTCACATGCTTGAATGAGTTTTAAACTCATAAAAATTGAGATATTTCATCTCTCCTCTCTCCTCATTCAAGTCTAGTTCCAAAAAGTTAGCTTAACTGACCTAAAAATGGTCAAATATTGACCAAACTGATTTAGAAAATTCTAGAATCAGTTTGTTTGGTTAGGAGCTCAATTTTTCCTATAAATAGAAGCCTCCCCCTTGTTGAAAAATATATAGTGTTTATGCATCGTTACTCTACTCCACCTAAGCCAAGAACTGTGAATTCATTTAATAATTCACTAGTTTTTGGAGCTTCCCTCTTTCTTCAATCCCAATTAGTGGCTCCATCAACATACTTAACCAATTGATTGGTTGGGGGCCTCTACCGTGAACAAAGAATCAAGCAAGTTGTAAGGTAATTAGTGAATATTGATCTTTCTATAATTTCTCAATGTTTCTCTCTTCTCAACCCCTCTCAAGCTTGAGAAGTTTAATTGGTATGGTTTTTTTTAATGCTATTGAAGTTTGAATAGTAGTGAAGAGTTACATAATGCTATTGAAGTTAATTTTCATTTATGTTTAAATTCTAATGATTTTTATGTAAATTCTCTCTCTCACTCAAGAAATGGTCATACTCATGAACCGTTCTCAATCCAAATCAAGCTTTTCATAAAGCTCTTCCTTAACCCAAGATTAAGCTATGCTTGAGGCCAAACTAATGGCTTTTTTCTATGCTTTTAGTTTATGTATATTAATGATTCAATCCATTATGGATTGATAATCCAATTAGAGATTATTTTAATTATTTTCTTAATGATAAGCATTATCCCTTAGAAAAATTGAGATTTATCAGTCATAGCAGCGGAGCTATGGCAAAATTTTTATAAAAATTATGCATAAAATAATTTCATTCAAAGCATAAAAAGAGGACTTCCTACCATATTCTAGGAATTATCATCCTAGATTAATTGAAAGAATTTCATTATAATCATGGAGAAATTAAATTTTAATATCATGCATAAAGGATAAGTTTTTATATCAAAAGTGTTATTTTTACCATTTTTATTTCATGCATAGAAGTATGCATAATGGATAAGTTTTTATATCAAAAGTGTTATTTTTACCATTTTTATTTCATGTATAGAAGTATGCATAATGGATAAATTTTTATATCAAAAGTGTTATTTTTACCATTTTTATTTCATGCATAGAAGTATGCATAATGGATAAATTTTTATATCAAAAGTGTTATTTTTACCATTTTTATTTCATGCATAGAAGTATGCATAATGGATAAATTTTTATATCAAAAGTGTTATTTTTATCATTTTTAATTTTCATGCATAGAAGTATGTATAAAGGAAAATTTTTATATCAAAAGTGTTACTTTTATCATTTTTAATTTTCATGCATAGAAGTATGCATAAAGGAAAAATTTTTATATCAAAAGTGTTACTTTTATCATTTTTAATTTTCATGCATAGAAGTATGCATAAAAGAAATTTTTTTATATCAAAAGTGTTACTTTTATCATTTTTAATTTTCATGCATAGAAGTATGCATAAAAGTTGATTATTTTATTATAAAAGTGTGACTTTTATCATAATTGAATTTCATGCATAGAGGTATGCATAAAAGTTGATTATTTTATTGTAAGAGTGTTACTTTTATCATATTGGATTTCATGCATATAGGTATGCATAAAAGATATTCTTTTTATACTAAAAGTGTGATTTTCCTCATAAATGGATTTTATGCATAAATTACATGCATAAGAGAAATTCTTTTATTCTAAAAGTGTAATTCCTACCAAATTGAATTTATGCATAGGAAGATGCATAAAAGATTGATTCAAAAGTGTCATTCTCATCTAAATTGAATTTATGCATAGGAAGATGCATAAAAGATTGAATTTTAATTCAAAAGTATCATTTTCATTTAAAATGAATTTATGCATAGGAAGATGCAAAAAAAAGATTGATTTTTACTTCGAAAGTATTAATCTCCTTAAATGAAATTTATGCATAAATAAATGTGTAAAGAAATCTTATATCAAATATAAGAGTTCTCTTGTATTCTATAAATAGATATGAGATGTGATAGGATGTGATAAGAGGTGTATAAGATGTGATAAGAGGTAATAAGATGAATTAAGATGTGATAAGATGTGTATGAGATGAGGTAAGAAGTGTATGTGATAAGATGTGTATGAGATGAGGTAAGAAGTGTATGTGATAGGATAAGATGTATATGGGTTGTGATGATGATAGGGCAAGAATGGATGTGATGTAAAAGATTAGATGTGAAGGCATATGGGGTTATATGAATGGGAATGTGGAAATGGATGTATGTATGTGGATGTGTGGATGTGGAGATGGGAGTGTGGATGTATGAATGTGAAAATGGATGTATGCATGAAGATGTATATGCATAGATGTGAATGTGGATGTAGATGTGGTTATATAGATGTGAATGTGGAATGTGGATATGGATGTATGTATGTATGTGGATGTAGAGGTGGATGTATAGATGTGAATGAAAATATGGATGTGGATGTATATGAATGTGGATGTAGATGTGGATGTATAGATGTGAATGTGGAAAGTGGATGTGGATGTATGTATGTATGTGGATGTGGATGTGGATGTATGTATGTATGTGGATGTAGATGTGGATATATAGATGTGAATGAAAATGTGGATGTGGATGTATGTGAATGTGGATGTAGATGTGGATGTGGATGTATGTGAATGTGGATGTAGATGTGGATGTATAGATGTGAATGTGGAATGTGGATGTGGATGTATGTATGTATGTGGATGTAGATGTGGATGTATAGATGTGAATGAGAATGTGGATGTGGATGTATGTATGTATATGGATGTGGATGTGGATGTGGATGTATGAATGAGGACGTGATAGTGGATGTATGCATGTGGATGTGGATTTATGGATGTGGATATGGATGTGTATGTATGAATGTGGATATGGGATGTGGATGTATAAATGAGGATGTGAAAATGGAGGTAAGCATGTAGATGTGAATGTGGATGTGGATGTGGATGTATGGATGTGGATATGGATGTGAATATATGATATGTGATGTGAAGGAATCTGAAGTGAAGAGATGAAAAATGATGTGATTGGATGAGTACACATATAAATGGAATGTGGAATAAGTAATGTGGATTAATGAGGGATAATATGGAAAAATGAGAGTTAATATAGAAATTGTATTTGTAAACTGTTTGTAAATGCTGTTTGTAAATGGTTGTTTTATGTCAAGAATGCTGGGGAAGCATTTTGACCGTCTTGTGTTTAAGGTCGTGGAGACCTAACTGATAAAGTTGCAACTGCGACGGAGAGTCAATGGAGGACGTCTCGCGTAGCAAGGTCGACCGAGGTCTTGACCAGCCTCGGTTCGATTTAAATGGTGAGCTTCCGGTACGGTGGATGAGGGACCAAGGAAGCGGCCTATGAGTGAAGCGCTAGGTCACCTGCGAAGGATCCTAGAGGGTGCTGACCATACGGTGCTCGGGCTCTGGGTCGCCGAAGATACCCACACGTGCGTCGTGGAAGATATTGGAACAAGGAGTAAGAGTTGTTTTGTGAAACCGGGCATGGATCTGGTTGATTGACCTTGCTGGTCTTCAATGGATGAGTCCATGGCTCTTTATATGGATCTCTTGGTTGATCTTGCTGATCTTCAACGAGAGTCCATCTTGATTTTTATAAGTGATTATATTGCCGAGTATTATGGGCTAGGAACTATTGAAAAGGCCCCTGTGTGGACAGGTGGTGAGCGTTCTAGTTGCCAATGATGCCATAGATACTCTGATGAAGGAATGATGGGAAATTATGAATCAACTGGATAAATTGGAAGATTGTGATCAGTGGTACTATGGTTTCCTTAAAGGATTGTTTTAAAGTTAGCTGATGCTAAGAAAAAGGCAATTTCATATTGGGTGTGTAAGTGGTGTGGCTAGTTTTATGTTTGCATGAACTTCCGGCTAGGGGGCCTTGGAACTCTTTTCCTTGGTACCCGGGACAAAACCTAACCAAATTCCAAATTAGATCCCATCACTACAGTGGTTGGGCGGTTGGCTAACCCATGGGATCGGATGGGGTTAGGCTGGACTGATGGATCCGTAAATCGAGATTTAAATTCTAATATTACGATAGATGAAGTAAATCCCAGATAGAAATTGTTCTATGGATAGGAATCAACAGCTGTGCCTCTTGATGGGGAAAAAAGCGTTGATCCCAATGATCCAAGTGCAAGTTCTTCCTTGATTTGACCAAGTACCGTTAAAGGTGCAGTCAGATCAGTTTGATCAGTAATGATCTTGACTACGTTAGAGTAAAGAGTTATCCTGGTGGAATCGCTCGTGCTTTCCGGGTAAAGGAAGTTTTTTCGGTTTCGGTTTTGGACAAACCGACGGATTAGTCTCTTGTCCGGATATCCGTGGGCGAGGCCCCGAGTGTAGGACCCCTGTCCCGCGCGAGAAGTGCTACTTCCGCTGCTAGTACCCCGAATCCGTTGCTCGGTGGGAACAGGGATCTCACATTCAGTGTCAACAACAAGCAAGTTCTTATGAGCCATAGATAGGCTTTTACAAGTATAGAATTTACCTATCTAGGGTTTGTGGTCTATTCTAATCAATTCTCTATGAACCTTGATAGATTATAATAGTCTTTGTATCAGAGTAATTGTAATAACACTTAAGTACAACTGAATCAACTCTCCATTCACTTAAGTACAATTTACTCAACACTTCTGTAAATAGTATTGTCTTTGATTCCATTACATGACCAATTTTGCAACACTATGTTGGAATTAATGCTAGTGTCCGAGTAAGTATGAATGGCCATTAGCAAGAGACACACACTAATTGTATAAATGTAACCAAGGTCAACAATATAATATTAGAACGCGGCACATGCTTTCATACCACACCAACCTCCACCTTGCAATGTTCCTTTTTGAGAAGCGACAGCCACCCCAGCCTCTTCCACCCACACGAGTCTGCTTCCACTTTGATAGAAGCCACGCATAGTCCTTGCCGGCTTAATCTCAACCTCTCTCTCTCCTACTGGCCTTCCGTGCGCCCTTCTCTAACGCCCCCATGCCTGCCCCCCTCTGCCCTTTGCATACATGCACCCGTGTCATCGTTATTGATGTGGCCTTTGGCGGCGGCAGCACCTCCTTCTTCAGCGAGACGACCGCAACCCCCCAACCTCTTCACGAAGGAGCTTAGATGCGTACCATTCAAGACTGTGGACCAGTTCATATATATCAAAAACAAAATCTCAATAAAATTGAAAAAGAAACCTACCTCGTTGCCTTTGCTCCAAGCATCCAAATCTTAGAAATCTAAATGAATAACCGGCCTTCTCGTTCTCATGTCCTTCTACACCTTTACACTAACCCACCTTCCTTTTTCATTCAAAAATCAAATATAAATTTAACCCTTTAACATTGTTAATAATATTATATCTTTAATATTTAAATACATTACGTATATATAATATTTAAATATAGTATATATTATTAATACTTCCATAAGCAACATTTATATTACTGTATAAATATTATTGATAAGAATTATAATATTTATCTCATCGAAACAAGCCAATAGTTATAACAAACCAACATTAATATTCTAAACCCTTTATCACACACTTTTACTAACAATAATTATGTCTTTTAAAATACACGAACTTGCCTAAATATTAAGGCTATTCGTGGACACAAACTTGCCTACTTTCTAAGGCTATTTGTGTTTTTCCCATTAGCATAATCACAATATATATACTAATAACAATAAACAAATAAATAAAGTTTAAATTTTTTTAAAACATAAATCAATATTTTATTTATAATCCATCGAAAATAACTTTATTTAATAATTTCCTCACATCATGAATATGCCTAAACATTCAGGCTATTCGTGAGCGCAAACATGCCTACTCTTTCAGGCTATTTGCATGCACACACACCATTTTACACAAATCTGACACAAATCCTTTCAAATCATAATAATCATTATTAAAAAAAAACAAACAACACAAATGGGCAAAGACCCACAATAAGAGCTACCAATGGGGGCAGTGACCTGCAAAAGGACCCAAAGAGGTCCATCCTACAATGGACACTAATATAAGACTTGGGCAAACAAATAAGACCTGAAAAGTCAGCCCAAAGAGACATCAACCCGTTGGAGTGTTGGCCACGTCTACGAGATATGAGATTAAAACAAAATTATGGGTGATATAATCGTCCACACTAAGCACCCAAAGTGGCATGAAACAGCAACCCAAAAAGGGTCGCGAATCCCCAAGAGGGAAATAACTATGCCCAAAGAGGCAATTGAGTCCATTGGAGTGTCTGTAGCACCCATGAGGCCAAAATTAAACATTGGTCTTCGACAAGCTAAAAATGAATCAGCAACTTAATTGTACACACACACTTGTAAATAACATCACCTCTCCTTTCATATTTATTGATCATAAGTACTCATACAACTAAGATAATTAAGCAAACTAAGCACTTCGTTATCAAATTGACTTGACAACCACCTAAGTAATCTTGCCAATTTGCTTAATCTTTCATCAAATTTCCCATTTCTTCCCTCTAGCGTAATGAGGTTGATTAGACTGAATTAAGCCTAGTCATCCATCAATTATAATTAATATTGAAATAAATTACACTAATTATAAGAAAATATCAACTTCAATATCTTTCCCAAAGAATGTAAATGGCTACCAAGCTATCCTCTCGATTTAATGGAGCCTAGATTTCTTGAATGGCACATGAATCTCTTTTCTTCACAATTAAATGGCTAGTAGTCTCTTTTGGAATCTCCAATATGAAGGGAAGAGTTGGGTAAGCTAGGGATGGCTAGGGTGGGGTTTTGGTAGAGATATGGGGCCCCTGTAGGAGCCAAAGGTGAAGATGATGAGCTAAGGGGGTCTAGGGCCTTTATATAGGCCATGGGCTTAAAGCTCCATGCTAATGATGTGCTTTGTCTAGTACATTTGAGAGATCACTAATGGATTTTTTTTCATTGACTCACTTGGGCAATGGTTTTGCTCTACATGCTATCATAGCCACCCCTTTTGTGGTTGAATGCCTAGCCTTCCACCTGTTGTTTGCAATAGTTGTATATATAATAATGTTACCGACATGATTTTTGAAAATTCTTTCTGTTATGCGTTGGGGCTAACTTTGTGTGCTTTGCCACATTCTCCTATAGAGTTCCTTCTCCATGCATGGGTTGTAGAGCTCAGCCATATCATGTATTCTGTGGCTTTTATGGGATTCCTCATCTTAGTATAATCTTTGTTTTCAACAACGGGTGTGGATATTAGGTGTGACTGTGGACCATGCTTTCCACTTGAGATGTGGAAAGCTTAGCCACTACCATTTGTGGAGACTTACATGAAAGACATTGTGAACTCGAAGATGAGGAGGTAGAAGTAACTTCATAGGCTTGGTCACTAATTTGCCCAATCATCACTATGGACCACAATACGAAGGAGAGAGTTTCCAAAAATTTCACAAGGATAGGGAATTCTTATTTGGTTTGACTTAGAGAAACACCATGTGTTTTTTGAATACTTTGTCAGATATAGATCTCTTTATGTCTGCATAACTCTTCTATCGTCCTGAGCAGCTTTAAGATCTTATCGAATTAGCTTGACTTGACGATCCTTTTTATATAGCATTTGTTTTGTGGCCTCAACTCTAATTAGAGGATGAGTAAAATGATGGGGCAGGGGTCTTCCATCCAATGACGAGTTTGAAGAGTGGACCAATCAATTTGATTTCTACTTTGAGATTCACCCAAGCCTTGCAAGCATGCCAAAGTATATTTTTCCCCTTTGCATTTGGAAGGGTATGCTCACACATGGTGGTGACATATTCTTGTAAATGGCTATACCATGGTCACTTAGGAAGATTTCAAGAATGAGATGAGAGATGCATTTCTCTCCAAATTGCATAATGGTCACTTAGTTTGTGAATGGGATGGCTTGGAGCAACAAACCGGAGTGTAAAGGAGTCTTCACATAAATTTTTGAAGCTTTTACTACATGTTGATTCTTCAAGTGAGCATTTCAAGGTCTTAAAGTACATCGTAAAGGGGCTCAAGTTGGAGGTGATGTTAAATCCCAACAACCGGCATCTCTTAAAGAGTCTATGTTTTTGGCAAAGATGTATGAATATAAATACAAGTTTAAGTCTTTTGGAAGGCTCGAAGTGATCTTCCATAGGAAAGTTTACACGAGAAGCTTCACAACCTCATACCATCCCAACGTACCGTATGGTGAATGGAAAAGGGGAAAGGTCAAATTTAAGAGTTGGAATCAATTAGCAAAAGGGTGCTATTAGTAATGGGAAGCTCATAACAACATGGAGAAAGATTTAGTGACATTCTATAATTGCAAGGAGAAGTGGAACACACTTCAAGTCTTGTAAAGCAAAGAAGTTATCATATTCAGTATGATCTTTACCAAATCAAACCATGAGGATGTTGATAAAAAATTTAAAAATTATGATGATTTCTAAGAGATGATGGAAGGAGAGGAAGATATTAAACCTTAGGGCGAGTTTCCTTTTGATCCAGGTAGGTCATGCATGAAGGAACCAAATCATTATGATGGATTGTCTACCATGTGTATTACCGATGCCATCAAGGCATGATGCTTACTCTATGTACTCTTTCCTATGATGGCTATACTTCTAGTTTCAAAGGTGCACACACTTTGAGGCTTAAGGCTAAGATGAATGGAAGGGTGACACATGTATTGGTGGTGGATAGTGTTAGCACACATACCTTTCTGAACAAAATTTCATTGTGTAATCTCAAGTTACATCCTATGAATTTATCTTTATTCCATATGGTACAAGTGGCTAATGGAGCAAAGATGGATTGCACAATATCTTGCGGTACACTTAATCTCCTTTGCATACAATTGGTTTGTCCTCAATACCTCAAGTACGTTTCTCACATTCATCAAATGCTCCTTCTCCCCTTTGCTATATATGATGATGCCATCAAAGAATACCAAGATAAACTTATAGAGAAAGGATTGAAGCACCTTATTCACATAAATTCTTGGATTATATTGGGTGCATTTCATAAGATAAATAGCGTAACCATGAAATGTAATAGTCCTCTTTTTTTTCTAAAAGCTATCTTAAATTTATCACCTCCCTTCATGATACCTACTCAATAAAACCTTGAAGAAGTATTGAGAATCCTTAATCTCATCTAGGAGATCATCAATTCAAGGTATTGGAAACCTTTTAATCTTGTTGAGATCACAGTAATCTATGAACATCCAGAATGAACCATATTTCTTCTAAGGTGGTTTGTTAATTGGTTTAGTATTTGGCTCAAGCACAATCTCATTATCCACACCTCTATTTGGTGGTAGATTCTTTGGCATTTTAAACACAGGATGGAGCTTATCAAATAGTTTAGCCATGCTCTCATGTATTTCTTTCTTTCTCTCAACCATACCATCCTCTTTTTCTAAAACAAATACACAACATTCTCCTCTTGAGTTTGGTACTATTAAGCAATATTAATCGGGAGCTACATGATCCCCACAAGGTAATGTTTATTTGCATGACACTCAAGACTCCTTTTTGTAAGTTCATTGATAATGTGCTAAGTGTGGACAACTAATGAAAAACCATAACTATGTCGATCGGGCCCAACACTAGTTGATCAACATTCCATGAGTAATCCGTTGAAGCATAACAACCACAACCTTGCAAGATCAACTATGTCAATCACGCCCATGACCAAGACTAGGAGATCAACTTTTCATAAGTAATCCTTTGAAATCATGACATCCATAAACTATGATCTAAGTCTTATTTGTAATGGAGGAGAAGAGATGGGGGGTTTGAAGGAACATTAACATAATCATCAAAACAAGAGATGGGGGGTTTGAAAGAACATTCACACAATTATCAAAACAAGACAGTGAATTGCAGGTCCTTGTTTGATACATTAAAACGATGCAAATTGAGCTTCTTGTTACTTTCCCTGTTTTGTAAGACTTTGTCAAATGATATTGATTTAAGCTTGATGTGAACATGTCCTTGTTTTCTTCATCCCATGTGCTTTTTTTGATTTATATGAATAAATAGATTTTTGTGCTCTTTCTTAGGAGATACATAACAGGTGCATAAGAGTGAAGCATACTCTTGATGAAGCTACTGTATGTGGTGAAGACATTATTAACAAAGTGGTTCACTGGCACGGTTTGAATGGGTGTTATTGACTAGGCTTTCATCCTCCATGGCCCCCATCTAGAGATCTAGGTCTAGAAGGTTATTGACTAGGCTTTCATCCTCCATGGCCCCCATCTAGAGATCTAGGTCTAGAAGGTTATCAATGAACGAGGCTATGGTATAATACACTTGCATTTTTCAACCAATGGGTGAGTATTTGTATTTACTCAAGTAATTAGCCAAGTGAAGAAAGAACGGTAAGACAATGAGCTTACCCATTGATGTGTTTAGCTATAAATTTACCAAAATTTTCTCTTTTATCTCTTAATTAAATATTTATGTATAAATACTAAAAATTTATTTCCCATGAATATGATGAAAATCATTCTTTTTGCATATGATGTCTAATCCTAGAATATGGTAGAAAGTCCTCTTTTAGCATTATGCATAAAAATAAGAAATGTATTATTTTTTTAAAAAATTTACCATAGCTTCGCTTTGCTATTACTGATAATTCTCAATTTTTCCTAAAAGAATAAAAGCTTGTAATGAAAATATGATATAAGTTCTTCTTTTATTCTTAAAATCAAACTATGTATTCAAATCATATTTTTAACCACCATAACTATAAACATAATTATGATTATTCCACTAGATTAAGTCAATTTAGACATTCCTCTTTTTCCAATTTACTAGGATAATCTTTTTAGCATTTAGAATGAATTAAAGTAATCTTTATCTACTCATAAACAATCTAAAAAGGATTAACTATTATTTTCACTAATCCAAAATCATGAAAATATCAATTCTTATCCTCTAGCTCGAGCCTAGAGTTTAGATTTGAATTAAGAGACTATCATTGAGAAGCATCCTTTTCCATGAGATTTAGCCATAAAGATGGCTACTCTTTTAGAGAGAGAGAATTACTTAAAGAAAGCACTATAATTAAGCATAAAGATTAACTTAATGCTAATTAAACATTAAGAATCTTAGGGAAAGCCTGATTTGAATAAAAACAATCATTTTAAAAGCTTCTCAAGCTTGAGAGGGGTTGAGAAGAAGAAAGTCATTGAGATAATTAAAAAAAACCATATAAATTAATTTTAACGTTTGACTTGATTATTTATTAGCAGAGCAGTGAAGCCCCCAACCAATCAATTGGTCCACCAAGAGGAGAAAAGCAACTTCAAGAGTTGTTGGAGAGATAGAGAAGCTCCGATCTCCCAAGAGAGAGGAAAATTTAAGAGATAATAGAAATATGATTATTTAAAGATAATACTAGCATGGTATAGCTCCAATATGAAAATACAAAAGAATGAGGGTCTATTTATAGGCGAGGGAGGCCACTAACTAAGTCCAACTGGGTTTGAGAATTTTCCAGCTTCACTTTGAATCAATTTGGACAAGATTGTTGGAATTAGGGTTGCAGGAATGCACACACAACTTCAAGAAGATGAGGAAGCTTGAGCACAACACAGTAGTGTATTATGAGTGCCAAAAATGAAAGATAACTAGCCCTAGAAGATAATGGGCATATATACAATGCACGGGGGAAAAAACCTCCTAGTGAGGGAAAAAGTGCCTCGGCGGTCCTAAGTGTGTTCACACACATCACTACTATAATATGGTAACAAATCCCCCTTGGAGTGATGCGGTGAACAAGAGCTAGCACTCACGTATAGGGAAGTGTCTAGCTATGTGGACGAATCCACAAAAGGGAGTAAGCCCAAAGCTTTGCGAAAAGCTTCGAACTTCTCACGAGGCAGAGCCTTTGTGAAAAGGTCTGCAAGGTTATCCTGTGTTGGCACATAAGCCAAACTGATCTCTCCTGCAGAGAGTCTCTCCCTGACATAATGGTAGTGCACCTCAATGTGCTTCGTACGAGCATGGAACACTGGGTTCCGTGCAACTGCCAATGCGCTCTGACTGTCAGTGAAGATGGTGGTGGCAGATGGCTGCCCAACACCCAAATCAGCCATAAGGCGTCTGAGCCACACACACTCAACCGTAGCTGTGAAAGCTGCCCTGTACTCAGCTTCACAACTAGAAGTGGCCACAGTAGGCTGCTTCTTGCTCAACCATGATATGCATGAGCTTCCAAGCATGAAGCAAAAACCACTCGTGGACACGCGTGTGTCATAACAACCAGCCCAGTCAGAATCTGAAAAAACATGTAAATCTGGCGGCAATGATCCCCCCTTGGGATAAAACAACCCAAGATGCCGAGTACCACTCAAATAGCGAAAGATACGCTTCACTGCCTGCCAATGCTTAATGCCTGGGCTATGCATAAATCTGCTCACCTGTGAGACTGCAAACTGAATGTCTGGCCTCGTAATGCATACATAAATGAGGCAACCAACAGCTGTCTGATAGAGTGTGACATCAAAGTGATCTCCAGCATCATGAAGACTCAACTTCAAACCTGTCTCCATTGGAGTAGCAATAGGCTTGCAGTCTTCAAGGCCAAATCTCCGCAACAATGTTTCAATATACTTTGTCTGACACAAAGCAATACCTCCATCACACTGCTTAAATTGTATCCCCAAATAATGATGCAAATGCCCCAAATCTGACATCTCAAAAGAGGCATTCAAATCAGCCTTAAAATCAGCAATATGACTCTCATTTGGTCCTGTGAGCAGCATGTCATCGACATAGAGAGCAATGATTAGATGTACACCATCCACACGTTTAACATACAAAGTGCTTTCTGTTGGACTATTCTGAAACCCATGTGCAGTCAAATATGCATGTATTTCTTCATACCAAGCTCGTGGAGCTTGCTTTAAACCATATAAAGCCTTTTTTAACCTGCACACTTTGTTTTCCTGCCCTCTTTGAACAAAACCACGAGGCTGCGATACATACACCTCCTCATGCAAATCTCCATTTAAGAACGCAGTCTTTATGTCCAGCTGATGTACATTCCAACCATTATGAGCTGCTAATGCACAGATGCTACGAACAGTGGTCATACGACATGTGGGAGCAAAAGTCTCATCAAAATCAATGCCCTTTTCTTGAGCATAACCTTTTGCAACAAGCCTAGCCTTATGGCGATCCACTGTGCCATCAGGCTTACGCTTCAATTTGTATACCCACTTAGTGCCAATGGCCTTCTTGCCAGGGGGCAAGTCACATAAAGACCATGTACTATTCTTCATAATAGCATCGTATTCTGCTTGCATAGCAGCCATCCAATTTTCTGAACTTTGTGCCTCATCAAATGAAACAGGCTCACTTTCATCGCACATACTAGAAACAGCCAATGCATAACAATCTGACGCATAAGAGGCACCATGAGAGCCAGAACGAGTGCGACTAGACAAAGGGGCATCCAACTTGCTGTCACGCAAAGTCTGCACCAGCCATCTAGGCATGTTCCTAGAGCCCTCAATCTCTTGTCTCTCATCCTCAAGTGCATCATGCACATCTGCATCAGATATAGGCTGATCTGTGCCATCATTTAGAACCTGCATAGGCTGAAAAACTGCCTCATGAGGTATTGCACTTGACTGTGCACCACTGAAAAGAGGCAACAATGTATCATAGACATCACGTGAGCTGATATCTGTCTCCTTAGTACATGAAACCAAGGGCTGAACTGCATCTTCCACAAATACAACATCACGGCTAACCAAAATGCGCTTTGTCTGTGGATGATACAAACGATAGCCTTTGCTCTCAGCACTATATCCAACAAAAATACATTTGACAGCTTTGTCATCCAATTTTCTGCGATGTTGCACAGGCACTAATGCATATGCCAGGCAACCAAAAACACGTAAATGGCCAACAGATGGCTTGCGGCTATGCCAAGCCTCATATGGAGTGACAACCTGTAATGCTTTGGTGGGACACCTGTTTAGTACATAAGTGGCACACATGACAGCCTCAAGCCAAAAACCATGTGGTAGACTTTGACTCTTAACCATACATCTTGCCATTTCCATGAGAGACCTGTTTTTTCTCTCAGCCACACCATTTTGCTGTGGTGTATACGGCACTGTACATTGGTGTTTTATCCCACGCTCAGCCAGAAATGCATTAAATTCTGAAGACATATACTCCCCCCCTCGATCTGAACGGAGGGTGCCCATCTTACTTTCTGACACATTTTCAGCCATAACCAAAAACTGTTTGAAGCACAAAAACACTTCGGACTTTGCCTTCAAAGGATATACCCATGCATGCCTGGTAAAATCATCAATGAAAGTCACGAAGTAAAGGTAGTTTCCAAATGATGGAGTTTGCATGGGACCACAAACATCACTGTGAACAAGCTGCAATCTGCGTTCAGCTCTCACTGATCCATCTTTGGGAAAGGAAGCACGCTGCATTTTACCCAATATGCAGCCCTCACAAACATGCTTGACAGGTGCCTCAAGCTTAGGCAAAGAAGACACCATTTCAGATTTCTGCAGGCGCAGCAAACTTGCAAAATTCAGATGACCAAAACGTGCATGCCACAGTTTTGCATTTGAAATAGCCTGCGTATCCGTAATAGCACATGCTGAATCCTCTACACATTTGCCATCCATATTGAGCTTATACAGCCCTCGACATAGTGAACCAGATGCTACAATGATGTCACCACAAGAGAGATCATGAACAGTACATCTGTCATCCACAAATTTTACAACCAAACCTGTTTTGGCAAATGCGGAGACTGACAGCAGATTCTTTTTGATCCCTGGCACATACAATGCATCAAAAAGTGTAAAGGTGTTGCAATTTGCAACATTCAGCACAATCTGTCCAACTCCTTTAACGGGATAAGAGGAGTTATTGGCACAAGTGACAGTATTCCCTGTGGGAGCAGACTCAAGGAAAGTGAATAAACTGCGCTGCGAGGTGATATGCTTAGTGGCACCATTGTCAAAGTACCATACATCTGAATCTACTGCAGACATACATGTGTCATGCAAAGATGGGTCATAACTGCACTGCGCATTGAATGCCCATTCTGTATCTTGAACAACATTAGCAGATTCATTGTTAGAAGGAGAGGCATCTGCAACAGCCATACCAGCCTCTTTCTTCTTAGCCTCTTTCGCAGCCAGCTTAGGACACGCTTTGATGACATGATCATTTCCCTTACAGTACTTGCAAAATGTCTTCTGTTTGTCACCCTTCTTCTCATCTTTGTCTTCCTTCTTTGGTTGCGCAGCATTTGCAGATTTCTGCTTACTAGAAGAAAAGCCAGCTTTACCTTTCCCGCTTCTCTGACTAGCAACGAAAGCTTGATCTGCGACACGCATAATATTCCTGTTTTGCCTTGACTGGTCTTCTTGCAGCAAAACAGAAACTAACTCCTCAAATGATAAGGCATTGGGATTGCCTTTCATCATCAAGCGAAGAGTGGAAGCAAAACCCTGATAAGAATCTGGTAGACCATTCAAAACAGTCTGCACAAGTGAACTGTCTGACAGGATTTCATCTGCAGAAATGAGCTGCTCTTTGAAATCCTTGATCTTTGTCAAAAAGCTATCCATAGAATCACCTTCGTTCATATGCTCACTCTCCAACTGTTTTCGGAGATAAGCAACACGAGCCTCATTTCTTGCCTGATACAATGTGGCAAGTACATCCCAAGCATCCTTAGAAGTCCTGCAGGAGCGAATATGTGGGATAATGGTACGTTTGACAGACAGCGCAATCAAGGCATGAGCCTGCGCATCTCTACCATCCCAACGAATCTGCTCTGCTGAAAGTGGTGGTTCTCGAACAGCTGCTACAGCACTTGTGCCTGCACCATCATCAACAGTACCTGTTTCTGATGTGTTTGCAGCATTCCCAGCCACAATAGGACGTGCATCAATACCCTGCACAATGTTCCATAACCCCTTTGCTACCAATACATGTCGCATCATATATGCCCACAATGGATAGTTGGTGCCATCCAACTTATCCTCAGCAGCCAACATGCGGAATACATCATTGTTGTCAGCCATGGCCAATGACTGTACTACTAGATGTAAATGCTGTCTGTAAGAGGTAAACCTGTATAAAATCGACCTGTGCTATGTAGCACAGCCCAAAACAGACGAATGGGCACCTGTCCTGCAAATTTTAATCTTGACAGAAAATCTGCACAGTAGGACGATTTTGCCTGCGCAGTACTTGGAATGCAAAAACGGAGGGCGAAATGACTTCAGATCAAAATTCTGAAACGCTCGTGAAACCTCGTCGCAATCGGAGGAGATGAAGCGGCAGGTGCCGGTGATGCTGCCCGGGAGGAGGAAGCCTGCTCTGATACCAATTGTTGGAATTAGGGTTGCAGGAATGCACACACAACTTCAAGAAGATGAGGAAGCTTGAGCACAACACAGTAGTGTATTATGAGTGCCAAAAATGAAAGATAACTAGCCCTAGAAGATAATGGGCGTATATACAATGCACGGGGGAAAAAACCTCCTAGTGAGGGAAAAAGTACCCCGGCGGTCCTAAGTGTGTTCACACACATCACTACTATAATATGGTAACAAAGATTTGGACCAGTTTGGCTCTCTTTTTTATCTAGTTTGTTTTCTAGGAGAGAGGAGAGATAAAAATATCACATTTTTTTGAATTAAAAAACCCAACCACACATGTGAAAAAGGCACCTATACCTCAAGAGTCTCCCTCTCCTTACCAAGGTGTCAAAAATGCATCATTTCTCTAAAATATCTTATTTTTTTTTACTAATATCGCTTAATTTTTAACTAATAAACCTTGTACTAAGTCAACTCTTCATCTTATGTGAGCATTTACTCATTTTTGGGTATTTTCTTTTATTCTTTGGATTTATCTCATCCCAACACTTGGATTAATCCAATTGGCCCATTGGAACCTTAATTGGACCATAATCCAAAAATTTTTGAAATAGGCTAAGGTCCCTTATACACATTGTCAGTTAATTCCTAATGCACATTGGAAAGTTCATTTTGAACTTCTATTTCAAGGGAATCCATTTTAGACACTAGTAGAATTTTTGTATCGAAAGATATCTCAATTTTGAATTACCTCTCTCTAGATATTTTCTCTCTCTAAGCCAAAATAGGGTAAAACAAGATCTTTCTTCCATTTCAGAGAGGGGATGATTACAGAACATAAGGGGAGGTTCTTACATCTTTAAACCTCAAAAGTTGGAGGGAGGAATCTTATATCCTATCCCACTTAAAAATGCGAGATGTCCTCATCTCGTAACTGGAGAATAATCTTTTTCTTCTTCTTCTGCTTCAATCACTTCCAGCGTTACTGCCTTGGAACTGGACGGCGATCTAGGAACATATCTAGGAACATCTCTCTTTGACTTTCCCTATTCTGAGGCGGAGGTCTTGCATTACTTTGCATTGAAGCTAAGAGTTGGTTAGAGGGTCTTCCTTTGGGATTTTCCTGATTTTGACGGAAAGGAACCTGACTACTCTGGAAGGAAGGAGCTGGAGTCTTGAATCTTGGTCATTGACTTCCCTGCCCTGAAAACCTTGATCCAAAAGGAGTTGGGCAATGCATACTGCGATGTCTGAATCCATGACAATTATAGCATTTAACTTCTTTGTTCAAGGGTGAAACTTCTGAAGTTGAATTCCATGGGATTGAGTTCCGGGAAAAGGACCTTTCTTCCATTCTATAACTTCCCATATCCTAAGTTTGACCTTGTTGTCTCTTTGGTGGTGGAAAGCTGGAATCACTTTCTAGAGCTAGAAATCTTTTGAAAGATGATGGTGCTAGTTTCGGCGGGACGTTGATAACAAAGGCCTTGGCTTCGGCCATGGAAACTGGCTTAGCATTCTTCACTAGGATATTCAAGGGTTCATTCATTCCCCAAATGAACCTGGCCACCATTAGCTGTTCTTCATCCCAGCGGTGGCGGCGAGTACTTGAGGAGGAGAGTGAACATTTGGTTATACCCTTCAATAATTTTCCTCCCCTGGGTTAACTCTAAGAATTCATTCATCTTGGTTTCCAAAAAGTCGGGAGGACAGAATCTCTTCCTTAGGTAAATCTTGAGATCATTCTACGTGATCCAGACGGTTGTCTCACAGTGGTTTCTCCATACCACTCTAGCTATTTCTACTATCTTCAGCCTTGCAAGAGCCATTTCACTCTTCTCGTTATACCCGGTGACATCGAAGTATTCTTCCATTGCTTCGATCCACCTCTCCACAGTCTCACCAAAGTTTTCTCCTTCACCCTTGAAAGGTCCAGGCTGCGATCTATGAAGAGTTTTACAAACATCCGGGTTTAGCTCTTCCTCATCGAGTTGGTGTTAATATTCCCACCACCATGAGAGGACCTCCATCCATGATTATATCAATACGAAAATTCTTGTTAGGTCCCTTTTTCCCAAATTAACCAAGACCCTCAGGTGAAAAGACCACTTTATTTATAATTCAAATCCGACTTTAGATCCAACTGATTCTGGGGTTCTTTATAGTTTTGTCAACCCCCCACAGAATCCTAGGATAAAGATCCCTTCTACAAGAAGAACATACAAAACTCACTACCAGAGAATAATTCATTCATATTCTTAACACAATAATGGTCCATCAGACCCAGAATTCCATCTGAACATTCCCTCCACGGGAATTTCAGTTATGCAGGTTCTCAATTTGTAATTCCTTAATTAGGTCCACGCGGTCCAAGGTCAAACAGCAACAATCTGTGAGCACAATCCACTAATCTTATAGTGAACTGCTGAAAGTAATAATCGTCTTTCAGTTTACTAATATCATCACTGGGATTCTCCCCATTCATCATCATTGTGGCTTTGTTCAACTTATCTTCTTTCAACCAGAATTCAGAAATCATCATCTTTCAATCAGAATCCAAATCAATTCATTAATTCTCAACCAGAATTCAAAAATCATATCAACCAGCATTCGAATTCATCCTCTGGATAGCATTTTTGTTTATAACTTCAAGGTCATAGATTTACTTGTATATATTGTCAGTAATAAAGAGCTGCAGATATATCCACGGTATATACGGGTAGTCACGGTCCTTGAAGCTATAAGGTAAATACCATCATATCTAGGCCTCAAGTAAGTCAAGGATTCCACACAATTGTGGTACTTCCATCTGAAGACCCAATTTTCAATTTATGAATCTTCATTCTGAATATCAATTATGAATTTCATCACACAATTATAATCTTTTACTGGTACATAAATTTTTGACATTTTTTGCTTCTTGGTTGATCCACTTTAGCCAATTCGCTCTGATACGAGCTGAAAGATCCCTGCCCCCTCCGTGCAACGAATTCAGGGGTGCTAGCAGCGGAAGTAGTACTTCTTACATAGGACAGAGCCTCTCACTCGGGGCCTCGCCCATGGATATTTGGACAAGAGACTAATCCCCCAGTTCTTCCAAAACAAAACCCGAAAAAACTTCCCTCGCCCAGAAAGCATGAGCGATTCCTCTAGGAAAATCTATTCTAACGTAGTTAAGAGCCTTTATTTACCCATTGATATTCTGACCTAACCCCCCGCAGGTCACATGGCCGGCTCAAGGGAGGAACTTGCACTTGGATCATAAAGACCAACTCTTTTTTTCATCATTAAGAGGCATAGCCTTGATTCTTTTCCATAGAATGAGGATTATCCAGGATTTTACTTCAACTATCGTAACATAACAGAATTGAGTCTTATTTTAGGGATCCATCAGTCCACAGCCCCATCCAATCTCATGGGTTAGCCAACTTCCCAACCACTGTATTGATAGGATCCATTTAGAATTTTGGTTATGTTTTGCCCCGGGTACTAGGGAAAAGAGTTCCCAGGCCCCCTAGTGAGCGCTTCAAGAGCAAAGTTCAAGATAGTCACACACATTCTGGACTGCAGAAACAGAGTATTTTTCACCATTTTACTGAGTGGAGGATCAAATTCAACTCCTGTGCTTGATATATTTCAAAATTGGTTTAGCAATTGGTTGCTACACACACTAGAGAAGAAGGCTACATGTTTGGATTGATCAATTATCATCAATTGAGCTGGGAATGAGCTGATTAAAAAGCCTGTCTACTGGTTGCAGAGAAACAAAGTGATTCTAATCGAACCATTAGGACCTCAATGGAAGGCTTCTTGGGCCCTTTTATTTGGCAGTTTAAGGAGTCAAACCTTTTCTCTTAAGAAGAAACGTTTTCTAATTAGAAGCTTCAAAACGGCTACTTTATTCGAATTTGAATTTTGGGGGGAAAATGGAATTTAAAATCTAGCAGACAAAACCATATCATGTAACATATCTATGGAAAGCTCTTGATGCGTAGATCACGGATCTATAATCTCCGCTCAAATCGGAGCTTGTATTTAGAAGTTATGGAGGTCCGAAAATTGTAAAATTGCCTCCCCCCCTTTTTGGGGGGAAAAGTGCACCCTTTGACCACTCTTACACCTCTCTTACAAACCCAACATTTCAGTCCACATGGCAACCCCCCATTTGGCTATTCCTTAATCACCTTGATTAGGCTTGGGCAAATTAAAGGGCCCAAGAAAACCCCATTCACTTCCTAATGAATTACTCATTGGTCTTAAACAATTGGACTAATTCCTCTTACATGGAGTTAGTGGACACTATTGCTTGGATCACACCGATTACTATCAGATCTGAGAGCTTGGCCTACCGGGTAAGGTCTTCTAAACATCCTTGAGCGGATTGCAGGTGATTCAGGCAAAAACAAAGCAAATTAGAGTAACTCAAAGCAAAGAGAAATTCTGGTTTTTGAAAGCTTTCCATTAAAGCTTGGAAGCACTGATGTATGGTGGAAATACATGTAAATCTGGCAAAAGACACATGTATCTGACAAGGAGGAATGTATTGGCAACTCCTATGCAAGCCTTAAACTGATTTTGGAGCAATTTACATGCATTTGAATGAGTGAAAAATTTTGGTTTTTGAGCTCTCACAAAAGAGAGAAAAGGAGGTCAAAATTTGATGCATTTGGAGCATGTTTTTGGTAAAAATCAAAGCATTGACTGGTTGCACACATACCTAGGTGTGTTGGGGACTCAAACCCATCATCAATTAGTACTACAATCACTCCCAAATCCCTCAGGAGTAAGCGGCGCAATCAGGAATTTGGAAGGTTCATTCTAGTAAAGGATCATCTAGGCCATTCCCAAGTAATTTGGAAGGATCATTCTAGTAAAGGATCATCTAGGCCATTCCCAAGTAATTGAGGAAGTTCAAGATCCTTTGTAAATCCCCCTTAGAGTTCTCCATTACAACCTCTATGATCTCTCCAACTTAGTCAATTAATAATACATAAGGATGAATGGTCTTCCATCTTGGTCAATGGATAACACATTGGGGGGGTGAATAGTATTTGGTCCCTTACTTTGTCTACAATTTTACTGTATTTTTTTCTTGACATTCTTGAACCAAGTTTTGTTTGGCTTCTTATTTCTCCTCTATTGGATTTAGAAATTCACCCAAAAATCTCTTGGTGACATGGTTACCTCTTTCTTACTCTACGAGGTAGAAACATGGATAGGTGGTCTCAAAATAGTATCCCTGACATTGGTCTTTTAGGTGCTTAAAATTATTGAAAGTAAGGTGGAAGCTAAATTTCAAAAACAAAATTAGAACATCCCGCTATCTTATCCCACTCTCTTGTAAAGAAAAATTAGAACGTCCCACTATCTTATCCCACACTCTCTTGTAGAAAAATTTTAGAAAAGAATACATATACGATGGGAACTACTCTTTTTGAATTAAAAAAAAGTAAAACTTATTTTACATAATTTTAGAAAATTTTGTCGTACCCAAACATGATTCGATGGTGACCAAACATTGCAAGAATGTCGGTAGGGCCCACCCCCACATTCTTGCAAAGTTTGGTCACCATCGGAATATTTTTGGATTAGCAATTTATGCCCAGTGTGGATTTCTTAAGTCTCTTGGTGCTTGAGAGGCCATGGAAAATCCCACTCTTTCCCATACCATCACACCCAAACATGCTCCGATGGAGTGCCAAAGCAAGGGGATGCAAGTGTGTCGAGGTGGGGGCACCATCTGGGGTGCTAGCTGCATGGACGGTAGGTGTGTCGGCGGGGAGAGAGCACCACATGTCTAAGAGGTGTCTGGAAGGTGTGTACATAGGGGAAGAGAGGTGTCTGGAAGGTGTGTACATAGGGGAAGAGAGGTGGCAGGGGGAGGGAGTACATGCACCATCTGTCCAAGAAGGGTCTAGAGAGGGGCTGAAGGTGGCAAGGGGTATATAAATCTGATAGGAAAATGACATCTCTTGAGTTCTTTTTTGTGGAGTCAATACTCTTCATGAAAATTAGACTAACTAAAGAGTACACTTGGTGCTATGGCCTTCTTTGGCTTCCATTTTTTAATATCCATTGGGATTCCTTGATGAAGTTGGCCTTTCTTCATTTGATTGAGGTGACTCTTGTATGTCACTTGATGCATCTATAGACTCGAAAAAGCATGCATCTATAGACTCAAAAAAGCTCAACTCTAAGCATGCATTGCACTATCAATTCTCTTCTCAAACTCATCTCTTAGATTTTTCCGTACTTCTTTTGAAGCACATCAAATTTTTCCAGAATATGCATCTAGTACTTTGAATCTTGAGTTACAATAATTGTGATCCATATGTTCATCTTCCAATTCCAATCATGATGTTTAGATCCATATTCCTTAAGTTCTAGTAATCATGATATTTAGATGTAGATATATTCATCTTCTAGGATGTGGCAACATGTTTGGCACACAATAACAGAAGTAGTTCTAGCAGTGTTGTTTGACTCTTCTGCTACTAAAAACCCTCCATTGCATTGGTTGAACCTTCTAGGTAAGAAAATTCATCTTTACTATCTAGTCCTTCTTTCATGACATGTGGCAACATTTCCAACACACATTCACAGAAGTAGTTCTAGCAATGTTTGACACGCATTCACAACATGTGGGATATGCAACCCATTCCTCTTCAAAAGGATTCACACTCCTGTGGGGTGGCATGTTATTGCCAAGTTGCCATTGCAAAAATCGAAGAACCAAGACCATCACCGAGTCAATAGTAGCAAGATGTGTATGCTCTTAAGGTCACCAAGAAATATCAATAATAACTAATGTAAGAACCCTATGTTTCTACACTAATAGGGCAATCAATCGCCATGTTTAGAGATGTACGAACATATAGCCAGAGTTTATACGTGAGCAGCAAGATCCAAAGATAAGGCTCAACCAAGCCTAAAAGAAGTCCCTTGTACTTTCATTTTGAATTAATCTAAGAAGTACTCATGTTAATCATTCTTGCGCTTTTACTCTCACACACTCACTTTGGGTCGCTATCACACTCTGCACAGTTTCCTACTTGTACACACCATGTGAGCTCCAAGTCTTCAACATGGTATCAGAGTCGGGTTCCTACTGTAGGGTTTCTATTGCACGCTCCTTCTACTGATGGTGTAAGCACGTCTACATGATGTTATCATCACCAACCTCTGTGTAATGTCATGATGTCTATCTCCTCTAGCCTACACCTCTTGCCCTTTGTTCTACATCAAAACTGCCTATGAGCTCCACCCTTTATGTTTCTCTAGCCCTATACCTAGATCTGTAGGGCTGTGTGATGATCTGTCGTGTTGGAAGGGTTCCCTTTATGACTCTTGATGTCTCCCCCACCATCACGGTTTTTGTTGGGGACCAATCAGCCCGTCTGCCTGCCGCCCAAATTTCCCTTTAGTGACAAATAGATCATGTGTTAAGACTTCTTGCTTTTGTAACAACCTTGTAACAGCTTCTTATAAATGTGTAGTACCTGATTGGATGTAAGAAGAAAAATGTGAAACTCTCAAGGATATGTTATGCATGATATAGCTAGTTGGGGTAGATCATGAGAGGAAGTGTGCCCATCATGGGTCGGGTTAATAGGAGTGCACGGAGAATGAAGGAAGTTCAAGTAGAGCAATGCGGCGGTGGTACCATTGTAGATGGTTGGAGGCCTTGAGAAATGAAGGGCAACAACATCATCTAAGAAGATTTTTGAAAGGGATTCTGTGCCAGCAAGATCAAGAACAACCGAATCAAGAACCTTTGAGAGGCATCAAGCAGAAGAGGAAGAACACTAGGAGCTTTGAAATAGGAGGCATGTAGATCAAGAAGAAGAACCAATAACTGTGGTAAGGATGTCTCTAAAATAGCTAAAGTTTGAGGATAAAAGTGAGGAGGATCGATATGCCCATGTCTTTACCTTCGAGACCACCTTCTTAGCCACACCAGAGGCTCATCACCATAGAAAATAGGGTACTTTACAACAACAACCCTAGGTGGAAAGGCCCCACTAGAGATGGTACCCTTAGTATGGTCTAGAGAACTTCCAAATGTTTGAGAAACTGAAGAAAGATTTCTTGAGAAGATTTCGGAAAGATAAGACCACCACTGAGGTATTGGGAAAAGCTGCAAAGGTTGACTTAGAGGAAGGGGTCAACTGAAGATTATGTAGTAGAATTCCACCAAACAAACCTACAACAGCCACTTTGAGTCAGTGGTTTGTGAGAGGATTGAGGGAGAATCTCCAGGATCACAGTACCCTCTTATGATTTTGGATACCCTCACATTTACACAAGTGATAGCAGGAGTAACAAAAGCTCAAGGGATTTTGAAGCAGATAAGCAAATATCCCAAGAAGAAAAAGAAAGGGATTGACAAAAGGAAAAAGAAGGAAGAAGAGACTTATAACTCGGATTCCAGTGAAAACACCTCGGAATCAGACTCAAATAAAGATTCGGATGCCGAAGAGCGAAAGCCTCAGAAGAAGAAAGGCCAGAAGCAGGCACTAAGTGTAGTACCCAGGGTTATACAAAAGAAGAGTGCTATTTGGAATAAAAGCAACCACACCACTGACACATGCTTTTACAATACTTGGAATAATCTGAGAGAGTAGTGGAAAGGTAGTAGAGCAGCACAAATAGGTTCCAATTGTGAATCAAGTCGCCAACCGGGCCTCAAAACAATAGACCTTATGGAAGAGGAGGTAGAATATTTAGACAAAGAGAAACTAGGTTGATATGCTACTATTGTAGTGCCCTTGGGAATAATAGGCAAAATGATTGTCCCATACTACAACACCATCAGAAGAGGAACTACAAGAGGCAAGGCCAAAAAGAGAGGTGAGAGAGAGGCAAACCTAGCAAGAGTAGATGTAGCAGTGAACATGGTGAAAGTGGATCAATGGGAAATAAAACAACAAGAGAAGCCACCAGTAGTGATGATGACAGTGACAAGGTTTGACTATCTATATATAATTAAAGCTTTTAAAAGTGCATATTTTGTTTTTAACAATCCTATTTAAGAATTTTTAGATGGACAAGTTGCTTCGTCTCATTATTGAGACTTCATTAATATCCTCTTTTTTAACCCGACAAATTATGAGATAAGTCTTTTCTCATACCTTGAACAGTTTATAAAATAATTTTTTATATTTTCCAAACATTTTGATTTTTGCAGCTTGACTTCGACAAGTTTTGAGTTAAGTTTTCATATTCACATTCTAGATTAACTGCAAGATTAATTAAATTATGGCATGCATATTTTGTGTTGTCTAAATCAATTATTTTTGCAGCTCGATAAATCAAATTCATGCAAGCTAAGTCCTTCACTCACTAATCTCTCTATTTATCTTTATAATTTTGAGTATTTAATTTGATGATCATAATAATTAAATCTCGATTTATTGTTTCTTCAAATTATTAATTCATTAAAAATTATTAGATCATATCCTTCTAAATCCAAATAAATTTCATTAGTTATTGTTCAGATTATCACTTTTTCCTTGGATGATTAATTCATTTGCATATGCAAAATTAATTACCTCAACGTTTATTTCCTAGTTTTTAATTAAAATTTGTTTGAAAAATTATAATTGCATGCTATAAAAATTCATAAAAATCAAATTTTAGTTTCTAAATATTCTAGATTAAATTTTAGATTTAAATTTATTTTTAATTAATTTTTATAACTTATTTCATTGTATAATGCATTAGTAGAATAAAATTATAATAAAATTAGTAAAAATAGTAGAAAATTTCCAAGGAAATTTTTAGTAAATGTTTAATTATTTTTAGATTTTTTAAATGTAGTTTAGTTATTAATTTTTATAAATTTAGTTATTTAAATTAATTATTTATTGATTTTTCTTTAGAATTATCTAAAAATTCATTTTACTACTATGAAATTACACAAAAATCATGTAAGTTATAATTTTAATCTCTTAACCCCTCTTTAGTTTTAAAATTAGTTATTGAATAATTTTGACTATTACAAATTATTTATTTTATTCAAGTTTCATTATAAATGGTTGAAATTTCATTTTCAAGGTTAGGAAAATTTGTAAGCATTTATTTTAATGTCTTTTATATGTTGAAGTTTTAAAAATTTATCACTAATCATTTTTAAAGTCGAATTAATTATTTATTTTATTTCTTTTGAATAATTCTCTTGATTCTAGAATGATTCTGAAAATTTAAAAATTTAAGTATTCATTTCCTTCTATATTATTAGCCATTCATTGAGACCTTGGAAGAAAACTTTAGAGCACCCTAGTTTCTAGAAACCAATTCCAGATGACAAGAAAACACTCAATTCATATTATCAAGACTAAGGAAAACTTGTACTAGTAGATTAGTTGGATTGATTATAACGACTAAGAGAAGATATGCTAAATTTAATGACATTAGGAACTCAATGGAGTCTTCTTGGGCCCTTTTATTTGGCAGTTTAAGGGAGTCAAACCTTTTCTCTTAATAAGAAACGTTTTCTAATTTGAAGCTTCAAAACGGCTACTTTATTCGAATTTCAATTTTGGGGGGAAAATGGAATTTAAAATCTAGCGGATAAAACCATATCATGTAACATATCTATGGAAAGCTCTTGATGCGTAGATCACAAATATGTAATCTCCGCTCAAATCGGAGCTTGTATGTAGAAGTTATGGAGGTCCGAAAATTGTAAAATTGCCCCTCTCCCTTTTTGGGGAGAAAAGTGCACCCTTTGACCACTCTTACACCTCTCTTAATCACTAATGGTTTTTGCTTACATGGCGGGCTCCTATTTGTCAAAAGTTTAAACGTTTCCATAACCTCATGGCAAATTAAAGGGCCCAAAAAAGACTCCATTGAGTTCCTAATGCATAGGTAGTTTGTCTCCAGTAAGTATTAGTTCAGGTGATGAGTAATTGCTAGTAGATAAAGACAAGTTCTCCATTAAGTTGTTGGAAAAGTACTTTGAAAATCAAGTTTTGTATCACTCGATCGTATCATGGATGGTAAGGTAAGATTAAAAGTAACCATCAAGTCAAGATTACGAATCAAAGTATCAATCGCAAGACAATATAGTATTAATTTTTCACAAGATACAAGTACAAGATCTATTCAAGCTCAAGAGGAAGTTTTATTTTAGTACAAGAGATGTTCAAACCAAAACTTTAATCAAGAACAAGATTGCTAAAGATTACATATTTCTTATTCAAAAACAGAGATTTGTTCAAGTCTTCAAACATCAATTGTAAACAAGATACATCAATCGTAAACAAGACCTCTTTCAAGATTTAAAATCCTTGAAAACCATATTAGACTGAGGAGTTATGTTATGTGTAGAAAATCTAAGTTTAATACAGATACCCAATTGAGTTGCAGAGTCCTTACACGGGGAGGTGCTGTATAATGCATTATTGGATACAGGAGCTCAACACAATTTGCTATCATATGGCGTGTGGTGTCAACTTGGAAAACCACCTTTATCCAAGAGTGCTATCCAAGTTCAAGGAATCAACAAGAAAAAAACCCTATCTCAGGAGTTCTGCACACTCCGGTTGCCTATGATAAGGGGACTGTAATTCAAAGCTTTTTGGTTATGCCTGCGGGTACCATGGAAGGGACACTTAGGGCGTAAATGGATGATGGCCACCAAGTGCAATATCGATTGGGCAACTAGACGAGTCACAACGCAAGAACCAACACTAGGTCTGACCGCTCAAAATCCCGCACCTAAGTCATCCACTCAAATATTAGATAATGAAAAATCACAAAGTCCAGTGGCAAAACCATCTTTGATTGTTTGCCATCCCTCTAACGCTTCAACGCCAAGAGTGGAAACAAGCAAGGTGGTCTCTAAGGTTCTGCTTACTATGCCAAAGAGTATATGCAAATGGGTCCCAAAAGCTTCGTTTTAACAGCTACTTCCCCTGCTCAATCTCGTTCAGCCACCAAGAAGCCTCGTAAAAGGAAAGCAGCTAACCACCCGAGAAAGGGCAATGTAACATCGCGATGGATCCCTAAAAAATTATTAGTAGCCCAAGGGTACTACGAGGGGAATGACCAGATTTGGGTCCCTAAACATAAGCTGAATCCCTCTACATCACCTGTAAAACCTTGCAAACCAATTGTTGCCACCCCAATGACAATTCAAGACCGTGGTAAGGGAAAGGTAACAAAGTGCTCCACACCACTTCTTCCAGAGTTAGTTTGGATTCCCAAACGATATCGATCATTACCACCTAGCTCAGGAAGGGGGGAGCCACATGAAGCTTCTAGCTCCTCATGCCAGGCACACACTCATATAGAAGTTTCTACATGCTCTACACCTACTCTTGTCAACACCCAACAAGAGACCAATGAGTTTATGTCTCCCTTTGTAAAAGTATCATCGGAAACCATTTCCTCCATTCGTCAATGGGAACGTACACTTCCATCTCTGCAAATGGATGTGGCCACAAGGGTCATAAAAAGCTATCTGCCCACATCACAACCTATGACCCATTGGACAAATTGGTTCCAAGAGGTTGCAACATCATTGCAAATAATATGATACCCAAGGAAAGGGGGAGCATGTACTCACGCTCGACATTCTAATGCTTCCTTCTTAACCTTCTCCCCTGACCATGTAATTGCCAAATTCAAGGGATGTATATATATAGCTTCATACATTTTTTTTTAAAAAAACAAAACAAAGAAAAGACAAACAAAAAATAGTAAAAAGAGCAAGAGCACAAAAAGAGGAGAAATATCCAAATCACTTCACAAACTTTAAATATTGATTGATTTGCAAAAATTATACACATCTCAACAGATTGTATCAAATATTGATTGTAGCGAAAATATACATCTTGATCCTCAATAGATTATATCAAGTATATTTTACCAAAAAAAAAACTATATCTTAAGAAAATGCTGGCATTAGATCAATGGCTTGTCGAAGCACTGCGTAAGGCTGAGCATTAATCTTTTTTAACATCTCAGAAAAGTTAAGTAGGTGTGTGCAATGCATGCAATGGAGGCTAGAGAGAAGATGTAAAGCAGGTTGGAGAGAACTGAGGATGGAGAAAAAGGTCCTTGGAAGAAAGGCAGGGTGGGAGAGAAATGAGATTTAAAGTACACACACTAGAGTGAGTTAGCTCTCGTATTTAACGAATTTCTCCTCGCTAACAATGTTGCTTACTGGCATTTTTAGTGACACATGAAATGTCACTATAACAATGTTGCTTAATGACACACAAAATGCTACTAAACGACACTCGTGAGATTTTTTTTAGTTTGGTAGTAGAATCCTAAAAGTGTCATTTAAGAGTGTCATTCAGACTTTTGTTGCGCACAAAAATACAAACATGACAATGTTGCTTAGTGACACACAAAATGTCACTAAACGACACCCATGAGAATTTCTTTTTCTGGTTTGGTTTGCTAGGATAATCCTCAAAGTATCGGTTTTGGTTTTGCGACTCTCGTAAATTTCCCCATCTCCCTAGAGCAATAGACTGCATCTTGTTCTATATCTAAGTCTGGGAAAGCAAAGGTTTGAGAGAATCTTTGTTTAACTCTAGTAGATCTCTGTCTGTGTGTGTGTGTGTGTGTGTGTGTGTCTGTCGGCTTTTTTATCACCAATGCTAGCTAGGGACAACATCAAGACACAAGCTAGAGCCATTTCCACCGAGGGAGAATTTTAATTGTTTATTCTAATTTACACACGCAATCTGTGTTGTGCCTGATTGGGGACATGTTTGGTGTAATTAGCTAGAAAGGGCTGGATATGCAGCTTCACTCGCGCGCTGCTGACAAAGACCGAGCATTCCAAGATTGCTACTGTGTGTCGAGGAGTTGGTTTGGCATGATGGCTATACTCATGAGAGCTCTACCTGTCCACCAAAAATGCCCTTCAAGGAGATGCAAATGTGTAGAATAATAGATCAATTCAATGGTTTGGATCAAATTCGAAGACCACGTCAACACTTCCTGACCACGCGATGAGGAGCTACGTCCAATTACGACGACCAAAGACTAAGTCACTAGCATCGTGACGATTCATCTGTACTGTTCGAACTACTAGAATTGCCCCTACTCTTCTAATGACGTCGTGTACTCTTCTCACGTGGAAGCTTTCAACGTAAGGACTTGGTGCGGCCGTGTATATTTAAATCCAAGCGAGGAGTGGCTTGTTTTCAATATATATTCCTCATCTTGCAGGCAATCTCGCATTATAACACGCTTCCTAATTGCTCTACCCACCCACCTCAGTAGCCAGCAGTCACACAGGCAAATTAAACTCAAACTCCGTCGATCATACAAGCCAGCCAAATCCAATTAATGGCTGCCAGCTATAACTTGCTTCTGGCCGCCGCGATGCTGCTGTTGGCCTCCTCTCCGCTCATGCTCCTCCAAGTGAGGGCTGCGGACGAAGACCCTCTGCAGGACTTCTGCGTGGCAGACGGTGGCCACATCACCCTCAACGGCCTCACTTGCAAGCGGACCAACCAGGTGCAGGGGCGGCCGACGTCAAGTCAACGCTCCTTCGGAATGCGAGCAACCTGGACAAAGGGCTGGGCGTGGCTGTCAACCTGGCCAGCGCGGCCAACTTCCCCGGCCTCAACACGCAAGGCTTGTCCATCGCCCGCATCGACTTCCAGCCCAACGGTCTCAACCCGCCCCACATGCACCCCCGCGCCACCAAGGTGCTCTTCCTGGCCCAGGGCACGCTCAAGGTAGGCTTCGTCTCCACCGCCCCCAACAACACCCTCTTCCAGCAGACCCTATACGCTGGTGACCTCTTCGTCTTCCCCCGCGGCCTCGTTCACTTCCAATTGAACCCGGACAAGGACCAGCCGGCCCTGGCCATCCCTGGCCATCTCCGCCCTCAACAGCCAGAACCCCGGCGTCTCGCAGCTGGCCGCCGCCCTCTTTGCCGCCTACCCGCCCCTCCCCGACCAGGTGCTCGAGAGACTGCCTTCGGCATCGACCAGGACGAGGTGAACCGCCTCACTGCTGCTAGCGTCGAGGCCACCCTCTCTTAGCTTTAGAATTGGAGCTACACTTTTTGAGTCCACTTTTTAGCCAGAGCCGATTTTTGTTTAAGGCCGTGAGAATAATATATATATATATATATCTTAGAACTCCTGTAACAAAGAAGAGGTTACTTCTGTCACAACTTAATACGATTCTTAAATTTAAAAGCCATGCATGTGTAAGTATAAACTCTCTTGTACTCTGAAATTTATTTCTACCATGATCTTGGGTCTCTAAAGTTCATTTTAAAGTGTGGTAATACACAGTAACATCATGCACAAAATCTGATAGAGATACATCCATGGTATGCCTTGATTGTAACATGCACAAAATTTGATAGATACATTCATGGTATTCCTTGATTGTTCTCTAAAACATGCCTTTATAACATCATTTTTTCCACCCCTTTGAAAAACACGAACCATATATCCAAAGAACTTAAACATCAAGAATTGACCATAATAACAAAGAAGTTTAGCATCTACTCTTCTTCCTTGTCAAGCTTACCATCAATGAACATGATAAGAGCAATATATTTCTCAAATTGTGAACTTGGCATAGTTGGGGCCATCCACCAATACAAAGAGAATCGCTTGGCAGCGTTTGATCATGGAAGCTTTTCACAAACCACAGACATTGTTCATATTGACAGAGAGTAACGTCGTGCTGATAATAATGTCCATTGCCTTGACATGAAGATAAGATAAGATCATGAAGGTGCAAAGCTACATATATAAAACACAACTTTAAAGCCATTTTTTTTCCCTATGATAAATGATGCTAATTAGATACTCATGTTACTTCATATTTTGCTAGCCACCTCCCTTCTTGCATGCATGGATAATTGAATGAGAGTCTTAGCCACCTCTAATTTTAGTTCTCCAATTGGGACTAGGGATGAGGCTTTTCTGGGGCATCACACACTTGCAATCACACATCCATTGGCTATTTACTTAACTCATAAATAATATGCCACAGCCTGAGTTGTCTCACAAACTCATAAATAATCATGATGGGCTAGTATAAACATAAGATGCAATCAAGGATGGGTAGGCAAGGAGATGACAAGGGTATGATCAGGTAGCCATTGAGAATCTTCGATGGAGTGGCCTTTCTACTTGACTAAATATTCTTGGTGTTGTCTACTCATGGTGGAGAATGATTTCTAGTTCGATAATCTTGTGGCCTTTCTACTTGACTAAATATTCTTGGTGTTGTCTACTCATGGTGGAGAATGATTTCTAGTTCGATAATCTCATAATCTTCGCCCTAATAATGGAAGATCATCATAGACTAGATACGCTGGAGGAGGGCCTATAAATGGTCTCAATAGACTAATGTGGGAAGACTTATAAATATGCCAATGTGATGGAATATCAAGACAATAAGCATTGTAGTTAGTTTTTGTTAGAATCTTCAATGGGCCATAAAAGCTAGGGGCTAATTTAACTGTTGGGTTTCTTTCTATACTTTTGTGTCTTTGTTTTTCTACACAAAGCCATACATAATCACCTTCTTGAAAAGTGATTGCCTTGCGTTTCTTGTTGGCTTGGTTGGCATATTGTGTTTGAGATTTGGCTATAGCTTCATCTACTCGTTCAAGTATACAGGTCTGGTCTCTAGTGAAATCATTAGCCTCTAGGGATAATATATGAAAATCAAAAAACATGTGGTGTCGACGATAAATTCTTACCATATACGAATTCTAAAGGAGACTTACTTGTAGAAGAGTGTGGTGTATTATTGTAAGCAAATTATAGCAAATGAAGATGTTGCTCCCAAGTAGCTACTGTAGAAATAGTGTAGGTCCTTGAAAAATGTAAAATGGTACTATCTCATTAGCGATGCCCGCTATTTTTGTCCTTAATAAAATAGTAGAGGTCCTTAATAAATCCAAAATGGTACTGTCTCATAAAGCGACGCCCTCTATTTTTGTCTCTAATTTTTTTCCATTTACTAAAGGGGGGTATTCCTTCTAGTGGACCAAGACTATTATTGTGGTATAAATATATGAAAGTATATAAACCATGGGCAAATTTGTTAACATCTCTATTTTATAAATTGACATGTAGTGTATTTTGGCGTAAGGAGAAACTTGTAAAATAGAAATTGGCTAAAGAATGGCCTCTATTTTTATCATTTTTCTTAGTAAAGGCTACATTGACAAAGGTCTCGGCCCTCTGATGACAAGTGGAGGAGCATTGTGGCTTATGAGGAATTGGTTTTCAGGTATATTCACTACCCTACCTCTCCATAAAAAAAGTGCATCTTTTACTATATCAAAGTTTGGCAAAGAAACATTTTGAGAGAATAAAAGATAGGAAAAGCCATAGCTCCTTTCTTGTTCCTCTACTCCCCCCCCCCAACAAATCACACACACACACACAAGAAAATATTCTTCATTAGTCATCACTAAAGTGAAGTGTCAATCTATATTGAACTACAAATCAACCTCAAAGTGGAGCTTGATATTTACAAGAAAGAAGGGGGGATCCCTCTCTGCTGGCTAGCTACTCTCGGCGGATGAGAATATAGTAGGAGAAGGATAAGGGAAAAGTCACACTGGTGGTCGGGAGTGGTTATAGAGTGAGCACAAACAAGGGAGCAGGGGGCCAGGGCTGATGCATCTGCACCAAGTGTAGAGAAGAAGGAATCTGTAAGTTTTGCTCAAGATGATTGGGCATGGAGTGCATATTGTAGTTATGACCCTTCTGTTCATGATGTATGCATGTCAGTGGAAGAATCGGATGCTTGGTACTTTGACAGTGGTGCTAGTACGCACATTACGTCACAAAAAGGTTTGTTCTCATCTCTGGAATCTGTCCCAAGCACAGGAACCATCACATGTGCAAATGGTTCCTCATATCCTGTCAAAGGAGTTGGTAGAGTTGTGCTCACTACTGTAAATGTGGGCGCATTTACTCTTTCGAAAGTTTTACATGTGCCAGGCATTAAGAAGAACTTGTTGTCAGTTTTAGCCTTAGCCTTGTCACGCTTGACGATAAAATTTATGGATAACATATGTACAATTCAGGATAGAAATGATGGTTATTCTATCATTCCCTCATGTACCTTGTTTCATGGCCTATATATAAGATGGATGTATTTGAGAAGTTGCAGCATGTTGCTCGCTCTGTCTCTATGACTAGTGCTATGAGTGATGCAAAATTATGGCATGCTCGATTTGGCCATCTGAATTATGGCAGTTTGTTACGCGTTTTCAAAGGCATGATATGGTGTCTGAGTTGCCAACTCTTGAGACCCCTACTAGACATGTATGTGAGGGGTGTATTCTTGGTAAAATGCATCGGGCATCATTTCCAAAGGATGGATAGGTGAGAGCTATTAAGAAATTACAGCTTCTATATATAGTGATGTATGTGGTCCTATGAGGATACCATCTATTGTTGGGGGATATCTCTACTTCATCACTTTTATTGACTATTACTCCACATATAGCTAAGAATAAGTCAAAGGTTTTTATATGCATGGCTGAAAATGCATGTGAATGTAAAGTTGGCACTCTTCATTCAGATCGATGGGGGGAGTACTACTTTTGTGTCTTTGTTTTTCTACACAAAGCCATACATAATCACCTTCTTGAAAAGTGATTGCCTTGCATTTCTTGTTGGCTTGGTTGGCATATTGTGTTTGGGATTTGGCTATAGCTTCATCTACTCGTTCAAGTATACAGGTATGGTCTCTAGTGAAATCATTAGCCTCTAGGGATAATATATGAAAATCAAAAAGCATGTGGTGTCGACGATAAATTCTTACCATATACAAATTCTAAAGGAGACTTACTTATAGAAGAGTGTGGTGTATTATTGTAAGCAAATTATAGCAAATGAAGATGTTGCTCCCAAGTAGCTACTGTAGAAATAGTATAGGTCCTTGAAAAATGTAAAATGGTACTATCTCATTAGCGATGCCCGCTATTTTTGTCCTTAATAAAATAGTGTAGGTCCTTAATAAATCCAAAATGGTACTTTCTCATAAAGCAACGCCCTCTATTTTTGTCTCTAATTTTTTTCCATTTACTAAAGGGGGGTATTCCTTCTAGTAGACCAAGACTATTATTGTGGTATAAATATATAAATCATGGTACTTTCTCATAAAGCAACGCCCTCTATTTTTGTCTCTAATTTTTTTCCATTTACTAAAGGGGGGTATTCCTTCTAGTAGACCAAGACTATTATTGTGGTATTCCTTCTAGTAGACCAAGACTATTATTGTGGTATAAATATATAAATCATGGGCAAATTTGTTAACATCTCTATTTCATAAATTGACATATAGTGTATTTTGGCGTAAGGAGAAACTTGTAAAATAGAAATTGGCTAAAGAATGGCCTCTATTTTTATCATTTTTCTTACTAAAGGCTACATTGACAAAGGTCTCGACCCTCTGAAGACAAGTGGAGGAGCATTGTGGATTATGAGGAATTGGTTTTCAGGTATATTCACTACCCTACCTCTCCATAAAAAAAGTGCATCTTTTACTATATCAAAGTTTGGCAAAGAAAAATTTTGAGAGAATAAAAGATAGGAAAAGCCATAGCTCCTTTCTTGTTCCTCAACTCCCCCCCAACAAATCACACACACACACACACACACACACACACACACACACATGTTGAAATTTGAGCTGAATGATGAGCTATGGTGGATCAAACACTAGAATCAACATGATTAAGAAAGTGATTAGCAAATGATTAACACGTAATTAGTGAATAATTAGCACATAGATTAATGTAGGCATGGATACTCAAAAACCAGCAAATTCTCATTAGGGCTATGCCTCAATTTATAGAGTTTACATCAAGCATCAAATCCCCTTGATTTCTCCATGATTTACTCCCTGAATATCTCCACCTCTTGCCTGATTCTCTCCACCTCTTCTCTTTTCCCTGAATATCTCCCAGAATATCTCCACACTCCTAAATTCCCTCATGCTACCCATTATTCTCTCCCAGTAGATTCTTCTAACCTTTTCACAGGTTCTTTCACAATTACATCTCCTCTTTTACAGCCTCTATCCAAGAGCTTGTTCCCACACACACCCTATTCACTTGTATATTTCAACACCTCCCCTCAAGTGAATACTCCTAGTACACCTAGACCCTATACCAAGTTTGCCACCCCTTACTTGGTAGTCCGCGACCAGTGTCTACTCCTCCCCTCAAGTTATCTCAGCACACCTGGACCCTGTATCAAGTTTCTTTCTTACTTGACAGTCCGCGACCAGTGCCTCAAGTCCCTAAACTCCATAGTCCTTGACACTCTCTCTCTCTCTATGTGTCCAAGGCTACTATAAGTGCCCGCGACCTTGACTAAAGTGCTCACACATACATCTACCACGTGGCCTACATCATCGGTGGCTCAGAGGTGGTTTTACTTTATTGGGGCAGGTTACATTGGGTTGTGGGCTCTCTCTCTCTCTCTCTCTCAGAGATTTTTACATGGCTCCTCACTCTTTGGAGCCTCACATCTTCTCTTGTCTTCAGTCTTCTTCTCGTGGCAGCATCTCTCCACGTATCCGTCTCTTCTTCCAGTCTTCTCGGGGCAGCTTCTCTTCTTGTGGCAGCTTCTCTTCTCGTGTCCATGTCTTCCTTCAGGTCTTCTTCTCGGTGTGGATCCTCTTCTTGGGAAGAGATATTCTTCTTCTTTCATGGCTGGGGCCATGAGCTCGTCCGTCAGGTCATTTTGCTCCATGTGAGCAACATGTTTCAATGTTTTGCTGACAGTTCCTTTGGGCTTTTTATGTTTATTTTGTATCATTATGCAATGCAAACCCAAATTTATGCGGGAGGTCTTACCTCTTGCCTTAATCTGGACAAGGGCAGTGTCTGTTCCCATTTTTACACTGATAAAATGTGCCCAATACATAATGCGTATAGCATTCATTCTCATGCACATTCCAAATGCAACTCTGGCTGTGAATAATCTTGAATTTGAGTGAGATTTACAGGCATTAACCAAGGGTTAAATGCAAAATGTTGATTTTCACAATTTTATCAGCACAATTTTCCCAGAAATTACACTAAATTAAGGGTAACCAATTTGTACGGGATGGTTGGAGTATCAAACCAACTCCGATTTGAAATCTGAAGTTATAGGGATCTGTATCAGATACCTAATGGTTAATTTGAACCCTCAATTGCACCAAAGTACAGTGATTAGCACTGATTAATCACTGATTAGCAAATTAATGCTCTGTTTTGTATGCAAAAAACAGAGTATGCGGGGAGTTCAGATCTGGTGCCTTCCACTTCAAATGAGCTCAAATGCTTTCAAAGGCATCAATAGCAATGAGTCTAGTAGAGGATTAAGCCAAGAAACACAAGATTTGAGCAAATAATGAAAGCTTAATCTCTGTTTTACCAAAGTCACCTGCAGATTTGATGAAGAGCTTTGATCTCTCTGTAGACTTGATGAAATTGATTTCTGTCTTCACCAGCTTGTAGAGCATGCTTGATTACCCCTTGTGCTAAAGGGAATTGAAGCAATTTGATTGGAGCAAGTAGCAATGTCCAATTCACTCAGAAAAATAGGCGCCAGCGATTTTCGTGATTTCTCCTTCGTTTCTACGCGGTTTGATGCGCCGTCTTGCTGAGCATGAAGCTAAGAGTGTTAGCTAGCTTGTGTTAAAATCTCAAGACCTAATGTTGACTGTGCAAGGTGCTAGACACCCTCCACTGGCTGGGGGTGAAGGGGAAATGAAAAAACTCACTAAAAATTGATTATTTTGCTAATTTTCTACTAATCCTGATTAATTCACTAATGAGCTCATAAATCTGGTTGATTCTAGGCATGGCTCTGATACCATGTTGAAATTTGAGCTGAATGATGAGCTATGGTGGATCAAACACTAGAATCAACATGATTAAGAAAGTGATTAGCAAATGATTAACACGTAATTAGTGAATAATTAGCACATAGATTAATGTAGGCATGGATACTCAAAAACCAGCAAATTCTCATTAGGGCTATGCCTCAATTTATAGAGTTTACATCAAGCATCAAATCCCCTTGATTTCTCCATGATTTACTCCCTGAATATCTCCACCTCTTGCCTGATTCTCTCCACCTCTTCTCTTTTCCCTGAATATCTCCCAGAATATCTCCACACTCCTAAATTCCCTCATGCTACCCATTATTCTCTCCCAGTAGATTCTTCTAACCTTTTCACAGGTTCTTTCACAATTACATCTCCTCTTTTACAGCCTCTATCCAAGAGCTTGTTCCCACACACACCCTATTCACTTGTATATTTCAACAACACACACAAGAAAATATTCTTCATTAGTCACTAAAGTGAAGTGTCAATCTATATTGAACTACAAATCAACCTTAAAGTGGAGCTTGATATTTACAAGAAAGAAGGGGGGATCCCTCTCTGCTGGCTAGCTACACTCGGATGAGAATATAGTAGGGAAGGATAAGGGAAAAGTCACACTGGTGGTCGGGAGTGGTTATGGAGAGTGAGCACAAACAAGGGAGCAGGGGGCCGGGGCTGATGCATCTGCAGAGAAGAAGGAATCGGTAAGTTTTGCTCAAGATGATTGGGCATGGAGTGTATATTGTAGTTATGACCCTTCTGTTCATGATGTATGCATGTCAGTGGAAGAATCGGATGCTTGGTACTTTGATAGTGGTGCTAGTAAGCACATTACATCACAAAAAGGTTTGTTCTCATCTCTGGAATCTGTCCCAAGTGCAGGAACCGTCACATGTGCAAATGGTTCCTCATATCCTGTCAAAGGAGTTGGTAGAGTTGTGCTCACTGCTGCAAATGTGGGCGCATTTACTCTTTCGAAAGTTTTACATGTGCCAAGCATTAAGAAGAACTTGTTGTCAGTTTCAGCCTTAGCCTTGTCATGCTTGATGGTAAAATTTATGGATGAATGATGGTTATTCTATCATTCCCTCACGTACCTTGTTTCATGGCCTATATAAGATGGATGTATTTGAGAAGTTGCAGCATGTTGTTTGCTCAGTCTCTACGACTAGTGCTATGAGTGATGCAAAATTATGGCATGCTCGATTTGGCCATCTGAATTATGGCAGTTTGTTACACGTTTTCAAAGGCATGATATGGTGTCTGAGTTGTCAACTCTTGAGACCCCTACTAGACATGCATGTGAGGGGTGTATTCTTGGTAAAATGCATCGGGAATCATTTCCAAAGGATGGATAGGTGAGAGCTATTAAGAAATTATAGCTTCTACATATAGTGATGTATGTGGTCCTATGAGGATACCATCTATTGGGGGATATCTCTACTTCATCACTTTTATTAACTATTACTCCACATATAGCTAGGTGTTTCCATTAAAGAAGAAGTCAAAGGTTTTTATATGCATGGCTGAAAATGCATGTGAATGTAAAGTTGGCACCCTTTGTTTAGATCGATGGGGGGAGTATATGTCCAAGGAATTTCATGCATATATGGCTGAAAAATGCATAAGATATCAATGTACAATGCCATACACACCTCAGCAAAATGGTGTGGCACGCTGAGAGGAAGAACAGGTCTCTCATGAAGATGGCACGATGTATGGTGAAAGCCCAAGATTTACCTCATGGTTTTTGGTTAGAGGCAACTATTACACAAACTATGTGTTTTAACAAATGCCCTACTACCAAGGCTTTGTAGTCTAAAACTCCTTATGAAACTTGGCATGGAAGAAAGCTTTATGTGGCTCATTTGTGTGTTTGTGGTTGTCTTGCTTATGCTCTTGTGCCTGAGCAACAACGCAGTAAGCTTGATGATAAGGTAGTTAATGCATATTTGTGGGATACAGTTCAGAAAACAAGGGATATAGACTCTACCATCCGGCCTCAAAGAGGATTTTAGTAAGTAGAGATGTTGTTTTTGTCGAAAACTCAATGCAGCCCATTCTTTCATGCAAAAAACAACAGAATGTATGCTCACAGGACATGTTTGATTCACTCCTACCTTTGTTTAATGGAGGGCAGCCATATGTAGAGCAATTGAATGCTCAACCAAGTGTTGAAATTCAGTCTTTGCAGGTGCAAAATCAGCCTTTTGATGAGGCAAGATGTAGTGGATGAGGAGAGAGCAGCCATAGAAGATTCTAGGCATATGCCAAAATACCTAGCAGAACTCTTGCAGGTTCTCATCATGCAGATTATGTTCTCATTTCTACTTTAGGTCATGAGGAGGAACCTGTTTCCTTTGAGGAAGCACAGGATGATGATCATTGGATGCATGCTATGCAGGATGAGTATAACTCTATACTCAAGAATGACACCTGGTATTTGTGACAGATCTACCTCATGGCAAGAAGGCCATTGGTACTAAGCGGGTTTACAAGTTAAAACACAAAGCAGATGGTAGCATTGATCGCTACAAGGCCAGACTTATTGGAAAGGGGTATGCCCAGCAAAAGGGCATTGATTATGGATGAGACCTTTGCACCCACATCTCGTATGACTACCATTGGGTGTCTCATTGCTTTGGCAACACATCATGGGTGGAATGTACATCAGTTGGACATTAAGACTGCATTCTTGAATGGTGATTTACATGAGGAGGTGTATGTATCGTAGTCTCCTGGTTTTAATGTGAAAGGAGAAGAGTCTAAAAAGTATGCGGGTTGAAAAAGGTTCTTTATGGCCTTAAGCAAGCTCCTAGAGCATGGTATGAGAAGATTCATGCATACTTGGTTAGAGGCGGGTCAGATTCCAGTGCATCCTCCTTTGCTTCCTCAAAAAATACTTGCGTAATTCCCAAGTTGGCTTCTCGTTGTCGCCTAGCACGCTGTAGACGTTCTTTGGCTTTGACTCTCGCTTGTATCTTTTTAAGCTCAGCTTGTTCTTTAGCTGCCTTCTTTTGATGGATTGCATGTAACTCCTCTTGGCTCAGGGGATCATAGTATCTTTTGAATTTACTCCCATTAAGGAATCCAATGGTTTCAACTCCGTTCGAGAGTCTCCACTCTGATGGTATCTTGCGGGGTAATTTCACATACTCTATACGGTCCCTTACCAGCATATTTGAGCTTCTTCTTTTCGTTTCGCACTTCATACATCAGGACTTTATCCCCAACATTGATGTCCTTGTCCTTTAGGTGGCGATCAAACCATTTTTTCCTTCTATCCTTCTCCACAAGGGCATTGTATACAGCCAATTGTCTTTCTTCGTTTAGCCGCTCAAGGATATATAGACACTCTACTAAGGGATTGCCATCCCAACCCTCTTGAGTAGCAATACGAAGACTAGGAATGACAAATTCCCACGGCATGACTGCTTCTTGGCCATATACCATTTTGAATGGTGTGCAATTAATAGCCACTTTGTACGCAGTACGATAGGCCCATAAAGCTGTCGTAAGCTTTAGATCCCAATCCGTGCGATGAGCTTCAACTGTCTTTGTCAAAACAGAGATTAATGTCTTGTTTGTACCCTCGGCTTGGCCATTCACTTGCGTAAGGAGTAGATTTATGATGGGATATCATGCTCCGTAGTGGTGTAGTTCATCTCAGCATCGTTCAATTGGCATGACTGGCAAAGCTAATGGGGTAGTCTAGCTTGTGTTCTCCAGGTTGAGTTAACACACACCCAATAGCAAAGTTTGATGCATCAATATGCACATGGAAGAGTAAATCCCAGTTAGGCATTCTCAAGATTGGAGCACTCGCGCCAAGGCCTTCTTTAATAGCTCATAGGCATGGTCACATTCTTCGGTCCAAATAAACTCGATGAGAAGCTTATACAATGGTCGAGCTATCTCGGCGAAGAATAGAATAAATCTTCGATAATAACCAACGTGGCCCATAAAGCGTTGGACTCCCTTGTAGTTGGGCATTCTCAAGATTGGAGCACTCGCCAAGGCCTTCTTTAATAGCTCATAGGCATGGTCACATTCTTCGGTCCAAATAAACTCGATGAGAAGCTTATACAATGGTCGAGCTATCTCGGCGAAGAATAGAATAAATCTTCGATAATAACCAACGTGGCCCATAAAGCGTTGGACTCCCTTGTAGTTGGTGGGTGGTGGCAATTCCAGAATGACCTTGTAGTTGGTGGGTGGTGGCAATTCCAGAATGACCTTGATTTTACTCTCGTCCGTGGAAATCCCATTTTTGGACACTATATGTCCTAAGATAACTCCGTGTTTAACCCAGAATTGACATTTGAAAGGATTCAAGGAGATGCGATATAATCTACACCTTTCAAATATTTTTCGTAATTCTCCTAAGAGGAATGAACACAAAGATCATCTAAGAAAGCTTCACAGAAGTCCCTTAGATATTCCTTAAAGGCCGTGTTTATCAATCGTTGGAATGTTACAGGTGCATTGGTCAAGCCAAAAGCCATGACGCGGAAGGCAAACACTCCAAACTCCGTATAAATGCTGTTTTAGCTTGGTCCTCGACTGCAATTGTGATCTGATTGTAACCAGAGTACCCATCTAAAAAGCTATATGCCTCCTTGCCTACCACTCTTTCAAGCACATGTTTAGAATATGGCAAGGGGTAATGATCCCTTCTGGTGGCTGCATTAACCTTTTTGAGATCAACGCACACTCTAAGTTTCCCATTCTTCTTTGGTACGATGACTATCGGAGAAACCCATTTTGAGTGCTCAATAGGGTATATGAATCCACATTTTACCAGCTTTTCAATTTTCTCTTGTACAATCTTTGCGTACTTAGGATTCATTGGGTAGGGACGTTGCTGGACTGGTTTAGCAGTGCTAATCATTGGAATCGTGTGTTGCACCGCCGAGGGTGGAACACCCTTCATATCATGATATGTCTAAGTAAATATGTCCTTGAATTCTTTAAGAAGCTTCGTAAGTGCAGCTTCTTCCGCCTTGGTGAGGTCTTGAGCAATAAAAACTGGTTTAGACTCCTCACCCGAATCTGCTAAGTCTATCTCCTTAACTACCACAGGGCCATCGTAGACACCGCTACTCCCATTGGTAGGCATTCGTTGGGCTTTTGTGTAGACCACTTTACGTTCCCCTGTGGCAAATGATTTGAAATGCTTGGGTGCGGGGTATAAGTCTACTGGTTCTTGTTGTGCCAGGCTTTTTTCTTTCAATTCCGCTTCCTTTTGTTGCTGAGCCAACTCTTGGTTTTGCTGCCTTCTTGCAGTACGACTTAGTTTCGGCTTCTCTTCGATTTCTAATTGGGGGACGTCATGAGGTTGCGGAATACACCACATGACACTTTGGAGGTATTGTTCCCAATTAGCATCAATGGCTTCTACATAACTAAGCCATTCTGCAGTGGATCTTTCCTTGTTTATTGCAGTGCGTACATTAGCTCGATAGCGTTGGCGCTTATGTCTCATTTTCTTCTTACCAAGTTTTTGATTTTTGTTTCTATCAGATTCGGACTCACTTGGTCGATCCTCACTTGTGTCCCCCTCACTTTCGGATGAACTGCAAGAGGTCACTGTCCTAGGCCTTGAGCACCTTGCTCCCACATTTGGGTGAATATTTGATTCATCCCCCCCATCAGGCTCAGAGTTAGTTTGTTCTTGAGATTCATACTCAGAGTTACATTGGTCAGAGTCTTCGCTACTGTCAGTTGATTTTGCCACTTTCTTGCCATCAGGAGTCAAGTGCATAACACCTATCATGTTTATTGGCACTAACGGTGGCATATCTTGCCCCTCAGGTGTTACCCAACTTGTGCCTCTATTTCCCCATATGTCTATGGTTGCCGCTAGGTGTACCCAATCCACGTCATCCGACTCAGTCATACCCAGTAGGACATCCATATAAGGAGAATCTTTCCCATCATCATCAGTCTCTTTTTTGCATGTATAGCAATACCTTAATGGGGCGGAGTGAACAGTGGTATCCGGTCGATTTTATCGATGATAACCTTGCTTCCTAAAGGATGCGCACGACCATTCTCAAGATCAACTCGAATGACAGAGTCTTGGAATTGTAGATAGACATGGTTTTTTGACCAGTCATGCACCATTTGTGCTTCCCTCATGAAAGGACATCCTAAGATCATTTGATATGACATAGGATGCTTGGAGAAATCCATTACAATGAAGGTATGTTTTACCTTGTATCCCAGAACCTTGATCTTAAGGTCCCTTAACATTCCAATAGGTTTAGCAATAGTTCCGTTTGCCATCTTGACCACTATGTTTGTGACTTCGAGGTGAGGTCTCCCCATAGATTCCCAACAGTTTTTAGTCACAATGCTCACTCCAGCACCACCGTCAAGGATTCCCTTGGTAGTAATGGGGAGGGTTGCATTGGATTCGTCACCTTCAAAGTACTGTCCCAACTTGTTAACAGGTATTTCAACGACCGAATCTTCATCTAAGTTGGGTTGTAGATCCCAATGCTCCCCTTCATCTTGAAGCGTGTCAGGTCTATCCATATTTGCAAATTGTGGTAGCCCCGCCTTTAGTTCTCCATTGAGAAATTCCCGAAGAGCTAAGAATAGCTCAGGATCTCCGTATAATTTTGATATGATTGTGGTTCTGATTTCAGAGGACATGAAATCCATTAGCTTAGACACATTCAATGGTACTTTTCGAGATATCGCTCCTTGACTAGGAACTGGTGAAGATGGAATCACTTTCTCTTCAATGGGGTCAGGCATTCCCTCCTTGACTAGGAACTGGTGAAGATGGAATCACTTCCTCTTCAATGGGGTCAGGCATTCCCTCACTAAACATTCTTTCCAACAAGAAGGGTGTTTGCCCACTTCCTGATGTCCTATCCTCACTTTCTTCCTGAATGATACTAGGTATAGCTAACGGTTTATGGTTCCTGTGAGGCTGAACTTGCGTAGGAAACACTGTGTCTGGAATTTTGATTTTTCTTGGGTTTGGCTCCAGTTCTCTTTGTGTTTCTTCCACCAAACCCCTTAAGTGTTGCACTTGTTCAATCTCCTCAACTGGGTTTGGGTAAGTTCCAATCTTTTTCTTGAGGTTTTTGGCCCATGTGGCTTGTCTTGGGGAATCTCAGTCAGTTTGGGTGGTCGAGAGGGCATTAACTGACTTGGTTGTGGGGCCGAGGAAGTTTCCTTCTGTTTCCCCTTATTTATGTACTCGCTTGATTCTCCTTCATTGAGCTCCCTGAGTGGGTTCCTAGTGGCTTTGGTCCCCATGGTTTCTATTGAATCAGAACCATCTTCACGATCATTCATATACACGGGGTCGTCTCCCGTTCCTATGTTAGTCTTTGAACTAGGCTTGGAGCTCGTGGCATTAAGTGATCTCTTCCGCCGTGTTTTCTTTTTCTTTGCCTGAGCGATTGATGCGGTATCCCTCTCTTCAAGAATGTAGTTTTGATTTTGAAGCATTGACCGTGTAACTACATTCGGGGGTACAACGGGGGTGGTTCCTCGTGCCTCATTGGCGACCTCAACCAAATTCAATGGCATAATCTTGGGTGCATTAGGATTATGTGGACATTGAGCAATCAAATGATCTATGCCACAACGATTACATGTAAGTACCGGCATTCCCGATGTGCTCCCTTGATTTGGTTGCATCTGAGTAGCGATCTTCTGTAGCCTATTAGGGCACTCCGCTACACGATGCGGTCCACCACACTCATAGCATTGAAGAGGTGGTCTCCTCGCCAAGGTATTAAGGTTTTGCCCTCTTGTGGCGAGAGCAGCCGCTTGATATACATGCTTGACTTGCCCGAAATGATCCTCCATGTAGTACTGGGGAATCATTTCAAACGTATCAATCCTATATGGAGCAGTGGGGTCTATCTCCTCTTCATAATCCCCACATGCACTATGTGACTCACAACCCATCTGGTTTATTGGGGTAATCCTTGGATGTGGAGGTTGTGGTCCTAGCACTGGCGGTGGTAACGGCACAGACTGGACTACATTCGGATTCCTTGGAACTATGTGCTATGACGGTTGCTCGACAGGTTGTGCAGGCATCAGCGTGGGTACTTGAGGTGTGTTTGACCAGGCTAGTGGTGCCTGATTTGCCAACATTCGCTTAAGTACTAGGCAATCTTTAGATTGATGGCCGTACTTACCACATGCATTACAATTCCCATTGAATTTGACTCTGAATGTGGGACATTCACTCGTGCTATGTGGTCCTAAGCACACCGAACACCATTGTTGCTCTCTCCTTGGGTACATATGGCTATTTTGAGGAGCTCGATTACCCCTAAAGTATTCTTGGAGAGCCTTAGTAAGGTCGGTCACTCACAGACATTTCAGATATCTTGGGCTCCTTGGCAATAGGTTTTACTGTCATTAGCTCGTGTCCAGATACTTGCGAACTAACGGATTTTGTCTCCGAAGACACCTTTTTACTTGCAATCATCAAGTTGTCTTCTAACTGGATTGCATTGGCACTGACTGCTTCCCACGTTGTAAGACCTCTAATGACTAGGCCATTGTAAATGTCCTCGTGGTGCAATCCTCGGATGAATCTATCGAGCAGTTGGTTATTATTGAAGCGCTCATCGGGAGTGCAGCGAGAATTTAGATGCTTCAATTGACTAATAAAGTCTCTCACTGACTCCTCTTCCTCGCGTTCAGCTTTTTGGAGTTGAGATGCTACTCCCCAAAGCACACCCTCACGTATGTATTCTTTCAAGAACAATCTCTTGAGAGTGGGGTAGTGAGTGCGCTCTTCAACTCTTAAGGTTCGATACCAATCTCCGGCCTTCCCACACTCAAGGTTAAGCCTAAGTCTTTACACTTATGCAGCTCATTGTGCTCTTCCAAGGAATCACACACGTGTTCAAAGACTTCAATGTGCTTCCTAACATCCTCGTTACCCCACTGAAGTTTTGAGTGAGCTTAGCCACTTGTACTGCCTTGCTTCTAGGTTCTCTCTCCCGCATGTTTTCCGCAATAGATCGTCCGATCGTCTGAGCAAACGCTGCGAGATCACCTAGGTGAGCAAGCATAGCTGGTGAAGGCACTTCTGGGATAGCTTGGCTGATAGGAGTTGGTGTTGGTCTGAGTATGTTGGCAAATGACGTAGGATATGATATGTGACTAGGCCTAGCTCCTCTTGGATAAGGGTTATGATAAGGCGATCGCGGAGCATACGCCATTGGCATACTAAGAGGCGTAGGAGCTACATGAGCATGAGTAGCGATAGGTACATAGGGTCGATAGGCACTGGCACGCACTGTTGTAGGTACTGTTCCACTAGGTAGCGGTGTCGTACTAACTACAGTGGTAACAGGTGCGCTTTCTGTCATGCTCATCATTGGGGTAGGCATTGTGGATTCCTTAATGGAAAGTTGAGCCAAGGTTGGAAAGCTAAAGTTACTGCTCGTGGGCTTAACCTGCATTGAGACTCCAGGCGAAACAACATACGAAGGGTCTATGGGACTCACCGAGGGAGTCTCCAATTGTGATAGGGTTGGTTGTTTGGCCTTGCCCGTATCCAAAAATCTCATAGGGCCAGTGGAAACTAAGTTCACTTCCCTATTTTGCCTCTTAATTTGGATAATTCTATGAATAACCTCACATATCATTTGTTGTTGCTCCTCTAGATTAGTGGCGCTAGATGTAGATCGTAGGACTTCTAACCAACCTACATGGTATGTGTAACCCGTGTATAGGTCAGTTAGAGTCTCTGTGTGTAGATCATATTCCCAATTTTCATTGAGAAATATCCCATCCAGACTTGGTGTGCCAAACGGTTCTCTTGAAGTGGACGCAATGTCACTTCCTATGGATTGGCTTCTAGGGACCTCTACTTTAGGAAGAGCATATGAAGGTGGTAGCTCAGTAGGGCCTCATTAAACAAAGTGAGTAGAATATCCACATGGACACTCTTTGGGAGGGTAGGGTCTACATAAGATGTGAATGGCGAATCTACTACCCCTCCTTCCTCATTTACTTCGCTTGTCGCATGTTTAGAGCGTGTAGCTCTACTAAAGGTCTCTATTAGACGACTAAACATGCTAGATCCGGGTTGTGGAGCCCAAACTGGCATGTTTTGGCTTGTCTCCTCAGGGTTCTTGGTAGGGTGCCCTTCCATGGCTTCTGAGTCACAGGACGAGTCACTATCCACTATTCGTGGATCTTGGGTTGCACTCCCTTGGGTTCTAGCCGAAGGCCAAAATGCTAACGTGGAGGGATGGTGTGAGCCTGCGTAAACTGAAACGCTTTCTAGTGGCTTAGGCTCTAGCACCCGACCAGAACGTAGATGCATGTGACGTGGGTACCCTACGTGCGTTGGTAACTACCCTTAAAACCCACACAAGTGGTTTCTTAGGTGTTTTGCGTCCCTTTTTTACTTGTTTTTATATTGTTTTTAGATTGTTTTTAACTCGTTTTTGACCCCCTTACTTACGGTCGAACCTGGACTAGGACGTGTGATAGCTCGAAACGAGCGTATCGTTCAAAGGGTCCTAGCGTGCTTTACAGCACCGTGTTTGCCTATCCGGAGCTCTCGTGGTCCTTAAAACAGTCCGTTTCCCTATGGGGGAAGGGGCAAAAGCCTATTTGCTTGTGGAGGAAAGGGTGAGGGCTATATCCCACATGCTCACTTTACTCCTTGGGGAGTAAAGTGAGGGCTTTATCCCACATGCTCACTTTACTCCTTGGGGAGTGGGCTACATATAGGGCACAACTTCCCATAAGCTCTCACTAAAAAGAAAGCTATGGAGGCTCACTCTCCTATATATATATATCAAAAGACCGAGATCGAGGCTGGGGTTGGGGTCAATTGGGGGTTTTTCTTTTCAAAATTTTTTTCTCCAATTAAAAAATCTTTCCTCTCCACACGTTTGATTTTTTCTTTAAAAATAAAATAAAATTTTTATTTTTTATTTTTTTATTTTTTTTGAAATTATTATTTTTTATTTTTTATTTTTTGAGATAAGTTTTCTGGGGTTTCTTTCTAGGTTTCAGCCTTGGCCGCAGCGCGGTTCGCACACAACACAGGTCTGGGGATTCAGAAATCCCCCCTCACACGCAGAAAAGGCAAAAAACCAGATAACAAAACGCACGCCCACACGCGGAGCGGAAAAATAACAAAAGAACAGAAATGCAGAAGACAAATTGCAAAAACAGATTGCAAAACACGGAAACACCTCAACAACAAACACACAGTCGCTTTCCTGCAGTGTAAATTAAACTTCAGGCAGCAGCCCGAGTTGCAAACTGGAGCTTGGTGCAGGGGGCAACTCCCCGACAGCGGCGCAAAAAATGTGCGCTTTTATCGCACAAGTCGTAGCTGGGGACTTGCCAAACACCGTATGCGAGCCATGAATGGTACAACCAGGAAAGCAAGCTCAACAGAATGCAAAGGTGTGTCACACCGCTCTAACCGCCTCTGTGAAGGATTCCCGCGTCGCAGAGTGAAGAAGGAGCTGTCGTCGCCGCTCTATCGCCTCTCCGCCGCTCTATCGCCTCTCCGCCGCCGTGCCACTACACAGTGCTCGATCGCTCTCTCTCACTCTCTCTCTCTCTCTCTCACATGCAGGAGAAGGAAACCAAGGAGATAAGGCAAGAGCACTCTTGTATTCACAACACATGAGAATGAGGGTTTTAGGGTTACATTTGACTCTTATAGGTGACTTGGCCGTTCACACATGGGCGCCCATACATGGCCGGTCGATCCTAACCCTTACCCTGCTGATATTCAAGGTGCGCCTCTCATCGGCGATCACCCAATCCCTTTATCCTTAACATATGGTGCCGACGACAAGCCCGGCCCATGACTCAGAATATTTAAATTAATGACGTAAAACATAGTACATCTCAATGTCTGTGTCATGGGTTAACAAGGAATTAAAAAATGAACTTCTAGCATACACAGTAAAGAAGATAATTTTTTAGTTTGATACTTACATGTAGATGTGCACAATGTACTTGATTGAAATCCCCTTGCACTCTGTGAGATCCATTGTTTTGAAAAATGATGGAAGATATGTAGATGATATGTTGTTCAATAGGATTGAATTCGGTGGGTGCCACTTGGTGGTGGCCATCTGACTTCATTTATTTGGGGAGGTGGCCGATATTAAATTTGTGCATTAAAGAATGTTCTTTTACCAAAAAAATTGGTTGTTGGCGGTGGCTGCTAGCCTCAAGTGTCAGTAAGGGAATATTCTGTTGTGTTTATTTATCCATTTATGAATGAATGCACAACGTTAATATCTTGAACATATAAAACCATTGTGGAAGTCATTAGGAACTCAATGGAGTCTTTTTGGGCCCTTTAATTTGCCATGAGGTTATGGAAACGTTTAACTTTTTGAAAAAAAGGAGCCCGCCAGGTAAGCAAAAACCATGGGTTTGTAAGAGAGGTGTAAGAGTGGTCAAAGGGTGCACTTTCCCCCCCAAAAGGGGGGGACAATTTTACAATTTTCGGACCTCCATAACTTCTACATACAAGCTCCGATTTGAGCGGAGATTACAAATCCGTGATCTATGCATCAAGAGCTTTCCATAGATATGTTACATGATATGGTTTTATCCGCTAGATTTTAAATTCCATTTTCCCCCCAAAATTCAAATTCGAATAAAGTAACCGTTTTGAAGCTTCAAATTAGAAAACGTTTCTTCTTAAGAGAAAAGGTTTGACTCCCTTAAACTGCCAAATAAAAGGGCCCAAGAAGACTCCATTGAGTTCCTAATGATACTGTTTGTAAAAAAATGAGCCTTGCATCTGGAAGCAATATTGATAACAAATCCTGTAGATATCCACTCCGTCATCTCTACTCCCAATTTTCAAGTGTGTGTGAAATGGAGGGAGAATCTCAGCTTCTTCTAGGAGGTAAAAAACATAAATCTGTTTCGTACGTCGAAAATCATGGAACCAGAAGTGAGAAGAGACATGCAAACCCATCTCCATCTCGGAGGGGTATTCTTGAAGAGCGTGGAAATGTGATTTTAGAAGGAGATGAAGAAGGGCTCGATCATTCCGAGATTACCTATGTTGCGGGCCATGGAATGGGACCTTTGGAGAAACCAGTGGAGGGAGATGACGTCAACCTTTATCAGGATGATAGCAGCCATGGGACCACTCATGAGGAGCAGAATGAAGGGCAGTCCTGATTTGGAGGAAGCTGTGCAGTGGGAGGAAGTTCTTGAAAGGGAAGGTGTAGATGAGACACAAAGCAGCCAAAGAGAGGGGACAAACACAAAGGACACCTCCAAACAGGTCAAAAAAATAGAGATTTTTGGAAAGATGATGAGAACTAGAATCCCACAAGGATTCCTTTCAAGGATCATAGTTGATTTCACCCCACCGATCCCCCATTGATATCGCTCTGCAAGTTGGTGCCCACAAAGGTAGTAATAAGAAAGCTTAGCCTGAACACCGAGAGAACAATTTCTCGGTCATTCAAGAAGATGGGTGGGTACATGCCTAGTAGAAGATCCTTTATTGTGTGTATGATCAACCGAAAAGAGGAGGAATCACCTGTCACATCGACTCATATTTAGTCTTGGACGGATGCATGGAGGGCAGTGAATGACCAATTTGAGGCACTCCTACATACTAACAATGAGCGGGGCCCATTCTTGAGTGGAAAGATGGTGCATATCTTGGATGGCCCCAACAACAGATAGAAGGCCTTCATGGAGTGCATCAATCATGGTATTATTCAGTGTTATAATTTCAAAGTTTTGGAATTCTTTTGTAACAATGCTTGGTCTTCACTATTTTGGTACATGTTGTAGTTTATCCTAGTATGGACATATCTTGGAATTGCTCTGTGAAATGTGAGTTTGTTAGTTTCAACAAAGGTGATGTCGGGGAGTTGTTATTTTGTCTGACAAGACTGAGCAAGTAAGAACGTGTGCCCATGATATTTGTAATTTCTTTTTCAAGATTCACCGTTTTATACATTTTGACTATTCCATATGAATATTTAGGGTCAATGAGTTTGGATATGTACCAAGCATATTCAGAGACAGGGTTTTTCAATTGAGGCAACTCGATGAGTCAGACTTAAGCACTTTGTTGGAGGAGTTTGATGATGAGGACCGTGCGTTTATTGGAGAGAAACTCACTTGCAACGTAAATATGCGTGGGAAAAAGGGGTGGTATAGAATCCCAATTCAAATCTTGACATAGCTTGTTTTCAGAGCTGAGATGGAGCAACGCATTGAGGAGAAAGCAAAGGACATGGATGATGCTAGTCATTAGAAGGTTATAGAACAGGTGGAGGTTTTGTACAAAAATAAGGCACACAAAATGACGCACCTGGCTGACCCACACAATGGAGAGGCTTACTGGCAAGCTTTGCTCTCCCTACCATGTCTGCTACACACCATGTGGTGTATCGATGGCTACAAAAGCAGCTTGTCTCTAGTGTTCTTGAGTCAATGCCTCCCCTGGGAGTAGTTTGGACATTAGTGGATACTCCAACTTACATGTACGAAGATATGTCATTGGGCCGATTAAGTTTTGACATTTCTTGTTTAAAGTTGGGACATTTAAGTGTTTGTGTGTGTGCGCTTAATATTAGTGTCATGCTTTCAAGCATTGTCTACCCATAGAGAGGGAACATTGCCCATGGTGGCTAGACCTTGACTATAATGAGGCTCCTGAAAAAATTGACTTGTAGGAGACATATGAATTTATTGGTGATTTCGCAAGATCGGGAGACCACTGCTGAGGTACATTGTGAACCCATCATAGAAGCAAGTGTTTGTTTCTAAAGGCCTGGTTTTGGCGAGGATAAATGATGTGGCTTTTATTCTGGTAGAACCAGCCTTCCCACCTCGCATACGGAGACCTATCACTCAAGTGGTACATTTGTCACACCACCTGTGAACCTGGGTAGAGATATAGTTCAAAAGGCATTGGAGCCGAGTAGATAGAGCACTCAAGACCCACCTAGTACCTTCTAGTAAGATCCTAGAGATTGCATAGGTGGTTGATTGAATTTGATTCCCAAATAGACTGAATCATTGGTTGATTTTATGCTACTATGTACAGGCACAGTGTTGGCATATTGTATCAATGTTATTGACCTCGCTCGTGATATACAGAGCCTTGTGGTGCCATCGGATATGATGGCAATTATTTTTGGAAGGATTGAATGTCATTTGTACCAGGGGGAACGTAAGGGGAAAGATGGTAGACTACTATGTGGACATGGTGTTTGCTGATTTCCTTCAAATACCATGGTGGAGGGCTTCTCTCAAACGAAGGTGCCCAAGTGGAATCGGGTTGATGTGGACTTGCATGCAGCAACATTCAAGTTAGCAAACTTTTACATGACTGATACTAGATTCTTTGTGTCCTTGTACACAATGGAAGAGGCACATAAGGTTGAGTCTTGTGCTGGACAGAAGGGATTCATGCTCTTCCATCAGCAGAGGTGGTCCAGTGCACACCTGCCACCATTGGACGGAAAAAAGGGAAAATGGCAACAAAGGTAATTACTGTATGTGATGTCTCCCATTTTCTCATTGTGAACAAAGAGTAGACCTCTAAAGTTTGGTGTGTTGATTGGGGCAGGTGACATGTCTCTTCTCAACTGCATTTGTACGTTCTTCTGCTCCTAAGAGAGACCTTGAGCTTCATTTGTACGTTCTTCTGCTCCTAAGAGAGACCTTGAGCTTCATTATGATCAAGTGAGACAAATGGAACTCGGAGATGAGTTTGACATTGAGCTTGATCTCATTCATGACAAGTGAGAATATTGGTAATCTCATAAAGAATATGAACATTAAACCTTCTTCACTAGTAACATGTGTGTTGATTGTTGTGTGTGTAGTGTGCCATCTGAGGATTCGGTTAAAAGAAAAGATCATCCAAGGAGGGGGGGCTATCAAAGAGGTCAAAAGCTTTGCAAGTACATTGTGTCCCTCTTCACCCATGTTGGACGGCCACACTAGGGCTAGCTACTGCAGACATGGATTGACATGTGATCTTGATAGAAAATGATGAAGTAATCTATGAGTGACTTCTATGTCCATATGTGGGAGAGGTATATAATGTCCTTCATGTATCGTGGTTTTTAGCATTGTGTATGGAAAGAAAATTCACTTGTAAAGTTGTATGGATGTTGTCCTTGTAGATTTGATACCCTTATGCGTTGTAGTGCACTGGGTTATGATCCATTATGTTCACATTATATTTATGTCCATTGTATTTACATTTGTTGTCTACATAGAGAGCCTTCTGTGTTAGTATTTCACAGCTTGGTTACTCCTTTTTTTTGCCTACCCTCTTTAGGAGTTCAATTGCTTGGAAAGAAGATTGTACTTCCCATTTTCTTGGTCTATTTTGGATAGTCTTTAGGATGCCTTGGTGATTGATTTGGCTTTTGAACTTTTTGAGAAAAAGAGAAATGAGAATTCATTTGTTGTTAACATGTAAAGAAGATTGTTTCTTTAAATCTTCATTCAAGTTCACATTTAAACATATCATAATTCTCTTCTCATGTATTCCTTTGTGTCATGATTGCATTCTTTTGTTACAAGCACAAGTGGATTCGCTCCCTCCCCCTCCCCCTCCCCCTCCCTCTCTCTCTCTCTCTCTCTCTCTCTCTCTCTCTCTCTCTCTCTCTCTCTCTCTCTCTCTCGATCATTTGCTCGCAATGTACCACAAAAAAAGTAGCACGTGCTCACTATTTGCAGCTCTCGCAAAAAAGATAGATTATAGGACCCGACTATTGGAATCAGGGTTAGGGTTTTAACAATGCACACACACAAGATAGAGAAACTTGAGAGCACACAAACTCACTAGAATAGAATGAACAAATGTGTGTTAGATACAAAAGATAAGTACACACCCCAAAATGAGTAGATAAGAGGGTGTACATACGCACAGGGGAAAAAACCTCCTAGTGAGGGAAAAAAATGCCCCGGTGGTCCTAAGTGTGTTCATACACATCACTAGGATATAATGCTACAAACCCACCCTGGAGTGATGACGTGAAAATGTACAGGGCATGGCCGATCAATCCTGCAAAGGCAGTGAGCCCAAAGCTTTACGAAAAGCTTCATGCCAAGTTTCATAAGGAGTTTTAGACTGCAAGGCCTTGGTAGTAGGGCATTTGTACAACACATAGTTTGTGTACATAGTTGCCTCTAACCAAAAACCATGAGGTAAATCTTGGGCTTTCACCATACATCGTGCCATCTTCACATGAGAGACCTATTCTTCCTCTCAGCCACACCATTTTGCTTTGGTTTGTGTATGGCATTGTACATTGATATCTTATGCATTTTTTAGCCATATATGCATGAAATTCCTTGGACGTATACTCCCCCCCATCGATCTGAACGAAGGGTGGCAACTTTACATTCACATGCATTTTCAGCCATGCATATAAAAACCTTTGACTTCTTCTTAGCTATATGTGGAGTAATCGTCAATAAAAGTGATGAAGTAGAGATATCCCCCAATAGATGGTATCCTCATAGGACCACATTCATCACTATATATAGAAGCTGTAATTTCTTAATAGCTCTCACCTATCCATCCTTTGGAAATGATGCCCGATGCATTTTACCAAGAATACACCCCTCACATACATGTCTAGTAGGGGTCTCAAGAGTTGGCAACTCAGACACCATATCATGCCTTTGAAAACGCGTAACAAACTGCCATAATTCAGATGGCCAAATCGAGCATGCCATAATTTTGCATCGTTCATAGCACTAGTCATAGAGACAAAGCAAGCAACATGCTGCAACTTCTCAAATACATCCATCTTATATATAGGCCATGAAACAAGGTACATGAGGGAATGATAGAATAACCATCATTTCTATCCTGAATTGTACATCTGTCATCCATAAATTTTATCGTCAAGCGTGACAAGGCTAAGGCTAAAACTAACAACAAGTTCTTCTTAATGCCTGGCACATGTAAAACTTTCGAAAGAGTAAATGCGCCCACATTTACAGCAGTGACTCTACCAACTCCTTTGACAGGAAATGAGGAACCATTTGCACATGTGATGGTTCCTGTGCTTGGGACAGATTCCAGAGATGAGAACAAACCTTTTTGTGATGTAATGTGTATACTAGCACCACTGTCAAAGTACCAAGCCTCGATTCTTCCACTGACATGCATACATCATGAAGAGAAGGGTCATAACTACAATATACACTCCATGCCCAATCATCTTGAGCAAAACTTACAGATTCCTTCTTCTCTTCACTTGTTGGTGCAGATGCATTAGCCCCGGCCCCCTGCTCCCTTGTTTGTGCTCACTCTATAACCACTCCCGACCACCAGTGTGACTTTTCCCTTATCCTTCCCTACTATATTCTCATCCGAGAGTAGCTAGCCAGCAGAGAGGGATGCCCCCTTCTTTCTTGTAAATATCAGGCTCCACTTTGAGGTTGATTTGTAGTTCAATATAGATTGACACTTCACTTTAGTGACTAATGAAGAATATTTTCTTCTGTGTGTGTGTGATTTGTTGGGGGGGGGGGGGAGTAGAGGAACAAGAAAGGAGCTATGGCTTTTCCTATCTTTTATTCTCTCAAAATGTTTCTTTGCCAAACTTTGATATAGTAAAAGATGCACTTTTTTTATGGAGAGGTAGGGTAGTGAATATACCTGAAAACCAATTCCTCATAAGCGACAATGCTCCTCCACTTGTCATCAGAGGGCCGAGACCTTTGTCAATGTAGCCTTTAGTAAGAAAAATGATAAAAATAGAGGCCATTCTTTAGCCAATTTCTATTTTACAAGTTTCTCCTTACGCCAAAATACACTATATGTCAATTTATAAAATAGAGATGTTAACAAATTTGCCCATGGTTTATATACTTTCATATATTTATACCACAATAATAGTCTTGGTCCATTAGAAGGAATACCCCCCTTTAGTAAATGGAAAAAAATTAGAGACAAAAATAGAGGGCGTCGCTTTATGAGACAGTACCATTTTGGATTTATTAAGGACCTACACTATTTTATTAAGGACAAAAATAGCGGGCATCGCTAATGAGATAGTACCATTTTACATTTTTCAACGATCTACACTATTTCTACAGTAGCTACTTGGGAGCAACATCTTCATTTGCTATAATTTGCTTACAATAATACACCACACTCTTCTACAAGTAACCTGTGATAAATGATGCTAATTAGATACTCATGTTACTTCATATTTTGCTAGCCACCTCCCTTCTTGCATGCATGGATAATTGAATAAGAGTCTTAGCCACCTCTAATTTTAGTTCTCCAATTGGGACTAGGGATGAGGCTTTTCTTGGGCATCACACACTTGCAACAACAATCACACATCCATTGGCTATTTACTTAACTCATATATAATATGGCACAGCCTCAGTTGTCTTACAAACTCATAAATAATCATGATGGGCTAGTATAAACATAAGATGCAATCAAGGATGGGTAGGCAACGAGATGACAAGGGTATGATCAGGTAGCCATTGAGAATCTTCGATGGAGTGGCCTTTCTACTTGACTAAATATTCTTGGTGTTGTCTACTCATGGTGGAGAATGATTTCTAGTTCGATAATCTCATAATCTTCGCCCTAATAATGGAGGGTCATCATAGACTAGATACGCTGGAGGAGGGCCTATAAATGGTCTCAATAGACTAATGTGGGAAGACTTATAAATATGCCAATGTGATGGAATATCAAGACAATAAACATTGTAGTTAGTTTTTGTTAGAATCTTCAATGGGCCATAAAAGCTAGGGGCTAATTTAACTGTTGGGTTTCTTTCTATACTTTTGTGTCTTTGTTTTTCTACACAAAGCCATACATAATCACCTTCTTGAAAAGTGATTGCCTTGCATTTCTTGTTGGCTTGGTTGGCAAATGGCTTTAAAGTTGTGTTTTATATATGTAGCTTTGCATCTTCATGATCTTATCTTATCTTCATGTCAGGCAATGGACATTATTATCATCACGACGTTACTCTCTGTCAATATGAACAATGTCTGTGGTTTGTGAAAAGCTTCCATGATCAAACGCTGCCAAGCGATTCTCTTTGTATTGGTGGATGGCCCCAACTATGCCAAGTTCACAATTTGAGAAATATATTGCTCCTATCATGTTCATTGATGGTAAGCTTGACAAGGAAGAAGAGTAGATGCTAAACTTCTTTGTTATTATGGTGGTCAATTCTTGATGTTTAAGTTCTTTGGATATATGGTTCGTGTTTTTCAAAGGGGTGGCAAAAATGATGTTATAAAGGCATGTTTTAGAGAACAATCAAGGAATACCATGAATGTATCTATCAAATTTTGTGCATGTTACAATCAAGGCATACCATGGATGTATCTCTATCAGATTTTGTGCATGATGTTACTGTGTATTACCACACTTTAAAATGAACTTTAGAGACCCAAGATCATGGTAGAAATAAATTTCAGAGTACAAGAGAGTTTATACTTACACATGCATGGCTTTTAAATTTAAGAATCGTATTAAGTTGTGACAGAAGTAACCTTTTCTTTGTTACAGGAGGTCTAAGATATATATATATATATTATTCCCACGGCCTTAAACAAAAATCGGCTCTGGCTAAAAAAGTGGACTCAAAAAGTGTAGCTCCAATTCTAAAGCTAAGAGAGGGTGGCCTCGACGCTAGCAGTGAGGCGGTTCACCTCGTCCTGGTCGATGCCGAAGGCAGTCTCGAGCACCTGGTCGGGGAGGGGCGGGTAGGCGGCAAAGAGGGCGGCGGCCAGCTGCGAGACGCCGGGGTTCTGGCTGTTGAGGGCGGAGATGGCCAGGGCCGGCTGGTCCTTGTCCGGGTTCAGTTGGAAGTGAACGAGGCCGCGGGGGAAGACGAAGAGGTCGCCGGCGTATAGGGTCTGCTGGAAGAGGGTGTTGTTGGGGGCGGTGGAGACGAAGCCTACCTTGAGCGTGCCCTGGGCCAGGAAGAGCACCTCGGTGGCGCGGGGGTGCACGTGGGGCGGGTTGAGACCGTTGGGCTGGAAGTCGATGCGGGCGATGGACACACCATTTAACACTATATTTGTGAGTTTGAGAATTTTCCAATTCCCATTTTTAAATAGTAAAAAGATGGGATGCGGATAACGTGCCTATAAGTTTCTCAAAACCCTATCATGTGACCTATCATTGGAAAGCGCTTGGAAAATGGGATCTCGTGAGCTATAGAGCGCTCAATTTGGAGCAATGGTATTCAAGTTATGATTAATCCAAAGATTTGACCACATGTCCCAAACTTATGAAAAATTCCCATATTCCCCAATATGATGTTATTTATGAATGAATGCACAATGTTAATATCTTGAACATATAAAACCATTGTGGAAGTATACTGTTTGTCAAAAATGAGCCTTGCATCTGGAAGCAATATTGATAACAAATCCTCTAGATATCCACTCCGTCATCTCTACTCCCAATTTTCAAGTGTGTGTGAAATGGAGGGAGAATCTCAGCTTCTTCTAGGAGGTAAAAAACATAAATCTGTTTCGTACGTCGAAAATCATGGAACCAGAAGTGAGAAGAGACATGCAAACCCAGCTCCATCTCGGAGGGGTATTTTTGAAGAGCGTGGAAATGTGATTTTAGAAGGAGATAAAGAAGAGCTCGAACATTCCGAGATTACCTATGTTGCAGCCCATGGAATGGGACCTTTGGAGAAACCAGTGGAGGGAGATGATGTCAACCTTTATCAGGATGATAGCAGCCATGGGACCACTCACATGAGGAGCAGAATGAAGGGCAGTCCTGATTTGGAGGAAGCTGTGCAGTGGGAGGAAGTTCTTAAAAGGGAAGGTGTAGATGAGACACAAAGCAGCCAAAGAGAGGGGACAAACACAAAGGACACCTCCAAACAGGTCAAAAAAATAGAGATTTTTGGGAAGATGATGAGAACTAGAATCCCACAAGGCGTAGATCAGACACAAAGCAGCCAAAGAGAGGGGACAAACAAAAAGGACACAAAGCAGCCAAAGAGAGGGGACAAACACAAAGGACACCTCCAAACAGGTCAAAAAATAGAGATTTTTGGGAAGATGATGAGAACTAGAAAGGGAAGGCAAAGATGAGACACAGAGCAGCCAAAGAGAGGGGACAAACACAAAGGACACCTGCCAAACAGGTCAAAAAAATAGATATTTTTGGGAAGATGATGAGAACTAGAATCCCACAAGGATTCCTTTCAAGGATCACAGTTGATTTCACCCCACCGATCCCCCATTGATATCGCTCTGCAAGATGGTGCCCACAAAGGTAGTAAGAAAGCTTAGCCTGAACACCGAGAGACCAATTTCTCGGTCATTCAAGAAGATGGGTGGGTACATGCCTAGTAGAAGATCCTTTATTGTGTGTATGATCAACCTAAAAGAGGAGGAATCACCTGTCACATCGACTCATATTCAGTCTTGGACGGATGCATGGAGGGCCGTGAATGACCAATTTGAGGCACTCCTACATACTAACAATGAACGGGGCCCATTCTTGAGTGGAAAGATGGTGCATATCTTGGATGGCCAACAACATATGGAAGGCCTTCATGGAGTGCATCAATCATGGTATTATTCAGTGTTATAATTTCAAAGTTTATCCTAGTATGGACATATCTTTGAATTGCTCTGTGAAATGTGAGTTTGTTAGTTTCAACAAAGGTGATGTCCGGGGAGTTGTTATTTTGTCTGACAAGACTGAACAAGTAAGAACGTGTGCCCATGATATTTGTAATTTCTTTTTCAAGATTTACCGTTTTATACATGCTGACTATTCCATATGAATATTTAGGGTCAATGAGTTTGGATATGTACCGAGCATATTCAGAGACAGGGTTTTTCAATTGAGGCAGCTCGATGAGTCAGACTTAAGAACTTTGTTGGAGGAGTTTGATGATGAGGATCGTGCGTTTATTAAAGAGAAACTCACTCGCAACGTAAATATGTGTGGGAAAAAGGGGTGGTATAGAATCCCAATTCAAATCTTGACGTAGCTTGTTTTCAGAGCTGAGATGGAGCAACGCATTGAGGAGAAAGCAAAGGACATGGATGATGCCAGTCAGTAGAAGGTTATAGAATAGGTGGAGGTTTTGTACCAAAATAAGGCACACAAATGACGCACCTGGCTGACCCACACAATGGAGAGGTTTACTGGCAAGCTTTGCTCTCCCTACCATGGCATGAACCAGACAAGCACATAGCGATAGAGGAGAAGCTATACCTTATTGGCATGGCATGTGTGAAGGATGCTGCAAAATCATATTTGGTTGGGATGCTATACAATGTTCGCACCTTAGAGTATCTCCCAACTGACAAAAGGAAGATGAGAGATTGGTTCCATGTGTTTGTTTTTTGGTTGCAAATTGTAGAATTTGGTCAAGCTTTGCTAGTTGAAATCAAAATGGCTGACCAGGTCCGCCTCCCCTCTGAAAAGGAGTTTAAGGAATATGTAGTGACATGTAGGAGAAAGTTCTTCAAGAAGGAATTCAAGACACACCAGGGAGGATTCTGCTACAATCTGCCTATTGATGAGAAACCTACCTTGAAGTCTGCTACACACCATGTGGTGTATCGATGGCTACAAAAGCAGCTTGTCTCTAGTGTTCTTGAGTCAAAGCCTCCCCTGGGAGCAGTACCATTTTGGATTTATTAAGGACCTACACTATTTTATTAAGGACAAAAATAGCGGGCATCGCTAATGAGATAGTACCATTTTACATTTTTCAAGGACCTACACTATTTCTACAGTAGCTACTTGGGAGCAACATCTTCATTTGCTATAATTTGCTTACAATAATACACCACACTCTTCTACAAGTAAGTCTCCTTTAGAATTCGTATATGGTAAGAATTTATCGTCGACACCACATGCTTTTTGATTTTCATATATTATCCCTAGAGGCTAATGATTTCACTAGAGACCATACCTGTATACTTGAACGAGTAGATGAAGCTATAGCCAAATCTCAAACACAATATGCCAACCAAGCTAACAAGAAATGCAAGGCAATCACTTTTCAAGAAGGTGATTATGTATGGCTTTGTGTAGAAAAACAAAGACACAAAAGTATAGAAAGAAACCCAACAGTTAAATTAGCCCCTAGCTTTTATGGCCCATTGAAGATTCTAACAAAAACTAACTACAATGCTTATTGTCTTGATATTCCATCACATTGGCATATTTATAAGTCTTCCACATTAGTCTATTGAGACCATTTATAGGCCCTCCTCCAGCGTATCTAGTCTATGATGACCCTCCATTATTAGGGCGAAGATTATGAGATTATCGAACTAGAAATCATTCTCCACCATGAGTAGACAACACCAAGAATATTTAGTCAAGTAGAAAGGCCACTCCATCGAAGATTCTCAATGGCTACCTGATCATACCCTTGTCATCTCCTTGCCTACCCATCCTTGATTGCATCTTATGTTTATACTAGCCCATCATGATTATTTATGAGTTTGTAAGACAACTGAGGCTGTGCCATATTATATATGAGCTAAGTAAATAGCCAATGGATGTGTGATTGTTGTTGCAAGTGTGTGATGCCCAAGAAAAGCCTCATCCCTAGTCCCAATTGGAGAACTAAAATTAGAGGTGGCTAAGACTCTTATTCAATTATCCATGCATGCAAGAAGGGAGGTGGCTAGCAAAATATGAAGTAACATGAGTATCTAATTAGCATCATTTATCATAGGGAAAAAATGGCTTTAAAGTTGTGTTTTATATATGTAGCTTTGCATCTTCATGATCTTATCTTATCTTCATGTCAAGGCAATGGACATTGTTATCATCACGACGTTACTCTCTGTCAATATGAACAATGTCTGTGGTTTGTGAAAAGCTTCCATGATCAAACGCTGCCAAGCGATTCTCTTTGTATTGGTGGATGGCCCCAACTATGCCAAGTTCACAATTTGAGAAATATATTGCTCCTATCATGTTCATTGATGGTAAGCTTGACAAGGAAGAAGAGTAGATGCTAAACTTCTTTGTTATTATGGTGGTCAATTCTTGATGTTTAAGTTCTTTGGATATATGGTTCGTGTTTTTCAAAGGGGTGGCAAAAATGATGTTATAAAGGCATGTTTTAGAGAACAATCAAGGAATACCATGAATGTATCTATCAAATTTTGTGCATGTTACAATCAAGGCATACCATGGATGTATCTCTATCAGATTTTGTGCATGATGTTACTGTGTATTACCACACTTTAAAATGAACTTTAGAGACCCAAGATCATGGTAGAAATAAATTTCAGAGTACAAGAGAGTTTATACTTACACATGCATGGCTTTTAAATTTAAGAATCGTATTAAGTTGTGACAGAAGTAACCTTTTCTTTGTTACAGGAGTTCTAAGATATATATATATATATTATTCCCACGGCCTTAAACAAAAATCGGCTCTGGCTAAAAAAGTGGACTCAAAAAGTGTAGCTCCAATTCTAAAGCTAAGAGAGGGTGGCCTCGACGCTAGCAGTGAGGCGGTTCACCTCGTCCTGGTCGATGCCGAAGGCAGTCTCGAGCACCTGGTCGGGGAGGGGCGGGTAGGCGGCAAAGAGGGCGGCGGCCAGCTGCGAGACGCCGGGGTTCTGGCTGTTGAGGGCGGAGATGGCCAGGGCCGGCTGGTCCTTGTCCGGGTTCAGTTGGAAGTGAACGAGGCCGCGGGGGAAGACGAAGAGGTCGCCGGCGTATAGGGTCTGCTGGAAGAGGGTGTTGTTGGGGGCGGTGGAGACGAAGCCTACCTTGAGCGTGCCCTGGGCCAGGAAGAGCACCTCGGTGGCGCGGGGGTGCACGTGGGGCGGGTTGAGACCGTTGGCTGGAAGTCGATGCGGGCGATGGACAAGCCCTGCGTGTTGAGGCCGGGGAAGTTGGCCGCGCTGGCCAGGTTGACAGCCACGCCCCAGCCCTTTGTCCAGGTTGCTCGCATTCCGAAGGAGCGTTGACTTGAAGTCGGCCGCCTGCACCTGGTTGGTCGGCTTGCAAGTGAGGCCGTTGAGGGTGATGTGGCCGCCGTCCGCCACGCAGAAGTCCTGCAGAGGGTCTTCGTCCGCAGCCCTCACTTGGAGGAGCATGAGCGGAGAGGAGGCCAACAGCAGCATCGCGGCGGCCAGAAGCAAGTTATAGCTGGCAGCCATTAATTGGATGTGGCTGGCTTGTATGATCGACGGAGTTTGAGTTTAATTTGCCTGTGTGACTGCTGGCTACTGAGGTGGGTGGGTAGAGCAATTAGGAAGCGTGTTATAATGCGAGATTGCCTGCAAGACGAGGAATATATATTGAAAACAAGCCACTCCTCGCCAGTGTTCGAAAAAAATAATTTTGCCAAAAAGTTAAAAACCTTCATTAGAAATTTGGGAAATTATTAATTGAAGAATTTCTCAAATTTTGGAGGTTTTCCTTCTAAAATTTCCCAAATTTTGCAGGTTTTTGTACCTTCAAGTTAAAAATTTGAAGGTAATTTTCAGAAGTTGCAGGTGCAAATTACACTAAACCCTGGTTTTTTTCGAACACTGCTCCTCGCTTGGATTTAAATATACACGTCACTAAGCAATATTGTCATGTTTGTATTTTTGTGCGCAACAAAAGTCTGAATGACACTTTTCATGTTCATGGCCTTGCATTCCAATGATCGCTGCGCTTCGCTTGGCTCCAGAGAGCAAGAAGGCCTAGCTAGAACAAGGATTCTACTACCAAACTAAAAAAATCTCACGAGTGTCGTTTCGTAGCATTTTGTGTGTCGTTAAGCAACATTGTTATAGTGACATTTTATGTGTCACTAAAAATGCCACTAGGCAACATTGTTAGTGCGACGAGAATTTCGTTAAATACGAGAGTTAACTCACTCTAGCGTGTGTACTTTAAATCTCATTTCTCTCCCACCCTGCCTTTCTTCCTACGACCTTTTTCTCCATCCTCAGTTCTCTCCAACCTGCTTTACATCTTCTCTCTAGCCTCCATTGCATGCATTGCACACACCTACTTGACTTTCTCTCCCACCCTGCCTTTCTTCCTACGACCTTTTTCTCCATCCTCAGTTCTCTCCAACCTGCTTTACATCTTCTCTCTAGCCTCCATTGCATGCATTGCACACACCTACTTGACTTTTCTGAGATGTTAAAAAAGATTAATGCTTAGCCTTACGCAGTGCTTCGACTAGCCATTGATCTAATGCCAGCATTTTCTTAAGATATAGTTTTTTTTGTAAAATAAACTTGATATAATCTATTGAGGATTGAGATGTATATTTTCGCTACAATCAATATTTGATACAATCTGTTGAGATGTATATAATTTTTGCAAATCAATCAATATTTAAAGTTTGTGAAGTTTTATGTCCTTGTTATCCATTGTGCTAGCAATCGTTGAAGCAACGAGTGAATAAGTTTTAAGTGCAATCGCTTGAGTCCATGCCATCCACTGTAATCATTCATTGCTCTTCATGTTAATTATCTTATTTTTTCAGCATTTTTTTAAACCTTTCTTTGTAGTGATACTAGCATGGGTGTGTACTTTGTGTTGACAGCAGCCATGGCGGCTGGACAACATGGGGAGACACCACACCGAGCAAGAAGACAAGGGGATGAAGAAGAGATGATCCTACGAGACAAGCATGCAATGAACAAAACCACGAAAAGCCTACAAATGCATTCAAGCCCTGGCCACCAATTTGTAGCAAGATCATCCCAATGGACGAATCCTCCTCACATGCAATGGAAGGAGGTCAACAAATCCATGACAAACCAAATGGTTCATAATATATGGACTATCGAGGATAGTTGAGCTGAAAATCCACATGGTGTCAAACAACGTGTGTTGTGTTGATGGGAGTATTGCATAAAACATGCCCTTGCATTGCTCAAAAGATCTTTGACCATTTTTGAGGTTAGGGTGTGTCTCCACGAATTGAGTATATAACTCAATTTGACTTACCTAAAGAAGCAAGCCCCATGCTTAACGAAAAAGCCCCATGCCCAACCCATGCCCCAATCTTTTCTGTAATGCTTTCTTGAATACTAAAAATTGATCTCTACGATTCTTCTCCCAAAATTACTCTCGTAGTGCCTTGGTGCTATCATTAATCAAGCAAATTCACCTAGGAGCATGACCACTAGAAGCTTTTTGCGAGCTCAATTTACTCTCAAAGATTGTTGTGCATGGGATACTTTGACCATGTTTGACCGCAAGAGGATACCCAAATACACGGAGAAATTTTGAAAAACTCTACTTCAACTCCTCATGCTTAAAGAAGTACTTGAGGATACAATTCAATGTCATTATGAATTTGGGCTTAAAATAGACTATTTAATGGCAGAGGTAAACATGTTCAAACCTACTACAGTTGATGAAGATATTTCTTTTGCTTGTGATGTAGAATGCAAAAGAGGTTTGCACAAACCCCCTCATCAATTAAATACTTATTTATCCAATAATTGGTAAACCTCGGGCTTCAACAACAATTGATAATCTTTTCCTCATTATTATGGTACTCCTAGTGAACCACATCCTTTTAACATTTTTTATGCAAATAGAAAGCCTTGGGTAGCACCTAATAAATCATGCACAAATTCTAATCAGAATGAGAAGATGTAGTCTATTGCAGTATAAGGCATAAGGCTAGCAAGACAGGGGGAAATTTCCCAACGTCAAAAAACGACAGTCTTAGAGATACTTTTAGGATTATACTACCAAACCAGAAAAGAAAAATATCATGGGTGTGATTTAGTGACATTTTGTGTGTCACTAAGCAACATCGTTAGTGATAAGAATCTCGTTAAATATCAGAGTTAGACTTTTGCATGTGTACTTCAAATCTCATTTCTCTCCTGCCCTACCTTTCTTCCCTAGCATTGCTTTGCGAAACTTTGATATAGTAAAAGATGTAAATTTTTTTAGTAAAAGATGTCGAGAGAGAAAGAGAGGGGGGATGAGAGAGAAAGATTATCTGAAACCTTTGCCTTGCCAAACTTTGATATAGTAAAAGATAAACTTTTTTTAATGAAGAGGTAGGGATGTGAATATTCTCGAAAACCAATTTCTCATAAGCCACAATGCTCCTCCACTCGTCACCACCACTCGTCACCAGAGGGCCGATCCATACCTTTGTCATCGTAGCCTTTAGTAAGAAAAATGGAAAAAATGGAGGCTATTTTTTACACCATTGCTATTTTAGGAGCTTCTCCTACTTATCAATACATAAAATAGTGGTCTTGAGTGGTCTTGAGTCAATGCCTCCCATGGGAGCAGTTTGGACGTCAGTTGATACTCCAGCTTACATGCACGAAGATCTCTGATTGGGCCGAGTAAGTTTTGACATTTCTTGTTTAAAGTTGGGACATTTAAGTGTTTGTGCGCTTATTATTAGTGTCATGCTTTCACGCACTGTCTACCCATAGAGAGGGAACATTGCCCATGGTATCTAGACCTTGACTATAATCAGGCTCCTTAGTGGTGATTTCGCAAGACCGTGAGACCACTACTGAGGTATGTTGTGAACCCATCACACAAGCAAGTGTTTGTTTCTAAAGGTGTGGCGAGGCTTCTAATAGAACCAACCTTCCACCTCACATAGTAGACCAGTCACTCAAGTAGTACATTTGTCACACCACCTGTGAACTCGGGTAGAGATATAGTTCAAAAGGCACTCGAGGCATCGAAGCACGCCCATTTTACACAAAGGGGGGTTAGTAGCAGCTCCATTGCTGGTGGTTGTTGTGAAGACAGAGTAGATAGAACACTCAAGACCCACCTAGTACCTTCTAGTAAGATCCTAGAGATTGCATCAGTGGTTGATTGACTTTGATTCCTAAATAGATTGAATCGTTGGTTGATTGTATGCTGTTGTGTGCAGGCACAATGTTGGCATATTGTATCAATGTCATTGACCTCGCTCGTGACATACAGAGCCTTGAGGTGCCATCGGATATGACGGTAATTTTTTTTGGATCAATATTTAAAAACCAACCCATTAATAAAGTCTTTGATATTCTTACATTTGTTTATCCTAAAAATTTTACAAGAATAACGTGGATTGATTTCTACATTAAGCACCTATTGTCTTAAACGTTGTCATTCCTCCTTCCTTTTATGCATTTCAGCTCTTATTCATGTCATCTGCTTCCTCTTCTTCATCATCAGACCTAAACTCCGATGATGATCGAAGGAGGATTTCAAAAAGAGAGAAGCGACGCCTTGCCAAAGCTCTCTCACCAAGCTACCTCCCAGACGAGACTCCACCAAGCTTCTCAGAGTCTGCACAAGAGGAGAATGAGTCTGAACATGAAGAGGAGGAGGAGGAAGAACAACCGCCCATGGTTGATGATGACCTCATCTCCGATGATGATCCCAACCACCCCCGCACTCCCAATGACTCCACATCACAATGAGACGATGATGGTGCTGAGGCAGATGCTGAGGAAGATGAAGATATGGATGACTCTAATGATAATAATAGTGATTAGTATTGCATAACTTCTTTTCTGTTATGTTATCCAAGCAATACAAAGGGGCTTATGTTTCTCAATTTTTGAGTATTCTTACGTGATTTGGAAATAAGGTAATGTGTCCATAGATTTGCAAATTAAGTTGTGTCAATATCTCTGCCAAGATTTGGAAATCTTGGTTATCGTTATATATGGCTATTAATTTTCAAGGTTAAAAATAAGATAGTTTAGTTATAAATCCCGACAATTTGGACAAATTCTTGTGTGAATCACGGTTATCACATTGCATCTCCACTAAAAATCAAGAGTTGACTTATATTTTAAAGCGTCGACTTATTATTCCATTTTTCCTGCTAACGAATTTTTCATGTCTAACTTTTTACCTCCTCAATTGCTAAATTATAAGGTGTACTGTTGTGGTTCCTAATTTTTGAATGCAACTTGTGCTTTTTTGGGCGACCTCCGTTGAGTTAGGGTTCCTAAACACGAGCTTATCCATGAGGTCCCCCATAGCGAAGTGGTCTCCGTTCCATAAGCAACTGACTCCACACAAACGAAAGGTACATCTCTCAAATTTTGTGGATAGTTTGCTAACACAAATCTTTGGCTCCAAAGAATTCGGTGAATAGTTTGTGTTTTTAATCATATAGTAAGGTCTTGCTATGTAGGAAGCATACACCTCTAAAAAACATAAATATTAACGGACAAGCCTCTGAAAATTATCGGGAGGGGCTGATTTGGGAGGCAACTTTCTTTCACACTGAGCGTGAAAGAAAGATGTCTACCCCAAATCATCGGTGGCAGCCTCTGAGGTCCCCAAATTGCTAGTGGCAGCCTCTGGCGTATCCAAAGTCGGCCTCCTTGGAGAAATAAATTATCATCTTTCTCTCACACTGGTGTGAAAGAAAGATACCAACCTATGAGGAGAAATAAAGGTCGACATTCTTCTTTCACGCTCAGCGAAAGTTGCCAACTTATAATCGGCATGTGAACAGAAAAAAAGGTCGACATCTTTCCTTCACGCGCTGAGCGTGAAAGAAAGATGCCGACCTATATAATAGGCCTATGAGGTGATCTAGATTGGCCTGTGGGTTGGCAATATGGGATTTTCCTTGGCCATAAAATATAGTAGAAAAAGCCCACTAGAGAATCATGAGTCTGGATAGGTCAAAAACCCACCAAAAATAGGAATTAAAAAATGAACTTCTAGCATGCACTGTAAAGAAGACAATTTTTGAGTTTGATACTTACATTTAGATGTACACAATGTACTTGATTGAAATCCCCTTGCACTCTATGAGATCTGTTGTTTTGAAGAATGATGGAAGATATGTAGATGATCTATTGTTCAATAGGATTGAATTCGTCGGTGGGTGCCACTTGGTGGCCATCTGACTTCATTCATTTAGGGAGGTGGCCGATATTAAATTTGTAAATTAAAGAATGTTCTTTTTCCAAAAAAAAAGGTTTTTGGCAGTGGCTGCTAGCCTCAAGTATCAATAAGGGAATATTTTGTTGTGTTTATTTTATCCATTTATGAATGAATGCACAACGTTAATATCTTGAACATAAACCATTGTGGAAGTATACTGTTTGTCGAAAATGAGCCTTGCATCTGGAAGCAATATTGATAACAAATCCTCTAGATATCCACTCCATCATCTCTACTCCCAATTTTCAAGTGTGCGTGAAATGGAGGGAGAATCTCAGCTTCTTCTAGGAGGTAAAAAAACATAAATCTATTTCGTACGTCGAAAATCATGGAACCAGAAGTGAGAAGAGACATGCAAATATGGCTCCATCTGAGAGGGGTATTTTTGAAGAGCGTGGAAATGTGATTTTAGAAGGAGATGAAGAAGGGCCCGATCATTCCGAGATTACCTATGTTGCAGCCCATGTAGGAATGGGACCTCTAGAGAAACCAGTGGAGGGAGATGATGTCAACCTTTATCAAGATGATAGCAGCCATGGGACCACTCATGAGGAGCAGAATGAAGGGTAGTCCTGATTTGGAGGAAGCTGTGCAGTGGGAGGAGGGTCTTGAAAGGGAAGGCATAGATGAGACACAAAGCAGCCAAAGAGAGGGGACAGGCACAAAGGACACCTCCAAATAGGTCAAAAAAATAGATATTTATGGGAAGATGATGAGAACTAGAATCCCACAAGGATTCCTTTCAAGGATCACAGTTGATTTCACCACCGATCCCCCATTGATATCGCTCTGCAAGATGGTGCCCACAAAGGTAGTAAGAAAGCTCAGCCAGAACACCGAGAGAACAATTTCTCGATCATTCAAGAAGATGGGTGGGTACATGCCTAGTAGAAGATCCTTTATTGTGTCTATGATCAACCTAAAAGGGGAGGAATCACCTGTCACATCGACTCATATTCAATCTTGGACAGATGCTTGGAGGGCAATGAATGACCAATTTGAGGCACTCCTACATACTAACAATGAACGGGGCCCATTCTTGAGTGGAAAGATGGTGCATATCTTAGATGGCAACAACAAATGGAAGGCCTTCAGAGTGTATCAATCATGGTATTATTCAGTGTTATAATTTCAAAGTTTTGGAATTCTTTTGTAACAATGCTTTTTGGTACATGTTGAAGATCATCCTAACGGACATATCTTGGAATTGCTCTATGAAATGTGAGTTTGTCAGTTTCAACAAAGGTGATGTTGGGGAGTTGTTATTTTGTCTGACAAGACTGAACAAGTAAGAACGTGTGCCCATGATATTTGTAATTTCTTTTTCAAGATTCACTGTTTTATACATGCTTACTATTCCATATGAATATCTAGGGTCAATGAGTTTGGATATGTACTGAGCATATTCAGAGACAGGGTTTTTCAATTGAGGCAGCTCGATGAGTCAGACTTAAGCACTTTTTTGGTGGAGTTTGATGATGAGGACTGTGTGTTTATTCAAGAGAAACTCACTCACAACATAGATATGCATGGGAAAAAGGGGTGGTACAGAATCCCAATTCAAATTTTGACAAAGCTTGTTTTCAGAGCAGAGATGGTACAGAATCCCAACATGGGGAGACACCACACCGAGCAAGAAGACAAGGGGATGAAGAAGAGACGATCCTACGAGACAAGCATGCAATGAACAAAACCATGAAAAGCCTACAAATGCATTCAAGCCCTGGCCACCGATTTGTAGCAAGATCATCCCAATGGGCGAATCCTCCTCACATGCAATGGAAGGAGGTCAACAAATCCATGACAAACCAAATGGTTCATAATATATGGACTATCGACGATAGTTGAGCTGAAAATCCACATGGTATTAAACAACATGTATTGTGTTGATGGGAGTATTGCATAAAACATTCCCTTGCATTGCTCAAAAGATCTTTGACCAATTTTGAGGTTAGGGTGTGTCTCCACGAACTGAGTATATAACTCAATTTGACTTACCTAAAGAAGCAAGCCCCATGCTCAATGAAAAAACCCTTCGAGACTCTTTTCTGTAATGCTTTCTTGAATACTAAAAATTGATCTCTACGATTCTTCTCCCAAAATTACTCTAGTATAGTGCCTTGGTGCTATCATTAATCAAGCAAATTCACCTAGGAGCATGACCGCTAGAAGCTTTGCGACCTCAATTTACTCTCAAAGTTTGTTGTGCATGGATACTTTGACCATGTTTGACTGCAAGAGGATACCCAAATACACGGAGAAATTTTGAAAAACTCTACTTCAACTCCTTATGCTTAAAGAAGTACTTGAGGATACAATTCAATGTCATTATGAATTTGGGCTTAAAATAGACTATTTAATGGTGGAGGTAAACATGTTCAAACCTACTACAATTGATGAAGATATTTCTTTTGCTTGTGATGTAGAATGCAAAAGAGGTTTGCACAAACCCCCTCATCAATTAAATACTTATTTATCCAATAATTGGTAAACCTCGACAATCGATAATCTTTTCCTCATCATTATGGTACTCCTAGTGGACCACATCCTTTTAACATTTTTTATGCAAATAGAAAGCCTTGGGTAGCACCTAATAAATCATGCACAAATTCCAATCATAATAAAAAGAATATTAATTGTCACAGCAATGTGAATCAATCCAAGCCTATAAGTCACAACACTAGTATTGCAAATAAACCTTTCCTTGAATGTTACAAGTACAACCAATCAGGCCTCTTTGCTTCTCGATGTTGGAAGACTTCCAAACCATATGTTGAGCACTCAACTTCACAACATCGAAGAGGTACTGAACGAGATGATGGTGATGACTACGCTTTTTGAGTTTGGTAGTAGAGTCCTAAGTGTCATTTGACCCTCGTATAGACTTTTGTTGCACACAAAAATATAAACATGGCTTGTAGGAGACATTAAGAGTGTATTTTTTCATAAATTCTTGACATTAAACTAAAATTTAAAAAGGTAGAATCCAATCCATTTCAAGAATACCATCCCGTATCTTTATTACTTACATAACCAATTTACATTGTGATTCTTACACTCATTGTAGGCCAAGTCTATCATGTTGGTATAAATATATACAAATATAGAAACCATGGGCATATCTTTTAACATCTCTATTTTATGTACTGACACGTAGTGTATTTTCATGTAAGGAAAAGCTCATAAAATATCAATTGGGAAAAAAAATAGCCTCTATTTTTGTCATTTTTCTTACTAAAGGTTACGGTGATAAAGTTATTAATTGGTTATCTAGTGATGAGTGGTAGAGCATTGTGGCTTATGAGAAATTGGTTTTGGGAATATTCACAGCCGCCCTACCTCTCCATTAAAAAAAGTGTATCTTTTACTATATCAAAGTTTGGCAATGCAAAGGTTTGAGAGAATCTCTCTCTCTCTCTCTCTCTCTCTCTCTCTCTCTCTCTCCCTCGACATCTTTCACTATATCAAAGTTTGGCAAAGCAATGCTAGAGAAATGAGGTTTGAAGTACATATGTTAGATTATATCTCTTGTATGTAACGAGATTCTTATCACTAACAATGTTGCTTATTAGTGACACACAAAATGTTGCTAAATGACACCCGTGAGATTGTTTTTTCTAGTTTGGTAGTATAATCCTAAAAGTATCACACTAAGAGTGTCATTTTGCGACTCTCATAAATTTTTCCGAATCTCCCTAAAGGCTATGTTGACAAAGGTCTTGATCGGTTCTCTAGTGATGAGTGGAGGAGAATTGTGGCTTATGAGAAATTGGTTTCCAGGAATATTCATAGCCCTCTACCTCTCCATTAAAAAAAGTGCATGTTTTACTATATCAGAGTTTGGCAAAGTAAAGGTTTGAGAATATTTATCGCTCTCCTCCCCGCGCTCTCTCTCTCTCTCTCTCTCTCTCTCTCTCTCTCTCTCTCTCTCTCTCTCTCTCTCTCTCTCTCTCTCTCTCGGCATCTTTTACTAAAAAAAGTGCATCTTTTACTATATCAAAGTTTGGCAAAGCAATGCTAGGGAAGAAAGGAAGGGCAGGAGAGAAATGAGTTTTGAAGTACACATTCTAGAGTATAACTCTCCTATGTAACAAGATTCTTCTCGCTAACAATGTTGCTTCATGACACATAATATGCAAAATTTCTCGTCATACTATATATCATTGGAAAGGTCTTAGAGAGTAGACTCCAAATGTCCAAAATCTTCTCACTTTTGAGTTGATTTACAAAAATTTTACCATGAGCCCATTTTTGCATAGAGAGAATGTGTACAAATCCTTAAAGGGCCCAATTTGAGTCCAAATTTTCCCTAATGCTCGATCGAGTTACATAGTGCCTTGTGGTGGATGTCCTCCATGTAACTCGGTTGAGTTACATGGTGATCAGAATTATCCTAGGTGGTAGTTTTAGTAACTCGGTTGAGTTACATGGTGATCGACATTATTATAAAGGTGGTAGTTTCAGTAACTTGGTTGAGTTACGTCCCGAATCTTTACTATCACTTGGGATGCTATGATTAGATGTATAACACGATCAAGGTACTTCAAGGGCATCCCATCCACATGACGTGCTCGGGGGGTTCACCTCTAAGAAATTTTATGTATCACGTGCGTTCAAGGGGTATTTTAAAAACCCATTACACTTACATACTTTTATGATTAAAATGATCCCTTTTTCTTCATAAACTTATGTTTTTTTTTCAAAATTAGTTTTAAAAACCCCTCCTATAAATGTAATTGTGTAACTTTTTTGAATTAATATACCCCTCCTGATGAACTCACATGTTACACTTACATATTTTTAGGTGAATCCCCGATCAGATGACACAAACCTAAAGTGAGGACCCTTATCTTACAACCACCCAAAAATAGTATGATCCATGGATAAGGGAAAATACAGGTGTGTGCAATGGAGGCTAGAGAGAAGATGTAAAGCAAGTTGGAGAGAACTAAGGTTGGAGGAAAAGGACCTAGGAACATTGTTAGTGACACATAAAATGTCACTAACAATGTTGCTTACGACACACAAAATGCTGCTAAACAACACTCGTGAGATTTTTTAAGTTTGGTAGTAGAATCCTAAAAGTGTCATTTAAGAGTGTCATTCAACCCTCGTATAGACTATTTTTGCACACAAAAACATAAACAAGACTTGTAGGAGACATTAAGAATGTATTTTTTCACAGATGGTAGACATAAAATAAAATTTAAAAAGCTAGAATATCCAATCCATTTCATAAGAATTGTAGGAGAAATTAAGAGTTTATTTTTTCACAGATGCTAGACATAAAACTAAAAATTAAAAAGATAGAATAGAATCCATTTCAAGAATACCATCCCATGTGTTTATTACTTACAGAACCAATTTACATTGTGCTTCTTACACTCATGGTAAAAATAGGCAGCGTCGATTATGTTGGTATAAATATATAAAAATATAGAAACCATGGGCAAATCTTTTAACATCTCTATTTTATGTACTGACGTGTATTTTCATGTAAGGAAAAACTCGTAAAATAGTAATTGGGCAGAAAATAGCCTCTATTTTAATCGTTTTTCTTCCTGAAGGCTATGTTAACAAAGGTCTTGATTGAACCTCTAGTGATGAACATTGTTTGTATTGATTCCAAAGAGGATGTAGTGGAGGGTGCCTTGATGAAGATTTCATTATTCGAGTGATTGGGTCATGATCTTATTTGTAGCAAATATTTGTGATCGTGTCATGATCTTATTTTTCATATTGAAAAAGAGAGGAAGAGGGCAAGAGCAACACATGTTGGGGTTTTGCAATAAGACATCATTCCCCTCTGCAACAATGTTTATATACAACATGTCGTACAAACCAATAAAGAATCAACATTTTCTGTATTGTTTGGATGAATAAGGTAGTGAAGTGTTTGGTGACTCAAGGATCTGTACGCAAAACATGAGTTAAGTAAGCTTTGTTGAGAAATGAGAAAGAAATATAAAGAGAGTGAGTAAAGAGAAGGACAGAAAGAGTGAGTGAGAGAGAGGGAGCAAGAGCAAAGAGAAGGGAAGAGAGAGAGGGAGGGTAAAGAGAGAGCAAAGAAAGGGTTTTAAAGAGTGAGAGAGAAGGGTAGAGAGAGAGAAGGGTAGAGAGAAGAGTGAGAGAGAAGGGTAGAGAGAGAGAGAGAGAGAGAGAGAGAGAGAGAGAGAGAGAGAGAGAGAGAGAAGGAATAGAGAGAGAGAGAGAGAGAGAGAGAGAGAGAGAGAGAGAGAAGGAATAGAGAGAAAGAGAGAGCCAAGAGAAGGATAGAGAGAGAGGAGGGAGGATAGAGAGAGAGAGTAAAGAGAAGGATAGAGAGAGTGAGTGAAGAGATGGATAGAGAGAGAGGAGGATCTAGAGAGCGAGAGAGGGAAGAGGCATAAGAGGTAAGAGAAGGATAGAGAGAGAGAGGAGGATATAGAGAGTGAGAGAGAGAAGGAGGATAGGAGGTAAGAGAAGGATAGGAGGATAGGATGTAATAGAAGGATAGAGAGGGAGGGTGGGAGAGTGAAAGGGAGGGAGAGAAATGGACAGTGGTAATAGAATAGAGAGAGAGTGTTAGCAAAGAGAGACAAGGATAGAGAGAGTGAGAGAGGGAGGGTGGGAGAGGGAAAGGGAGGGAAGAGAGAGGGGGGAGGGAAGAGGGTGGAAGAAGGAGAGAGAGGGTGGTGTGGGCTGGGCGGTTGTGGGACAAGGAGAGAGAGAGAGAGAGAGAGAGAGAGGGAAGAGGGTGGAGAGGAGAGAGAGGGAGGGTGGGAGAGTGAAAGGGAGGGAGAGGGAGGGAGGCTAGATGGGAGAAGGAGAGAGAGGGAGGGTGGTAGAGTGAAAGGGAGAGAGAGGGAGAGAGGGTGGGTGGGAGAAGGAGACAAGAGGACATAGAGTTCCAGGGAGGGAAGAGAGAGAGAGGGGGGGAGGGAAGAGGGTGCGAGAAGGAGAGAGAGGGTGGTGTGGGCTAGGCTGGGTTGGGCGGAGATGGTGGTGGCAATAGTTAGAGAGAGATTGTTCAAGTAGAGAGAGAGGGTGGCCAAGAAAAGCTCCCTCCACCAAGCTCCCTTCGTGATGATGACCATCCTTGAGAGGAAGGGCAAATGAAAACACACAAAAAGTAAGTAGAGCAAGCCACTTGGCCCATGGTGTACATGTGATTTATGTTGGAAAATGTTCACAATTACTTCTTGCATGTTGTTTTTCTTTTTCTTCCAATCATTCGTTTTTGGTTTCTTATCTTTCTTATTGGACTATGGATTAGGAAGAATAATCTTCATGGTAGATTGCATTGCATTGCTAATTGAAAGGAGGATAGCATGTTCACAGATACCGAATAGTGTCGGATGGGGATGATAGTGTATATGAGTCATGTTCGCTATTCTTAGACTACCCAGCAAAAGATCAAGGAAAGGAAGCAATATGGAGATGCAGTGGAGGTAAAGAACTAGCGAAAGTTGAAGGATGTAAAAAGGCTCCTATTGTATGATGTGGGTATTCTTTAAAAACACATATGATGTCAAGTGTTGTGCGGCAGGCATGATCTCGACACCTAGCCTTTCAAATGATAGGTCCTGCACTGAATTCTATGTAGAGTGTACTCGCTTCTATGTAGAGTGTAGCTGATACACTGAATTCTATGCATAGTGTACTCACTTCTCTCTCATGAGGAAAAATTGTTAGCTTCATGAAGGCATGGGGCCTTTTTATACTTGATTTTTATGGCTTGAGAGTCCCATTTCACAATTAGACCACTTGACTTCACCCATGCATGCATATACATGCAACAAGAGTTAATAGTGGGCTTATCTTTACTTTAGCCTACTAGGCACTATTACTTCCTAAACTTACTAATAGAGTGAGCATGACTCTAGCTTTTGGAAAACCATTAACCCAAAACCACATGCTAAAAACTATTGCCTCCAAACCATGGTATTTTAACTTTAGCCCTTCAAAGCTTAATTTAATTAAACACTTAACCATGGTATTTTAACTTTAGCCCTTCAAAGCTTAATTTAATTAAACACTTAACCTTAGAAAATGGCACATTAATATTATTCCTTCTGATACCCAAGGGTAGACCTCAATTTAATTTCTCATGGGGGTATTTATTTTCTAATTTTTATAAATTTGCTTGATAAATTATTTTTGTGAAACTCTAATGATATTTTCCTCATAAATTTGGGGGGCAAGACGATGCATATATGGTGCACATGTGCACATGAGATCCCTAGAATTTTACATATGGGGAGGGTTCCAATAAATGTTTATGCACATCTAGGCTTTACCAAAATTTCCTAGATTAACCCCAAATTTAATATATTTTTATTATTCTAAATCCATAGAAATTTAATATATTTTTATGCACATCTAGGCTTTACCAAAATTTTCTAGATTAACCCCAAATTTAATATATTTTTATTCATCTAAAGTCCTAGTAAATTTATACATTTTGCTCTCTAGGATGTACACATTAAGATTCAATAACCTTCTTGATTATATATTAATAGTAAGAGGGATCTTATGTTGAAATATGCAAGTGAATGGGTGTGTGCAGGAACAAGCCCTTGGCTAGAGATCATAAAAGGGAGTTTGTAATTAAGTGGGTAGCAGTGAAAAGGTGAGAAGAATCTACTAAATGAGAGAATCAAGGGTAGCATGAGTGAATATAGGGAGTGGAAAGATTCTAGGAAAAGGTGTCCCTAGTTAGAGGAGGTGGCGCAAATCAAGGAGAAATCAGTGGGATTAGATGCTTGGCACCTTGTGGATGTAAAATCTATAAATTGAGGCATTGGCTTAATGATAAATTACTGGTTTTTGAGTATCCATGCCTACATTAAGCTATTAGTTTAATTGTACACTAATCTCGTCTTAATCACCTTTCCAATTACTTGCTAATCATGTTGATCCTTGCATTTGATCCACCATAGCTCATCACATTGCTATAAAAGCAACTTGGTATCAGAGCCATAGCCTAGGATTCAACTAATTTTTAAGCCTAATTACCTTGCTAATTATAGATTAGGAGTAATCCTTATCTTTAGTATTTTTCAATTAACCTTCTACATCCCCAGCTGCTGCTGGTGGAAGGCCTTGATCTCCCTCCAGCCATCAAATTAGGCAAAAAGCTCTTAGCCACATTTAGCTAGCTTCCCCACGCATCAGCTCATCACTTCAAGTCGTCAAACTGCTAAGAGGGGTAGCTGAAATTCGTGAAATTGCTGGCGCCTGTTTTTCTAAGTAAAATTAAAAATTTGCAATCATCCCTTGGAATTGGAAGCAATGGAGCTAGCCCAAGAGGTTTTTGAGTGTTTTGAACATGCTGGTGATCTCAGATTTTAGATATTCATCAAGGAGAAGTGGCATCAAGATCTGCATCAAATCTACAAGTGACTTTGGTAAATAAGAGATTAAGCATTCAATGTTTGGTCAAATCTTTTGTTTTTGTGCTTGATCCTCTACTAGACTAACTGCTATTGATGCATTTGACAGGATTTGAGCTCATTTGAACTCTAAGGCACCAGATTTGGCCTCCCGTACACTCTATTTTTTGCACACAAAACAGGGGATTAATTTCACTAATCAGTATTTGATACAGATCTCTATCATTTTAGATTGCAATTTGAAGTTGATTTGATATCCCAACCATCCAACACAAATCAATTATCCTTGGCTTTATGCAATGATTGGTGTATTCATGCTTGTAAATCTGTTATAATCATCATTTAACACCAAAATGGAGTTGTAAAAGGATAGACATTACCCTTGAGACTTGAATTGGATCAAGAGGTAAGACCCTCTTCACATCATCATGAGCACTGCACAAGAAGTAGCTAATTCAACGGGGAGCAATTCCATACATGGCAAACAAGAACCATGTATTTTCTCATGAGTAAGAATTTATGAGGGCTAATTGAGGGAAGAGATAAATGTTCAGTGGAGAATGGGGAGAATGAGTGGAAAAACAAAAATGAGAAAGCATCAGGACTCATTGCACTTAGCTTAAATGATGAAATCATTCACTACATTGCAGGGATACAACAAGCTAAAGATGCATGGGATGAACTTAACAAATTATTTGGCACTCAAGCAAAGAATTCAAAGATAAATCTGCTAATGCAATTCTACAAAGTTGACATGAAGGAAAGTGAATCTCTAACCACACACTTAAAAGTTGACATAAATCTGCTAATGCAATTCTACAAAGTTGACATGAAGGAAAGTTGACATAAATCTGCTAATGCAATTCTACAAAGTTGACATGAAGGAAAGTGAATCTCTAACCACACACTTAAAAAAATACGAAAGCATTAAGCAACAACTTGCAGCCCCATTGGGAAGAAAGTAGAAGATGACAAGGCACTAGCAATGCTTCTAAAAAGTGTGGACAAGGGAGAGTATGAGAACATTGTGGCAACCTTAAAGAATGTACCAGATTTGAAGCTGCATGAGATAGAAGGAGCTCTACTAGAGCAAGAGAAGAAGGTCAAAGAGAAGAAAGGATTGGACCCAACAACTGGAGAGGAGAAAGCATTCTACACCCGAAGAGGCCTCTTACGAGCATGAGGATGAGGAAGAGGCAGGGGAGAAGAAAGGACCTTCACTTGCCACATCTGTGGGAAGCCAGGACACATGGCTAGAGACTGCTACAGTAAACCAAATGAAGAAGGATCGGCATCGGCAAACTTCATGGAGACTCCTGAGAGGTAGAGGAGTCACGATATATTTTTTGAGAGAGAAAGAGAGAGAAACCCCACAATCCAATGTAACCTACCCCAATAGAGTAAAACCACCTCTGAGCCACCAATGATGTAGGCCATGTGGTAGATGTATGTGTGAACACTTTAGTCAAAGTTACACGCACTTGTAGTAGCCTTGGACACATATAGAGAGAGAGTGTCAAGGACTATGAGTTAGGGACTTGAGACACTAGTCACGGGCTACCAAACAAGTAAGAGGGAAACTTGGTATAGGGTCCAAGTGTGCTAGAATTATTTACTTGAGGGGAGATGTTGATATATGCAAGTAAATGAGTGTGTGGCGGGAACAAGTCCTCAGCTAGAGATCGTAAAAGGGAGTATGTAATTGAGTGGGTAGCAGTGAAAAGGTGAGAAGAATCTATTGAATGAGAGAATCAAGGGTAGCATGAGTGAACATAGGGGTGTGGAAAAAGTCTAGGAAAAGGTGTCCAGATGTAGGGGAGGTGGCACAAATCAAGGAGAAATTAGTGGGATTAGATGCTTGGTGTGAGGTGAAAAAGAGAAGAAAGAACCTGCCTCTATAGCTCTTCCACCTCCCAAACTTGGAATAACACACACGAACAGGGGCACCACCAGCCACCGGCTGGAACACTCTCTCACACTTCACCACCCAAACCACGCTAGACAGACAGCAAAAAATAGGGGCACCGTAGACCAAGCAAACACCTAGCAATATATTCCCAGATCAAAACAATATACAAGCTTCTCCCGACACAGAAGCCTTACTCACACAACCCACAAACAAAACACTCAGGCCTGTCAGCCGAGGATACACCACATTCCCAATCACCACGAACACTCTCGCCTGCTTGCTGTACCAATCACACCAGAATGAACCCGGCCACTCTCACTCCAGAAGGCGCCCACACCAGCTAACCCTCGAGTCCTCTGCAGCCCATCACTTCTGCATGTGTCGTCAGCACAGCAGCTCGAACATCATCTCTCTCTCACTCTCTATCTCTGTGCTGATCCTCTACCAGCCTCACAACAAACCCAGGCAGCTTATTTGCCCTGCTACCGGCCCACCACCAAGCAGCAACACCAACCTCTCTCTCTGCTTCACTCGGCACCCATTCTGTCCACAGCCCTATCTCCTAGGCGGCCCACACCAGCCAACTTGTCACTTGCAGCTTATCTGCATCCCTTTTGTCCTCGCTAGCAGCTCCCTTTGATGCCAGCACCCGTCTCTTTCCCACAGGCAGTGCCCCACCAGCCTCTGCCTTCTCCAACATGCATGTCCTCCATGCTTGCCTTCAGCACCTACCTTGCCCATAGGCGGCTTCCACTTGACCCATCTCACTGTCGGGTTCTTCACCAGGGAGGCTCCCCGTCAATCACGTCGGCTGCTCTCCACTCAGTCTACCACTGCTTCCTTCGGCCACGAACACCTCAGTCAAAGGCGGCTCCACACGCACTTCATCAGCCCATAGGCTTCTTTTTGCTGCCAGCAGCTCCACACGCCAAAGGTGGCCTCCTACACTTTTGTTGCAGCCCTGTTTTCAAACTTTTCTGTCGCCAAGCTGCAGCTTCACTCGAGGCCCCCTATGTCTGCACGATGGCCCCCTATGTCTGCACGATGGCCACTCTCCAGGCGCCTCGCTCTCTGTCTCACGCCAGCCAACCTGTATCTTCATGCGCTGCCTACTGCAGTTGTGCACTCCTCTGCAACACCTCTGATGCACAGTCCCTTGTGTGTGTGTCGCTTCGCCCAAGAGAGTCCCCCCAATCTCTACACGACGGCCCTCTTGCGCCTCACCACTGTCGCCAGTCTATCGGCTCCCTTCTGGCTTGAAGTTGCAGCAGCAGCTGCGCCATTTTTATCCTCGCCAGCACCCGCCTTTTGTATCTCCACTTGCTTCGCCAGCCTTTGCCTTTAACGCCCTTTCACAAGTCGATGCCTCGTGTCAGCCACCAGCCGCACAACACAGAGGCCTTTTGATCTCACCTGCAGCAGCGCCTTTAATACCAACAGCTGCGCGTCACCTACTCACGCCAGCTCTGCGCTCTTCTTCTCTTGCGTTGGCAGCCAGGCCACCCCTCACACGACCAGCTACCTTGTACAAGGCGGCCGCTTCTCACACATCGGCAGCAGCAGAGTCACCCATCTACCTTGCTCTTCCCTTCCCTTTTCTTGCAGAGTTGCGCCAGAGAGCCAACATCTAGAAATTGCCTTCACGTGCAGGCCGATTTCGAAAGCTCCTCGCTGGCTGCAGTGGAAACATCCATGTGGCCATGCTTTTTTGGCCATGTTAATGTATTATTTTTCATTTACCTAAAAAATGGCCACCATCAAGGCTTTCACACTCATCTAAAGGCTACCTTGGCCCATTAATATTAATTGCTCCATGCTCCACACACCTCGTAATGCCACTTGTGCCATTTATTTCTTTGACGCGCCCACAATCAAAGCCATCGAGCAGCTAATATCATTCGCCAACTGACCACATTCCGGACATGCCTGCAAGAGCCTCAAAATGAAATGCATCCACCTTGTACACCAGGCAAGGCATTCCACGGCCAAGTTTTCCTTCACACCATGCACACGTATGTACACAGACCAAAAAGACCACTCAGAAAAAACACCTAACACTTGGCATCTTGTGGATGTAAAATCTATAAATTGAGGCATTGGCCTAATGAGAAATTATTGGTTTTTGAGTATCCATGCCTACATTAAGCTATTAGATTAATTGTACACTAATATCATCTTAATCACCTAATTACTTGCTAATCATGTTGATCCTTACATTTGATCCACCACCATAGCTCATCAAATTGCTGCAAAATCAACTTCTTATAGGTGGAGTCATGTAGTCGAGGCTCGTCGCACTACGAACGGCCTGTGCCTGCTTTGCAAGGTGGCAGCATGACTTTGACCTAAGCATCTAACCCTGTGGTGGCAAGTGTCTCTAGCTTCCTAGTCATAGTTTGCTTTCTTGGATTTAGGAAGGAGTACCTTCCACTACTCCTATTAGTGATTGGTAGAGTTATCGCAGGAGAGTGATGGAACCCCCTCCCCCCCAACAACCACCTCTTAGGAGTACCTTTTGCTACTCCTAGTGATTGGTAGAGTTATCAGGAGAGTGGTGGAACCCCTCCAACAACCACCTTGGTTCTAGCTTAGACAGTCAGAATTCCTTCTCTTTGCATCTACATATTGAAAAGATGCAGGGGGGAAGAGAGCTTGAGCTCTTGCAAGCACACACACACACACTCACAAAACCCTAATAGAGAACACACAATATGAAAGGTACTCAACCAGATACATACACGGGTTCTCTATAGTGTGAACCCGACTAAATGAGCTGGCGCTATAACTATGCCAGTCTCTAGAGTGGCTGTCACACAGCCTGTCATCCCACTGGCCGCATATCACCCAAGATCTCACCAACCATGCCAGTGGTGTAAGTGTGGGGCCTATCCCCCAGGCGGGTCATCAGTGTCCACCGCCTCACTAGAGCTCGATATCTCAACACTCCCCCTCGAGCTCAACTCCATCTCATGTACACCAAGCGAAGCCCTGAATCTGCGGAGCTTCTCTGTACCCAATGCTTTGGTGAAGATGTCAGCTACCTGATCCTCTGTGCTGACATAAACAAGGTCAAGGTCTCCTGCCAAGACCTTCTCTCTCACGAAGTGGTAGTGGACCTCTATGTGCTTCGTACGAGCATGAAAGACTGGGTTCCTGGCCAACTGTATACTACTAATGTTGTCACAGAAAATGACAACTTGTCTATCCACTGATAGACCCAAATCTCCAAGTAGCTTCCTCAACCAAGCTACCTCACATGCTGCCATAGCAGCTCCTCTGTACTCGGCCTCTGTACTCGATAGAGCAACCGTAGGTTGCTTCTTGCTGCTCCAAGTCACAGCAGCACTCCCCAAAGAAAACATGAATCCACTGGTAGATCTTCTATCTGAGATACTACCAGCCCAATCAGCATCTGTGTACCCATGTACACATATCTCTGTCCCAGTCTCATAGAATAGTCCACAATGCAAAGTAGACTTCACATACCTCAGTATGCGTCTCACTGCATCCAAATGCGGTTTCCGTGGAACCTGCATAAACTGACTCACCAACCCAACAGCATAGCTCAAATCTGGTCTGGTGATCGTCATGTAGATCAAACTTCCTACTATGCTCCTGTACATAGTAGGATCCTCCAAGATCTCTCCTGAATCTGCACTCAACTTGCCATTCTGATCCAATGGCACAGAAATAGGCTTACAGCCTGTCATACCATACTTGGACAACATGTCCAAGCCATACTGTCTCTGCAGTAATCCAATACCATGTGGTGACCTAATCACCTCAATGCCCAAGAAATATCTGAGCTCCCCCAGATCCTTCATCTCAAACTTCTGTCTAAGCAAGATCTTTACATCAAGGATCTCTGCATCATGGTCCCCCGTAATGATCAAGTCATCTACATAGATGACAACAAGCACAACCCCTCTATCACCATGTCTCACATACAATGAGAAATCTGCATTGGCTACATGAAAGCCAATAGTGACAAGATAGTCAGAAATCTTGTCAGACCATGCTCTTGGTGCTTGCTTTAAGCCATACAAGGCTTTCTTCAACCTGCAAACATGCTCGGGGTGACCCACATCCTCATAACCAGGTGGCTGCAACATATACACCTCCTCTTGCAAATCCCCATGCAAGAATGCATTCTTTACATCCATCTGATATAAAGACCATTGCTTTGACGCAGCCACTGCTATCACAACTCTCATCGTTGCCATCTTGGCAACTGGGCTGAAAGTTTCCTCATAATCAATGCCATATGTCTGCGCATATCCTTTGGCTACCAATCTAGCCTTGTACCTGTTTATGCTCCCATCACTATTATGTTTAACTTTGTACACCCACTTGCATCCAATGGCTTTCTTGCCTTCAGGCAATTGCACTAAATCCCAAGTCTCATTTCCATATAGTGCATCCATCTCCTCATCCATAGCTTTCTCCCAACACACATTTCCAATAGCCTCATCAATGTATGTGGGCTCAACAACCTGCACAACCTTTGCCATATATGCATAGTGATGTGCCACATAACCATCATATGTAAATCTCTGCACAGGGTTCTTCACTCTCTGTGATCTTCGTAGCTTTTCATTCATGGCTTCCATAGCCTTCTTTACACCAGGTGTTCTCATAGCTGGGATCCCAAGCTCCTCATCAAGGCTCATATCTGAGCCACTAGACTCTCCATCAACATGAGAATGCCCTGCAGAAATGTCAGGCATACCAAGGGGCTCAACCACTTTCTCTTTTCCTTTACGTGATGTACTAATCACATTTGCAGGACTGGTATTATGACGCAACCTGCCACTCCATGGTCTATCAACAGACCCACTAGATGAGGACTCTCCTGGTCCACTCAAAGACTGTGATTGCTGACCTGCATTCTGTGCAACCACACTTCCACTCACATCAGCCCCAACAGCTTCTTTTTCAGCAGCATACCAGCTGCTCATCTCATCAAAGACAACATCCCTGCTTACCCTCAACTCACGTGTAGCAGGGTTATAACACCTGTATCCCTTTTGCTCAAGGGAGTATCCAATAAACACACATTTTTCAGCTTTCGGATCCAGCTTAGTTCTCAGCTCATCTGGCACATGCACATATGCAATGCATCCAAAAACTTTCAGATGAGATAAATCTGGTTTTCTGCCAGTAAACCTCTCCTCTGGAGTTACATCATGTATGGCTGCAGTTGGAGTCCTGTTCATGATGTATACTGCTGTAGAAACAGCCTCAGCCCAATAGCAATGCGGCATATTCTTCTCTTCCATCAATGCTCGCGCAATCTCAGCAATGTGCCTGTTTTTCCGCTCAGCAACTCCATTTTGCTGCGGAGTGTATCTGCATGTATACTGTCTCCGAATACCATTCTTCTTCAAATATTCAGAGAACTCATTGGAGAAGTACTCTCCCCCTCCATCTGACCTTAGGCACTTGACATATTTTCCTGTTTGCTTTTCAACCAAAACTCTGAAATTCTGAAAGTGAGTGAACACCTCACTCTTCTCCTTCATGAAATATACCCACACTTTTCTTGTGTGGTCATCAATGAAAGTGACATAGTACCTGCAGCCTCCCATAGACACAGTCTTCGTAGGACCCCATACATCTGAATGCACAACATCTAGTGCATTTCTGCTCACATATCTGTTACGTGGAAACACATGCTTTGTTTGCTTCCCAAATTGACATGCTTCACAGATTTTCTGCATACCTTCCACTTTAAATTTTGGCAGCCCTGTCACAATTCCTTTTGTCTGCATAGACTTCAATCTCTGCACATTTACATGTCCAATTCTTTTATGCCATATGTCTGTGTCTGCAACAACTCCTGAACCATTTGCAAACATTGCAGCACTCATTTCAGGCATGTCTACATCCAACGTAAACATTCTGCCCACTCTGTTGCCTTTTGCAACCAACCTGCACTTGTCTTTGAAATCTTCAACATAACACCCATCAGGGTTAAACCGAACCTGCAAACCCTGCTCAATCATCTGGCCAACTGAAACCAGATTCTTTGTTATGTTCGGTACATGAAGTACATCTGCAAGGTACTTCACTTTGCCATCCTGCATAGACAATGGCACATCTCCAACGTGGGCAATTGGATGAGCAGTGTCATCCCCTGTTTCCACAAAACCTGGTCTTTCCGGGTTTTTCATCTCCTTGAACCACTCCCCATGACTCGTCATGTGGTTCGAAGCGCCTGAATCCACATACCATACATTATCTTTTTGTGCTGCATCAACATTTTCAGACATGGCATTCACAACATGCTGCATAACAAACAACCTTTCATTATCCTCATTATTTCTGCTTGAGGATGCATAGTTGTTTTGCTGCACTTTCCCATTTTGCATGTCAGCCTGCTACTTATAACATTCTGACTGCACATGTCCAGGCTTACCACAATAATAGCATTCACGTGCATCATTGTACTGCCTTTGCCAATTTCCACGGCCTCTTTGACTCCCCCTGCCTCTGAATCTGCCTCTTCCACCTGCGTGTTGTTGTTGTTGTTGATTCTGGGACTGTTGTTGTTGCTGCTGCTGCTGGCCATAATTCTGATTACCTGTTCGGCCACCTCCTTGACCGCGTCCACGGCCTCCTCTACCTCGTCCTCTTCCTGAACTCGTGTAGAAAGCCTGTTGCTCTGAACTGTTTTTGCTTTGTGAAGACTGTTGGTCTTCACCCAAGTTCTTCTCTTCGATAATCAGCATAGACACCAAATCTGTAAAGTTGGGAATGTTTTCCCGAGTCTGAATAGACGTCTTAAACGCCTTGTATTGTGGCCCGAGACCACGTAGACAGACTTCCACCTTGTTGTAAGATTCCTCCCCAGCCTCTCAAAATGTCCAGCATCTTCCCCTGTAATCAATCCCTCTTCAGAAATATAAAAGACTTGTTTCTAACTGTTTTAACCTAGAGAGAGAAAATATTCTAGAAAGAGAATATTCAGATTTTGAATATTTTTGGATAGAAAAATATCTCATCCTATTAAAATAAGTTCCCCTGAAACAGAAATTCAAAAAGAATTTTCCAATGTGCAATTGGAATTAATCGGAAATGTGTATAAAGGACCTTAGCCTAAGGGTCTAGATTTTCAGAAATTTTTGGATTATGGTCCAATTAAGGTTCCTATGGGCCAATAGCATCAATCCATGTGTAGAGAGGAGATAAATCCAATTTTGTAAAAGAAGATACCCAAAAATGAGTAAATGCTCACATAAGATGAAGAGTTGAAAATGTACAAGGTTTATTAGTAAAAAAATTATGAGCAATATTAAAAGTATGACATATGTAAGGAAGGGGAGTTCTTTAAAGGAGGTGCATATTTCACATAAGATGAAGAGTTGAAAATGTACAAGGTTTATTAGTAAAAAAATTATGAGCAATATTAAAAGTATGACATATGTAAGGAAGGGGAGTTCTTTAAAGGAGGTGCATATTTCACATAAGATGAAGAGTTGAAAATGTACAAGGTTTATTAGTAAAAAAACTATGAGCAATATTAAAAATATGAGATATTTTGGGTATAATGATTCCATTTTGACACATATGTAAGGAAGGGGAGTTCTTTAAAGGAGGTGCATATTTCACATGCTTGAATGAGTTTTAAACTCATAAAAATTGAGATATTTCATCTCTCCTCTCTCCTCATTTAAGTCTAGTTCCAAAAAGTTAGCTTAACTGACCTAAAAATGGTCAAATATTGACCAAACTGATTTAGAAAATTCTAGAATCAGTTTGTTTGGTTAGGAGCTCAATTTTTCCTATAAATAGAAGCCTCCCCCTTGTTGAAAAATATATAGTGTTTATGCATCGTTACTCTACTCCACCTAAGCCAAGAACTGTGAATTCATTTAATAATTCACTAGTTTTTGGAGCTTCCCTCTTTCTTCAATCCCCATTAGTGGCTCCATCAACATACTTAACCAATTGATTGGTTGGGGGCCTCTACCGTGAACAAAGAATCAAGCAAGTTGTAAGGTAATTAGTGAATATTGATCTTTCTATAATTTCTCAATGTTTCTCTCTTCTCAACCCCTCTCAAGCTTGAGAAGTTTAATTGGTATGGTTTTTTTTTAAATGCTATTGAAGTTTGAATAGTAGTGAAGAGTTACATAATGCTATTGAAGTTAATTTTCATTTATGTTTAAATTCTAATGATTTTTATGTAAATTCTCTCTCTCACTCAAGAAATGGTCATACTCATGACCCATTCTCAATCCAAATCAAGCTTTTCATAAAGCTTTTCCTAAACCAAGATTAAGCTATGCTTGAGGCCAAATTAATGGCTTTTTTCTATGCTTTTAGTTTATGTATATTAATGATTCAATCCATTATGAATTAATAATCCAATTAGAGATTATTTTAATTATTTCCTTAATGATAAGCATTATCCCTTAGAAAAATTGAGATTTATCAGTCATAGCAGCGGAGCTATGGCAAAATTTTTATAAAAATTATGCATAAAATAATTTCATTCAAAGCATAAAAAGAGGACTTCCTACCATATTCTAGGAATTATCATCCTAGATTAATTGAAAGAATTTCATTATAATCATGGAGACATTGAATTTTAATATCATGCATAAAGGATAAATTTTTATATCAAAAGTGTTATTTTTATCAATTTTTATTTTCATGCATAGAAGTATGCATAAAGGATACTTTTTTATATCAAAAGTGTTATTTTTACCATTTTTATTTCATGCATAGAAGTATGCATAATGGTTAAATTTTTATATCAAAAGTGTTATTTTTATCATTTTTATTTTCATGCATAGAAGTATGCATAAAGGAAAAATTTTTTTATATCAAAAGTGTTACTTTTATCATTTTTAATTTTCATGCATAAAAGTATGCATAAAAGAAAATTTTTATATCAAAAGTGTTACTTTTATCATTTTTAATTTTCATGCATAGAAGTATGCATAAAGGAAAATTTTTTATATCAAAAGTGTTACTTTTATCATTTTTAATTTTCATGCATAAAAGTATGCATAAAAGAAAATTTTTATATCAAAAGTGTTACTTTTATCATTTTTAATTTTCATGCATAGAAGTATGCATAAAGGAAAATTTTTATATCAAAAGTGTTACTTTTATCATTTTTAATTTTCATGCATAGAAGTATGCATAAAGGAAAAATTTTTATATCAAAAGTGTTACTTTTATCATATTGGATTTCATGCATATAGGTATGCATAAAAGATATTCTTTTTATACTAAAAGTGTGATTTTCCTCATAAATGGATTTTATGCTTAACTTAGATGCATAAGAGAAATTCTTTTATTCTAAAAGTATAATTCCCTACCAAATTGAAATTATGCATAAGAAGATGCATAAAAGATTGATTTTAATTTCGAAAGTGTTAGTCTCCTTAAATGGAATTTATGTATAAATAAATGTGTAGAGAAATCTTATATCAAATATAAGAATTCTCTTTTTAAAAAAAAGATATGAAATGTGATAAGATGTGATAAGAGGTGTATGAGATGTGATATGAATTGATAAGATGCGTATGGAAAGTGATAGGATGTGATAAGAGGTGTATGAGATGTGATAAGAATTGATAAGATGCGTATGGAAAGTGATAGGATGTGATAAGAGGTGTATGAGATGTAAAAAGATGTGATAAGATGTGTATGAGATGTGATAAGATTTGATAAGATGCGTATGGAAAGTGATAGGATGTGATAAGAGGTGTATGAGATGTAAAAAGATGTGATAAGATGTGTATGAGATGTGATAGAATGTGTTAAGATGAGTTAGGATGTGTTAAGATGTATATGGGATGTGTTAGGACGAGAATGGATGTAATATGGTTGTATGAATGTGATGTGGATGTATACATGTAGATGTATATGTATGAATGTGAATGTTGATGTGGATGTGAATGTATGGATGTAGATACGGATGTGGATGTATGTATGTGAATGTGGATGTATGAATGAGGATGCGAAAATGGATGTATACATGTGAATGTGGATGTATGAATATGAATGTGGATGTGTGGATGTGGAAATGGAGGTATGGATGTATGAATGTAGATGTGGATGTATGCATGTAGATGCGTATGTATGAATGTGAAATTGGATGTATGATGTGGACGTACGAACATGGATATGTATGTAGAATAATGAATATGAAGATGTATGTGAGATAATGTAGTCTATATGAGTGAATGGATGAGAACGAGTACACACTGAATGGAATGTTGGAATAAGTAATGTGGTCCGAGAGTGGATAATATGGAAAGACAAGAGTTCGATTTAGAAACTGTATTTTGTGACTGTTTGTAAATGACTGTTTTATGTCATGAATGCTGGGGAAGCATTTTGACCGTCTTGTGGAATTAAGGTCATGAAGACCTAACTGTTAAAGTTGCAACTGCTGACGGAGAGTCAATGGAGGACGTCTCGCGTAGCAAGGTCGATCGAGGTCTTGACCAGCCTCGACTCGATTTAAATGGTGAGCTTCCGGTACGGTGGATGAGGGACCAAGGAAGCGGCCTATGAGTGAAGCGCTAGGTCACCTGCGAAGGATCCTAGAGGGTGCTGACCATACGGTGCTCGGGCTCTGGGTCGCCGAAGATACCCACACGTGCGTCGTGGAAGATATTGGAACAAGGAGTAAGAGTTGTTTTCTGAACCCGGGCATGGATCTGGTTGATTGACCTTGCTGGTCCTCAACAGATGAGTCCATGGCTCTTTTATATGGATCTGAGGGTTGATCTTGCTGATCTTCCACGGAGACTCCATTCTATTATATGAATATATTGCCGGTTACTATGAGCTAGGAACCATGGAAAAGGCCCCTGAGAGAACAGGTGGTGAGCGTTTTGGTTGCCAATGATGCCATAAGTATACCGATGAAAGAATGACTGGAAATAAGGATTCAACCAGAGACTTTGAGGATTGTCATCAGTGACATAATGGTTTTATTAAAGGATTGTTTTAAAGCTAGTTGATGCTAAGAAAAAGGCAATTTCATATTGGGTGTGTAAGTGGTATGACTAGTTTTATGTTTGCATGAACTTCCGGCTAGGGGGCCTTGGAACTCTTTTCCTTGGTACCCGGGACAAAACCTAACCAAATTCCAAATTGGATCCCATCACTACAGTGGTTGGGCGGTTGGCTAACCCATGGGATCGGATGGGGTTAGGCTGGACTGATGGATCCGTAAATCGAGATTTAATTTCTATTATTACGATAGATGAAGTAAATCCCGGATAGAAATTGTTCTATGGATAGGAATCAACGGCTGTGCCTCTTGATGGGGAAAAAAGCGTTGATCCCAATGATCCAAGTGCAAGTTCTTCCTTGATTTGACCAAGTACCGTTAAAGGTGCAGTCAGATCAGTTTGATCAGTAATGATCTTGACTACGTTAGAGTAAAGAGTTATCCTGGTGGAATCGCCTGTGCTTTCCGGGTAAAGGAAGTTTTTCCGGTTTCGGTTTTGGACAAACCGACGGATTAGTCTCTTGTCCGGATATCCGTGGGCGAGGCCCCGAGTGTGGGACCCCTGTCCCGCGCGAGAAGTGCTACTTCCGCTGCTAGTACCCCGAATCCGTTGTTCGGTGGGGAACAGGGACCTCACAGTTGGTATCAGAGCGGTTTTGAAAGCTAATAAAGATAATTAAATTCTTATCTGAAATTGGTAATAAGAATTCAGAAACAGCATTTTCATAATGTATTCTCATTCCGTAAGCTTCTTTAATGAAGAAATTTTAATCAAAGAAATTGTTTTTATAGATGGAAGTTCCACATTTATCTGGTATTCCCGACCTCACCCAGTCTCAAGATATGATTGCATTTGCCTTCGAGCATCTCATCTCTTCCGCTTCAACTCAAACAAGCCGAGCAAGACTCGCACGCCATTTCGCGGATTTATATTTTCCTACCCCAGCGGAGAGAATACAACATAAGTGGTTTACAGGGCAATATGTCCACGCCCATTGCAACCGCCGTACAATGCTGTGGCAGAATCTCTCATTGACTATGATCCTGTTAAAGCTGAAAATGGTGCGTGGTGTCATTCTATATCATTCGACACCTCGAAATTTTAGACTTTCATGTCGAATTTATAGACTCCTTAGTCGATTTATCCCTAAGGAGAAAATAATAACTCCCTTCGCAGTTAGAGAACTTATGTAACAGGGCATGACTATGGCCCAGTACCGTCGTCTTATGCGTCTCTCGAAGAGATTTTGAGTTTTGGAGCCGAGCCACTCTATGTAATTATTGCAACTTGTATATAAATATACAAATGTTTTTTTTACGGACGATCGGATAAAGAAAAATCTATTTATCAGACTTAAGTCATAGATCTCCAATAAGATCAACTGAGGAGCAAATTATGTCAAAAGTTTATCAAGACGCACAAAAGGTTGTAATTGTTTGATATAATTCATACAAATTGTTAATTCAAATTGAAATTCGTAAATTAGTAATTGGGTCTTCAATTGGAAGTACCGCAATTGTATGGAACCCTGACTTGCTTGAGACCTAGACATGATGGTATTTACCTTATAGTTTCGAGTATCATGACTATCCGTATATACCGAGGGTATAACTGCAGCTCTTTACCGACAGTATATACGAGTAAATCTAAGACTTGAAATTATAAACGTTAATGCTATCCAGAGGATGATTTCGAATGTGGTTGATATGATTTTTAATTCTGTTTGGGAACTGATGAATTGATTTGGATTCTGATTGAAAAATGATGATCCTTGAAAATGGGTTGAAATGTAATAAGCTGAGCGAAACCACAATGTGGATGATTGGGACGAGTCCCTGTAATGATAAATGATGAAAATGATTCAGCAAATCACTATGAGATTAGTGGATTGTGCTGTCAAATTGCTACTGTTAACACTTGACCGTTAGATCAAGTTAAGGGATGACAAATTGAGAACTTACTTGACTGAAATTCCCGTGGAGGAATGCTCAGAAGGAAATTTTTCGGTCTAATGGACCTTTATCATGTTAAAGATATGAATGATATGATCTGAATGAATTGTTATTTAATGATGAGTTCTAAGGGATATTTATCCCAGTATTCTGTTGGGTTGACCAGAATATAAGGAACCCCAGAATAAAATTGGATCTTAAGAAAAAGAGTTGTCCTCTACTTTATGAGATGAGGACATCTCGCACTTTTTAAGTGGGGTAGAATGTAAGATCCTCCCCCAACCTTAGAGGTATACAGGAGTAAGAATCTCCCTTTCTGATCTTATAATTATTCTCTCTCTAAAATAAAAGAAAGATTCTGTTTAAAAAAGGAAGAACCTTTTTCCTGAATACTTCTCAAGAGTCCCACCTGTTTTAAGGATTCAGAACAACGAGTTCAGAAGTGAGAATCGATGTTTTGGATATCAAGGTTTTGGTCTCAAGTACGACCCAAAAGAAGTTCTTTATCTCTTGGGAAGTATAAGAAGTTATCTCCCAGATATTGTGGACCAAAGAAAGTAGGTGATTTAACTTACGTACTTCTTTTATCTCCTCATCTCAAAGTTCTTAATGCCTTCTATAGAAAATTGTGCCAAACCCAAATCATGGAAAGACGGTAAAACTTCAGCGGCAAGCTACCGTTGGCTTCTAAGTTACGCTAGCTCCTTCCTTTATATAAGTCGTAACTTTTACTTGTCGCTCACAGTAATCTTACTCCCATCGATCTCCTTTCTTTCTAATCTCCTTCATGGCTTGGCAACAAGAATTAGTTTTATCCATAATGATTCCTCACCTTCAAGACGCAAGTGAGTCTGTGAAGAAGGATTTTATAGAACAGTATGAGCGCTCACTTTTTCCTCACTTGGGAACTTCTGTAGCGCAGACCAAATGGCGGACCTATCAAGACATAACTAGGGTAACACCCTGGGGTCAGCAGCACTTTCGCAACAATGTCCGCTTGGCCATGGTTATTGAAGCCTTGGGTTTGGGTCCCCGATACTACTGCGTCATGAGATCAAGACATCCTGGGTTTTCTGAGCGGGTCTTCTTATTGGCGTGTTTTCTTCCTCATGAGAAGATATGCCTTTACCCCGTTTTTGGCTTGCCTCTCAGAGGTCCTTTTGTTAGAACACCTCATACCACTGAGATAGGCGCAGCAATAACCCACAGAATCATTCCCATAGATGAGTTACCTTATACTTGTGCAGCTTGTGAGGACTGCTTTTGTGATCATATGATGGACGGGCTTATGGAAGTGTAAAGAGTTCTTCTATCTTTACTGTATAAGTTCCGAGAATGAATAAAGTTTAAATCTTGTTCTTATCTTGAATCTTGCTCTCTTGAGATTTTTTTAATTGGTGGTTAATCTAAATTAAAAAATTTTCTCTCAGTCTCATAACTTATGCATCTTGCGAAATTACCCCCAGTTTGCGAGATGAGGGCATCTCGCGTTTTTTAAGTGGGAGAGAATGTAAGATTCCTCCCCAGCCTCTCAAAATGTCCAGCATCTTCCCCTGTAATCAATCCCTCTTCAGAAATATAAAAGACTTGTTTCTAACTGTTTTAACCTAGAGAGAGAAAATATTCTAGAAAGAGAATATTCAGATTTTGAATATTTTTGGATAGAAAAATATCTCATCCTATTAAAATAAGTTCCCCTGAAACAGAAATTCAAAAAGAATTTTCCAATGTGCAATTGGAATTAATCGGAAATGTGTATAAAGGACCTTAGCCTAAGGGTCTAGATTTTCAGAAATTTTTGGATTATGGTCCAATTAAGGTTCCTATGGGCCAATAGCATCAATCCATGTGTAGAGAGGAGATAAATCCAATTTTGTAAAAGAAGATACCCAAAAATGAGTAAATGCTCACATAAGATGAAGAGTTGAAAATGTACAAGGTTTATTAGTAAAAAAATTATGAGCAATATTAAAAGTATGACATATGTAAGGAAGGGGAGTTCTTTAAAGGAGGTGCATATTTCACATAAGATGAAGAGTTGAAAATGTACAAGGTTTATTAGTAAAAAATTATGAGCAATATTAAAAGTATGACATATGTAAGGAAGGGGAGTTCTTTAAAGGAGGTGCATATTTCACATAAGATGAAGAGTTGAAAATGTACAAGGTTTATTAGTAAAAAAACTATGAGCAATATTAAAAATATGAGATATTTTGGGTATAATGATTCCATTTTGACACATATGTAAGGAAGGGGAGTTCTTTAAAGGAGGTGCATATTTCACATGCTTGAATGAGTTTTAAACTCATAAAAATTGAGATATTTCATCTCTCCTCTCTCCTCATTTAAGTCTAGTTCCAAAAAGTTAGCTTAACTGACCTAAAAATGGTCAAATATTGACCAAACTGATTTAGAAAATTCTAGAATCAGTTTGTTTGGTTAGGAGCTCAATTTTTCCTATAAATAGAAGCCTCCCCCTTGTTGAAAAATATATAGTGTTTATGCATCGTTACTCTACTCCACCTAAGCCAAGAACTGTGAATTCATTTAATAATTCACTAGTTTTTGGAGCTTCCCTCTTTCTTCAATCCCCATTAGTGGCTCCATCAACATACTTAACCAATTGATTGGTTGGGGGCCTCTACCGTGAACAAAGAATCAAGCAAGTTGTAAGGTAATTAGTGAATATTGATCTTTCTATAATTTCTCAATGTTTCTCTCTTCTCAACCCCTCTCAAGCTTGAGAAGTTTAATTGGTATGGTTTTTTTTTAAATGCTATTGAAGTTTGAATAGTAGTGAAGAGTTACATAATGCTATTGAAGTTAATTTTCATTTATGTTTAAATTCTAATGATTTTTATGTAAATTCTCTCTCTCACTCAAGAAATGGTCATACTCATGACCCATTCTCAATCCAAATCAAGCTTTTCATAAAGCTTTTCCTAAACCAAGATTAAGCTATGCTTGAGGCCAAATTAATGGCTTTTTTCTATGCTTTTAGTTTATGTATATTAATGATTCAATCCATTATGAATTAATAATCCAATTAGAGATTATTTTAATTATTTCCTTAATGATAAGCATTATCCCTTAGAAAAATTGAGATTTATCAGTCATAGCAGCGGAGCTATGGCAAAATTTTTATAAAAATTATGCATAAAATAATTTCATTCAAAGCATAAAAAGAGGACTTCCTACCATATTCTAGGAATTATCATCCTAGATTAATTGAAAGAATTTCATTATAATCATGGAGACATTGAATTTTAATATCATGCATAAAGGATAAATTTTTATATCAAAAGTGTTATTTTTATCAATTTTTATTTTCATGCATAGAAGTATGCATAAAGGATACTTTTTTATATCAAAAGTGTTATTTTTACCATTTTTATTTCATGCATAGAAGTATGCATAATGGTTAAATTTTTATATCAAAAGTGTTATTTTTATCATTTTTATTTTCATGCATAGAAGTATGCATAAAGGAAAATTTTTTTTATATCAAAAGTGTTACTTTTATCATTTTTAATTTTCATGCATAAAAGTATGCATAAAAGAAAATTTTTATATCAAAAGTGTTACTTTTATCATTTTTAATTTTCATGCATAGAAGTATGCATAAAGGAAAATTTTTTATATCAAAAGTGTTACTTTTATCATTTTTAATTTTCATGCATAAAAGTATGCATAAAAGAAAATTTTTATATCAAAAGTGTTACTTTTATCATTTTTAATTTTCATGCATAGAAGTATGCATAAAGGAAAATTTTTATATCAAAAGTGTTACTTTTATCATTTTTAATTTTCATGCATAGAAGTATGCATAAAGGAAAAATTTTTATATCAAAAGTGTTACTTTTATCATATTGGATTTCATGCATATAGGTATGCATAAAAGATATTCTTTTTATACTAAAAGTGTGATTTTCCTCATAAATGGATTTTATGCTTAACTTAGATGCATAAGAGAAATTCTTTTATTCTAAAAGTATAATTCCCTACCAAATTGAAATTATGCATAAGAAGATGCATAAAAGATTGATTTTAATTTCGAAAGTGTTAGTCTCCTTAAATGGAATTTATGTATAAATAAATGTGTAGAGAAATCTTATATCAAATATAAGAATTCTCTTTTTAAAAAAAAGATATGAAATGTGATAAGATGTGATAAGAGGTGTATGAGATGTGATATGAATTGATAAGATGCGTATGGAAAGTGATAGGATGTGATAAGAGGTGTATGAGATGTGATAAGAATTGATAAGATGCGTATGGAAAGTGATAGGATGTGATAAGAGGTGTATGAGATGTAAAAAGATGTGATAAGATGTGTATGAGATGTGATAAGATTTGATAAGATGCGTATGGAAAGTGATAGGATGTGATAAGAGGTGTATGAGATGTAAAAAGATGTGATAAGATGTGTATGAGATGTGATAGAATGTGTTAAGATGAGTTAGGATGTGTTAAGATGTATATGGGATGTGTTAGGACGAGAATGGATGTAATATGGTTGTATGAATGTGATGTGGATGTATACATGTAGATGTATATGTATGAATGTGAATGTTGATGTGGATGTGAATGTATGGATGTAGATACGGATGTGGATGTATGTATGTGAATGTGGATGTATGAATGAGGATGCGAAAATGGATGTATACATGTGAATGTGGATGTATGAATATGAATGTGGATGTGTGGATGTGGAAATGGAGGTATGGATGTATGAATGTAGATGTGGATGTATGCATGTAGATGCGTATGTATGAATGTGAAATTGGATGTATGATGTGGACGTACGAACATGGATATGTATGTAGAATAATGAATATGAAGATGTATGTGAGATAATGTAGTCTATATGAGTGAATGGATGAGAACGAGTACACACTGAATGGAATGTGGAATAAGTAATGTGGTCCGAGAGTGGATAATATGGAAAGACAAGAGTTCGATTTAGAAACTGTATTTTGTGACTGTTTGTAAATGACTGTTTTATGTCATGAATGCTGGGGAAGCATTTTGACCGTCTTGTGGAATTAAGGTCATGAAGACCTAACTGTTAAAGTTGCAACTGCTGACGGAGAGTCAATGGAGGACGTCTCGCGTAGCAAGGTCGATCGAGGTCTTGACCAGCCTCGACTCGATTTAAATGGTGAGCTTCCGGTACGGTGGATGAGGGACCAAGGAAGCGGCCTATGAGTGAAGCGCTAGGTCACCTGCGAAGGATCCTAGAGGGTGCTGACCATACGGTGCTCGGGCTCTGGGTCGCCGAAGATACCCACACGTGCGTCGTGGAAGATATTGGAACAAGGAGTAAGAGTTGTTTTCTGAACCCGGGCATGGATCTGGTTGATTGACCTTGCTGGTCCTCAACAGATGAGTCCATGGCTCTTTTATATGGATCTGAGGGTTGATCTTGCTGATCTTCCACGGAGACTCCATTCTATTATATGAATATATTGCCGGTTACTATGAGCTAGGAACCATGGAAAAGGCCCCTGAGAGAACAGGTGGTGAGCGTTTTGGTTGCCAATGATGCCATAAGTATACCGATGAAAGAATGACTGGAAATAAGGATTCAACCAGAGACTTTGAGGATTGTCATCAGTGACATAATGGTTTTATTAAAGGATTGTTTTAAAGCTAGTTGATGCTAAGAAAAAGGCAATTTCATATTGGGTGTGTAAGTGGTATGACTAGTTTTATGTTTGCATGAACTTCCGGCTAGGGGGCCTTGGAACTCTTTTCCTTGGTACCCGGGACAAAACCTAACCAAATTCCAAATTGGATCCCATCACTACAGTGGTTGGGCGGTTGGCTAACCCATGGGATCGGATGGGGTTAGGCTGGACTGATGGATCCGTAAATCGAGATTTAATTTCTATTATTACGATAGATGAAGTAAATCCCGGATAGAAATTGTTCTATGGATAGGAATCAACGGCTGTGCCTCTTGATGGGGAAAAAAGCGTTGATCCCAATGATCCAAGTGCAAGTTCTTCCTTGATTTGACCAAGTACCGTTAAAGGTGCAGTCAGATCAGTTTGATCAGTAATGATCTTGACTACGTTAGAGTAAAGAGTTATCCTGGTGGAATCGCCTGTGCTTTCCGGGTAAAGGAAGTTTTTCCGGTTTCGGTTTTGGACAAACCGACGGATTAGTCTCTTGTCCGGATATCCGTGGGCGAGGCCCCGAGTGTGGGACCCCTGTCCCGCGCGAGAAGTGCTACTTCCGCTGCTAGTACCCCGAATCCGTTGTTCGGTGGGGAACAGGGACCTCACACTTGTCATCATCATCTACTGACACACCAATAGATGCAAGGGATTCCACAATACCCTTTATCTTCAGCGCATAGTCATTCACAGACATGCTCTTTTTCTCCACAGTATGAAGTTCATTCTTCAACTGTATCTTACGTGCCTTGGTGTTTGTTTCATAAAGCTTTACCAAGGTGTCCCACGCCTCCTTGGGGGACTTGGCATCCTGAATGTGCCCAATCATGGTGTCCTGTATACTAATGGAAAGCCAATACATAACCTTCCTGGCTCCTTGGTTCCAGTCTTTAAACTCTTTCACATCTGCAGCAGTCGGATTTATATCCGGTATCTCCGGTGCCTCTTCATGCTCACCTTCTATGTAGTCCCAATAACCTTTTCCCATCAGGAAATTCGTCAACCTGAACCTCCAAGCATGGAAGTTATTCTTGTCCAGCTTCTCAGCCACAATCTGTGTTATGCCATCATTAGACATCTTGCCAAACACACAATTTTACCAGAAACTGCACTCTGGTTTTTCTGCACAACTGCTGTATTTTCTGCACAGCGGTACTGTAGTACTCTCAAATGTCACCAATAGTGACTTTAATGTGCATACATACACCCAATGGCAACTGTAGACCTCTTTGCAGCACCCACAGTGTCTGCACAGTCAATCTGTCTTCCTGCAGTTCGTAAAACAGAGTTCTGCAGAGAATCGATGACTTACCCGCAGTGCTCGAAATCGCCTGCTTTCTGAAAAACGGAGGTCCAGACGCGCCCGAAACGCGTTTTCGGCCTGGAAATTATAGTCCAAAGGACTGTATAGTTGCCCTATAGCTTTACTCCCGCGAAGAAAGCTCCTCAATCAGAGATCGTTTGCCGGTGCCTCCCGTAGAGCTCCCGACAAGGGTGTAGTCACCAACACAATAGGGAAGAGTAGTTGAATCTCTTACCCTTGTACCGCTTCCTATGGTTCTCTTGCTTGCAGCTCAGCCCTTAGCACGAACCAGCAGGCTCTGATACCATGAAAAGATGCAGGGGGGAAGAGAGCTTGAGCTCTTGCAACAAGCACACACACACACTCACAAAACCCTAATAGAGAACACACAAGGTGAGAGGCTGAAAATCTTCTTCTTCTCTACTCAACACTCAACACACCATATACAAGAATAAGAGTACACACAATATGAAAGGTACTCAACCAGATACATACACGGGTTCTCTATAGTGTGAACCCGACTAAATGAGCTGGCGCTATAACTATGCCAGTCTCTAGAGTGACTGTCACACAGCCTTGTTGGAATTAGGGTTGCAGGAATGCACACACAACTTCAAGAAGATGAGAAAGCCTGAGCACAACACAGTAGTGTATTATGAGTGCCAAAAATGAAAGATTACAAGCCCTAGAAGATAATGGGCGTATATACAATGCACGGGGGAAAAAACCTCCTAGTGAGGGAAAAAGTGCCCCGGCGGTCCTAAGTGTGTTCACACACATCACTACTATAATATGGTAACAAATCCCCCCTGGAGTGATGCGGTGAACAAGAGCTAGCACTCATGTATAGGGAAGTGTCTAGCTATGTGGACGAATCCACAAAAGGGAGTAAGCCCAAAGCTTTGCGAAAAGCTTCGAACTTCTCACGAGGCAGAGCCTTTGTGAAAAGGTCTGCAAGGTTATCCTGTGTTGGCACATAAGCCAAACTGATCTCTCCTGCAGAGAGTCTCTCCCTGACATAATGGTAGTGCACCTCAATGTGCTTCGTACGAGCATGGAACACTCGGTTCCGCGCAACTGCCAATGCGCTCTGACTGTCAGTGAAGATGGTGGTGGCAGATGGCTGCCCAACACCCAAATCAGCCATAAGGCGTCTGAGCCACACACACTCAACCGTAGCTGTGAAAGCTGCCCTGTACTCAGCTTCACAACTAGAAGTGGCCACAGTAGGCTGCTTCTTGCTCAACCATGATATGCATGAGCTTCCAAGCATGAAGCAAAAACCACTCGTGGACACGCGTGTGTCATAACAACCAGCCCAGTCAGAATCTAAAAAAACATGTAAATCTGGCGGCAATGATCCCCCCTTGGGATAAAACAACCCAAGATGCCGAGTACCACTCAAATAGCGAAAGATACGCTTCACTGCCTGCCAATGCTTAATGCCTGGGCTATGCATAAATCTGCTCACCTGTGAGACTGCAAACTGAATGTCTGGCCTCGTAATGCATACATAAATGAGGCAACCAACAGCTGTCTGATAGAGTGTGACATCAAAGTGATCTCCAGCATCATGAAGACTCAACTTCAAACCTGTCTCCATTGGAGTAGCAATAGGCTTGCAGTCTTCAAGGCCAAATCTCCGCAACAATGTTTCAATATACTTTGTCTGACACAAAGCAATACCTCCATCACACTGCTTAAATTGTATCCCCAAATAATGATGCAAATGCCCCAAATCTGACATCTCAAAAGAGGCATTCAAATCAGCCTTAAAATCAGCAATATGACTTTCATTTGGTCCTGTGCGCAGCATGTCATCGACATAGAGAGCAATGATTAGATGTACACCATCCACACGTTTAACATACAAAGTGCTTTCTGTTGGACTATTCTGAAACCCATGTGCAGCCAAATATGCATGTATTTTTTCATACCAAGCTCGTGGAGCTTGCTTTAAACCATATAAAGCCTTTTTTAACCTGCACACTTTGTTTTCCTGCCCTCTTTGAACAAAACCACGAGGCTACGATACATACACCTCCTCATGCAAATCTCCATTTAAGAACGCAGTCTTTATGTCCAGCTGATGTACATTCCAACCATTATGAGCTGCTAATGCACAGATGCTACGAACAGTGGTCATACGACATGTGGGAGCAAAAGTCTCATCAAAATCAATGCCCTTCTCTTGAGCATAACCTTTTGCAACAAGCCTAGCCTTATGGCGATCCACTGTGCCATCAGGCTTACGCTTCAATTTGTATACCCACTTAGTGCCAATGGCCTTCTTGCCAGGGGGCAAGTCACATAAAGACCATGTACTATTCTTCATAATAGCATCGTATTCTGCTTGCCATCCAATTTTCTGAACTTTGTGCCTCATCAAATGAAACAGGCTCACTTTCATCGCACATGCTAGAAACAGCCAATGCATAACAATCTGACGCATAAGAGGCACCATGAGAGCCAGAACGAGTGCGACTAGACAAAGGGGCATCCAACTTGCTGTCACGCAAAGTCTGCACCAGCCATCTAGGCATGTTCCTAGAGCCCTCAATCTCTTGTCTCTCATCCTCAAGTGCATCATGCACATCTGCATCAGATATAGGCTGATCTGTGCCATCATTTAAAACCTGCATAGGCTGAAAAACTACCTCACATGAGGTATTGCACTTGACTGTGCACCACTGAAAAGAGGCAACAATGTATCATAGACATCACGTGAGCTGATATCTGTCTCCTTAGTACATGAAACCAAGGGCTGAACTGCATCTTCCACAAATACAACATCACGGCTAACCAAAATGCGCTTTGTCTGTGGATGATACAAACGATAGCCTTTGCTCTCAGCACTATATCCAACAAAAATACATTTGACAGCTTTGTCATCCAATTTTCTGCGATGTTGCACAGGCACTAATGCATATGCCAGGCAACCAAAAACACGTAAATGGCCAACAGATGGCTTGCGGCTATGCCAAGCCTCATATGGAGTGACAACCTGTAATGCTTTGGTGGGACACCTGTTTAGTACATAAGTGGCACACATGACAGCCTCAAGCCAAAAACCATGTGGTATACTTTGACTCTTAACCATACATCTTGCCATTTCCATGAGAGACCTGTTTTTTCTCTCAGCCACACCATTTTGCTGTGGTGTATACGGCACTGTACATTGGTGTTTTATCCCACGCTCAGCCAGAAATGCATTAAATTCTGAAGACATATACTCCCCCCCTCGATCTGAATGGAGGGTGCCCATCTTACTTTCTGACACATTTTCAGCCATAACCAAAAACTGTTTGAAGCACAAAAACACTTCGGACTTTGCCTTCAAAGGATATACCCATGCATGCCTGGTAAAATCATCAATGAAAGTCACGAAGTAAAGGTAGTTTCCAAATGATGGAGTTTGCATGGGACCACAAACATCACTGTGAACAAGCTGCAATCTGCGTTCAGCTCTCACTGATCCATCTTTGGGAAAGGAAGCACGCTGCATTTTACCCAATATGCAGCCCTCACAAACATGCTTGACAGGTGCCTCAAGCTTAGGCAAAGAAGACACCATTTCAGATTTCTGCAGGCGCAGCAAACTTGCAAAATTCAGATGACCAAAACGTGCATGCCACAGTTTTGCATTTGAAATAGCCTGCGTATCCATAATAGCACATGCTGAATCCTCTACACATTTGCCATCCATATTGAGCTTATACAGCCCTCGACATAGTGAACCAGATGCTACAATGATGTCACCACAAGAGAGATCATGAACAGTACATCTGTCATCCACAAATTTTACAACCAAACCTGTTTTGGCAAATGCGGAGACTGACAGCAGATTCTTTTTGATCCCTGGCACATACAATGCATCAAAAAGTGTAAAGGTGTTGCAATTTGCAACATTCAGCACAATCTGTCCAACTCCTTTAACGGGATAAGAGGAGTTATTGGCACAAGTGACAGTATTCCCTGTGGGAGCAGACTCAAGGAAAGTGAATAAACTGCGCTGCGAGGTGATATGCTTAGTGGCACCACTGTCAAAGTACCATACATCTGAATCTACTGCAGACATACATGTGTCATGCAAAGATGGGTCATAACTGCACTGCGCATTGAATGCCCATTCTGTATCTTGAACAACATTAGCAAATTCATTGTTAGAAGGAGAGGCATCTGCAACAGCCATACCAGCCTCTTTCTTCTTAGCCTCTTTCGCAGCCAGCTTAGGACACGCTTTGATGACATGATCATTTCCCTTACAGTACTTGCAAAATGTCTTCTGTTTGTCACCCTTCTTCTCATCTTTGTCTTCCTTCTTTGGTTGCGCAGCATTTGCAGATTTCTGCTTACTAGAAGAAAAGCCAGCTTTACCTTTCCCGCTTCTCTGACTAGCAACGAAAGCTTGATCTGCGACACGCATAATATTCCTGTTTTGCCTTGACTGGTCTTCTTGCAGCAAAACAGAAACTAACTCCTCAAATGATAAGGCATTGGGATTGCCTTTCATCATCAAGCGAAGAGTGGAAGCAAAACTCTGATAAGAATCTGGTAGACCATTCAAAACAGTCTGCACAAGTGAACTGTCTGACAAGATTTCATCTGCAGAAATGAGCTGCTCTTTGAAATCCTTGATCTTTGTCAAAAAGCTATCCATAGAATCACCTTCGTTCATATGCTCACTCTCCAACTGTTTTTGGAGGTAAGCAACACGAGCCTCATTTCTTGCCTGATACAATGTGGCAAGTACATCCCAAGCATCCTTAGAAGTCCTGCAGGAGCGAATATGTGGGATAATGGTACGTTTGACAGACAACGCAATCAAGGCATGAGCCTGCGCATCTCTACCATCCCAACGAATCTGCTCTGCTGAAAGTGGTGGTTCTCGAACAGCTGCTATAGCACTTGTGCCTGCACCATCATCAACAGTACCTGTTTCTGATGTGTTTGCAGCATTCCCAGCCACAATAGGACGTGCATCAATACCCTGCACAATGTTCCATAACCCCTTTGCTACCAATACATGTCGCATCATATATGCCCACAATGGATAGTTGGTGCCATCCAACTTATCCTCAGCAGCCAACATGCGGAATACATCATTGTTGTCAGCCATGGCCAATGACTGTACTACCCTGCACAATGTTCCATAACCCCTTTGCTACCAATACATGTCGCATCATATATGCCCACAATGGATAGTTGGTGCCATCCAACTTATCCTCAGCCAACATGCGGAATACATCATTGTTGTCAGCCATGGCCAATGACTGTACTACTAGATGTAAATGCTGTCTGTAAGAGGTAAACCTGTATAAAATCGACCTGTGCTATGTAGCACAGCCCAAAACAGACGAATGGGCACCTGTCCTGCAGATTTTAATCTTGACAGAAAATCTGCACAGTAGGACGATTTTGCATGCGCAGTACTTGGAATGCAAAAACGGAGGGCGAAATGACTTCAGATCAAAATTCTGAAACGAACAAGCCCTACGGGCTTGCCCACGGCATATACTAACCTGCAGACGCTCGTGAAACCTCGTCGCAATCGGAGGAGATGAAGCGGCAGGTGCCGGTGATGCTGCCCGGGAGGAGGAAGCCTGCTCTGATACCAATTGTTGGAATTAGGGTTGCAGGAATGCACACACAACTTCAAGAAGATGAGAAAGCCTGAGCACAACACAGTAGTGTATTATGAGTGCCAAAAATGAAAGATTACAAGCCCTAGAAGATAATGGGCGTATATACAATGCACGGGGGAAAAAACCTCCTAGTGAGGGAAAAAGTGCCCCGGCGGTCCTAAGTGTGTTCACACACATCACTACTATAATATGGTAACAAGCCTGTCATCCCACTGGCCGCATATCACCCAAGATCTCACCAACCATGGCAGTGGTGTAAGTGTGGGGCCTATCCCCCAGGCGGGTCATCAGTGTCCACCGCCTCACTAGAGCTCGATATCTCAACACATATGTCATCTCTCTTTCCTCTCTCTTCCATGCCTCCGCCGAGGATATTTGTTAACCCATTCCTCGGGTTAACAAGAGCTACTACCATTATCTTATATCAAGGGGTCAAGTTAGATACACCAAAAAGTCATACATTCAAGATATGAAGTAATGGTGTCTAAATCTACAACTTGGACGGGCACCCGTAATGGTCTGATGTAATACTTATGGCAATTTTTGCTTCAAGAGTATGTGGTAGTAAGATAGGATGAAGTCCTAAGTGATGTACTTCATGGATATATTATGAGAGTAGTCATTGTAATAGCATTAGGCCTCTTATATGAGCCTAAAGTTCCCAGTCGGCCACAGCTTAAGTGAGTGTGAACACTTATGGCCATGTATATAAGTGAATATCTCTCATAATACAAGAACTCTCCCATTGTGCAATAGAGTCTTGCTCTTGCTAGTCCTCTTAATAATATCTCTCTCTGATGCATGCTAGTGAGTGTGTGCGAGTGAAGTGAGGTGAGAGGAGGGACGAGTACACGTAGTGCAATGCGGCGGTGTGACAATGCTTGCGGGAGAGGCGGTGTAATTTCTTCTCAAGGAGTTGTAGATCTTGGAGACCTTAAGTGTTACGAGCTTGGCCATTGGAAAGATCCTCACAACAGTTGCAGTTCACCAGGTACTCTCTTTGTTGGATGCAAGGGGGGTTAGGGTGAGCCATAACATTTTTGGCATCGCAGCCGGGAGTCATCCCTTGGCTTTTTCCATCATTTTTCTCTAATCTACGCATTACCCATTGCCCATTGTCTTGATTAATGGTTTCCCATAATAAAGATGTGGTTTTGATGGTGATTTATGTGTGATATGGTGGAGAATAGCTCTCTTTTTTGTTTTATAAAGAATGCCTTTTGCTTAATTTTTAGCTTAAATCGTTGTTTTGGTTGTTGTTAATCTAGTTTTTAATGTTCCTAGGGCTTGCACTTAAAGTGTATTAGGCTTTGTTTGCCTTCATTGCATAAAAAAATGCAATAGAATGCAAATTTTAGTGATTTTTTAAGCTCTCTTTAGAGTTAAACATAGAACTAGAATCATTAATTTTAGTGATTTTTTAGCGCTCTTTAGAGTTAAACATAGAACTAGAATCATTAATTTTTGTTTGATTTGTATGTTGTTTGTTTGAATTGTATGCATTAGAGTGTTAGCAAGCATTAGGAGTAGCTTAATCCATTAAAAAATTTCTCAAAAACATAAAAAAACTCTTGAAATTGACTAATAGTTCTTAATTGATAATTTTTTGTCATTAAGGATGATTAATCCAGTTCAAGAGGCAAACAATTTAGAAAATGTTCCTTAACAGATATTCAAGCATTGTTTGACATTAGGGAGGACTACTGTCTCACCATCATCACAGAATCTTGAAGAAGATGATGATTTTGTTGATCCAAGTATGGATAAAGTACCTTCTATTGGATTCAAATGTCAAGGACAATGAGTTCCATACTCCTGCTCAGGTATTATCAATGATGTACAAGGATGCTCTTCCTTGAATCCAACCTTCCCACTGAAGAGGAATTTTAAGATATTTAATGAAGGCTCAATAGTCCTTAATTGGGAAGGAAAGAGGAGTCTTCATTTGTCCAAGATGTCGAGTCATCAATCAACTTATGGACAAAAGATTTACTTGTTAATGATGAGAATTAGAAGGTCTAATTATAATAATTTTAAAAATCTTGATGAGGCTTCATATGTAATGCATTTGTTTTGTTGGGTTATGGATAACTTTGTTTTGTAGCTGGTGGTGTATGATGATGATTTTCTTGTGCGTGCATTAGGATCACGAGTGGGAGGACTTGGATAGGATTCAACACTAATAGAGTACATTAACCAGCTAAAATTTCCAAAGGTCATTATACTCCACAAAAATTTTTCAAAGGATAAAGCTGAATTCCCATTGTTTGCAATCAAAACATTATCTAGATATCTTGGGGGATACCCCATCAAGTGGAATGCATAAAAAATCATGCTTCTAGAGAAGCAGTGCGGTGCGAATCTTTGGGCAAGGCCTAAAGTGTATGCTCTAAAAGGAAAAAATATTACTTAGCCTATACCGTATATGGATTAACATGTGGGATCATGGATCCCAAGATGCTAAGTGAATATGGCAAAAGGAAGCTTCTAAGATTCAAAAGACCGAGAGTTTCACTAGTTTTACGGTTGGCAAGATGATGCTGAGCCATCTTCATAGAGGGAAAAGCTTCACACACCAGAGGATGCTAGTTGGCATGATTAGGAGTAGTAGTACACTCCTATGCATTGTAAAAAAAATGATTTTTTAATGTAATACAATGACACTTTTGGAGTATGGGCTTTTCGATTTGGCTCTATTATTATATCCATGTTTTTATTGTCTAAAAGTTTGAAAGTTTGAAAGTATCCATGGGAGGTGGTGAATATAGTGAAGCATAAATTAAAATGAGTCAATATTTTATTCAAGTCATTAATTTATAATTGTGAAGTTTATTGAAGGATAAAATTTTCAATATGCAAAGCATTGAGCCCCGTGAATTCAATGTGTTCTATTGGCTTTGGCTTCTTTCTTCTCTATCCTAAGTGCAATCCTCCTATCACCACATGAATAATTGCCTTAATGCACTGACTTCATAGATTCCACCACCATGCAAGGTGGCCTTCTGAAACCCACAACGAGCTTGATAATGTGAGTGCTGGTAGACCAGATAGCTAAGCTTTCTTGATTTGCAAAGTAGGGATCATGAGCCTCCAAAATGTGTTGATTTGCAAAGTAGGGATCTTGATTTGCAAAGTAGGGATCATGAGCCTCCAAAATGTGTTGGAATAAAAATGACATCATATGCACATTGGTTATTTTCAATAAGAATCGCTAAACAACATAGGAGCATACAAAGTTGGAGATCTTACCATATAATTTGTTATGCTACTTGATGTCCATGCTTCCACCATGTACTTGTAAAACATGGTCATAGCTTGTTTAAAGTCATTGGCATCTTCTTCGTTGAATGTCATTTTCTGTAGAAGTGAAGCAACCTTATCAAAGGTAATCCATACATTAGCCTGCAATTCTAGTCTCGCCATTATTACTACGATCTGGAACAACCATGTGTAACTTCCTCCATGCCTCATACTTCCATGGTTAAAGAACTAATAAATGGCCTTCATGGTTCTTTGGTGGTGACCAAAAATTTCCAGCCTTGACTCCACCAATACTGGGTTTGCATGGCACATTTCCACTTGCACTTGACTCTTCTCATATTTCTTGATTTCCACTTTCCCTTTGTGTAGATCCACGCATGAAAGAGCCTCCTCCACTCTCTTAGACACTGCTTGGGCCTCTCACGTTGATTGCATCTTATATGCAAAACATATATATTCATAAACCAATTTTTCCACAATTCTATAGACGGCATGTAGTGTACAAGGATGGACTCATGTCAAGTATAGGGTCCCACTTTGGATCCACCCTAACCATTGTTCTACCATCCCATGTGAATCAATGAGTCGATGCACCATCCTCCCTAGTAATCATATTCCATGCTCTTTTTTCATTCTTACCATTTTTCCTTGAGTGAATGCAATACAAGGAAGCGAACTCTGCATTTGCAGCATTTGAGATACCAAACATGCACTTTAATGTCTTCAAATCACTTGCAAGATGCCATTCCACTAAGTAGTCTCCAAAACCATCCACATGTAGAATTTTACCTGCTTTTTGATGTTGAACCATAGTAGGAATCTAACATCTTTGAGGATCTCATGGTCCTCTTTTGGAACCTCAAATGCTGTGAGCTACCAAATTTCATTTTCAGCCTGAACACTGAAGTACTGGGGATCACCTAGCTTTATGGAAGGATCCAATGCCCTGTTAATTATTGAGAAATGTGGTGCCAAATAGCACAAGGAAGAGATAGGGAGTGAGAATGAGTAGCCAAGCAAGAGCAAAGCCTGACATGAAGCCACATGAGACGAGGGAATTATCCCACACATTGATATACAAGTCCTCGTATAAAAGGGGGCCATTTTAAGAAATGAATCATATCACTTATACAAATCTGAAGTCTCTATGAGTGTACAAGTTTCAATCTTGTAACTTAATTGTACTTGAATGCATTAGCACTACTCACTCATGTGATGAGATCACTTAGGTATCACCCACCTTAGATTAGTCATGTTAATTGTGATGAGATCACTTAGGTATCACCCACCTTAGATTAGTCATGTTAATTGTATTATCATTAGAGTAGGATTAGAATCTCATTTTTCATTAGGAGATCTTGATCCATGATTCTCAACATTCATATCATTAGAGTAGGATTAGAATCTCATTCATTAGGAGATCTTGATCCATGATTCTCAACATTCATCAATTTCAAACTTACTCTTTCTATCTTTTGATTCTTCACAATTTCACTCATCAAGATTTAGTACAAATTTCAGTGTGCCACCACATTCTTGAACATACATATCATAGAACTTTACCATTGCAGCTTGCAATTTGCACACATCCAAGACATAATTGTTGTTTGGATTCAGATCCCCAAAGGTCACTTCTTTAGCACAATGCTTGAATACATATGCGAGTAAACTATGTGTTTAGGCTCACTAATGAGTTCAAGGACATTGTTATTTAATTGTTGCCTTGCTTTTTTGACACAAAAAGGGCATGATAACGAAGTTACCCTTTTGTTTTGCAACATGGACTTAAAACCTACATCCATTTTGTTTTGCAACATGGACTTAAAACCTACATCCATTTGTCTATAGATCATTTCATAGGATTCTCTACTTAACCAACGTTGTCACAAATACCTTGAGCTTGAGTTGTAGTAAATGCATTCTTCACATCTTGCAATCATCACTAATTGTTATGAACTTTGAATGAGAAAGTGTACACTTCACCATCTGTCTTGACAAGACATGTGAGAGTGCTCCATTGTCTTGTTTAAGGTTCTTCATCTTATCGGTCTCGGTATGTATACGATGTTGTAGTTTCCACTATTTTTTGATAATACAATAAGTGGTCTTTGTGATATAGACGTCGTAGAGATGCCATGTATATATTTGTATATTTTTTAATAGTAAGGAAGGGCAATCTCCAAGCTAGCTAAATACCAAAGTTGGCAACCATAACTTTGCCATCAGCATCCATCTGTATTTCTTCATATCCACCCCATGACTCGATTGTATATGCTCATGTCAACACACCCACTGCTTGTAGGTGTGGGCGATCATAAATGTGACTATTTGTATTTCGAGCAAGTCTGCCAACCACTAAGGGTTGGAAAGCTTGGAGCCTTTAGTCACATTGGACCACAAGGACTCTTGCTAGTCCATGTGCTCTAGCTGTCTTACATTCGGCCTGTCACCCACTAAAGGGTATGGTACATTTGATGTTGGATCCCTATGGCATAAGTCTGCCAACCACTAAAGGGTATTTCAAGCAAGTCTGCCAACCCCTAAGGGTTGGCAAGCTTGGAGCCTTTAGTCACATTGGACCAGAAGGACTCTTGCTAGTCCATGTGCTCTAGCTCTTTTACATTTGGCCTATCACCCACTAAAGGGTATGGTACATTTGATGTTGGATCCCTATGGCATAAGATTTGGCTTGGATTGGAGTGGTGGGGTCAAAAGGAGTTATTTGCATAAGAGCTTATCGCATTAGATGAGGTTTCAAAAGTGGTTTTCCGCTCATTATGATCCGTTCATATTCTGGAACTAGTAGATTAAGGATGGGGTTGATAGTAGAACCCATCACATCTAGTTCATGTTGCATAGGATCGGACTTAGCCTATGTCTAGCTATCAATTGGTTCCTTAGGGGTGAGAGGGTTGGTGGGAAAATCAAATAAAGAGTACGAGAAATCTCTCTTAGTTAATGGAGGGCTCGTTTAGTAGATAAGTAAGAGGTTATAGGGCTAAACATTGGATAGGTGTTGTCCTCTTCATCATCCCTTTTATTATTATCCCCATTATTAGAAGGTGTTCGTGGTTTCTTTGTGATAAAGAAATCATGTAAAGCATGCAAATCTTCTTCCTCAAGGAATTTGGGATACTCTATGTGCACTTGTTCAAAGTCATAGACTAATGATGCTGTTAAAAATTTTGTAAGTGTGCACAAATGAGATAAAAAAGGTGGAGAATACCATAAGGATGATATAGCTCACTATTATGTAATAGTAGGTGTTGTTGGGTGTCCCAAGCTTCTACCCATCCATATGTTAGCATCCAAGTTAGACTTTCTTAAATTTTAGGAAGAGGAGCTACAAAAGAATTGGGGATAGATGGTTTCATTAGTTCTATAGGCTCCTCCCCCTCCCTAAAGTTAGTAGAATTAATAAGTACCCAAAACCATGATTGGAAGTTATGCACAATGGGGTGTAAGGGGTAGATATATATGGATTAACCCTCATTGAGTTAGAGGTCCCCTGTGAATACAACTATAATAATGGTTGGGTTAGCATAGCAAGTAGTATTTTGCTGTATAAGTGCTAAGTCCCCCTGGATTAATAGGTGGCAGCCAACTAGCCTATTTGGCCACCACACCTAGATTGTTGTTGGACTGACTGTTGTGTAACAATCAGGTCTTCTTGATTTGTAACAACCTAGATTGTTGTTGGACTGACTGTTGTGTAACAATCAGGTCTTCTTATTTTGTAACAACCTTGTATAATAGCTTCTTGATGAACGAATAGTACCCATGGTTGTAATGGAAAAAGAGGGAGATTAGTTGGATAAGGGGATAGAGGAGTGAGCATGAGTTTGGTCTACCTAGCTAAGTCTGTAGAAGGTGTGCGTTGCTATCAGGATAGAGAGACATGACGAGTCTACTTAGGCTCTAAGGAGAGGAGTCTACTTAGGCTCTAAGGAGAGGAACAATATTGAATAGGGACACAAGAGAGTTGAGAGGGAAGTTCATGGGCAGATTTCCTCTAAGGCATTGTAGTTTAATATTCAGGAATGGATTGTGTCTCATCTCACTGTTGCCTCTATCTACTCATCGCTATCTATGTTGTATTCAATCTTGTGTTTAGTTATATTGTCTGGATGTGATAGGTTGTTTGGAATTTGGATAACCATAGAAACTAACCTGCTTGCATTCATACTCAACCTCCCCGCACTTAGGTAGATGGTAGCTTAACAATTGTGTGTTGGCTTATCTCATTGTTGGGTGTAACTGCATTAGTCACGTTGATAGTTTTTTTTTGTGTCAAGACCCTAGTGCCCAAAACATGTGCCTCCCAAAACCTTGGAAAAGAGAATAAGCCCATAGGGTATGAGTAGAACCTTAGGAAATAAGTGGTCTTTGCATGGCCACCTTCTAAAAAGAACTAATTGTTGTCAGTCTAGCTAAGTGAAGGAGGAACTTCTGCATCCATAGGGAATGGAGAGTAGTCGACAAGGAGAACTAGAAGCCAGAAGAGGAGAGAGTAGAGAAGAGGGCAAATTAGCCAAGAGAGAGGATTTTCGAGGATTGTGTAGAAGCTCTATAGAAGCTTGTTGGATAGGTTTTTAATTATTTTTGTCTGTTTGGGTTGAATAGTTTTTTTGTTGTTTTTGTTTGTTTGGCAATGGAGAGTAGTCAACAAGGAGAGCCAGGAGCCAGAAGAGGAGAGAGCAGAGAAGAGGGCTAATTAGCCAAGAGAGAGAGGATTACCGAGGATTATGTAGAAGCTTGTTGGATAGTTTTTTTGCTGTTTCTATCTATTTCTGTCTGTTTCTGTCTGTTTGGGTTGAAGGACGTTAAGTCGACGAGATTGTTTTGTGAAGAAGAGGTGGGAATTGGAAGCTTGGATTTTTCTAGAGCAGAGGGTGCAAAGGGAAGCAAAGGATATTGTAGGAGGTTGATGCCCTAGGATTTTTAGGATGCAACTCTATAAGAACTTGGAACACTCCATAGTTTTGCTCAATCATTCCCCTTTGCATCGAAGATTGAGACTTGTTGTAAGATGCAGTTGTTTTTTGGTTTTGTGGTATTGAACCATTGTTATTGGGATATATTTGTGGAGAATCCCTTTGGTTTCTGGTGCTTCCTCTCTTTGTTGGAACCCCACATCTTAAGGTTGTTGAGACTGGCTAAATTTAATATACAAAGGTTTGATTGTGTGTTGGATTGAGGAATTCCTTTGCTTTGGTGTTATTTATGTTGTCTTGATGGAGTTTGTTGAAAATAATCAATTGTGAGTGAAGAGTTGAAGTCTGTTGAATCAAAATTATATTAGATACTTAAACTTTGAGTCAGTAGGATCTTACAGGAGTCAGCTGTGTTGGGTTAGTTATCTAATGCTATAGAAGAGTAGATCTTGTCCAGTTGGAAGCCTCTGAAATCTGGTTTGACAAATCAAAGAACTGTCGGAAGTCAAACGGATAAGTTGTGGACTGGATGGTGATGTAGGTGTGAGCTGGGGCTGAAGAGTGTCAGCTACAATCAGTTGTACATGAAGGGAGATCAGCTAAGGGTATTGAAGGATAAGTATGATCCTTTAGGATGATTGAAGGGAATTGGTTTAGGGTTTGCTCTGACTGTCAAATTTTCAGTCTCATTGAGATTTAGTTGTGGGGGGTTGAAGGTGTCTTTGGGTTAGCAAGCAATCAACTGTTGTTAGTTTTGGGTTCTTGATGTTTTTTGAGGTCTTTGAGAGTGTCGTGGTGTTAGAGGCCATCGGGGTTAGAGAGTTGTGAGTCAGATCTGAATCAGCTGAATCAGCGGGGTCAACTATTTCAAGTTGGTAGTAGTAGTCAATGGGAAGTCAGCATCAGCAGGGGAGAGCTGATAGGGTTAGTGAAGTCAATAGGGGAGAGCTAATAGAATTAATGAAATCAGCATCATGGGAGAGCTGATAAGATTAGTGAAGTTCTGAAGCAAGGAATTTGAAGTTTGCTAATGATGGAGGACTTTTTTAGGAGCTTGGAGGACATATTTCTGACTAGGATTAGCAGCAAGCAACTATCCGATTCAGGTTATAGTTAGCAAAATGATTAGCTGATGTCAACTGGGAGATTTTTTGGTCAGTTAGTTATCAGAGGAGGTCAACTAAGGGGTTAGAGTGAAGATCATAGCTGTGGAGGTCAGGACTGACATATGGGCCGATTTGAGGGGTTTTGAGAGATTTTCTATGTCAGCTGAGGGACTAAGGATATCAGCTGAGTTGATTGGTGATTTGGATTTGTGTTTTGTTGGTGTTGCACATGGTGCTAGTTTATAGAGCCATCCTAATGGTGGTGTATTCGGATAAGCTATAGACGTAGACTCCCTGGACATCATTGTTTTGGTGCCCCCATTGAGGAGGGCTTTGAAAGCACCCTTCAGATTACTTATAGGCTTGGACAAAGTCTCAATAGTTGAGATGGCTGCTATGATGACATATCTAGTGTTTCATCCGAAAGAGTTCTTGGCAAGGATGGAACTTGCAGCCTTCACTTTTTGTAGGGAGAGGGATGAAGATAAGTTGACATTGCTATCTATGTTATTAACAGGGGATGCTAAAAGATGGTTGTAGACATGGAGAGCTCAGCCAACCCAGGGGCAGACAAATGAGGATATCAAAGTGGCTTTGATGTAGCATTACAAGTAGAGGGAATTCTCGGATGCCTTATGGTATGGCAAGATATTCAAACTTTAAAGCATAACTTATATGATGTTTTTGATAGGTTTGTAGACCATTTTGAAGATTTGCAGGGAAGATGGGACAATCCTTTGGGAGCAAAGCACCCACCAGTTCTTATATGATGTTTTTGATAGGTGTGTAGACCATTTTGAAGATTTGCGGGGAAGATGGGACAATCCTTTTGGGAGCAGAGCACCCACCAGTTCTTCCAAAGAAGGACATGTTTATTCAGTCTCTCCATGTAGATATGAGGGAGAAGGTGGAACTGAAAAGGCTAGGGGCTTTTGAAGAAGCTTTGAGGATTGCTAGGGAGAAAGAGTGGAAGTTGCAAAGGATGGCTCAAAAGCAAAGGGAAGTACAAGATGAAGGTAGACCAGTTGTGCGCCCGAGGGGAGAAGAGAAGAAGAAGTAGCTCGTGTGGGTGCAGTAGTAGCCACAGACCAGCTTATGCATGGAATCACTCATTTGACTCAACAGATGGAGAATCTGAATTTGAATCTTTTGCAAGGGGGCAGGAATGTTCCTAGGGTAGGAGACAGGGATGGTAAGAGGCAGGGGAAGAGAATGACCCAATATGAATTTACGGTGCTTCAAATACATGGAGAGAGGTCATATTTATCCTCATTTCCCTTATCCCAAGAGGATGGGAGGTGAAATTTACCATTTTCCACCCATGAGAGAACGGAGGCAGGATATCAGGAGCCAGGAGGATGGGAGGTGAAATTTACCTTTTCCACCCAGGAGAGAAGGCAAACAGGATATCAGGAGAGGGGAGGAGATGCCAAATCAGCAGGTCCACAGGCTCAACAGGCAGCCAGGAAATGGTCCTAGGGTAGGGAGAGGTGAACCTGATTGGAGTGGATATCTTAGCCAATAGGAGGACTAGAGGATAGAGATTGAGGATGAACCATGACCTTCTAAAAGGAAGAAGGGGAAACACGTGGAAAATCATCCCAAAGAGGGTAAGAAGAAGACTAGATCTAGGAGGCATATTGGCATGCAAGATTTTCCCTTAGGTACTTATTATGAGGATAGGTATGATATGATGAGAGATCTTCAACAACAGAAAGGACCTTCTTTGACATGGCCCCAACTCTTATAATTATGCCCTAGACTTAGGAGAATGTGGAGTAAATTGGTCAGCACACCAGAAGCTCCAGGAACAAGAAGGTAGGAGGCCAGATTAATGTGGTGAAAGTAATAGGGGATAAAGACTATTTGCCCATCATGGATGCTTGGATGAATAAACACAGAGTCCCAAAAGTGTATATAGATGGTGGTGCACATGTATGTGTGATGACGTAGCAAACAATGGAAGTTTTGAGATTGAAGTAAGTGCACCCTCTGAATTTAGAGTCAAAATGGCTAATAGTGCAAAGGTCAAATGCCTAGGGATTGTGAAGAAGGTGAATGTATTGGGACAAGAAGGTGAATGTATTGGGACAAGAAGGTGAATTGGATGTACATGTGATGCTAGCCAAGTCATAAGCTTACCCACTTATCCTTGGGAGGCCATGACTGATTTCTATGAGGGCAAGACAGGACTAGTGGAGAGGACATTTGATTTTAGGGTTGGACCAGCCTGTAAGAAGGCAAATTAGGTATGATATGGCCAAGGTAAGGGAGCTGATCAGGATAGTAGTACATCAAAGGAAGAGGATGAGGAAATAAGCTTTGTAAAAGACTCAAAATCTGAAGAAGTTAGCTCAGAAGATGATGCCGAAGAGATCCAATTGTTAGTGCCAGATTCAGAGCTTTGATGCTTATCTATGCAGCTATGTGCAGAGGAAGGGCCAGAGCAGCATTAGGAAAATTTTGGACTCAACTTTGGGCCCTCTAAGAAGTGCTAACTAAGCTTAGAGAGAGATAATCCAAAAAGACTAAAAAATAAGGTGAAATTGATTTTGGCGTATTTTCTCTTGGCATTTTCTTGAGATATAGAAGATATATTTCTATTCTAAAATGTACATAAAAATGATAGAATATTGCCAGTTCTCGAAGTCTTCAATCTGTTATAAAAATCACTCTTTTAATATAAAAGAATTTCTTTTATGCATCCATTTATGCATAAAAATCATTTATGATGAAAATCACACTTTTAATATAAAAAAAATATCTTTTATGCATATGTTTATGCATGCAAATCATTTATGATAAAAATCACTCTTGTAATATAAAAGAATTTCTTTTATGCATCCATCTATGCATAAAAATCATTTATGATGAAAATCACACTTTTAATATAAAAAATATCTTTTATGCACCCATTTATGCATAAAAATCATTTATGATGAAAATCACACTTTTAATATTAAAAAAATATCTTTTATGCATATGTTTATGCATAAAAATCATTTATGATAAAAATAACACTTTTAATATAAAAAATTATCTTTTATGCATATGTTTATGCATAAAAATCATTTATGATGAAAATCACCCTTTTAATATTAAAAAACATCTTTTATGCATAAAAATCATTTATGAAAATCACACTTTTAATATAAAAAATATATTTTATGCATATGTTTATGCATAAAAATCATTTATGATGAAAATCACACTTTTAATATTAAAAAAATATCTTTTATGCATATGTTTACGCATACAAATCATTTATGATGAAAATCACACTTGTAATATAAAAATTATCTTTTATGCATATGTTTATGCATAAAAATCATTTATGATGAAAATAAAATTTTTAATATAAAAAATATATCTTTTATGCATATGTTTATGCATAAAAATCATTTATGATAAAAATCACACTTTTAATATATATTAAATATCTTTTATGCTTTATGCATAAAAATCATTTATGATGAAAATCATTCTTTTATGATCAAAATAAAATTTCAATAAGCTTCATTCTATACATAGAATTTAATTCTAAAGAAAGTAACACTTTCTTTTTATAAAATATTTTTAGTAAGCATTTTTCTATACCTAGGATGAAAAATAACACTTCAAGAATACATATACAATGGGAATTACTCTTTTTGAATAAAAAAGTAAAACTTATTTTTCATAATTTTAAATTTTTTTTTCCATAACCTCCTTTGTATGGTTGACCATTTTTCAAATTTTAACTCTCTACAATTAATTAGAAGTTCACCAAGAGTATTTAAATCATTCTAATGTAAACATTTTCTACTTTATCAAAGAGAAACATTATGAAAAACTTGATTTTATCCATTAATCATTCATCTAGGATAAGAATGGTTGGATTTACTAAAGAAGAGAGGGGAATGCCTTTTTTTAATGAGGCATAACATCACATTCAATTTAGAGAAGCCAAAAATCATAAAAACCATAAAATGAATAGAAAAGAGAAGAATCTCCAACTTACGAAGGAATTTGAGAGCTTTCCTTTGGCTTGATGGTTTGAGGGTTTTACTCTTGTTGAAACAAGAGTGGCCACCAATCTTTAGAAGAGGGAAGGTCAAAAAACTAATGAATTATGAGTAAATTCACAATTTTCTGGCTCTTAGGAGAAGTAGGGTAACAGTGCAAAAACACTATTAAGCTTCAACAAAGGGGAAGGCTTCTATTTATAGGAAAAAGTGAGCCTCTAACCAAGCCAACTAATTTTAGAATTTTCCAGATCAGTTTGGTCAATTTCTGACCATTTTTGGGTCAGTTTAGTCCACTTTTTAGATCTAGTTGAAACAGGAGAGAGAAGAGATAAAAATATCTCATTATTTGGGAGTTTAGAACTCTCCCACACATGTGAAATAGGCGCCTCCTTCATGAGGGGAATTCCCCCATACTGAGGTGTCAAAAATGCATCATTTCATCTAAATATCTCTCTTTTTAAACTATTAACCTTGTCCTTAGTCAACTCTTCATCTTATGTGAGTATTTACTCATTTTTGGGAGATTTTCCTTTTATTCTTATATTTATCTCCTTCCTACATTTGGATGAATCTTATTGGTCCATAGGAACCTTAATTTAAATTTTTTTGAAAATCTGGACCCCTAGGATAATGCCTCTTGAACAGATTATACTTAATTTCTAATGCACCTTCTGAAAATCTTTTTGAACTTCTGTTTCACAGGAACTTATTTTAATAAGATGAGATATTTTTCTATCCAAAAATATTTAAAAACTGAATTACCATTCTCTAGAAGATTTTCTCTCTCTATGCCAAAACAAGATCTTTTATATTTCTGAAGAGGGATTTGATTACAGGGGAAGATGTTGGACATCTTGAGAGGCTGGGGAGGAATCTTACATTCTCTCCCACTTGAAAAACACGAGATGCCCTCATCTCGCAAACTGGGGGTAATCCCGCAATAGATCGGCTTCATTCTCCCAGGTGGCATCTTCAAAAGGATAGAACTTCCATTTTACCAATAATTCTCTGAGAATTCTATTCCTGAGAATCTTTTCTCGAATATCAAGAATTTCTTCAGGTTGGAGTTCCATCTGCCCTTGGGTTGAAGATGTTAGGATTTTATCTCATCAAGTACATGATTTGGGCTTGGCACATATTTCTTTAGCTCTTAGGCTAAGTCACCTACCTTCTTTGTAATCAGATATGGCCCACAATATCTGGGAGATAACTTCTTGTACTTCCCAAGAGATAGAGAACTTCTTTTGGGCCGTACTCTAATGAAGACCATATCTGCTTCTTCAAACTTTCTGTTTGTTCTCTTCTTATCTGGGAGATAACTTCTTGTACTTCCCAAGAGATAGAGAACTTCTTTTGGGCCGTACTCTAATGAAGACCATATCTGCTTCTTCAAACTTTCTGTTTGTTCTCTTCTTATTTGCATACTGCTTTTGTCAATCCTGGGCAGCTTTAATATCTTTACGAATTGACTGCATCTGCTGCTCCATGTCGTCAAGCATCTGTTTGGACATCTCAACTCTAATCAATGGGTCGGACCAAGTTAATGGAGTTAAGCAATCTTGTCCATACAGAGCTTTGAAAGGGCTCATCCCGATACTTCGGTGATAAGAAGCATTGTAGGCGAACTCGACTAGGTGCAGATAGCTTAGCCACTTCTTGGGTTCCCTGCCACCACAGCATGATCGAAGTATATCTTCGATTACTTGGTTTACTCTTTCAGTTTGACCATCAGTCTCAGGGTGATAAGCTGAAGAAAGTTCCCATTGCTTCGAAAAATGCAATTCAGGACCTTGAAGTAAACTTGGGATCTCGATCACTTACTATTCTCCTGGGTAGGCCATGCAATCTGAATATTTCTTTGAGGAACACTTTGGCCACATCCACTGTAGGTTTCTTTTACTAGAATCAGATGGGCAACTTTGGTTAGTCTGTCAACTACCACGAAAATCGAGTTGTAACCTGATTGCACTGAAGGTAATCCAGTAATAAAGTCCATACTGATACATTCCCACTTCATCCAAATGGATGTAACTTCCCAGGCATTTTTACTCTTTCAGCTTTGACTTTTTGGCATGTCAGACATTGACGTACATGATTCAGTATATCCTTTTTCAGACTAGGCCAAAAGAAGATTTTCCTTACAGACATGTAGGTTTTGATGAAACCTGGATGTCCTGCTATAAGGCTGTCATGGGCTTCATTCAGAATTTGATCCTTGGTTCCCTCATCATTGGGAATGCATAGCCTGCGATTATAATACATAATGCCATCATCCAGCTGTACCCTTGAACTATGTTCAACTCCTATGGAGTTTTGCTTTCCTGCATAAGTAGGGTAGAAATAGGGCCAAATAATCTATCTTCTCTCTTGCTTCAATAGTCAAAGGATTTGATACTACAGTAATTGCAAGCAAGGAGGCTTTTCTACTGAGGGCATTTGCTACCACATTTTCTTTGCCTGGGCGGTACTTGATTTCAAAATCAAATTCCTACAGGGTCTGCATCCACCTTCTTTGGCACATCTTGAGGTCCTTCTGAGTGAAGATCCACTTTAAACTCTGATGACCTATCCATCAAAGTGAATCTTTTTCCCAGTAGGTAATGTCTCCACAACTTTAAGGCATAGACTACTGAAAGTAATTCCAGGTCGTGGATAGCATAATTCCTCTCATGCGTTCTGAGCTTTTGGGATTCATAGGCCACTGCATGACCTTCCTGCATGAGTGCACCTCCCAGGGCAAAACCACTTGCATCAGTTACTACCTCAAAGGGTAGAGAGAAATCTGGCAGTTTCAGAATGGGGGACTGGTTACCAAGGTGGTCTTCAGCTTATCAAAAGTACTCTGGCACCTGGCAGACCACTGAAATGGGGTATTCTTTTTAAGAAGGTTAGTCAGGGGGGGAAGCTATGAGAGCATATTTTGGTATAAAAATTCTATACCAACCAGTCAATCCCAAGAATCCTCCGACTTCTTTCACTGTCTTTGGTTCAGGCCAATCTATGACTGCTTGGACTTTTGGGAAATCTGGAGAAATTCCATCTTTGGATACTAGAAAGCCCAAGTATTCAATGTGGTTTGGCAAAGAAAGTGCATTTGCTCTTTTTGGCAAAGAGTTGGTGCTTCCTTAGAATCTTAAGAACTTTTCGGACATGAGTCTCATGGTCAGCTGCATTCCTTGAGTAAATCAGAATGTCATCAAAGAAAACTAGAAGAAAATCATCCAAGTATTCTTTGAGGATGTCCTGCATTAGGCGATTGAATGTAGCTAGGGCATCACCACAACCAACAGTGGAGCTGCTACTAACCCCCCTTTGTGTAAAATGGGCTTGCTTCGCTGCCTCCAATGCCTTTTGAACTATATCTCTACCCGGGTTCACAGGTGGTGTGACAAATGTACTACTTGAGTGACTGGTCTCTGCGATGCGAGGTGGAAGGTTGGTTCTGTCAGAAGCCTCGCCAACACCTTTAGAAACAAACACTTGCTTGTGTGATGGGTTCACAACATACCTCAGTAGTGGTCTCACGGTCTTGCAAAATCACCATTAAGGAGCCTCATTATAGTCAAGGTCTAGCCACCATGGGCAATGTTCCCTCTCTATGGGTAGACAGCGCCTGAAAGCATGACACTAATAATAAGCGTACACACACAAACACTTAAATGTCCCAAATTTAAACAAGAAATGTCAAAACTTACTCGGCACAATCACAGACTCTTCGTACGTGTAAGCTGGAGTATCAGCTGATGTCCAAACTTCTCCCAGGGGAGGCAAGACCACTATTTTATGTATTGATAAGTAGTGTATTTTCATGTGAGGAAAAGCTCCTAAAATAGCAATGGTGTAAAAAATAGCCTCTATTTTTGCCATTTTTCTTACTAAAGGGTTTAGTCACCATCCGACCACATTTATGTGTCGTGTGTGCCAAAGGCCCAATTTTTTATGTGTTGTGGCCTTAGAGAGCCCATAGAAAATTAGGCCTTTGGAATGCACATTGCACACAAATGTGGTCCGATGGTGACCAAACTTTGCAAAAGTGTATAACCTCATTCTTGAAAAGTTTGGTCACCCATCGAACCACATTTGTGTGCCGCCGTGTGCATGCCAAAGGGGCCCAATTTTCTATGTGTTACGGCCTTAGAGAGCCCATAGAAAATTGGGCCTATGGCATGCACATTGCATACAAATGTGGTTTGATGGTGACCAAACTTTGCAAGAATGTATATGGGGTCCCCATCCTTACTCTTTTAGAGTTTGGCATGCACATTGCATACAAATGTGGTTTGATGGTGACCAAACTTTGCAAGAATGTATATGGGGTCCCCATCCTTACTCTTTCAGAGTTTGGACCTCATTTCTCTGAAATACAATGACAAAGGTATGGATCGGCCCTCTGGTTGACGAGTGGAGGAGCATTGTGGCTTATGAGAAATTGGTTTTTGAGAATATTCACAGCCCTACCTCTCCATTAAAAAAAGTTTATCTTTTACTATATCAGAGTTTGGCAAAGCAAAGGTTTCAGATATAATCTTTCTCTCTCATCCTCTCTCTCTCTCTCTCTCTCTCTCTCTCTCTCTCTCTCTCTCTCTCTCTCTTGGCATCTTTTACTAAAAAAATATACATCTTTTACTATATCAAAGTTTCGCAAAGCAATGCTAGGGAAGAAAGGTAGGGCAAGAGAGAAACGAGATTTGAAGTACACATGCAAGAGTCTAACTCTGATATTTAACGAGATTCTTATCACTTAACGATGTTGCTTAGTGACACACAAAATGTCACTAAATCACACCCATGATATTTTTTTTCTAGTTTGGTAGTATAATCCTAAAAGTATCTCTAAGACTGTCGTTTTTTTACACTGGGAAATTTCCCCATGTCTCGCTAGAGCCTCGTATGCTTTATACTGTAATAGACTACATCTTTTCATTTTCATTAGAGTTTGTGCATGATTTATTAGGCACTACCCAAGGCTTTCTATTTGCATAAAAAATGTTAAAAGGACGTGGTCCACTAGGAGTACCATAATGATGAGGAAAAGATTATCGATTGTTGCTAAAGCCCGAGGTTTACCAATTATTGATAAATAAGTATTTAATTGATGAGGGGTTTTGTACAAACCTCTTTTGCATTCTACATCACAAGCAAAAGAAATATCTTCATCAACTGTAGTAGGTTTGAACATGTTTACCTCCACCATCAAATAGTCTATTTTAAGCCCGAATTCATAATGACATTGAATTGTATCCTCAAGTACTTCTTTAAGCATGAGGAGTTGAAGTAGACTTTTTCAAAATTTCTCCGTGTATTCTTGCGGTCAACATGGTCAAAGTATCCCATGCACAACAACCTTTGAGCGTAAATTGAGCTCGCAAAAAGCTTTTAGTGGTCATGCTCCTAGGTGAATTTGCTTGATTAATGATAGCACCAAGGCACTACTAGAGTAATTTTGGGAGAAGAATCGTAGAGATCAATTTTTAGTATTCAAGAAAGCATTACAGAAAAGAGTCTCGAAGGGTTTTTTCGTTTAGCATGGGGCTTGCTTCTTTAGGTAAGTCAAACTGAGTTATATACTGAGTTTGTGGAGACACACCCTAGCCTCAAAATTGGTCAAAGATATTTTGAGCAATGCAAGGGCATGTTTTATGCAATACTCCCATCAACGCAACACATGTTGTTTGATACCATGTGGATTTTCAGCTCAACTATCGTCGATAGTCCATATACTATGAACCATTTGGTTTGTCATGGATTTGTTGACCTCCTTCCATTGCATGTGAGGAGGATTCGCCCATTGGGATGATCTTGCTACAAATTGGTGGCCAGGGCTTGAATGCATTTGTAGGCTTTACGTGGTTTTGTTCATTGCATGCTTGTCTCGTAGGATCATCTCTTCTTCATCCCCTTGTCTTCTTGCTCGGTGTGGTGTCTCCCCATGTTGTCTAGCCATGGCTGCTATCAACACAAAGTACGCACCCATGTCCGTATCACTATAGAAAGGTTTAAAAAAATACTGAAAAAATAAGATAATTAACATGAAGAGCAATGAACGATGACAGTGGATGGCATGGACTCAAGCGATTGCACTTAAAAACTTATTCACTCGTTGCTTCATGGATTGCTAGCACAATGGATAACAAGGACATAAAACCTCACAAACTTTAAATATTGATTGATTTGCAAAAATTATATACATCTCAACAGATTGTATCAAATATTGATTGTAGCGAAAATATACATCTTGATCCTCAATAGATTATATCAAGTATATTTTACAAAAAAAAACTATATCTTACGAAAATGCTAGCATTAGATCAATGGCTAGTCGAAGCACTACGTAAGGCTGAGCATTAATCTTTTTTAACATCTCAGAAAAGTCAAGTAGGTGTGTGCAATGCATGCAATGGAGGCTAGAGAGAAGATGTAAAGCAGGTTGGAGAGAACTGAGGATGGAGAAAAAGGTCCTAGGAAGAAAGGCAGGGTGGGAGAGAAATGAGATTTAAAGTACACACGCTAGAGTGAGTTAACTCTCGTATTTAACGAAATTCTCATCGCTAACAATGTTGCTTAGTGGCATTTTTAGTGACACATAAAATGTCACTATAACAATGTTGCTTAACAACACACAAAATGCTACTAAACGACACTCGTGAGATTTTTTTAGTTTTGTAGTAGAATCCTAAATGTGTTATTTAAGAGTGTCATTCAGACTTTTGTTGTGCACAAAATACAAGCATGACAATGTTGCTTAGTGACACACAAAATGTCGCTAAACGACACCCGTGAGAATTTCTTTTTCTGGTTTGGTTTGCTAGGATAATCCTCAAAGTATCGGTTTTGGTTTTGCGACTCTCATAAATTTCCCCGTCTCCCTAGAGCAATAGACTGCACTTGTTCTATATCTAAGTTTGGAAAAGCAAAGGTTTGAGAGAATCTTTGTTTAACTCTAGTAGATCTGTGTGTGTGTGTATCAAGATAGGCTAGAGCCATTTCCACCGAGGGAGAATTTTAATTGTTTATTCTAATTTACACACGCAATCTGCGTTGTGCCTAATTGGGGACATCGTAAATTTCCCCATCTCCCTAGAGCAATAGACTGCATCTTGTTCTATATCTAAGTTTGGAAAAGCAAAGGTTTGAGAGAATCTTTCTTTAATTCTAGTAGATTTGTGTGTGTGTGTGTGTGTCGGCTTTTTTATCACCAATGCTAGCTAGGGACAACATGCCATTTCCACTGAGGGAGAATTTTAATTGTTTATTCTAATTTACACATGCAATCTACGTTGTGCCTAATTCGCATAGCAAGGTTAGCCGAGGTCTTGACTAGCCTCGGTTTGATTTAAATGGTGAGCTTGTAGTACGGTGGATGAGGGACCAAGGAAGCGGCCTATGAGTGAAGCGCTAGGTAACCTACGAAGGATCCTAGAGGGTGCTGACCATACGGTGCTCGGGCTCTAGGTCGCCGAAGATATCCACATGTGCATCGGGGAAGACATTGGAACAAGGAGTAAGAGTTGTTTTCTGAATTCGGGCATGGATCTAGTTGATTGATCTTGTTGGTCCTCAATGGATGAGTCCATGGCTCTTTTATATGGATCTGTTGGTTGATCTTGCTGATCTTCAACGAAGATTCCATTTTGATTTTTATAAGTGAAAATATTGCCGGCTACTATTAGCTAGGAACTATCGAAAAGGCCCCTGAGTGGACAGGTGGTGAGCGTTCTGGTTGCTAATGATCCCATAGGTACACCAATGAAGGAAAATTTGGAAATTAGGATTCAATCGGATATTTTGGAGGATTATGATCAGTGATACTATAGTTTCATTAAATGATTGTTTTAAAGACAACTGAATCTGTGAAAAAGGCAATTTCACAGCTGAATCTATGAAGAAGGCAATTTCATATTGGGTGTGTAAGTGGTGTGTCTAGTTTTAAGTTTGCATGAATATCCGGCTAGGGGACTTGGGAACTCTTTTTCCTAGTACTCGGGACAAAACCTAACCAAATTCATAAATGGATCCAATCACTATAGTGGTTGGGTGGTTGGCTAACTCACGGGACTGGATGGGGTTAGGCTGGACTGATGGATCCCTAAAATGAGACTAAATTTTGTTATGGTACGATAGATGAAGTAAATCCCGGATAAAAATTGTTCTATGGAAAAGAATCAACGGCTATGCCTCTATGATCCAAGTATAATCTTTTCCTTGATCTCACGCCTCTATGATCCAAGTACAATATTTTCCTTGATCTGACTATGGGACTTACGGGTTCGGTCAGATCAGTTCAATTAGTTAAGGTTTTTAACTACGTTAGAGTAAAACTATCCTGGAGGAATCGCCCGTGTTTTTCGGGCGAGGGAAGTTTTTCCGGGTTCGGTTTTGGAAGAATCGAGGGATTAGTCTCTTGTCCGGATATACATGGGCAAGGCCTCGAGTGAGGGACCCTGCCCAGCGCAAGAAGTGCTACTTCTGCTCTGCTAGCACCCCAAAATTCGTTGCGCGGTGGGGACAGGGATCTTTCAGCCTCCTGGGGAATTGCTCCCCCCCTTCCTAGACCTCGTCCCCTACCTGTATTGGCTCTTCTAGGTATCTCAGGTTCACAGATTGGTCAAGTTGTGGTACCCTAGTGGGATTCCCCAATAGTAGCCTCTGTGTGTCTTTGTGTAATTAAGAGCTCCATGTCTTGTAAGAATGTAGGGTGATTGATCATTAACCCAATAGTAGCCCCTGTGCATCTTTGTGTAATTAACAGCTCCATGTCTTGTAAGAATGTAGGGTGATTGATCATTAACCCAATATCTTTCTTGGTATAGAGTCAGTCCTCTACTTCTACAGCCAAGTTAGCTGTGTTACCCTCTTCTTCTCTCGTGCTGTAAACCCTTCCTCCATTTTGGATTCCTCGTTGATGGGTTCCAAGTTTGGAATTTCTCCACCATCACTTCTACCTGTACCAATTTCAGGTTCTTTTCCTCATTGATTGGAGTGGGGTTAACACTTCCTGTCTCCTTTCTCTCATCTCTTGCCCTATGAGTATCAAGCTCTTGTTTCCTTAAGCTCAATTCTCGGAGTTGTCGTTCTACCTCACTTCGTTGGAAGTCCAATTCCACTTCCTTGGTGGTGGGAAAGAATATTTGACCTGTCCTAACTGCACTTTCCATATCTCGTCTAATTCGAGGGGTGCCAGTATTTGACAGCCTAGAATTCAACGCTTGGAATAGCACTTCTTGTCTTGGACCGAGTCGAGCACTAGTTGACGGACCCATGCCCGCAGATTGTGCTTCTTCATCATGACTATTTTGGAGACCAAAAAATCCCCGGGCGATATCAATGCTCCCACTGGACTTGGTTGGGGAGTGTGGTTTATCTCCTTCCCCAAACCCAGCGTATCTCATCCCTTATTCTATGGATTCTTTGCTATTGGTTTCCGCGATGGTCAGCGATGGTCAGGTGTCTCAAAACCCTCAAGTGTGTACTTTTGCGGAATGTCTTGATCCCACACTTCCTTGGTAGTAGGAAGTTCCTGGATGATTTGATGCACTATCGTCATGCATAAGATTGTCTCCGATGAGTTTTCCACATCTTAAGTACATGTATGTATGATTTGATAAGCTATTAATCAACCCAAATCAATTCAATTTCTGATTCTATTGCTCTGTTCAGGAGGCATGAATAGCAAAGAATGTTTCACGTCGTGAAACAGCAGGACTCAGTTCACATTGTGAAACTGCAGGAAAATGGTTCACGTCATGAATGGTTTTCCTGCACTCACGTGCTCAACAGTTTTCCTCCTTAGGGTTAAATTCCTTCTTTTAGTCAAATTCCCTTTCCTTAGCTGACCCTCATAGCCTTAGTATTGTCAATCCGTCAGTTTGGCTTTCACATGAAACATCAAGATTTCTTTCACATTTGTGAAACAGTAAGTGTTTCACGCTATGAACTACTTCAGAAATGGTTCACGCCGTGAAGGTGCACTGGCACGGCGTGAACCAATTTCTAGAGGGTTGCACCGTGTCAGAGGTGTCAGGATAAGGGTTTCTATTTTTGGAATGTAATCCCGTGATTCTCGACAAAAATCACGGGATCCAATTTTTGGCGGGTTGCACCGTGTTAGAGGTGTCAGGATAAGGGTTTCTATTTTTGGAATGTAATCTTGTGATTTTTGACAAAAATCTTGGCACTGATTTCGTGAGCAATTCGCGGTGTGAAACTGCAGGGAAATGGTTCACGTCATGAACAACTTTCCTACACTTTTACATGGAGTTTTTTGCTCGGCAATTTGTGGTTTTTGGGTGCATAATACTTATCCAAATGATGAAAATTAGATTGTGCCAATGCTAAAGAATGAAATGCAAGTCCCTGGCTCAATCAATGGTCCTATATGTTTTTGAATTTTATGAATTTTTTTGAAAAAAGAAGAAAACAACACCCAACCTGCTTCTTCATGTTCGTGTTTTTTTGATGCTAACTTCAAAATTAACAAGAGTAACCAATGAATCCTTTCCTACACTACTCTCCACAACATTCACAACTTCAAAACTATAACTTTTTTTCTCAACCACACACACGTTATCCCTTCCTTTCCACACAATGCACTACCAGAATGCAAAGGCAATAATGAATACTATGCAATGGGAGTTGAAACTTAAATAGTATGGAAGAAACAAAGGTGTTTCCTCAGCAGCAGCGATGCCAAAAATGTTATGGGCTACCTTACCTCCAAGAGGGAACTCTACACATTCACCTAATGGATGAGCAATAGAACATAACCGTGTGGGGTACTTACCAATGCTTCAATCTCGAGTCCCTTGAGGCCTCCAAGCTCGTTGCAAAGCTCCAAACTCCAAGCTTCAAGCGTGGAGTTGCTCACACCATCACATAGACCAATCACACTCTCTCTCACTCTCATACAAGCATAAACACATAAGCATGAAAGAGGCACAATGCTAGAATGCTCTCACTCCTCACTCTCTCACAAAACACAAGGGGAGAACTCTCAATAGCACAAAGGGGATTGTGTCCTTTTCATTATAAGAAAATGCCTTATATACAATTGGCCCTTATTCACACTTGGGCACCCAAAACTTACTAACTAGGCCTTGGGTGGTCAATATCTCATAATGTACAACCTTTATAGTGCATTTGCATGACACTTATTAATGTCCTCAATTGAGGATCATGTTGTTAATCCAAATGGGATTAACAAGATTACACATGTCACATCATTGCAAACATTCTCTTTTCAAATGCTTACTTCATTGATATAGAGATATCTCTGAATGTAGTCTCTAGCATTTGTAAGCTGATGTATCAATAGCTTGTTCTCTACCTTTTGGGCATAGATTAAATTTACATTCTGATTCATGCGATTTGGAAAATCTTCTTGTAGACAACATTGGTTGTGAGACTTCGGTTGAGACTTCGGTTGAACCTTCTATACTGCTTTTCTTTTTCATATAATGCTTTACACACACTTTCACTATATGAGATGATCTAACACGTGACATAGCAACATACAACTGTCCATGTGTGAATACTTGTGTGGCCAGATAAAGTCCCAATACACTCAATGTTTGTCCTTGGGACTTATTTATTGACATAACAAAGGATAACCTTACAGGAAGTTGTCTCCTCTCATGTCAAAAGGCAATTGCAGCATAGTAGGTATGAATGTTATCCTAGGAATAAAGACCATGTCTCCAATATTTGTACTTGTAATGATTTCTACTTCTATCACCTTTGAGTGAAATTGCATGCATATGAATCTGGTACCATTACAAAGTCCCCGTCAAGGATCCAAATTGCGGAGCAGCATGATAGGAGCATTAATCTTTAGAATCAAGCAATGAGGAGGGTACTCACCACCCAAGTTCAAATTGTTCAAGTGCTCAATTGGGTACAATATTGTGTCATTCTCAGAAGAAGCAACCAAATCAGCACTGAGGTATTCTCTTTCAAGACTGGGCAATGCACTCAAGGCTAGTTCATTAACCTCATCAACCTCTAGATTTTGTGGTGCAAGTATAGCACGGTCTTTAAAGAAGCATACATAATGCTCCACCCTCTCAAGATCTTTGTATACCCATTCTACCAAACTCAAAATGGAGTTCTCATGCATCAACATTCGTGGTGGTATTACCATTCTGCCTTGATTGTTTGGATGGCCTATAAAGCCATCTCCAATTTGTAATATCCACTTGACAAATTCTTATTCTGTACAATCATAAGCACTTTGTCTAACCCGCATGTTTTGGGTGAGCTTTATAACAATCACATCCAAATATGTGACCGTTCTCTAAAACATGCCCTTATAACATCATTTTTTCCCCCCCTTGAAAAATAGGAACCATATATCCAAAGAACTTAAACATCAAGAATTGACCATAATAACAAAGAAGTTTAACATCTACTCTTCTTCCTTGTCAAGCTTTATCTTTTTTCTCTCCAATAGGCAGGGGCATCACTTCTTGTCTTGCTGGCCAGCCGATCTAATCCGGAGCCCTTGATGCACACATTCACACACCTAATTACCACAACAGGTACCTCCCTTTCCAAACAATGGTCAGTATTGTCAAGCTTACTATCAATTCACATGATCAGAGGAATATATATTCTCAAATTGTGAACTTACCATAGAAGAGTCGATCCACCAATATAAAGAGAATTACTTGGTAACATTTGATCATGGAAGCGTTTCGCAAACGATGGGCATTGTTCATATTGATAGAGAGTAACGTTATGATAATAATGTCCATTGCCTTGACATGAAGATAATATAATATCATGAAGATGCAAATCTATATAAAATAGAACTTTAAAGCCAAAATAAAATCCCTATGTAAATGATGCTAATTAGACACTCATGTTAATTCATAATTTTTTAGCCACCTCCCTTCGTGCATGCATGGATAATTCAATAAGAGTCTTAGCCAACTGTAATTTTAGTTCTCCAATTGGCACTAGGGGTGAGGCTTTTCTTAGGCAGCATCACACACTTGCAATCACACATCCATTGGCTTCCAACTTTGCTATTTACTTACTAAGAACTCACATGAGTTTCTCGAATATCTCTAGACCTTACAAACCATACATTTCACTACCAACTTACATTGGAATAATTAAAGAACCCAATTGACCTACATTAATACATCAAATGTTTCTATAACTTTCTATCAAGTACCAATTAAGGTCAACATAGTTAGAGCCATCTGACCTACATAAACACATTAAATGTTTCTATCACCTTCTATCAAGTACCAAATTAAGCATAGTAACCTATTGTTTCCAATCTTTAAGAGCGGAACAATAGGTCAACTTTTTTGATCTCAATGACATTGGTGAATTATTGACTTAATCATCACATATGTTAATAGCATAAAAATTTTGAGTAATTACGTCAATATGAAATCCGTGTTCTTTAGAGAATTTGTGTAAAAGATATATATAGTGGGGAGAGAGAATATTCTAAGACCAATAAATATAAGGAAAATTATAAAAAAATAAAAACAAATATGTACAGCTAATTTGTAATCTCGAACCTTGAAAATTTATTAGGACCTCCAAGGTGTACCCTGCAAGTGCACCTATGCACCCTGCATATCCTTAACTTGTAAAATTGGGTTAGTGAGAGAAAGTCTAGTTTATGGCATTAAAATATAGGGAAATATAAATGAATATTAAAATAATAAATTGGAGTGAAAGATTGTAAGGGGTCATATGCAAAATAATAGCACATGTTTATGTAAGTGCATAAATTAGTGAAATTTTGAAACTTTACATTGACTTAGGATTACATTGAATTGTAAGGTTGAATGGTTAAAGGCTTTAGACTAAGGGTTGGATGATTACATATGGTCTTTAAATAAAAAAGGAGTGATTCATATGAGAAGAGACAAAATATGTGGAGCTGTACACATCCAATCTAATTTTATGTGAAAGGGATAAGAGCATGAATGTGGTTAAAAGAGTTGTATGCATGTTTATTTGCCAAAAATAGGATGGAGGTGGGTTATTATGGCTAAAGGCTATTGTGAGCTCTCAACATGAGGGATTCACTGTTAGAAAACTTATTACATTATGTGAGTGTACAAGAGGGGGGTTTTTTGAGATGAGGTATAAGATTATCAGGTAGGGGTAAGGCCATGTATTTAGGTGAATACTAAATCTTAAATTTAAGTTAGGGGGAGGGGGTGATTTATGGTGATGATTTCCTAGTACTTAGCATCTATTTCTTGGTAGCATGCATGAAGTACTTATGTTCGCTCAATAAGGTTCAAAGTAAAATACTTTAATCTAAGAAGAGAGGGTGTGTGAATGCTAGAGAAAAAACATAGATACAAGGAAGGGGATGACATAGTCATTTTTAAAGGTATAATTATAAGCTTAAAGGGGGTGTTATCATATTATGAGCATCATATATAGGGGGTTTTCTTGAGATTTATGCACACAGGTGACGTTCCCCTTTATTGTGAGTGAATCCCCTGGAGCTCTGAAGCCATCACTTTTCAAGCTTAAAAAGGAGAGGGGAGGGAAAATTTTCCATGGCTACTTCTACATCCCTCTAGTGGTCAAAACCACTTAGTTATCAGAGCAATACTTGCAATTGGTCACATTTAGCTATACCTAATACTTGAACAAGTCTATTTTTATCATAAAACTATGTGCCCCATGATGCCATCTTCTTCGGCCTACTCATCTTGTGCATAATCTCCTTGACACGAGGATAAGGTGTTATAGTAGGTATCAACATCTCAATGGGCAGCTCTATGATAGTAACATGCACCCCCCTCTACCTCTCTATCTTAAAGAGTTGATCATATCTTGAATGCTCTACATAAGTGGCATTGGCGATACAGTCCATGGCATGTTACAAAACCTCTCCTATGAATCCTCTATCTCTGAGGATCTACATAAGCAAAGTCAATGGAAGGGAAAATACGGTGTGTGAAATGTATGTAATGAGGCTAGAGACAAAACTGAGGGAGAGAAAACTCCTACAAAGAAAGGCAGAGTAGGAAGGAAATAAAATTTGAAGTACACATGTTGAAGTATAACTCTAATATTTTGATGGAATTCTTGTCGCTATAGCAATGTTGCTTAAGCAACACATGAAATGCCGCTAAACGACACCCGTGAGATTTTTTTAGTTCGGTAATATAATCCTAAAATTTTGTCACCATCCACTTATCTTGCTAAAGCCTTGTATGCCTTATAGTGTAATAGAATTTTGTTGTGCACAAAAATATAATATTATTTTTTAAATAAATAATAAACCAATTTACATCGTGCTTATTTGGCTCTCAATTGGCCATGTTGTTGTGCTTCTTACACTGAGGGTCAAAAATAGACCAAGCCTATTATTATGGTATAAATATATGAAAGTATAGAAACCATGGGTAAATATTTTAGCAACTCTATTTTATAAATTGACATGTAGTGTATTTTGGCATAAAATAGCAATTGGGCAAAAAACGGCTGCTATTTTTGTCCTTTTTCTTACTAAAGGCTACATTGAAAAAGGTCTTGACCCTTTGGTGACAAGTGGAGGAGCATTGTGGATTATGAGAAATTGGTTTTGGGGTATATTCAGGTCCCTACATCTCCATAAAAAGAGTGCATTTTTACTATATCAAAGTTTGGAAAAAAACGTTTGAGAGAATAAGAGTTGGGACCAAGTCATAGCTCTCTTCTTGTCCCCTCCCCCCCCCACAAATCACACACACACACACACACACACAAAAGAAAAGATTCTTCATTAGTGAGTAAAGTGAAGTGTTAATCTATATTGAACTACAAAACAACCTCAGAGTGGAGCCTATAACCGACCCGGACTTTGTGTGTTGACAGGTGGCAATGGCACTACATCCACCCTAAGTCTCCAATAAGATGCTCTTGCAAGGTGTGGATGATTCCTAGCCAAACAGAGCAGATCGTCTGTGCAAGGGGATTGGAGGTACCATCAATGGCCTCCCTACATCAAGCCCACAAAATCTCTCTCTCTCTCTCTCTCTCTCTCTCTCTCTCTCTCTCTCTCTCTCTCTCTCTCTCTCTCTCTCTCCATCTTTATTATATCAAAGTTTGGCAAAGCAAATTAGGTTTAAGAGCATCTTTGTTTGACTCTCTCTCTCTCTCTCTCTCTCTCTCTCTCTCTCTCTCTCTCTCTCTCTCTCTCTCTCTCTCTCTCTCTCTCTCTCTCTCTCTCTCTCTCTCTCTCTCTCTCGGGCAAGAGACAACTATAATGCATGCTTGACGAATCACATGGCAACATCATGTGGAATAATATATATCTTAGAACACCTTTAACAAAGAAATTTAAAGGTTACTTCTATCAAAACTTAATACGATTCTTAAATTTATTTCTTCCATGATTGGGTCTCTAAAGTTCATTTTAAAGTGTGGTAATACACTGTAACATACACAAAATTTGATAGATACATTCATGGTATACCTTGAATGTTCATTTTAAAGTGTGGTAATACACTGTAACATACACAAAATTTGATAGATACATTCATGGTATACCTTGAATGTTCTCCAAGACATACACTTATAACATCATTTTTTCCACCCCCTTGAAAAATAGGAACCATATATCCAAAGAAATTAAACATCAAGAATTGACCATAATAATAAGGAAGTTCAGCATCTACTCTTCTTCTTTGTCAAGCTTACCGAACAAGATGTAGTCTATTTGCAGTCTAATGCATAGGAGGCTCTAGGGAGATGGGGAAATTTATGAGAGTCACAAAACAACAATCTTACCGATACTTTTAGGATTATACTACCAAACCAAAAAAAAAATCTCACGATGTTGTTTAGCAACATTTTGTGTGTCACTAAGCAACATTGTTAGCGATAAGAATCTTGTTACATATATGAGAGTTATACTCTAGCATGTGTACTTCAAACCTCATTTCTCTCATACCTTGCCTTTCTTCCCTAGCATTGCTTTGCCAAACTTTGATATAGTAATAGATGCACTTTTTTTAGTAAAATATGCCGAGAGAGAGAGAGAAAGAGAGAGAGAGAGAGAGAGAGAGAGAGAGAGAGAGAGAGAGAGAGAGAGAGAGAGAGAGAGAGAGAGAGAGGGGGGGGGGGGGGGAGGAGAGAGATAAAGATTCTCTCAAACCTTTGCTTTGCCAACTTTTGATACAGTAAAAGATGCCCTTTTTTAAATGGAGAGGTATAAGGACTGTGAATATTCTTGAAAATCAATTTCTCATAAGCCACAATGCTCCTCCACTCATCACCACAATGCTCCTCCACTCATCATCACCAAAGGACCGAGACCTTTGTCAATGTAGCCTTTAGTGAGAAAAAGGACAAAAATAGAGGCCGTTTTTTGCCCAATTGCTATTTTACGAGTTTCTCCTTATGCCAAAATACACTACAAGCCAATTTATAAAATAGAGTGCTAAAAGATTTTCCCATGGTTCCTATACTTTCATATATTTATACCATAATAATAGGCTCAGCCTATTTTTTACCCTAAGTGTAATAAGCATAACAACATGGCAAATTGGGAGCCAAATCAAGCACGATGTAAATTGGTTTATTATTTATTGAATAAATAAATATTATTTATCAAATATATGAATTATATTTATCGAATAAATAAACTCCACTTTTTAAAATAGATGATTATTTTTTTTAAAAGACACGCACTGGTCTCTAGCTTTTTAAATTTTAGTTTTATGTCTAGCATCTATGAAAAGTATAGTCTAGATGTATCCTACACGTTTATATTTTTGTGCACAACAAAATTCTATTACACCATAAGGCAATAATGATAAAATTTACAAGACTTGCAAAATGACACTCTTAGTGACACTTTTAGGATTATACCACCAAACTTTAAAAAAATCTCACAGGTGTCGTTTAGCAGCATTTTGTGTGTCTCTTAAAGCAACATTGTCATTAGCGACAAGAATTTCATTAAATATGAGACTTATACTCTAGCATGTGTACTTCAAATCTGATTTCCTTCCTGTCCTGCCTTTCTTCCTAGGGTTTTCTCTCAATCCTCAGTTCTGTCTCTAGCCTCCATTACATACATTTCACACACCTATATTTGCCCTTGCGTTGACTTTGTTTACGTAGATCCTTAGAGATAAAGGATTCATAGGAGAGGTTCTATGAGATACCATGGCCTTTATGGCCAATGCCACTGCAGAACGTTCGAGATATGATCAACTCTTTGCGGTAGAGAGGTAAAAGGAGGTGTGTGTTACTATCATAGAGCTACATGTTGAGATGTTGATACCTAGTCTAACACCTTCTTGTCATGTGGCGCAAGGAGATTATGCCCAAGATGAGTAGGCCGAAAAAGATGGGCATCACAAGGCACATAGTTGTATAACAAAAATAGAGTTGTTCAAGTACTAGGTATAGCTAGATGTGCCAAATTTCAAGTACGGCTTTGAAAACAAAGTGATTTTGACAACTAGAGGGATGATGGCTTGAGAGTTCACAATAGCCTCTAGCCATAATAACCCACCTCCATCCTATTTTTGGTAAGTAAATGTGTATACAACTCTTTTAACCATATTTATGCTTTTATCCCTTTCACATAAAATTAGGTTGGATGTGTACAACTCCACATATTTTTATCTCTTTTCATATAAATCATTCCTTTTTTATTTAAACACCATATCTAACCATCCAACCCCTAGTCTAAAGCAATTAAACCATTGAACTTTACAATTTCAATGTGGAATCATGAGTTGATGTAAGGTTTAAAAATTTCATTGATTTGTGCACTTACATACACAAGTGCTATTATTTTTCATATAACCCCTTAAAATCTCACTCTAATTTATGATTTTATTATTCATTTATATTTCCCTATATTTTAATTCCATAAATTGGACTTTATCTCACTAACCCAATTTTATGAGTTAAGAATGTGTAATGCACTTGTGTACACATTGAAGGTCCTAATAAAAATTTTAAGGCTCGAGATTGCAAATTCTCTTTACATCTTTTTTTAAAATATTCTTTCTTTAAATTTCCTTATATTTATTGGCCTTAGAATATTTTCTATCCCTAGCATATACATCTTTTACACATTCTCTAAAGAACTGGGATTTCATATTGATGTGATTATTCAAATTTTTTACGTTATCAAAACATGTGTATACAAGTCAATAACACACCAACGTCATTGACATCAAAAAATTTGACCTGTTGTTGTTATGTGTAAAACCTATAAAATCCCACCAAGCTTTTGTATTCTCCTGCTAGGCTTATTCATTTTCCCAAGGGGAAAAGGAAAAAGCTTGACGGGCCTGACATGATTATAAATAAATCCCCCTTTTGGGTCCTTCGGGCTCATTTCACCTTGTGTGTGTGTGTGTGTGTGTGTGTGTGTGTGTGTGTGAGAGAGAGAGAGAGAGAGAGAGAGAGAGAGAGAGAGAGAGAGAGAGAGAGAGAGAGAGAGAGAGAGAGAGCTATGGAGAAAGATAGAGAGAGAGAGAGAGCATGTGTGGAGCTACATCGCATAGGTAATAACTTTAACGTTTTACATTTATTATTTTGAAACCTAGTCAAAAAATGATGGTGTATTGTATTTTCAACACGTAATGCAAGGACTTGCTATGCTTTAGAGCCATGTTTGGGCCACCCTGTGGACAATGTGATGATTATCTCTTGGGATTATATCGTAATGTTCAGTTGTATATGCCGTTAGAAAAGTATAATTGCCAATTCAATAATTGGTCGTATCACTCGATCATCATTGTAGTCATGGACAAGACACGTTCCACAGTTTGTAAATTAAGATTGACACTTGGGTCGTACTGCTCGGCCATAATGTGTTGCAATAGGATGGGATATATAGGATTCAATTGTCATATTCCTTGGTAATTTAGGTCTTGTCTAGAGTTTATATATAGTCATATTTCTCAAAAATTTGGGTCATATGAAAAGTATACTCTTGATGTCTCTTACAAGTCTTATGTATATTTTTGTGCACAACAAAATTCTATTACATTATAAGGCATACGAGGCTCTAGCGACATGGGGATAGTGACAAAATTTATAAGAGTCACGAAAAGACACTCTTAGCGATACTTGTAGGATTATACTACCAAACTTCAAAAAATCTCATGGGTATTGTTTAGCAACAGTTGGTGTCACAAAGAAATTTTTTTAGCATAATAAGAATCTTGTTAAATACTATATTTTTACTCTAGCATCTGTACTTCAAATCTCATTTCTCCCCCACCCGCCTTTCTTCCCTAGCATTACTTTGCCAAACTTTGATATAGTAAAAGATTTTGAGAGAGAGAGAGAGAGAGAGAGAGAGAGAGAGAGAGAGAGAGAGAGAAGGGGGGGAAGACAGATAAAGATTCTCTCACCTTTGCTTTGCCAAACATTGATATAGTAAAAGATGCACTTTTTTAATGGAGAAGTAGGGCCATGAATATGCCATGAAAACCAATTTTTTTAAAAGCCATGAATATGCCATTGATATAGTAAAAGATGCACTTTTTTAATGGAGAAGTAGGGCCATGAATATGCCCGAAAACCAATTTCTCATAAGCCACAATGCTCCTCCACTCATCGCCAGAGGTCTGATCAAGACCATGTTGTTAACGTAGCCTTTAAGAAGAAAAATGACAAAAATAAAGGCTATTTTTTACCTAATTGCTATTTTACGAGCTTTTCCTTACATGAAAATACACTACATGTCAGTACATAAAATAGAGATGTTAAAAGATTTGCCCATGGTTTCTATATTTTTATATATTTATACCAACATAATAGACTCTACCTATTTTTTACCATGAGTGTAAGAAGCACAATGTAAATTGGTTATGTAAGTAATAAAGACACGGGATGGTATTCTTGAAATGGATTGGATTCTAGCTTTTTAATTTTTAGTTTTATATCTAACATCTATGAAAAAATAAAAACTTAATTTCTTCTACAAGTCCTGCGAAATGGATTGGATTCTAGCTTTTTAAATTTTATTTTATGTCTACCATCTGTGAAAAAAATACATTCTTAATGTCTCCTACAAGTCTTGTTTATATTTTTGTGCGCAACAAAAGTCTATACGAGGGTTGAACGACACTCTTAATGACACTTTTAGGATTCTGCTACCAAACTAAAAAAATCTCACGAGTATCGTTTATTATAGCAGCATTTTGTGTGTCACTAACAATGCCACTAAGCGACATTGTTAGTGCCAAGATTTTAAATATGAGAGTTATACTCTAGCATGTGTAGTTTAAATCTCATTTCTCTCCCACCTTGCCTTTCTTCCTAGGACCTTTTTCTCCAACCTGCTTTACATCTTCTCTCTAGTCTCCATTGCATACATTGCACACACCTGTATTTTTCCTTGTTCATGGATCATACTATTTTTGGGTGGTTTTATGACGATAAGGATCACTTTGGGATTGTGTCATCGGATCAGGGATCGGATTAGGGGGTTCACCTAAAAATATGTAAGTGTAGCACATGAGTTCATCAGGAGGGGTATATTAATTCAAAAAAGTTAGAGAATTCAAGGTAAAATGGTAAACCTCGGTCTTTAACAATAATCAATAATCTTTTCCTCATCATTATGGTAATCCTACTAGACCATGTTCTTTTAACATTTTTTATGCAAATAGAAAGCCTTGGGTAGCACATTATAAAGCATGCACAAATTCCAAATAGAATGAAAAGACTATTAACTATCACAACAACGTAAATCAATCCAAGCCTATTAGTCACAACACTAAGATTAAAAAGAAACCTTTCCCTAAATGTTACAAGTACAACCAACCAGGCCTCTTTGCTTCTCGATGTTGGAAGACTTCCAAACCACATGTTGAGCACTCAACTTCACAACATCGAAGAGGTACTAAACAAGATGATGGTGATGATTGTGCTCTAGATTGGTCTAAAAGGCAGACTACATGATAGCCCCGACCAAAGGGATGTGCCAGGTAACCTTATTTCGTTTTACTCATTACTTAAAATGAAGGGTGAAATTAATGGTCATGATATTATTGTGTTGCATGATGATGGTAGTACACATGATCTCATTTCTTAGTGTGTTGCCAGATAGAGACACACCCATCACTTTATAAGGTGAAATTTACATTCCAAGGTACACATCACAATAGTACTACTAGGAAATTACATCATTAAAAATTGTTATTGGTCTTTATAAAGATAAATGAGATTTCTTTATTGCACCATTGTACACTAGCGATATCATCTTAAGCATGCCCCTTCGTCATCAATTCAATCCTCAAAGAGATTTCTTGATTACACCACTATGCACTAGCAATATCATCTTAAGCATGCCCTTTCATTATCAATTCAATCATCAAATTGACTATGACATATATCCAATGTATTCTTGTCCAAGAAGAGCTAACCAGAGAGGGATCCCCCCTTTCTTTCTTTCAAAGGATATAAATATTAGGCTCCACTTTAAGGTTGTTTTGTAGTTTAATATAGATTGACACTTCACTTTAGTGACTAATGAAGAATCTTTTCTTTTGTGTGTGTGTGTGATTTGTGGGGGGGGGGATTGGAGGGACAAGAAAGGAGCTATGACTTGGTCCCATCTTTTATTCTCACAAAATGTTTCTTTGCCAAACTTTGATATAGTAAAAGATGCACTTTTTTATGGAGAGAGGCACGGCAGTGAATATACCCGACTACCAATTTCTCATAAGCCACAATGCTCCACTTGTCACCAGAGGGCTGAGACCTTTGTCAATGTAGCCTTTAGTAAGAAAAAGGATAAAAATAGAGGCCATTTTTTGCCCAATTTTTATTTTACAAGTTTCTCCTTATGCCAAAATACACTATATCTCAATTTATAAAATAGAGATGTTAAAAAATTTGCCCATGGTTTCTATACTTTCATATATTTATACCATAATAATAGGCTCTGCCCACTAGAAAAAATACCCCCTTTAGTGAACGGGGCAAATCTAGAGATAAAAATAGCGGGTGTCACTTATGAGACATTACCATTTTAGATTTATTAAGGACCTACACTATTTTATTAAGAGCAAAAATAGCAGGCATAGCTTATGAGATAGCACCATTTTAGATTTATTAAGGGGACCGACACTATTTCTAAAGTAGGTACTTGGGACTTGGGACCAACACTTCATTTGCTATTTCTAAAGTAGGTACTTGGGACCAACACTTCATTTGCTATAATTTGTTTACAGTAATACACCACACTCTTCTATAAGTATTTAATCTCCTTTTGAATTCATATATGGTAAGAAATTATCAACACTACCTCCTTTTTTATTTTCACCCTATAGGCTAATGATTTCACTAGTGAGTGACCATACCTGTATACTTCAACAAAGTAGATGAAGCTATAGCCAAATCCCAAACACAATATGCCAACCAAGCCAACAAGAAATGCAAGGCAATCACTTTTCGAGAAGGTTATTATGCTTGGCTTTGTGTAGAAAAAAGAAGACACAAAAGTATAGAAAGACACCTAGCAGTTAAATTAGCCCCTAGCTTTTATGGCCCACTCAAGATTTTAACAAAAACTAACTAGAATGCTTATCTTCTTGATATTCCATCACATTGGCATATTCATAAGTCTTTCCACATTAGTCTATTGAGACCATTTACAGACCCTCTTCTAGCCTATCTAGTCTATGATGACCCTCCATTATTAGGTGAAGATTATGAGATCATGGAACCAGAAATCATTCTCAATCATGACTAGACAACCAGAAATCATTCTCAATCATGACTAGACAACAACACGAATATTTAGTCAAGTAGAAAGGCCACTCCATCGAAGATTCACAATGGCTACCTGATCATGCCCTTGTAATCTCGTAGCCTATCCATCCTTGATTGCATCTTATGTTTATACTAGCCCATGATGATTATTTATGAGTTTGTGACAACTGAGGATAATTTCTTGTCATCCTCGCTGTGGCATATTGTGAGGAGTTAATTCATGGAATATTTATATTTCCTCATTTCCTATTATTTATAAATTCTCCTCGATGGGTTTAGATTGAGATGCTTTTCTAAATATGGGCAATCAAAGCTTACTTTATGCATACATGGGTGAATCGGTACATTTGTGGGAGTATTGGTTACATCATCTTAATGTTATGAGTTTCATATGGTTATTTATATTTATAATCAATTAATTTTTTAAATGATTGCCATAGTTGAAGTAAGTGAAGATCATTAGATTGGATAATGAAGGCAAGCTGATGGTGGTCGAGAAGATTTTGAGATAATGAATTTTGAGTGTCAGTGAATATTATTTAATTTTGTGACAATAAGTGTGCCATTATTTCATTTTGGGCATCATTAATATTTATTAATGATGTATACATATTTATTGGGAGGTATGGTTATTTGTATTTTTAGTCAAATTTTTTATTGATTGGCATAGTTAATGTAAGTGTAGATCGTTAGATTGGATAATGGAGGTGAGCTGATGGTCGTCAGGAAGATTTTGAGAATCAATTATGAGTGTCGGCGGTGAATATTATTTAATTTTGTGACAATAAGTGCCATTATTTCATTTTAGATGTCTAGTAAAGAAAGGTATTTTTGAAGAGTCGATATATTTATAAAAGGACGCTATTTTGAGCCCCACAAGTTATTTCAAGCAATGTTATTTAAATACACCAAGATGAAGTATGGGTCACCCTTGTGTGGGGGAAAATTGGACCCAATCTTGTGTCATGTGCAGCTTAAAAAGGAGGTGAGAGGGAAATTTTACCATGGCTACTTCTACATCCCTATAGTGGTAAACATCATGTGGTTATTAGAGCCATACTTGCAATTGGGCACATCTAGCTATACCTAGTACTTAAAAAAGTCATTTTTTGGGCACATCTAGCTATACCTAGTACTTAAACAAGTTCATTTTCATCATGCAACCATGTGCCATGTGATGCCATCTTCTTCGGTCTCCTCATCTCATGCATAACCTCCTCAGAGTAGGTGGTATTGACATCTCTACATTTGATATAATGATGTACATAAACATAAAAAGAGAGATATACCTAGTCCCTGGTCCTCTATTTGGGACCCTCGATCATCTTTGGTATAACTAAATCCCCAATAGTAGGTGTGGATGCCTCCTATGCCAATAAACAACCATTAATTAAACATATATATATATATATATATATATATATATATATATATATAGAAGTTGATATAAAGATGTACATAAACATAAAAATATAAATGCAGTTGGGGCCCATTGTCCTCTGCCCCCTATGTTGAGAATAGCTATACCATGTGATGTTTAGAATCCATTAGAGATCTAACATCCACACCAATGTGCCTCTCTAAATCCTTAAAATTTATACTATAGACATGTCAAATGGCTAATGAGAGCAAGTCGAGGAGAATATGAAAAGTGGGTGAGACCCAAGAGAACGTGTTCTAATACCAATTATTGAAGTGGATATCAATGTAGCAACGTACACATAGATGTAGCAAGCAAGGAGAGATAGATGGAAGCATAAAACTCAAAAGTAAATTGATGAGGATGAGTGAAGTATAAGTGAAATAATATGATAATTTCACTTACACACTCATAAGAGTGCATACATACACACAATAAAAAGAACCTCCTAAAGAGGGAAAAAGTGCCCTGGCCAATTATTAGCCTACGTCCACACATCACTACTTTATAAATGCTACAATAACTACTCATATTACTTATGACAATGCTAAAATTTATGAGAGCATGATTTACACGAGATGGATTCTTATGGTTGTTGAGCATCCTCCTACAATCTACAACAATTCGTACAGCACAAGGGCTTGGGTTTTTGTGGTGAGGATACTCTAGAAGCAAGGTGATCTTGAAATAGATTGTATTGCAAAATCAACCTTAAGTTTATTATGTTAGGTAATGCACATAATGATGAATAGCACCATGCGACATTGGTGAATAAAGTTAAAGAAGAGGTATAGAAGGGTCATCATATTACCCTTTATGATGATGTTTATAATGCATTTATTTCCTAACACAAGATGATGGTGAGAATAAATTGCAGGTTAGTGTTGTAGGAACTATACCTCCTTTCCAAAACCATTTTAGGTACATTAATCTCCTTGTCAACCAAGCATTGAAACTTGCCAACCAATTTGGGGATGTTGGTGGCAATGCCTTAAAGTGCATGTTAGTGTGATAGTAGGCACTATATCCTCCTTATCATCCCAATTTAGGGATGTTGGTAGCAATGACGTAAATTCTAGGCTAGTGTGGTAGCCATTAAAATCTTCTTATCACAATAACCACCTAATTTGAGGATGTTTTTTTGACAATAACTTAAAGTGCAAGTTAGTGTGGTAGACTAGAACCTCCATGTTATCTAATTTGAGGATGTTGGTGGATATGGCAAAAACCATTGTGTAATGAGTAAGGTAATTGTCTCTTTAGCTATTTATTCTCATCTGGATTTGAGTATAGATGGGAATGGTGATGGTAGGAATGGTCTTGGTTGTTTGATAACTCACGTCAGGACTCTAAGTTGTCAAACTCACTTTGAGGGTGCTGGTAGGCATTTTTTTGTTTCTTTGATAGCTCATTCCTGAAGGAGGTGTCAGATTACGTAAAGTTAATTCATACCTTTTGCATGTGTCCATGCACGCACGTGCACACACACATTAATACACATGTTTTTTAAAGAATAATAAATAAATACAAGAAAAAACAAGAAACTTATTTGGTGGTGATAATGCGTGTTGGGATATGTGAACTAATATTATTCAAGTATTGCAAAATACTAATTGGTTGTTTTGTTGTTATATGTATGATTGTTGTAAGATTAACGGGTGATGAATATTTGAGCAATTGTTTTTAAAGTTGACCGATTGTGAAAGTTGAGCAAGAAAAACAAAACGAAAAGACTCTTTTATGATGAGAAAGGGATTTTGTGAAAAAGCAAACATGACTTAGTCCATTGGTTGCCTTAGAACATGCCACCCAACCATTACTTTTATAGATGGTTGGGTGGGAGTCTCATCCAAAAGCCCATCTAATGGTGACTCGCTCTCAGAGAGTGATTTAGATATTAGGTTTAATTTGTTAATGTATAAATTTGAATAGATTTGGTTGTAATTTGACATCTTGATGTAGAGTGTAATTTGACATCTTGATGTATAGGCAATGATGTAGAGTGTAATTTGACATCTTCATGCCACTTTATAAACTTGGAAACACATACCTAGACTGGCATGCTCTAACTTTTCTAGATTAATTGGTACTTACTAGAAAGTGATTGCAATCACACGATGCCCAAGAGGTGTATATGGGCATCTTGCCATGGTTTTGGAAGCCCATAGAAAATGACTCCATATATGATATTAGGTATATTTGTGCTAAATCACTAAAAGACACCAAGCTTAAAATAGCACTCTTAGAGAACTCTGAATTTATGATGTAATTATGATAAAACGATACTTTCTTCTTTATAGTAATTTAAGAATCATTTGATAATAACTTATGAAATAAATATGCGAGATATTTCTTAACAATAAATTTGTTGAGGTTTCATCACTAGAGTAAGCTAGACAACCTCTCATATACTACTCTTAGGCACATTTTCCTATATAAACAATTTAAATCTCGATGTACAAGATATTCAACTTCCCTCCATGGTTCAACATAGCCATGGATAATATCTATAGATGACTCCATAGATGATATTAGGTATATTTGTGCTAAATCACTAAAAGACACCATTCTTTAAGAAGAACTCTTAGAGGACTATGAATTTATGAAGTAATTATGATAAAACAATAATTTCTTCTTTATAGTAATTTAAGAATCATTTGAGAATACCTTATGAAATAAATATGCGAGGTATTTCTTAACAATCAATTTCTTGAGGTTTCATCACTAGAGTACTACTCAGGCACATTTGTCTATATAAACAATTCAAATCGATGTACAAGATATCCAACTTCCCTCCATGGTTCAACATAGCCATGGATAATATCTATATGGATAGGCTTGAAAAATGACTTATTTTACTAAACACACATGCACCACAAAGCTTATCTAACAAACTGCTAACAAGAGGAATAGGATACCTATTTTTAATAGTTACCTTATTCAAAGCTCTATAATCAATGCATGCATCCATGGTCTACGATTTCTTCTATTTGTGATTGTATTTCTTTTTGTTGAATTTTATTTTTGTCAATATGGGGCCTTATGAGGTGGTTGACTACTAGGGAGAATATCAATTGTGTGGTCTTCTATTTGAGATATACGTAGTCCTAGGGGTAGGTCATACGCAAACGATTCTTTGAATTGATCTGGAAAAAGTTGTTGATTATGTGACAATCTATGGTGAGTTGATTCAATTGCATTCACATAAATCATGTAAGCTTTGTCTTATTTTCTTAATGCACATTTGGCCTAAGTGTGTGATAACAATGGAAAAAGTTCATGTGTGACCTCACTGTGAGGAATTAGAGTTTCATTTAGAATTAGAGTTTCATTTAGAATTAGAGTTTCATTTAGATGTGTGATCCACATTGGATATGTGTTATAGTAAATTTGAGGCTTGAATTGATGATGAAAGGGCATGCTTGAGATGATATTGCAAGTGTACAGTGGCACAATCAAGAAATCTCTTTTAGGATTGAATTGATGTGACGATAGGGCATGCTTAAGATGATATCTCTAGTGTACAATGGTGCAATCAAGAAATCTCTTTTCTCTTTATAAAGTGTCCAATAACAATTTTGAATTATGTAACTTTCTTAGTACTATTGTGATGTGTACCTTGGAATGCAAATTTAACCTTATAAAATGATGGGTGTGTCTCTAACTGCAATTTCTTAACAATATGCTAAAAAATGAGATCACGTGTACTAGCATTATCATGCAATAGGATAATATCATGACCATTAATTTTACCCTTCATTTTAAGTAGTGCATAAAATGAAATAAGGTTACCTGGCACATCCCTTTAATCGAGGTTATCATGTAACATGTCTTTTAAACCAATCTGGAGCCTAGTCATCACCATCGTCTCGTTAAGTACATCTTCGATGTTGTGAAGTTGCTCAACATATGGTTTGGAAGTCTTCCAACATCGCGAAGCAAAGAGGCATGGTTGGTTGTACTTGTAACATTCAAGGAAAGGTGTATTTGCAATACTAGTATTGTGACTAATAGGCTTGGATTGATTTACATTGCTATGACAATTAATAGTCTTTTCATTCTGATTGGAATTTGTGCATGATTTATTAGGTGCTACCCAAGGCTTTCTATTTGCATTAAAAAATTTAAAACCACTTGGTCCATTAGGAGTACCATAATGATGAGGAAAAGATTGTTAATTGTTGTTAAAGCCCGAGGTTTACCAATTATTGGATAAATAAGTATTAAATTGATGAGGGGGTTTGTGTAAATCTCTTTTGCATCCTACATCATAAGCAAAAGAAATACCTTCATCAAGTGTAGTAGGTTTGAACATGTTTACCTCCACCTTGAAATAGTCTCTTTAAGCCCAAATTCATAATGACATTGAAATTTTGTATCCTCAAGTACTTCTTTAAGCATGAGGAGTTGAAGTAGAGTTTTTCAAAATTTCTCTGTGTATTTGGGTATCTTCTTGCAGTCAAACATGGTCAAAGTATCCCATGCACAACAATCTTTGAGAGTAAACTGAGCTTGCAAAAGCTTCTAGTGGTCATGCTCCTAGGTGAATTTGCTTGATTAACGATAGCACCAAGGCACTACTAGAGTAATTTTGGGAGAAGAATCGTAGAGATTAATTTTTAGTATTCAAGAAAACATTATAGAAAAGAGTCTCGAAGGGTTTTTTCATTGAGCATGGGGCTTGCTTCTTTAGGTCAATCAAACTAAGTTATATACTCAGTTCGTTGGAGACACACCCTAACTTCAAAATTGGTCAAAGATCTTTTGAGCAATGCAAGGGCATGTTTTATGCAATACTCCCATCAAAGCAACACATGTTTGATACCATGTAGATTTTTAGCTCAACTATCGTCGATAGTCCATATATTATGAACCATTTGGTTTGTCATGGCTTTGTTGACCTCCTTCCATTGCATGTGAGGGGGATTCAAACACATTCACATTAGCAACACATGCTAAAGTTACATGACAACACATAAGCATTAAATCCAACACTTAGTTCTAACCATCCCTAATTTCATATGATCTACACATGGAATATTCGGAATCACCCGAGTGCCATGCTTCGAACATAGTGGTAATTAGGCATTCCCAATTAGCCACAGAAGGATGGACGAACAAACCGTGACATCCCTCCTGCCCGGGATAACAACTGTCCTCAGTTGCATCATATCAACTGGCCCGTGTTTAAAAGTAAGATTGGGTGAGGTTGGGATAGGTGGGACAAAACCATTCAGGTATCCATTTAAGAATTGACAAATAAAGTATAACTGATCTCCATTGTTGTGGTGTGATTGAAATTATCTGTCAAAACAATTTCACTCTAAGAAGATGTGAATCATTATGGTTTCTATGAATAAGCAATATAAAGTTCTTGAATATAATTCGTGAGAAACTTAACATCATAACAATGAAAGATAAATTGATTATGGATACAAGATAATAGATACTAACCTTGAGTGTGAGAGGATGTTTGATGGTGATTTATGTGTGATTTGGTGTAGAATAGCTCTCTTTTTTTTGTAAAGAATACTATTTGCTTAATTTTTAGCTTAATTTGTTGTCTTTGTTGTTGTTATTGTGGTTTTTCATGTTCTTAGGGCTTGCACATAGTTTGTATTAGGCTTCATAAATGCACTTACCTTTTTGGAAAAATGCCCATATCTCCTTCATTTTAAATTCAAAAAATACTCCCAAAAAAAAATCATATTTTCCACTAGACTCCCAAAAAAAAATAATGGTTTATGTCGTGAACCATTTCTGCAACTTCACAGCCTCAGGGTTCACGCCTAATAGCCCGTGCCAAATTTTTTTTCCCCAAAAAATGGTTCATGCTGTAAACCATTTCTGTAACTTCACGGTATAAGGGTTCATGCCCTAAGAGCCCATGCCGAAAAAAAATTCAAAAAATGGTACACGCAGTGAACCATTTTTGTAACTTCACAGCCTAAGGGTTCACACCCTAAGAGCCCGGGTTGAAAAAAATAAATCAAAAAATGGTTCATACCGTGAACCATATTTGCAACTTCATGGCCTAAGGGTTCACGCCCTACCTAAGAGCCCGCGTCGAAAAATAAATAAATCGAATTTAACTTTTTCGTGAAGTTTGCTTCATGACGTGAACTATTAAGGATTCACGGTGTGAGACCCTTCGTTCACGTGATCCAAAAAAAACAAAATAAAAATTTATAAAATTCTTCAATTCCGCTTCACGACGTGAACTGCACCCTACTAGTTCACGACGTGAAAGGGGGGGTCCGTTGACAAGAGACTCTGGAAAACACCCCTGTTTAGAGGCCCGTATCTCCTAAACCATATATTCGTTGAAGGCGCTCTAGGGCTCATCGGAAAGCTGACATCGAGCTCTTCAACTTTGGACGTGGCCGTCCGAAGTCAAAATCGATCATTTTGGCCTCCAACCAGTAGCGTCAAAATTTAACTCAAAAAGCGAGGCAAAAAATAGCCCAAAACCCACGAAAAATCACAAAAAAACAGCGCAAAAATGACAACGAACCATATTCGGGCTACTTTTGAGAGTCTAAACGACAAAATCACGAACGACTCAGGGAAACAAAGTTATGGTACTCCAAAAATACTACAACTCTCTCTCATACAAAGTTATGGTACTCCAAAAATACTACAACTCTCTCTCATACAAAGTTTTTCAAAATTCCTTCTAGAACACCCGAAACAGGGAAAAAAATTTAGAAAATTTTTTCGTCTTGAGATAGTGATGCAAAATAGGTTTTAGGACCTCCTCTTCCATCTGGGAAGTTACTAGCATATGCTCTTTTCGAAAAATTATCTCTAAGAGGTTGTTCACGTGCGTATACCGCCTAAGCTAACTAGGGCGAACGGACACCCGTTTGACCCAATGAAGAGAACGCCACACCTCTTAAGGCTGTATAACGGGCTGTGAGAAAATATAAAAAGCAAAAAAAAACACGTGCGCTTGCTTATTAAGGAGCAATTAAGCACTCCGACATGGCAACGATAGAGGGATTGCTAGGGATCACACAAGGAATGAACCCAATGGCTAACATCTTTGAGCCATTGAGATCTATGCCGCAAATGCACCTCCCAATACCATTGGCCATGCCTATAACAAGCGTGTCATCGGGTTTTACACCCCCTTATCACTTCAATTCCACCGAGCTTTGATCCCTTACCTAACATTTCCACAAATCTTAAAGGTACCAACCCTTTCACAGATGCCCACACCTTGGACATATTGACTAGTCTAGGAAGAGGGGTAGCCCAAGGATTCAGTGAGTCTCTCCCAACAAGAGCACTCACATACGGCTTCAGTGATATATAGAAATACGACCGTACAGATTTCTAAAATTATGGATAAATACGAGATAAAACAATAGACCTTGTTCAATTCATTCAAATGTTTGAACAGATATGTGAAGCCTTTGGAAAAAATTCCAATTGTCCCACCAAGGTACATGCGTTGAACCTATGCTTAGAGGGCAAGGCTAGTTGATGGTTCATCACATTGATGCCGACGAATCGAGACCAACTTTAGAACCTTGAAAATAGCCTTTATCCATGGCTTTTTCAGACAAGGTGATCGGTGGAGTGCAGCAAAAGAACTCTATTCAATTGAGCGTCAACCAATGAATCCATTAGAGACTTTATCCTACGGATAAAACTCTTGGACTTACGATGTGAGTTATGAAAAAAATCAAACGATTTTCAATTGAAGAGATGTTTCATGATGGGCTTAAAGAATAATAGCTTACACAACTTGATCATTGTATCCAATCCGGAAACATTCAATCAATGTTGTAACGAAGCAATATGTTTGGATGATAACATGTTGAAAGATGATCATGCTACGAGGTGTTCCTCATCTAAACCAAGTGAAGCAATGACAAAAGAAAGATCGATCTCGGAATTGACATTCCCCGAATTCTATGCAGCCTTGCTTAAAAGCTTTCAATCGACATCTCTAAGAGAGGATGAGATCCTTCAAAACCGAACATCTTTAATGCCTCTACAAGTGAGAAATGAAATGCCTTGTGTGTTGAGTGCAATCACGACCATCCCAATCCCCATTGTACATACAAGGCACCTATTTTTCTATACTACATATATTGTAAAACCTTTGACCATGATACTAAAAAGTGTCCCACTTCATCCACAATTGACTCAAAACCTCCATCTCCCATGTACCAAACAGAAACAATCCAAAGGGTAGAAACTGCTTAGGAAGTAGTTAATCGAACACTTTAGTGTTTCTATTGTCAAGGACCTCACAAGGTGGAAGACTACACACTTTGGAATACTTCCATGCCCATAGTCATTGACACTTTGCGACCCATGAACGTTGTAGCATTGATCACATGTTCCAAGATTGCCCAAGACGAGTTGCTTCAATGCAACTTGTCTTACAAAATACAACTCTTAACATCTTAAGTGTACAAAACGGAAAATTGTCCACGATACCCTTGAATGTGCTTACACGCTTATAAGCCAAGGCACGAGAGATAGTAAAAAAGAACACAAAAGACAATACCTCAACATGGGTAGAAGAACATGCTTTAAAGAAGAACCCAAAAGAGAGAAAAAAAACTTTTAAACCTAAGAAAAACAAGGGACAATAAACTATTAAAACCAAGGTTGAATTAAAAGATAGGAAAAATGAGCCTGTGGAGAACATAAACCCAAAAGGGGACAAACCCAAAAGAACCAAAAGCTATATATGATGTAGAAATGTCCAAATTAAAAGCCACTACACAAGCCACAAAACCCATATGTGCGACACATGATATGAAAGCCCAAAAGAAAATTCGATCTTATCACATGGGCAAACATAAAGAAAACCTGACAATCCAAAGAAAGTCAGAAAATGAAACAAGTTCTAGTACGTCACTTAGTGAGGATGAAACAAGTTTTGATTCCTCACTTAGTGCCCTTCACGGACCAAATCAAGAAACTAGAACCCACCCAACCACCCCAAATTGATAATAATACGGAATGCAAAAAGTAAGCTCAGGAGAGCATGCTTAGCTTGGTTGAATGTTTTACAGGATCCTCGGTTGTGATTGAGCCTTATAATGCCAATCCTAAAAAAGCAACCAAAATATAAAGCCTAGAGGAGTATCGCTTCCCCTTTCAAAAGAAGGACGTACTCTCTACAGAAGAGTCATTTGAGACAGATTGCACGAATTATATGCTTGAGAAAGCACGTGAGGAATTTGATAATTCCCTTATAAAATTAAAGCAGTCTCTTAAAACCTCATTTGGAGGAATGCTCTTATCTCATGATAAAGCCACCATAACATCAGCACTTGCACCTCTAAGGGCTCAACATGAGTTATATCAAGATATAAAGAACTCCACAGAACAAGACTGCGTAAGTTTCCAAATTGATCTCATTAAGAATTGTCAGAGGGCCAAGTGTGCTAGTGTACACATTGGGTACTCTTGAAAAAGCTGAGAGTCAAAAAGAGGATGAAAGTAAATGGGAATATGAAATAGAAATGGGATCTAAAAAGCTGACACGAAAAGTGAAACATCTATGGCTCCTTTGAAAGATTCTATCATGGTATGGTTGGATATTCTAATAGGCAATGATGTTAAATGCAAACACGCATTGATTAGTCCTCGTGCTAGTCATAACATCATGACAATAGACACTTGGGTGTCATTGGGACAACCTATTCATCCCTTCAGACAATAATCTTGTAAGAGGAGCCAATGGACAAAACATTGAAGTTTCAAGTTACTTTAGGTACACTACTCAAACAATTGGTGGCGATATGAAATTTATATTCCATGTTACCCTAGATTCCCTTGAGGATGATGTCGTCCTTGGTGGAACTTGGATAGGTGAATTGTTGTATTCAATAGATGAATCCATGCAAACAGTCACCTTGAACACTCTTTGCAGACATTGTACAATTGCTTTTACGGGAGAACGAGACCATAGAGGAGCTGGAACTTCCAACATATCTTACTGAAAAGATCCAACTTGGATAGGTGAATTGTTGTATTCAATAGATGAATCCATGCAAACAGTCACCTTGAACACTCTTTGCAGACATTGTACAATTGCTTTTACGGGAGAACGAGACCATAGATGAATCCATGCAAACAGTCACCTTGAACACTCTTTGCAGACATTGTACAATTGCTTTTATGGGAGAACGAGACCATAGAGGAGCTGGAACTTCCAACATATCTTACTGAAAAGATCCCTAAGATTTTGGTTGGATTGGAAATTTCAAATAAAATCACCACATCTCAAGCACAACTTTATCCAAGACGAGAACATAATCTCATGACCCTTGAGTTATGGGATTTGTTAGGTCAACCAACACTTACGGCTTATCCTGAAAGAATCCTCTTTACACAAGACTTAAACATGCCATGTTTGAGGTACTTTGAACATACAATATATATTGCAACTAACTCCCTTACTTGTAAGTTTTTTGTGGTTGAGTATGTGTTGGAAGTAGATTTGATCTTGAGGCATAAATGGACTATTGCTACACAAGCACCGTTGTGCTTTGCTAGCGATAGCGATGGCGATAGAGTCATCACGATGGTCAAAGTCCATGTGAGAACTCCTTAGTGGAAGCCTTAAAGTCTAAGGTTTTAACCTTCCCTGTTGATAGCTTTGTGAGAGACGGTAACATCGATGGACTCAGCAAGGAGATACAACACGGTGTTGACGTTTGTGGCTGTTGCAGAGGGTGGTGACTCTTGTACCCTAGGTGGTACCAAAAGGGATGCAGACAGCTAACTTGGCGGACAGGTAGGCGCATGTGGGGTAGCCAGTGAGTTTTAGAGGATGCACAAAGAGCGAAGACAAGCAACGATGGATGGCAGAGGCAGGTCGGTGCTATTTTGTGCAGAGGCAGGTTGGTGCTGTTTTGTGCAGATCAGGTCGGTGTTGTTTTGTGTGCAGATGGATTAAAACGATGATTTGTTCCCGCCCGATGACTTGCATATCCTCTCTCACATCAACACATTCCTCCTTTTTGCTGATACTGTCAGTGTGCGCGTCAATGGAAACGCTGGAGGACATTGCTCTTGCCCGCCTTCTCCATCGTGTTCTCCAAGAGCAGCATCAAAAAGAAGAAGACGCGGCGCCCAGCGAGAGTGAGCTGCGCAAGGCGGTTGCGCTGTCCAGCCACCAGGAGGGCTACAGCAGGTTCGGCAGGACGGAGGAGCTGGTGCACAACGGGAAGCTGCTGTCGTTCAAGCCCTCGGCGGTGCAGCCGTGCGCGCCCTTCGTGCCGCTTCAAGGCCTCCGCTCCATCGCCCTCTCCGAGCTCCATCTGGGAAGGGTCCACGGCGGGCGGGTGCTCATGGGCACCCTCTGCGTGGACGCCTTCCTGGTCACCGCTGTCATGACCCGAAACCGATCCCTCCATGGCCGTGCGATTGTCCATCTACAACGCTGCTCTTTCCACCACCAGCTTCCTAGCTGTGCAGCGCTTGTTCCCCAGAGGTACAGTCGTCGCTGTGAAGGAGCCCTTCCTGAAACGCGCCAAGGATGGCTTCCTCTTGCTCAGAGTCGACAACCCCGGCAATATTGAGAAGGTCAATAGCTCTTCTTCTGATTCAGTTTGGGCTTCTGATGAGGACCCCCTTGAGCTCAGACAGATGGGTAGCCGCCTCTTTGCCAAAGAAGATTGGAAAGGGGCCATTCATTGCTATACCCAATGCATTACCATCATGCAGCAGAAGCTTGGGAGCAAAAGTAGCATGTCCCATGATGGAATGGAAGGTAGCACACTAGCCATGTCCCAACGTGCAGGCAAAGTTGCAAGCTCTGCAGCTATGGCAGATGCAAGCCTCTCGGATGGGTCAAACACACTAGCCATGGCCTACTCGAACAGAGCTGAGGCTTGGATGAAGCTCGAAGACCACCGACAAGCCCTCCAAGACTCAGAGGCTGCCCTGGCCATTGACCCATCTCATGTCAAGAGTTTGTTCTGCAAAGGAAGAGCTCTGCATGGCCTCATGCAGTACCAACAGGCCTTCTCCTGCTTTGAAAATCTACTTGCACAGCACCCCAAGGCCACAAAGGTGCTTGCTTTCCTTAACACCAGCAAAAGATGTCTTGAAAGCCCAACGGACAACCTCATTGGCTATTCAGATTACTTGCTAGGGAAGGCCCCTGCACCCAAGCTCCATAACTATATCGGTCCTGTTGTGGTAGAGAGAACCCAAGATGAGAGAGGAAGAGGGTTGTGTGCCTCTTCGAATGCTAAGCGCGGTGATCTTTTGCTAGTCAGCAATGCCATGGCTGTTTGCCAAGAAGATTCTAAGCATTTTGCCTTCCATCTCGATAAGAGCAACAAAAGAGTTAACATGGCTTCTCAGGAAGACCTTGTCACAAAGCTTGTAAGCTTGGGCATGGGATCACCCAAATGCTTGCAGCAGCTATACAGCCTTCCCTCTTCTTCAGGTTCTTCCATGCCCTTGCCCTCCATGGATTTGTTCACCCAGGCTTTCGAACCAGAGGATGGTTTGCAGATTGACATAGCACGCATCCGAGGGGTAGTAGTGCGGCTCAACTCATTTGGAACCCTCTACTAAAGAGTACATGTCTGCTGTTGCACCCAGGAATACCCGCCAGGAAGGAGCCTTTCCTGCATGTTCAATGCTGTCCAAGCTCTTTACAATGCTCAGAGAGGAGATTTATCTGTTGAGTAGTTTGACAATGCTGGAGAGGAAGTGGATTTTGGCTGGTTATTCCCATGCCCTTTTAGTCCTATTTAATCCATTCACATCAAGTAATTGAAATATCAGCCAAAACCAAAGTTCTTGAACACGTGACGTGTGAACTAAATTAGCTTAGGTTCTCAATAAAGACAAATGAAAAAATGGATGTGTATGATTGATCAATCACACCAAGATGCACCCGCTAAGACATCGTAGTATTTTCAAAACTAATTAAAGCCCTTAATCATGCCTTTTTATGTAAAATGTGACATATTCATGTGATATGGTGGGATCTATATAGTGTTGGGGATGACTAAAGATAGCACAATTTGAACATCAATGGTTCACCCATCATTATCCCATGCAAGACTTTTGGAGCACCTTCTATGATGGAAGTTCTAATTACAACCTTTTAGTAGCTCCAAGCAACTCTTATACACGCTTGTGTAAGCTCATGCAAGCTCTCTTTTAAGCCATACTTTCTCCAAGAGTCTCGTAAATGATTTTGCAAGTCCCTAAAGACGTTACATGAGCTCGTATTAGGTACTATGATTGGAGCTCATAGAAATTCTGATATGATCTTATACATGAGTGCTTATTATCTCTTAGGTGGTACCATAAGCTCCTACAAGATCGAATGTGATCTTCCAACATCTATACGAGCTTCTATGGAATCTTTGTGACCTTGTAGAGGCAATCTTATATGTTTTAAAAGTTCCTTTAAGCTAACACTTGTAAACTCTTGTGATTTCTTATGAGCTAGCTAGCTATTATGGAATCTCATAAGCTTTAATCTAATCTTATGGATTCTTGTGAGATCTTAAGAACTTTATTAGGATTTACTACTCATGCTAGAGTGCACTGTTCTCTCGTGAGCTAAAGAACACTTGTGTGATATTTCAAGATATTGTGTTTTTGTAGCTCTCTTGTGAGCTAAAGAAATCTTGTGTGATATTCCAAGATGTTGTGTTTTTGTTTGTTAAAAGTTACAAGAGTACCTCATTAGATCTAATATAAGCTTGTATGAGCTTATGGAAGGTTTTTCAATACTTAATTTCTCTAAGAATATCTTACATAATCTTATGAGCTCTTATGGGTCTTGTTAAATCATAACCTCTATGGTCAAGTATGGATGCCTATGCAATCATTACTTACATATGGGAATGTGGGTGAAGCCATTATTTGATTCCAAATGTGTGAGGTATATTTATCGACGATATTTTATGTGTGGGATGTGTCTTTTATTTACATCAATTTTTAGTATCAATGTGTTTAATCAACTGCATGCAACGCTATGATAAAGTCATAATTATTGTGTTTAATCGACTTTGTATGACATTAACTAATATTATTTTGGTATAAGTGATGATTGAGTGGCAGATTATTTGTTAGTTGTGGGTGGAACATGTATAAGACTACAATGATATAACTTGGAAGACATGTGAATATCTACTATGGTTATATATTTTGGCATTTATATTTTTTGGAAGACTAAGGTCTCAAACCTTTGTATATACCAATTAGTATGTATACTTTTAGTGGGCCCAAGACTTGATATTTTTAGCTTGCTATATTTTTGGAAGAGCTTGTACGCTCAAGAACTTAAAAAGCTCTTAAGCTTTTTAAGTTCTTGAGCGTACAAGACTTGATATTTTTAGCTTGCTATATTTTTGGAAGAGCTTGTACGCTCAAGAACTTAAAAAGCTCTTAAGCTTTATTGTTGGAGTGGTCTTTTAAGCAAGCTTTGATATATTTAAATATGGATGGGTGGTATGAAGGGCCACACTAATCCAGGGGAGATTGAACCCAATCTTATGTCGACGATGATCTCTCTCTTATTTTTAAGCTTTCATGTTGGTAAAAATTTGTTTACGTAACGTTTATGTTTTTAATTTATTTCAAGTCTATGGTTTGCTCTAATTTTTGTGTTTAAGAAAAAGAATTCTTCTACAAGTGTCATAAAGGTCTTGACAGTGGTATCAGAGCTTTGGAGACCACTCAAGGAGAAGCATTTTTTGAGAAAACAAAATTTTAATGAAAGATTTTGGAGCAAAGGAGACCATGGAAATTAATTTTGGAGACTTCTAAAGTCTCAACAAATCAAGAAATAATTACACATGAAGAGGCAAAAGGCTACAAGACATTATCAAAGGTACATGTAAATTGGAAAGGTCAAATTACATGATTTTGGGAACTTTTGGACAAAAGAAAAGGGGTTTTAGATCATTGGGTAAAATCTTTCTTCACCACCTTCATCAAAACCACTTTCCAAAACCATCTTCAAATTCAAAATTACCTTTCTCATCTTTCCACTATCAAAGATATGAAGCCATGGATGTAGTTAGCAAGGAAAAAACATCATTTTCCTCTTCTTAGAATTATAAAAGCATCAAATTTGGAATTCAAGCAAAATCAAGGGTGAGGGGCGACTTCATTCATAGCTTTTGTTCAAAAAAATTTCCTTCGCCTGTTTCATGATGCTGCACTATCAGGGCATACTTTTTACTTGTTGGTTAGCTATAAGCTTTAGTTTAACTAGGCTTAAAGCAAAGCATTAGCTTTAGACTAAGCTCTCTAAAAGCTATAAGCTTTAATACTAAATCTTATAAAAGCTTCCTCTTGTGACACAAGAAAGAGGAGAATTTCAAAGGACTTTTCAAGGACTACTATATCCAGTGAGGATTTGTCAAAGTATATCAAGAGCAATTGAGTATCAACTTTATCCACATTTCGGACTTCTTCAACAATATTTTTCGAGTATTCTACCAAGCTTATAAAACCACTTAAGGGCTTTTTGATACTTGAAGTTGTTGATTCTTACTCCGTAAAAATTGGTACAACATATGACTTTCATGAATTCGAAGCAAGGCCAAAACGAGTTCAAAGTGCTGAACCTGAGCTTGACATTCGACGTACAATCAAGGAGACTGTCTAAGAGTAAGAACAATGAAAAGGGAAGAAAATCAGCCGTAAAGCTTTTGCATTCCAGAATTTTGATGGTAAGAAAGATACAAGGACGATGTTGTCATGGATTAGCCAGCTTGATGATTATTTTTCTAGGAAATAATTTTCTAAGAAGGATAAGGTTAAGTGTACTACAAATCATTTGGTTGAAAGTGCATCATTATGGTGGAATACAATCGAGCAAGGACGCGAAATGCCAAAAACTTAAAAGAAGTTCCAAAAGCTCATCAAAAGGAATTTCCTGCCACCTGAGTACAAAGCTAGAGTGCGTCAACAATGTGACATGCTTCACTATCTTGACAAAGAGATAGTGTAGGTATATGTGGACAAGTTTTGGCAAACTCTTATTCAACTACAACCCATTGAAAGAGTGAGATTAAAGGACCAAAAGTGAGAATTTATTACCGGATTGAACCCTACTCTTAGGGCGGAGATATGTTTCAACCTCATTCTCTATCGATGATAATTTCTTTAGCTTACAATTCTCAATGAAAGAATGGAGTTCCAAGGGAGAACAAACCATCTCAAGATTCTCATGCTAACAAATTTAAAAAGTTTAATTCTTTTTGCAAGTTTGATAAGCACACCAATGATACTAGAAGGGTGTTGTTTCTAATAATGAGATATCATGATTCTAACAACAACAACAACAAAAAAGGGCAATGATGCACAGAAGAAGCAAGATTCCATACCTAGAAATGTGAAGTGCTACAACTGTAGACAAAAAGGACATATCGCACCCAATTTCCCAAAGAATAATAAGTAACCAACTACACGAGCTAACATGATTGATGTGACTGGTGAGGAAGATGCAAAGGATGACGACTTCTCTCTCAAGCAAGAGGGTAATTCCGAACATGAAGTTATTTCTAATGATCTAGGTATGCCAAACCCATTGTAAAGAAAGTTTCACCTCACATGTCTAATGATCTAGGTATGCCAAAAAGGACATATCGCACCCAATTTCCCAAAGAATAATAAGTAACCAACTACACGAGCTAACATGATTGATGTGACTGGTATGCCAAAAAGGACATATCGCACCCAATTTCCCAAAGAATGATCTAGGTATGCCAAAAAGGACATATCGCACCAATTTCCCAAAGAATAATAAGTAACCAACTACACGAGCTAACATGATTGATGTGACTGGTGAGGAAGATGCGAAGGATGACGACTTCTCTCTCAAGCAAGAGGGTAATTCTGAACATGAAGTTATTTCTAATGATCTAGGTATGCCAAACCCATTGTAAAGAAAGTTTCACCTCATATGTTTAATGATCTAGGTATGCCAAACCCATTGTAAATAAATTTTTACCTCATATGCTTCTAAAAATGAAAGGAAAAATTAAGGACAAGCCAGTAAATATATTACATGATAACATAAGTATACATGATTTCATTTCTGAACTTGTGTATGCTCTTAAGTTAAATGCTATTTCTTCAAAGTATAAGATTAAGACTACTTTTCTATTACACCATATAGGCAACCTCACACTTTTCTATTACACCATATAGGCAACCTCACACTTTTCTTGTTGCAACTTTGTACTTATATAATGTTATTCTTGGTATGCTATGGAGACACGAGCATAATCCTCACATTGATTGTAATTCTCATGACTTATCTTTTGTATTCAATGGTGAGGATGCATGTTTGAAAGGATTACGTGAATTTAGTGGTTGCACACTCCTTAGTTATATGCAAGCCAAGCGAGCCACGAGGAAAAAGGAAAAGACTTATCTAGTCATGGGGTCAATGAGCTTACCACTTCTAAACCAATTTTTAAGGACACATCACACACGCCACCAATTTCATAATTTCCAAGTTGTTTTATGAATGAGTTACCTCCTAGACTGCCTACTTCTAGATCGGAAGACCATAGGATAGACATTGTCCCTGTTAGCATTCCACCTTGTAGAGCTCTGCCTTAAAGTGGTGTGCTCCATAATCTTCACGCTAGATTGTCCACTTGGAGTATCTTGGACTATAACACTACACCACTATAACACCATAACATTGTAACACTACAACACTGTGTCACTATAACACTTGGTGCCTATAGGTAGCTAAGGACTTAATAATTCATTGTCTTGATGAATACCCCATGAAAATAAATACATGGATTCATACATATGTGTTGCGCCAACTTTGGCACTAATAAAGAATAATCATCATCAACCATATCTTAAGATGTGATGCACTATGCCCATGTTTACAAGAGGGATGTGTACAAGAGGGGTGCTGATGAAGGCCACAATGAAATTATTTGTAGAATCTCATGGATAAGGTACATAATATAAAGACTAAGATAAGAGAAGGGATATCAACAAAGGAAAGGGAAAATGCCCCAAATTGTTTTTTTCAATTTTCCACATTAAATGGAACCGATGATGAACACATGCTTTTTTATTTTGACATTTGCGGGCGAAGGAAAAAATTCCTTAAAAAATCAAACTTTTAATTTTCCACATAACTTGACCAAGTTACGTAGATACCCATCGATGATGATGAACATGTGTAGAACTCGATGATGTTGCGAAGGAGGAAAAAATACCCAAAAAAACCATTTTTAATTTTCCACATTTCTCGACCAAGTTACATGCATACCCAATATATGATGGACATGTGTCGATCTCGTTTTGCGAAACAACATTGCAAAGGAAAGAAAAAATCAAACAAATTAAAATTAAAATTTTCCACGACGTAACTCAACCAAGCTACGTGGGTACCTAACCCATGATGGACACTTGTTATATAATATGGCAAAACCAATCATGGGATTCCATGTGTTCTTTGTCTTAAAACCCCTAACTCGATTGAGATATAAAAGTCCCATTTTTCCCCCTCCTTATTCTCACTGTTCACTCTTAGAGCTCCCTCTCTCCCTAATCTATATTAGATTTTCACTTAATCTCTATTAGGTCTTCCCTAATCTCCATTAGACATTTTACTCCCTTCCACACGTAGGTTAGGGTTTTCATTAGGGTGGCCTCACATCATCCTCTTTAGCATGGACTCCATTGAGGACCTCGATAGTCCGTGTGTGAGAGTAGGACACACCATCTACCTTGCACATCATGGCAGACCTAGAGGCAATTTTGTCCTCCTTACGTAGCCTAGGTAGCATTGTGTTTGTAGATGAGTGGCTATAGATGTAGCGTATCGTTGGAGTTTCATGTGGCTTATCTTACCGTGAGGTGAACAAGCTCCTTGGCATTAGGGATTCTGTTTAGATCTATTTAGAGATGGTGAGGGAGTCCATCACGTGGTTGGGAAATTACTTCTTATTTCCAGGTGCTCCCACCTAGATATAGTGGTGGCACATATTTATAGTTGATATGTAGCGGGTTATGGGAGAATGTTGCACCATCGTGAGATTCCCTTATATGAAAAACTTGTATTGGGAGTATAGGTGGACTATAGTACTGCTTGTCATGGTGGTGGTGTAGGTAAGGGTCGCTTAGGTGAGCACGGTAGGTTGCAACCCCTCCCGGCCCTTTGAGTTGTTGAGAAAGACCCGACCTTTGTGCCACTTTTGATGACTGTTGAGGTTCTGGAATCACATATTTAGGTCAATTTATGGCTTGCCTACAGAGAGCATCTAGCATGTGGTGCAATTATTTTCACACACATAACCTATAGTGATTGAGGTTAGTACTTGTCTTTGATTTGTTTACTTACATGTATGTTAATGTCTCATTTATTTTTTCTATGTATCTTATTTGTGTTTTCTCTTTCATGTAGACATGGCCACTTGCATATTCTACTATAGAGCTAGCATGTGCAAAGACTGACTGCAGAGGTCAAACATATGAGGTTAGAGATAGAGCAGATGAGAGCACAGACGGCGGGGGGAAAGAGATGGAGGATATATTAGGAGGTCACAAGGTGCCACATAGTCGAGCATAGAGCGGAGCACTTTTTTTAGCAGTCTCGAGGCGATAGATTTCTCCATAGGTGAAGGAGTCCGCATAGTGACCGTTATCTGGCCTTATATCCTCGGCCTCCATCGGAGATATTAGCCCGATGACCATATGATTCATAGGCCCCGTATATTCTATATGAGGAAGAGTGTCCAGTATGTTTTTAGCCCCTCGATGCAATAGGTGCATACACACGAGGATGTGGTCACTTCTTTTACCTCTCTTGTATCTCCCTCGATCCTTGCTTGCAATTACTGTAGTGTCAAATCCTTTGATTATTGAAGCAAGAGAGAAGATCATGCAGGATAGATTCTTTGGCCCTATTGCTACCCTACTTATGCAGGAAAGCAAAACTCCACAGGAGTTGAACCGAGTTCGAGGGTACAGCCTAGATGATGGAATTTTGTATTATAATCGTAGGCTGTGCATTCCCAATGATGAGGGAACTAAGGGTCAAATTCTGAATGAAGCCCATGACAGCCTTATTTGCTGTAGGTTTCATCAAAACCTACATGTCTGTGAAGAAAAGCTTCTTTTGGCCTAGTCTAAAAAAGGATGTGCTTAATCATGTACGTCAATGTCTGACCTCTCAAAAAGTTAAGGCCGAGAGAGTAAAAATGCATGGGAAGTTACATCCATTAGACATCCCCCAGATGAAGTGGGAATGCATCAGTATGGATTTTATTACTGGATTACCTTCAGTGCAATCAGGTTACAACTCCATCTTCGTGGTAGTTTGATAGACTAACCAAAGTTGCCCATTTGATTCCAATAAAAGAAACCTACACTGCAGTGGATGTGGCCAGAGTGTTCCTCAAAGAAGTCTTCAGATTGCATGGCCTACCCAGAAGAATAGTAAGTGATCCAGATCCCAAATTCATGTCAAGATTCTGGACTGCATTTTTTGAAGCAGTAGGAACTTTCTTGGATCTCAGCACAACTTACCACCCTGAGACCGATGGTCAAACAAAAAGGGTAAACCAAGTAATCGAAGATATACTTCGGTCATACTGTGGTGGCACGGAACCCTGAGACCGATGGTCAAACAAAAAGGGTAAACCAAGTAATCGAAGATATACTTCGGTCATACTGTGGTGGCACGGAACCCAAGAAGTGGCTAAGCTATCTCTGCACCTAGTCGAGTTTGCCTATGCTTCTTATCACCGAAGTATTGGGATGAGCCCTTTCAAAGCTCTGTATGGACAAGATTGCTTAATTCCATTAACTTGGTCCGACCCATTGATTAGGGTCGAGATGTCCAGACAGATGCTTGACAACATAGAGCAGCAGATGCAGGTAATTTGCAAAGATATAAAAGTTGCCTAGGAGGATAGACAGAAGCAGTATGCAAATAAGAAGAGGATAGACAGAGAATTCGAAGAAGCAGATATGGTCTTCATTCGAGTACGCTGCCCCAAAAGAAGTTCTCTATCTCTTGGGAAGTACAAGAAGTTATCCCCCAGATATTGTGGGCCATATCTGATTATAAAGAAAGTAGGTGACTTAGCCTATGAGCTTCTTCTACCTCCTTATCTCAAAGTACATAATGTATTTCATGTCAGCCTTCTTAAAAAATATGTACCAAGCCCAAATCATGTGCTTGTTGAGAGGATGAAATCTTAACTTCTTCAACCCAAGGGGAGATGGAACTCCAACCTGAAGAAATCCTTGATGTTCGAGAAAAGATTCTCAGGAACAGAATTCTGAGAGAATTATTGGTCAAATGGAAGTTCTATCCTTTTGAAGATACCACCTAGGAGAGAAAGAAGCCGAACTGTTGCGGGATTTTACCCCCAGTTTGCGAGATGAGGACATCTCGTGTTTTTCAAGTGGGAGAGAATGTAAGATTCCTCTCCCCAACCTCTCAAGATGTCTAGCATCTTCCCCTATAATCAAATCTCTCTTCAGAAATATAAAAGATCTTGTTTCTACCTGTTTTGGCCTAGAGAGAGAAAATATTCTAGAGAGAGATTATTCAGATTTTGAATATTTTTGGATGGAAAAATATCTCTTCTTATTAAAATAAGTTCCCCCGAAATAAAAGTTCAAAAAGATTTTCAGAAGATGCATTAGAAATCAAGTATAATCTGTTCAAGAGGCCTTATCCTAGGGGTCCAGATTTTCGAAAAATTTTAAATTAAGGTTTTGAGGGGCCAATCAGATTCATCCAAATGTGTGGAGAAGATAAATAGAAGAAATGAAGAAAATCCCCCCCAAAAATGAGTAAATACTCACATAAGATGAAGAGTGGACTAAGGACCAAAGGAATTACTAAAAGAATGGATTTTTGACACCTCACAATGGGAATTCCCCCCTCATGAAGGAGGCGCCTACTTCACATGTGTGGTGGAGTTTAAAATTATCAAAAATTGAGATATTTCATCTCTCCTCTCTCCTAATTCAAGTCTAGTTCCAAAAAGTAAGCTAAACTGACCTAAAAATGGTCAAAAATTGACCAAACTGATCTAGAATCAGTTTGCTTGGTTAGAAGCTCACTTTTTTCTTTAAATAGAAGCCTCCCCCTTTGTTGAAGCTTAATAGTGTTTTATGCACTGTTACTCTACTCCTCCCAAGAGCCAAGAACTGTGAATTTCTTAATAATTCACTAGTTTTTGACCATTCCCTCTTCTACAGAATTAGTGGCCACTCTTGTTGCAAACAAGAGTAGATCCCTCAAACCATCAAGCCAAAGGAAAGCTCCCAGAATTTCATGTAAGAAATCTTATTTTTTCTTATTCTTTTAATGGTTTTCTAAATTGTTTGTTATCTTAAAATGATAAACAGATACTATGCCTTCTTGGAAAAGCTTTCCCCCCCTCTCTCATTCTTAAAATCAGCCCTTCTTTATCCTAGTTAAGTGATCTAATTGTTGGAATTAAACTTTTCATATTGTCTCTCTCTTAAAAGTGAAAATTGATTAGTTTAGAATGCTTTAAACCAATTGGGGATAATTCCTAAGTAGATTAAGGTTAGAAAAATTAAAAAATGGTCAGCCATATAAAGGAGATTATGGTGAAATTTTTTAAAAATTTGTGAAATAAATTTTATCTTTTATTAATCAAAAAGAGTAATCCCCATTGTTTGTGTATTCTAAAAGTGTCTTTTTCATTCATGCATAGAAAGATGCATATTGATTATTTTTTTATTATAAAAGAGTGATTTTTAATAGAATTAAATTCTATGCATAGAAAGATGCATATTGATTATTTTTTTATTATAAAAGAGTGATTTTTAATAGAATTAAATTCTATGCATAGAAAGATGCATATTGATTATTTTTATTATTATAAAAGAGTGATTTTTAATAGAATTAAATTCTATGCATAGAGAGATGCATATTGATTATTTTTTTATTATAAAAGAGTGATTTTCAATAGAATTAAATTCTATGTATAGATGATGCATAAAAGATTTTTTTTAATTATAAAAGTGTTACTTTCATCATTATTGATTTTTATGCATAAAATGATGCATAAAAGAAATTTTTTTAATTATAAAAGTGTTACTTTCATCATTATTGATTTTTATGCATAGAAGAATTTTTTTAATTATAAAGGTGTTACTTTCATCATTATTGATTTTTATGCATAAAAGAATTTTTTTTATTATAAAAGTGTTACTTTCATCATTATTGATTTTTATGCATAAAAGATTTTTTTTAATTATAAAAGTGTTACTTTCATCATTATTGATTTTTATGCATAAAATGTTTTTTTATTATAAAAGTGTTACTTTCATCATTATTGATTTTTATGCATAAAATGATGCATAAAAGAATTTTTTTATTATAAAAGTGTTACTTTCATCAAAATGGATTTTTATGCATAAATAGATGCATAAAAAATTTTTATATCAAAATAAGAGTTCTCTTTAATCATTGTTTAAATCTCATGAATATTGGTAAATGAATTAAGTAAATACTCTGTGAAAGAAAATTTTACCGTTTCATATTCTCTAGGATAGTAATGAGAAAATTCAGAAAAACTATCGAAGTCGGAATTTTAGATAAATGACTAATTTATTCCTCATAGGAATTCGTGTTTAGTTTTGAATTCAGTAAAGTAGTAATTGAATTATTGCCTTCAAGAAAGATAGATCAGGGAGAACCTTTCCAGACTCAAACCTTGAATCAGACTATGACCAAGACCCAACTCCTTCGTCAGTTTCAAGAATAGACGATGTGACCAGTTCAGTAATCTACACTCAAATCACCCACTGAATCTGAAACTAAGTTGAGACCTTTGAGTTTGATCTGAGGATCAAGAATTCAGAATTCGAGGAATTTTGCTTGGGAATCCAGACCTGTGATCTAGAAGTCTTGGGATACGGAATTAAGATATACTCATTGTATTCAAAAGAAAATCAAAACTGAAAACTTGCATAGAAACCCTGTTTTCTTAAAGGGCTGTCTTATGCCAGAATGCTGGAGGGAGCATTTGGTATATGTGTGTTCTAAGGGAAGTTCGGTTGCAACAACAAGCGGGGAGTGTTCAAAGGACGGCTCGCACGGCAAAAACCTGCCCAGGTCTTGACCAGCCTGGATATGGTGTAAAATGGTGTGCTTCTGGTACGATGGGCGAGGGCCGACGAAGCGGTCCTCCCTGAGTGAAATGCCAGGACACCTAAGGAGGATCCTGGAGGGTTCTGACCAGGAGATGCACGGGCTCGCGGTGCGAAGGACACCCATGCGTATGTCGTGGAAGATATATATGTATGATGACGAGAAACTTATTGTAATCAGTTACTGGATCTCGTTGCTGACCTGCTAGTCTCAAAACGGAGAGTCCAGAGTGATACTGTTTTGTGAGAAATAAGGATTGAATGGAACTTTTGAGTTGTGACATCTGTACCCAGTAATTGTTTGTCAATGGATTGTTTTATAAATTAAAGTTTAAAGAGGAGTGTGTGAGTATATGTATTCTAAAGCAAAAGTTAAGAAAGGCTTTCAATTATGGGTGGGTGAGTACTTGTCTTGTTTTACTATTCCAGTGGTTGGGCAGTGGCTAACCCATGGGCCGGATGGGGTTAGGCTGGAATCAGTAGAGTTTTAATAATAAAATTGATTAATAAGATTACACTTAGAACTCGAATAGTTAAATAATAACGTGAAGACTTCTCAAATGAATAGATCAATGGTTGTGCCTAATTCAATTAGGAAAAAAGCGTTGATTCCTTCAAGTTAAGTCTGTTATAGTTTCCCTTCTATCTGGTTTATTCAGATGAAGGTTAGATCAGTCTTGACTTCGTTAGAAGAAATTCAAAACGGTGGAATCGTCCCCGCTTTCTGAGCATGGAAAATTTTCCCAGTTTCGGTTTTCAGAATGACCAGCAGCATCTATAATTAAGCATAAAGATTAACTTAATGCTAATTAAGCATTAAGAAGCATCGAGTGCTGCACTGGTGGGGGGCAGTGTTGGCCGGGGTGGCGCCAGCAGTGGGCGTAGCTTGAAGATGACAGCAAGCAAGCGTGGAGCTCTGCAGTGGGAAGCGAAGGCGAGCTCTGCAGTGGGAAGAGAAGGCGTAGGCAGCGGGCAGCTGTACATCGGAGGCGGTGGCTGTAGCAAGGTGGCGACTGCAAGCAGCAGTGCGAAGGCAGAGGTAGCCGCTGCAGGCGAAAGAGGCTGCAGGCGGTAGAAGGTGAAGGGCGACTCAGTGACCGCATTGAAGAAGAGGACTGTAAGCGGTGCGAAGGCAAGCGCCTGCAGCAGCAGTTGAAGGCGACCCACGCGCGTGCCAGCGACGAATCCGGGCGAGCCGGGAGGCGGAAGATAAGGTAGGTGTATTTTCCATTTTTTTATTTTTTTATTTTTATTAATTTTTTCATGTTTTTTTTGTATTTTTAAATAAATAATAATAATAATAAATATAAAAAACAAAAAAATATTTTAAAAAAAAAACAAAAAGAGAAAAAGAGATTATTTTTTTTAAGGAGGAAGAAAAAAAGAAAAAAAGAAAAAAAAACCCCTTAAAACAATAAATTTATTTTTTTTAAAAAAAAGAGAGAAAAAAAACAATTTTTTGTTTTTTTTCATTGTTCCTCATTTAAATTTTTGCATAAGTAAAGTAGCGTGCATTTTTTTATTTTTATTTTTGTAATTACGTGCATAATTAGTAGATTTATATTTTTTGTAATTAGGCACGAAATTTATTAGTTTAAAAAAAACAAAACAAAAAGGAGAAAAAAACAAAAGAAAACAAAAGACAAGTTAAAAAAAATAAAAAAAAATAAAATTTTAAGTGTTTTTAGGAGTCTACCTTTGTGCACATTTTGTAATTCTTCATTTAAATTTTTTGCATAATTAGTATTTTCTTGCATTTTTTTAATTTTTGTAACTTTGTGCATAATTAGTATTTTTTTAGTGTGATTCATAATTTTTGTGTTTAAAAAAAAAGTAAAAATCATAAAATCATAAAATCATTTAAAAAAATCATTAAAAAAAAATAGGATAGATAGTTACGCCACACATACTCATTTTAGTTGCATTTAGTGATTAGGTAGGTTATATATATATATATATATATATATATATATATATATATAAAATTTAAAAAAACAAAAATAAAAATAAACAAAACAAAACAAAACAAAAACACATAAAAAACCAAAAAAAATTTGACCTTATGCACTTGCGGTCGGGACGTCTTGTAGATTCTGCCACCATAGGGCCTAGGGCGCCTTCTAGAGTACCTACGCAAGAAAGTGGGACCCAATCGGTAGGAAATTTGGCAGATATTGCTGAAACCCTTTCTGAATCCCAATCCGATACCCTTTCCTCTAGAACAACTAGTTCATTGTCCATGGACAATCTAGGGCCGACAAATAGTCATCCCGTAGCCCCAAATAGGACACCCTCAAGATCCTTTAATCCATTTGAAGCCGACACCATGGGGTTAACACTCAATGTGAGACTCCAATATGTCTACACAAATGCTCAAGGAGCTGAGATCTTTAGGGACCCACAACAACGGTATCTTGTTAAGATCGCAGACATATTCTCAGAACTTGATAGAGCAGACATATTCTCAGAACTTGATAGAGCACCAATAGTCAATGACCAGGGTAACATGTACATGGGTGGAGATGGTGTTCGCTACGAAGTCACCTACCACCCAGAAAAGGTAGACAAATTAGGGGAGCTCTCTAAAACCGAGTTCTTAGACTTATCAGAACTTTCCAGAGCCAGGGAGTCTAGAGATGACTGGCTCATTGAGCCGGACATGCCTGGACCATCCAATGCCCAGTCCTCAAAACCATCCATAGATGATTTACTTCTTGTAGATCTAAATTTGGAAAGGGATAGGAAAGGCAAGAGTAAAATGGATCAGGGGGCTGAAAGCCAATGGGAGTTTGTACGACAAATTCCAGTGACAAAGGTCTTACAGGATGATTCAAGAGGTCTATAAGGACTCGTTAGAGGGATATTATGCCACAACTAGATTACCACAGCTGGATCTTCCTCTAGCTCATGTGGTGGTAGTTGAGAAGCTTGCAGGACACATGAACAGAATAATTGATAAATGGGCCAATGAATACCGAACCTTAGATTGGAAAGAGATTCGGGAACTCACATGGAAAGGACAACCATTATTCATGGAAGTGTTCTCAACAAATACAGCCAAACCAGGAGAGACAGCCTTTCTTGGAGAAACTGTTGCTCCTCCCCTACGAGAGTTCACTAGAGAGGGACCCTCAACATCTAAGTGGACCACTGCTAGTAGCCCAACTCTAGCACCAAGATATCGTCCTACACCAAATGTGCGACCACAGGTCACACCACACCAACATCTTTCTCACTATAACAATCGGAGGAGAGGGGAGCCAACTCGGCATCCCATAAATGCACCTCCTGAAATGCGGGTGACAAGATCTTTGGAGGGGTTTGGTGAGGCTGGTAATAGGGTACCCACACCAATTTTGGAAACATGTGGACCATCTTTCCAAAGAGAGGAACAATTCCCACTGAGAGTGAGAGGCCGTAGGCCCTATGATGAGTATTCAAGACAAGTAAGGCCATCAACTCTTCAGAAACTGGTAAAGAAGTATGAAGGGTCGGGAGATCCATACGACCATGTAGCAGCATTTAGGCAAGCAGTTCGAGCTGAGCAAGTGGCTGATAAGCATACTCAAATTGAAGGATTTGGACTCACTCTTGAGAGAAAAGCCCTGGCTTGGTTTCAGGCATTAGAGGCTTCAGACAAATCTTCTTTACGAGTTTTGGAAGAGAGATTCATTGCTGCTTTTTCCTTGATGGGAATTCAACATGACACGATAGCACACATCTACTCTTTCAAGCAAGGCGAGAATGAGAGTGTTAGAGACTGTGTAAATAGAATGAAGCAGTACATTAATCGTTGCCCAGAAGATGAGAAGCCCCGCCCAAAGTCGAACCGCCCAAAGTCGACCGCCCAAAGTCGATTAATTTCTCTTTTCTTAAAAGGACTCAAAAATTCAACACTGCATACACATCTCTATGCGAAGAAACATACAAATTTCAATGAGTGTTGCCATGATGCTATGGATTTCACCGATAACTTCAAGTTCCAAGATGGTTCTGGCCCAGAGGTGAAACCTAGAGATCAGTGGGGTGATGACCAAAGTTCAGGGTCTAGCACGCTAGTAAATCCAAACCAGATAGCTAACCTAGTACTACGGAGATTGGGATAGACCTATCGTCCACCCATGCAGCCACAACAACAACAGCAGAGAATGAGGAGTGTACTTCCTACAGGTCCTCATCTTTGTGGAGCATGTGGCGGTAACCATAGAGTCATGACTAGATCACAGACACGAAAGAGTCATGACTAGATCACAAAAGAGTCATGACTAGATCACAGACACGAAATGCCGAAATACAAACTGTTGAGACACCTCGAACTAGGGATGCAAAGACAAATCTAGTGGACAAGACCCTACAGTCCAATAGAAAAAAAACCACTCGGAGGAAGAAGAACCGAAACAAGCAAACTAAAAGTACATCCACTAGTTCTCAAGAAGCCTCTAAACAAAACATGAGGGATAAAACTTTTACATCCCAAGAAGTGCATGAGGAACATCAACCTCAACCTGGGCCTAGTGTTAAACAAAATGAGGCTAGTACGACTGAGGATAGTTTTAGGGGTTCTGTTTTTGTGGATAAAGTGAATGAGACTCTAGAGGCCATCATTGATGCTCATAAAAGTCGCATTGCAGCTTTATCTGAGCTACCCAAGAAGCTTCAAGAATACCCAAACCCTCGTGAGGAGAAGATCAATCTAGCTATACATCAGCAACTCATTAGGGAAGCTCAGTCAATACTTGTTGAGGGACCACCACCACCTATTCCTCGGGGCCCAACCTCTCTTAAGCCAACATTAGAAACCATACCGGAAGTGTCATCGAGTCGGGAAATGAAAAGTGAGCTCATTTCACAAGCTCATAGCGAAAGGTCTGCACCAATTGACACCCAATTGAAAGGAGGTAATCTGCCACCACCTAGCCTTGTCTTCCCATGCAATGATGAAGTTATTGATGCTAATGAGGACATGGCAAATGAGATGTGGGCCGCAGTTCATGAGAAAGTTCATGAGAACATGTCTTCTATTAGTTCGCCTCCATTCTCTGAGGTGGATTTTACCAGGGGCACGGAAAACAACTTTGGACGCCCAAGCATCCAGGAGGAAGTTCAAACAATTGTTTCTCCTAGAAGTAAGCATACGATGAAAACCTTACCATCATATCTGGGAGAATATGAACTGTTCTCAAACCTTGAGGATACCCTCCATGCATAAAAGGTTGACAAAGGAGAAAGATATGAGTATGGTGCAAGCTATTTTGTCAGCACCAGTGGCTTGTACCTTACCTTTGCTTGATTTGATAAAAATTCGACCTGAGTTGTGGAATGATATTGCCACATGTTTGTCAAAGCAGGTATTGCTACAAAAGGGTCACCATGAGTGTACTATACACCCTGAGACAAAGCATGTAATGCCAGTTCCTATCAACAAAGTAGGAAAATTTTGTGAGGACGATCAGGGAAATGCTACCCTCCCATTAGAAGTGCGAAAAGTATCTTCAACTGCAATACTTGATAGTGGCGCAAGAGTGGGCATTGTGACAAGGTCCATTTGGGAAAAGTGGGGCAAACCAGCTATTAGGAGTACCAGGATGCGCTGCAGCTAGCAGATGGAAGCTTAGAACATCCCCTTGGGCTGCTTGAGAACATATTGGTCACCACATGTGGGATTGAATATGAGCACACCTTTGCAGTAGTGGATTTTGGAAAACATCCAAACTATGAAGTGATATTGGGTAGACCATTCATGCGACAATTTCAAATGATTCAAGATTGGGGATACAATTATTTGTACCTCCGACATGATTCTGTCATCACAAGGGTCAACCTAAGGAATCACTCATATCGTGATGTAACAAGGTCTCCAATAGATGAGTTTGATTCTGCTTCATCTGAGGGCTCAAGAGTTACATTGTCAGATGGGCGAGAAGATCTATGGATGTGTGGAGCCTCATGTAGGGATTTCAACACTGAGAGACTTAAGGGTAATCGAAGTGTATCAGATGAGGCATACATTCCACAACCCTTCCCTGAGCATTTAATTGATCCATTAGAATGGAGTCATGTCCTTACAACGTTATCGACATGTGCTTTACCGAAGCCAATTCAATTTTGTGACTCAAATGGATATGACATTATTCCTATACGAATGGTAGAACCACGTGCCCTTCTAGATGATTTGTACTACGGGGATGCAGCCACAACAGCATTGCATGAAGAGGAAGTCTCTGCTACTACACAAGCTTTATCGTGTCAAAGAGGTAATGTTTCTACCTTACCCAACCCACAATCAAAATCTGCTCTTGAAGCTCCAAAACAAATGATGTGGATAATTGATGAGTACTCAAGTGAGGGCCATGGCTGGCATGTTCCAACTACTCTAGTTGCTGCTCAAAGAAGGCCAGGTAAGAAGGAATTATCAATGTGGCTACCCAAAGATGCGTACAAACTTGTACCATCTAGTCCAGTTGCTAAGCCTCCTAAGAAGCACATCATTTCCAAGCCTAAACCTCGGATTGTTAATCGATGGGTCCCAAAACATGTTCTTAAAGCACAAGGCTATTATGAGGGTGCAACAGCAATTTGGCTTCCAAAATGCCATGCTTTGGCAGGGGCAAAAGAGTGTTTCAGAAAGATTCCAAAAGCCACCCTTGATTGTCCATATCAGTGGGTGCAAAAGAAATCAACACAAACTCTTCAAGAAAGGAGAGGTGGCTATGATAGCACCTACAAAACTACTTGTGTTGATCTTCCTAAAACATGTAATGAATCACCGGTTGTCTCAAATTCTCCATATTACACAATTCCATCATCAACTGGTGTATCTGAGATAAATCCAACTTCAAAGGAGTCTCATTTGCCTAAAACCAAAGATAAGGCATTAACACTACAAATGAAGCTCTTTGGTAGATCAATGTTAGCATAGAGTGGTTCCTTATGCCTTTAGAGGATTATGTTCTTTTTGAGATAATTTCCACCACCAGGGCAAGGGTAAGCTCAGCAACTCAACAATAAGATCAACAAGCCAGGGCACTTTTCTCCCACTGGGGTTTTTCCCCTCGGCTATATTCGGTGTTTGGCACCAATGGCAAATTTTATTCTTTTCTTTTCTTTTCTTGTTTGTTAATAAAAATTTTGCAGAGATCTTCGCAAAAACAAAAATCAAACACGCCCCAATAGTCCACCTATCGTGCACACAAATTAGGAAGGGGGGAGACATGCTACGCCTACAAAGATCAAGGAGGAGCAATCTGCACAAAATCATCAATGCATCAATGCGTCAATGCAAACGAACAACATCAACAGGGCACTACAACAGGTGTATTCAAATCTTAATCTTTATTTCTTTATGTGCTCTTATCTTTCGAATATATGGTTTGCATGTTCACATAATGCTGGCTGGTTTAAGTTTTTGATTAGTTGTTAAAATATGGTGAGTGAATTCTAGACTCTTAGAAGACTTAGTAAAAGATATTTCTATCTAAAGACAGTGTAGGATATATACCAAGGGAGTATGCCAAGTTCTTATGCTTTCAAGGTATATTAGTTATCCCTAGTGGTAGCTACCTCTTAGGTATGAGCTAGGTGCTAGGAGTAATAAAAATTTATAAAAAAATTATACCCTAAAAATATATATATACAAAGTGAATTGAGACATGATGTGTCTACAGCCATGTGGAATGCTTGGTAGGACCTGGGGTTGTCTTAGCACCTTGGGGCTGATGCCTTGGTTTCCATGGGGTGAACACTGATGTCTAAAAGCCTCAGAAAAAGACCTTTGAGGAATCTATCGCCTTGATGGATGTTGGTAGGACTCTGGGGTACACTATGAGCCCTCGAGACCGATGCCCTCATCTTCATGGGGTACTCCTTAGGTCATAAAAGAAAGAAAAAGGGTCGGTCACCTTTGAGATACTTAGCGGTCTTTAGATTCTCTTGGCGGAGGTCTCTTGGCCGTTGCTTGGGTCTCTTTGGGATGGAACCTTAAGAGTCATTGTTTGGGGCATCATAGCATAGCGGAGGCTACAGTCCAACAACCCCGTCACCAATGCAACAACAGAAAGTGCTTAAATCCGATTAATGGCAGGATTTCTCTACCGCATTGGGGTTTTAATTAATTTTGTTTTTTTTGCTTCTAATCAAAAAACCGAAAACACACAAGGCGCCCTTGAGATCACACACTCAATGCCCTTGCAAACTTTAATCTACCCTAATCCACGATTTTGCAATCAATGGAGCACTTAATAAGAAGTAATGGTTAACACCCTTCACTAACTTAGGTGTGCGTTCCCCAGCAGCGGCGCCATTGTTTGGGGCATCATAGCATTAGCACCTTGGGGCTGATGCCTTGGTTTCCATGGGGTGAACACTGATGTCTAAAAGCCTCAGAAAAAGACCTTTGAGGAATCTATCGCCTTGATGGATGTTGGTAGGACTCTGGGGTACACTATGAGCCCTCGAGACCGATGCCCTCATCTTCATGGGGTACTCCTTAGGTCATAAAAGAAAGAAAAAGGGTCGGTCACCTTTGAGATACTTAGCGGTCTTTAGATTCTCTTGGCGGAGGTCTCTTGGCCGTTGCTTGGGTCTCTTTGGGATGGAACCTTAAGAGTCATTGTTTGGGGCATCATAGCATAGCGGAGGCTACAGTCCAACAACCCCGTCACCAATGCAACAACAGAAAGTGCTTAAATCCGATTAATGGCAGGATTTCTCTACCGCATTGGGGTTTTAATTAATTTTGTTTTTTTTGCTTCTAATCAAAAAACCGAAAACACACAAGGCGCCCTTGAGATCACACACTCAATGCCCTTGCAAACTTTAATCTACCCTAATCCACGATTTTGCAATCAATGGAGCACTTAATAAGAAGTAATGGTTAACACCCTTCACTAACTTAGGTGTGCGTTCCCCAGCAGCGGCGCCATTGTTTGGGGCATCATAGCATAGCGGAGGCTACACTCCAACCCACACACTTGTCAATCCATGAATGCAACCCGGTTAGCGCCCGGTTAGCGCATAGAGGCTATCCCGAATGGGAGAAGATGAGTTAACCACATACTAATGACTTCTAGTCCTACTCAATCCTTCTTCAACACTCAAGCAATCAATCTAACACAATCAAAGCATCAAGATTAGGCTACACTTAAGCACAAAAATGCAACTTATGCAAAGAACCTAACATGCAAAGAGCTATCACACAAGCCTCAACTACATATCATTTCATGCACAAGCTTTATCACATGCACTCTACAACTCACAAATCAAAACATCATTAAGAAATCTAGATTAGCAAGTGTGTAGACCAAAACCTCATATCATTGAAAATGTAAAGAATAGAGAGTATAAGATTGAAGCAAGAATGGAGATGGAGAGCCTTGGGAGAGCACATGAGAAGGAGCTATGGAGCAAGCTCTCTCTATGAGCCTCTCAACCAAATGACCAAAGAGTCCCCTTAGCTCTCAAATGGGCCACCTTTTATACAAAAATTCTAGAACTCCCAAAAGTTCCCATGTGGGATTATTGTCAAGCCCTCTCCCACATTCATCTACAACTTGAAACTCTTTTCAAGAGCCCTAAGTGTCTTTTTTGTTGCATCCTTGTATTGATCTGCATGCAACAATTAACTTAATGCTAATTAAGCATTAAGAATCTTAGGAAAAGCTTGATTTGAATAAAAATAATCATTTTGAAAGCTTCTCAAGCTTGAGAGGGGTTGAGAAGAAGAAAGTCATTGAGATAATTAAAAAAACCATATAAATTAATTTTACCTCCAACTTTGGCTTGATTCTTTATTTTAGCAATCAATTGGTCCACTAAGAGGAGAAGAGGAACTTCAGGAGTGTTGGAATTAGGGTTGCAGAAAAGCACACAAAGCTTGGAGAAGAAGAAGCAAGAATGCACACAACACAAAGTGTATTAGATTGTGTCAATATACAAAAGATAAGTTAGCCCTAGAGTTATGGGCGTATATACAAGCCGGGGAAAAAAACCTCCTAAAGAGGGAAAAAGTGCCCCGGTGGTCCTAAGTGTGTTCACACACATCACTGCCTATATATATATGGCAACAAATCCCCCCTGGGAGTGATGGTGTGAACGAGAGCTGGCACTCATGTATAGGGGAGTGCCATGCCCGAAGTAGATCAGTCCACAAAGGGGAGCAAGCCCAAAGCTTTGCGGAAAGCTTCGAACTTCTCACGAGGAAGCGCCTTTGGGAAAAGATCGGCGAGGTTGTCCTGTGTTGGCACATAGGCCAAGTTGATCTCTCCTGCTGAGAGTCTCTCCCTGACATAGTGATAATGCACCTCAATGTGCTTTGTGTGAGCATGAAAAATTGGGTTTCTCGCAACTGCCAATGCACTCTGGCTGTCAATGAAGATAGAGGTGGCAGCCAACACCCAAGTCAGCCATAAGCCGTCTGAGCCACACACACTCAACCGTAGCTGTGAAAGCTGCCCTGTACTCAGCTTCACAACTAGAAGTGGCCATAGTAGGTTGCTTCTTGCTCAACCAAGATATACATGAGCTACCAAGCATGAAACAAAAACCACTTGTGGACACTCTTGTGTCATAGCAACCAGCAATCTGAGTCCGAAAAAGCATGTAAATCTGGCGGCATTGTTGGAATTAGGGTTGCAGAAAAGCACACAAAGCTTGGAGAAGAAGAAGCAAGAATGCACACAACACAAAGTGTATTAGATTGTGTCAATGTACAAAAGATAAGTTAGCCCTAGAGTTATGGGCGTATATACAAGCCGGGGGAAAAAACCTCCTAAAGAGGGAAAAGTGCCCCAGCGGTCCTAAGTGTGTTCACACACATCACTGCCTATATATATATGGCAACAAATCCCCCCTGGGAGTGATGGTGTGAACGAGAGCTGGCACTCATGTATAGGGAAGTGCCATGCCCGAAGTAGATCAGTCCACAAAGGGGAGCAAGCCCAAAGCTTTGCGGAAAGCTTCGAACTTCTCACGAGAAAGCGCCTTTGTGAAAAGATCGGCGAGATTGTCCTGTGTTGGCACATAGGCCAAGCTGATCTCTCCTGCTCTGCTGAGAGTCTCTCCCTGACATAGTGATAATGCACCTCAATGTGCTTTGTGCGAGCATGAAAAACTGGGTTTCTCGCAACTGCCAATGCACTTTGGTTGTCAGTGAAGATAGAGGTGGCAGACTCCTGTCCAACACCCTGTCCAACACCCAAGTCAGCCATAAGCTGTCTGAGCCACACACACTCAACCGTAGCTATGAAAGCTACCCTCCTGTACTCAGCTTCACAACTAGAAGTGGCCACAATAGGTTGCTTCTTGCTCAACCAAGATATGCATGAGCTACCGAGCATGAAACAAAAACCACTTGTGGACACTCTTGTGTCATAGCAACCAGCCCAATCATTTTAGTGAATGATTGCATTTTTATATTTGTGTGAACGTCTTTTTTTTGGCTCACTTTGTTTTTGGCAATCATCGACAAGGTTACATGTGATTTTTGTTAGTGGGGGACACTAAGAGGTGTTAATAATGGGAGAGAAGAGAGAGAAGGATCTGGAGGAACATAGACTTTATCATCAGAATGAGATGGTGATTCTCAATTCCTCATTTGATTCATTGAAGTGACATTCATTATTTGGAGTATTTGTCTTGTGATGATGTCCCTTTGTGTGGCAGGATTCTTGTCAAATGTGATGATGTCCCTTTGTGTGGCAGGATTCTTGTCAAATGTGATGATGTCCCTGATCCTTTCTTCTACCCATGTGCTTTTTTATGTTTTTATGCATATTTAAGTGCTCTTATGAAGCTGATTTACATGAAGTACAAGAATGGAGTCATATAGACTCTTATTGAACAAGTGCTCTGTGTTGTTGGTGAGGATTGAAAGAATTACGTCGACTTGCGAGGCTAATATAGATATCTTCATTATGGATTGAAGATCATTGATTTGTGAAAATGGTGGCATCATTTTAGAGAGGTTTGTAATTTGAAGAAAAATTCCAGGCGATGGGTTGTACCATTGACCAGGCTTTCGCCCACCATGGCCCCCCATCCAAAGATGTGCCTCAAAGTTGTTGATGGTGAGGCATTGGTGCAAATGTTCTCCAATGCATAAGTATGGATTCGTACACTCATGGAGCAGCTGCTACATTAATTTAGCCAAAAGAATAGTAAGCAATAAGCTTAACAAATATATAGTGGCTATTGTGTGATATGGCTTAATCCATGATGAGATGTAAATCGTGAAAGTGCAGGTTCTTAAGCCTTGAGATGGACTCCTTGAATTTGTAAATTTTGACCTCATTTTTTTTTCTCCATGTAAACTACTAAGATGTGAAACACTGAGGTGTGAAAGACCAGACGTGAAATCCATGACGTGAAATAGTAGACGTGAAAGTCATGACGTGAAATTACAGATGTGAAAGTCATGACATGAAGATCTAAGACATGAAATTCATGACGTGAAGATCTAAGACGTGAAAGTCATGATGTGAAACTGCAGACGTACAGTCATAATGTGAAACTGCAGATGTGAAAGTCATGACATAAAGTTGTAGATGTGAAAGTCATGACGTGAAGTTGGAGACGTGAAAGTATAGATGTGAAATTGTAGACGTGAAAGTCATGACGTGAAGTAGCGGAGACTGACCGACTGTGTTTGCACATGCTTAGAATGGACCATTTATCATTTCCAGAGGGGTGACCAGAGCATTGTTATTTTGTTCCTGATGTGCTCTTTAGTCTCCATATTTGATCTTGAATTTGTTGCTGAAATGATGTCAAGGTAGTAGGAAAGACTGCTGATTGTTTGCTTGAACAGACAAGCTCTTGTGTTGGTGTTGATGCACGAGAGTGGTTGAGGGATTTGCTTGTTGTTGCTTGGGCCTCCATTCTTTTTGAACTTTAGGTGAAGTTGTTAGGGTGGTGGAAGTCGGTGGTGAGGTTTTCTTCACATTGTTCTATTTTGGCAACCATATGATGGAATTACCATCATAATATCCTTGTTGTTGAAGCACAGGTACAGGTACCCATTTGTGATGAACATTGTAAAGTGGTGGCCGATGTGCTTGGTACTGAGACTTTCTTTTTTGTGTAAGCTTAGGGGACTTTGTGATGCGCTTTGGGACCCAAGCTTTGGTATTTCTTTGGTAGTACCCTTGTGCTTGTAGCAATGTTTTTGGTACCCACACTTGTTGCATTGGTGGAGTTTTTTGAGGAACTTGCACAGGCTTTTGTGGATGGTGTTGTGGAGTACTCTTCTTCTTCCTTGGCTTCCGAGTGCTGCATTAAAGACGAGGTTGTGACTGTCGAGGCACCCAAATTTGATTGGCACCTTTATAGTAGCCTTGAGCTACAAGTAGTTGCTTCTCCACCCACATTTTGATACTATTAAGATATCATGATTGTGGCAGTCTTGGTGGAGTTTTCTTTAGGGTTGATGTGGAAGGTTTGGGGCCCTCCTTGACTTTGGTTTGGGGCCCTCCTTGACTTTGGTTTGGGGCCCTCCTTGACTTTGGTTGGCATTGAGGCTATAGGTTTGAGACTCAACACATGGCATTGTTGATGATGAGGTTAAAGTCACTTGTTGAGTGGTTGTCGATGACAAGGCCTTTGAGCATGTGGTTGTCTCCTTTGTTGAGGTTTGCCAATGGAAATGCATAGGCTCCCAGCAGTCCAGGTCTTTCCTTTGAGTTCCCTGTTAGAGATAGATGGTTGGTCTCTGGGAAATTCTTCAGGAATAGCTGTTGATTGTGATTTTGGCAGCATCAAACTTCATAGGTAAGGATGGGGTTGAAGGAGTAGAGGCTTTATCGGAGAGTTGGTTGTTGCACAGATGGTAGGTCATTGTGTAGAGGGGCTTTTGTGGAAGAGTCTTGTATCCTTTTGCGTTCAGCATCATAGATATCCATTAAAGTTGGATCCTCTTCCTGGCAGTACGGTATTGTCAATTTTTTGTTGTTGACCATCATGACCCTATCGCTAAGCACATTGGTGCTTGGGTAGCACAACAGTCCATTTATGCCCCAAGATCAAATATGCTTCCAACACATACTCAACCACAAAAAACTTGCAAGTGAGGGGGTTAGTTTCAATATACATTATATGTTCAAAGTACCCCAAACATGGCATGTTCAAGTCTTGTGTAAAGGTAATCCTAGGATGTTCCATGAGTGTTGGTTGACCTAACAAATACCATAGCTCAAGGGTCATGAGATTGTGTTCTCATTTTGGATAAAGCTGTGCTTGAGCTGTGGTGATTTCATTTGAAATTTCCAATCCAACCAAAATCCTAGGGATCTTTTTAGTAAGATATATTGGAAGTTCCGGCTCTTGTAAGGTTTCGTCCTCCCGTAAGAGCAATTGTCCATTGCATGCAAGAGTGTTCAAGGTTATTGTTTTCATGGATTCATCTAGTGAATACAATGATACACTTATCCAAGGTCTGCCAAGGATGACATCATGCTCAAGGGAATCTAGGGTGACATGAAATGTAAATTCCATATCGCCATCGATTGTTTTTGTAGTGTATCTAAAGAAACCTGAAACTTCAATGTTTTGTTCATTGGGTCCTTTTGTAAGACTATTGCTTGTCGAGGTGAGTTTAGGTTGTCCCAATGACACATAAGTGTCTATTATCCTCATGATGTTATGACTTGCTCGAGGGCTAATCAATGCACGTTTGCACTAAACATCATTACCTGTAGGGAAATCCAACCATATCATGATAAAATCTTCCAAAGGAACTATGGGTATTTTAGTTAGTGTTTTAGCTTCAAATCCTATGTCTGTTTCATATTCCCATTCGCTTTCATCCTATGTCTCTTTCATATTCCCATTCGCTTTCATCCTCTGTTTGGGTCTCAGCTTTTTCAAAAGTACCCAATGCGTACAATGGCACACTTGGCCCTCTGACAATTCTTAATGAGGGCTATTTGGAAACTTGCGAATCCTGACATTCCTGGTTTATGTAGTTTATTATGTCCTTGTATAACTCAGGCTGCTGTGAGCCATGAAAGGTGCAAGTGTTGATGTGATTTTGGCTTTAACATCAGAGAAGAGCATTGAGGTTTTGAGAGATTGTTTTAATCTTGTAAGGGAATTATCGAATTCCTTACGTGCTTTCTCAAGCCTATAGTTCGTATAGTCTGTTGTCAATAGACTCTTCTATAAATAGTATGTATTCCTCTTCAAAGGGAAAGCGGTACTCCTCTAGGCTTTGTATCTTGTTTGCTGGTTTAGGTTTGGCATTATGAGGCTCAATCACAACCGATGACCCTGTAAGACATTCAACCATGCTAAGCATGCACTCTTGAGCTCGTTTGTTGCATTCTACATATGTCATGTGATCATTATTATGCATTTGGGGTGGTTGGGTGGGTTCTAGTTTCTTGATTGGTCTATGTGGTGCACTTAGCGAAGAGTAAGAACTTGTCTCATCCTCACTTAGTGATATACTAGAACTTGTTTCGTTCTTTGACTTTCTTTGGTTTGGCAGTTTTTCACTATGTTTACCCATACGACGAGATCAAATTTTCTTTTGGGTTTTTGTATCCTCCTGTGTCACACATATGGGTGTTGACGTTTGTGTGGTAGTCTTTGATGCAGATGCTTCTGCATCATGTATAGCTTTTGGCTTTGTCTTGTTTATGTCCTGTTCTGGGTTTACTTCTACCAACTCCTTTTTCCTGTCTTTTACTTCGACAGTTTGTTGCCCTTTATTTTTCTTGGGTTTAGAAGGTTTTGTTTTCTCTTTTGGGTTCTGTTTTAAAGCATGTTCTTCTACCCATGTTGAGGTATTTTTTTTACACTCTTCTTGACTATTTTTCGTGCCTTAGCTTGTAAGCATGTAAGCATGTAAGCACATTCAAGGCACCATGGCCAATTGCCTATTTTGTACACTTAAGATGTTAAGAGTTGTATTTGTGAGACAAGTTGCATTGAAGTAACTCGTCTTGGGCAATCTTGGAACATGTGATCAATGCCACACTGTTCACACATTGGTCGCAAGGTGTCAGTGACTATGGGCATGGAAGAATTCCAAACTATGTAGTCTACCACCTTGTGGGGTCCACGATAATAGAAACACCGAAGTGTCCGATTAACTGCTTCCTGAGCAGTTTCTACCCTTTGGACTATTTCTGTTTTGTGCACGGGAGGTTTTGAGTCCATCGTGGATGAAGCAAGACACTTTTTAGTATCATGGTCAAAGGTTTTACAATAGATGCAGTATAGAAAAACAGGTGCCTTGTATGCACAATGAGGATTGGGATGGTCATAGTGATTGCATCCAACACAAGGCATTTCGCTCGTCATTTTTATAGGCATTAAGGATGTCTGATTTTGAAGGTTTTCATCCTCTCTTAGAGATGTTGGGTGTAAGGTTTTAAAAGGAAGGCTGCATAGAATTCGAGGAATGTCAATTCCGAGATCGGTCTTTCTTTTGCCTATTGCTTCACTTGGTCTAGATGAGAAACATCTCGTAGCATGATCATCTTCTAGCATGTTGTCATCTAAACGTATTGCTTCTTTACAACATTGATCGAATGTTTCCGGATTGGATACAATGATCAAGTTGTGTAAGCTGTTATTCTTTAAGCCCATCATGAAACATCTCCTCAATTGAACATCGTTTAATTTTTCCCATGACTCACAACATGAGTCTAAGAGTTTTATCGGAAGGATAAAATCTCTAATGGATTCATTTGGTTAACGTACAATTGAATAAAGTTATGTTGCTACACTCCACCGATCACCTTGTCTGGAAAAGCCATGTATAAAGGTTGATTTCAAAGTTTTGAAGTTGGTCTTGATCGCCAGCATCAATGCGATGAACCATCGACTAGCTTTTCCCTCTAAGTATAAGTTCAACGCATGTACCTTAGTGGGGCAGTTGGGATTTCCAACGGCTTCACATCTCTGTTCAAACTTTTAAATGAATTGAACAGGGTCTGTTGTTCCACCATATTTGCCTATTATTTTAGAAATTTGTACGGCCGTATTTCTATATGAGTCATTGAGATCGTATGTGAGTGCTCTTGTTGGAAGAGACTCACTGAGTCCTTGGGCCATCCCCCTTCCTAGACTAGTCAGTATGTCCAAGGTGTGGGCATCCAGGAAAGGGTTGTTACTTATAGAATTTGTAGGAATGTTAGTCAAGGGGCCAAAGCCTAGTGGAATCGAAGTGACAGGGGGTGTAAAACCCGATGACACACTTGTTGTAGGCATGGTCAATGGCATTGGGAGGTGAATTGGCAGCATGGATCTCAATGGCTCGAAGATGTCAGCCATTGGGTTCAATCTTTGTGTAATTACACGCAATCCCTCTATTGTGGCCATCTCAGAGTGCCTAAATGCTCCTTAATGAGTAATCACAATTATTCTTTTTTTACTTTTTATACTTTCCCACAACCCGTTATAGCCTTAAGAGGCTTGGCGTACTCTTCGTTGGATCAAACGGGTGTCCGTTTGCCCTAATTAGCTTAAGCGCTATACGCATGTGAACCTTGAAAAATGTTTTTTCTAGAAAAACGTATGCTAGGAACTTCCCAGATGGAAGAGGAGGTCCTAAAATCTTTTTCCCATCACTATCTCAAGGCGAAAAAATTTCAATTTTTTTTCCCTGTTTCTTCACAACACATTTTTGAGGGTGATCCAAAAGGAATTTTGAAAAACTATGTATGAGAGAGTTGTAGTATTTTTAGAGTACTACAACTTTGTTTCCTTGAGCCGGATTTTATCGTTTAGACCCTCAAAAAGCAGCCCGAATATGGCTCGTCGTCGTTTTCGCATTGTTTTTTATGATTTTTTGTGGATTTTGGGCTGTTTTTTGCCTCGATTTTTGGGTCAAATTTTGAGGCTATTGGTCGGAGGCCAAAATGATTGATTTTGACTTCGGACAACTCATCCAAAGTCGAAGAGCTCGATGTCAGCTTTTTGATGAGCTCTCGAGTGCCTTCATCAGATATACGATTTAGGAGATATGGGCCTCCAAGCATAGGTGGCTTTCAGAGTCTTTTTTCTTTTTAAACCTTTTTTTTTGTTTTTTTTTTGCGGCATGAATTGTTTCACGCCGTGAAACACTCTTCACGCACGTGAATCGGACTTCACGTGGAAATTAAATTTTGATATTATTATTATTATTATTATTTGGCCGCATGAACTTTTGTTTCACACCGTGAAACTTTTCACGCGTAAACAGGACTTCACGTGGAAATTAAATTTTAAATTTTTTTACATTTTTTTTGTCATGTGAACTTCTGTTTCACACCGTGAAACACTCACTCTTCACGCATGAATCGGGCTTCACGTGGAAATTAAATTTTGATTTATATATATATATATATATATATATTTTTGCACGTGAACTGGTTTTTCACGCCGTTGAGAAAGATGTTTCACGCCATGAATCGAACTTCACGTGATTAAATTTTGATTATTTTTTTATTTTTTTTATGCTTGCGTGAACTGGTTTTTTACGCCGTAAAAGATGTTTCACGGCATGAACCAGACTTCACGTGGGCTTAAATTTTGATTTTTTGTTTTTTTTTACCGCGTGAATTGGTTTTTCACGTTGTGAACCGGACTTCACGTGATTAAATTTTCCTTTTTGGAGGAAATATTTTTTGAATTTAGAATAAAAGGGATATGGGCATTTTCTCAAAAAAGGTAAGTGGAATAAAAAAAGTCAACCCTTTAATGACACACCTTACACCCTTCATAAATGACCCCCAAATGGACAAATTGACAACTCATGAACATCTTCTCATTTAATTCTCATTAGCCTTAATGAGTTATGTAAAAAAGTGATCAAGGATTAATCCTTTCACTAATCTTTTCCTCTTTACACTAATCAAAGACTCTGATTAACCACCACTAATCCCTAATTAATTCACACAATTGAGTACACCATTGGATAGAGCAAGGAAAAACTAATCTATGTGCATCAACAATTGTATAAATTAATCTAAATTAGGAGATTAATTAGACTCTTAATTATAGTCTCGTTTTTAAGGTAAAATTAAGCAAAGAGAGTCAAATTTCTCCAATTGATCAAACAGTTGATGTGATTAGGTGCTTTGATGCATCTAGATGCTCTCAAAACACTCAAAAACTCTAATTTCGACTACTTATACGATTAATTTAGACCCCAATTAACACATTTTCTAATCTTTAGCCTCTTTAGACCCCAATTAACACATTTTCTAATCTTTAGCCTCTTTGAACAAGATTAATCACTCTTAATGACAAAAACCAGTCCATTAAGAGAAATTAGTCAAACTCAAGGGTTTTTTATGGTTTTAATAAATTTTTTGAAAGATTAAGCTACTCCTAATGCTTGCTCTAACCTTCTAATCCAAACAATTTCAACAAAAAACTCACCCATTAAACTAGAATTAATGATCTTAGATCTATGTTTAAACTAAAGAGAGCTAACATTCACTAAGAAATGCATTTTCTTGCATTGCTTGATGCAATGAATGCAAACTAAGCCTAGTACAAACTATTTACAAGCCCTAAGAACATGAAAAACCATAAAAACAACAAAAATAATAAATTAATCTAAAAATTAAGTAAAAAGCATTCTTTTCAAAAACAAAAAAGAGAGCTATTCTACACCAAATCTCACACAAATAACCATCTAAAAATTAAGTAAAAAGTATTCTTTTCAAAAACAAAAAAGAGAGCTATTCTACACCAAAACTCACACAAATCACTATCAAATCCACATCTTTTTCATAAAAAACCATTAATAAAGATAATGGGCAATGGGTTATGTGCGTAGATTAGAGACAAAATGATGGAAAAAGCCAAGGCATGGCTCCCCGAAAATGGCGCCAAAAATGTTAAGGCTCACCCTAACCCTCCTTGAAACATATCCAAAAAGAGCTTACCTGGTGAACCGCAACTATCGTGAGGATCTTTCCAATGGCCGAGCTCGTAACCCTCGAGGTCTCCAAGCTCTACAACTCCTTGAGAAGCAATTCCACAGCGTCTCCCCCCATAAGCGTTGTCACATCGTTGCATTGCACAAAGGTCCTCGTCCCTCCTCTCACCCCACTTCACTCACACACACTCACTAGCATGCATTAGGGAGAGAGATTAGCAAGAGGATTAGCAAGAGCAAGACTCAATTGCACAATGGAAGAGTATATTGTATTATGAGAGAAATTCACTTATATACATGGCCATAAGTGTTCACACTCACTTAAACTATGGCCGACCGGGCACTTTAGGCTCATAAGAGGCCTAATGCTATATAATATATCCATGAAGTACATCACTTAGGATGTCATCCTAACTTGCGCTCTTGAAGTGAAAATCGCCATAAATACTCCGTCACACAATTACGGGCACCCGTCCAAGTTGTAGCTTTGGACACTTGCTTTATATCTTGAATGTATGACCCTTTGGTGTATCTATAATGACTCCTTGATGTAAGATAATGGTGGTAGCTCTTGTTAATCCTAGAATTGGATTAACAAGCTTTTGTCCACGAATAGGTACCATTTATTTCCCCAAGTCCATGCAAGCCATGGGTCGGTGTACTTTCACCATCGTACATCGTCCTTTGCATCCACGCTTTGCTCTCCCTCCTTTCCCTATACACCTATACTCGTACCATTACCTATATAAACCCCCTTGCACCTCGTGGTTGAGACACCCAAGCACCCTGTTCTACCCGTACTTGTCATTCTGCCAGCGCTCGTACTACGTAATAATCTGCACCTGGCACTCTATGCGGTACTGTACCGTATTGTACCTGACAGCCTTCCAGCAAGCCGTTTTTTTCCCTCTCCAAGTAAGCCCTCTGCATAACATTTCTTGCCTCCTCTCAACCTTAAGAGTAGAGTGTCCTTAGCTGCTCTCTTCCTCCCCCCTCCCCCCATGTGAATAGACTTAAGGGAGGACTCCCCCTCCTCTCCCTCTAGCTATATCCTTCTCCCTGCAAATCCAGTTTAAGGACACCTTCCCCCCCCCTTAGCGGCGGTGACTTTAGTAAAGGATTTTAGTCTCTTAAAGGTGATTCACACCTAGGGGTTTTTTGCTCATAACTTGAGCAAACGAGCTCCAAATTGTGATCCAACTGAAGCATTGGATTCATGATGTTGCAGACTATAAGAAGGCAGGAAGAATGGCTCCTTTGAACACCATATTGAGGAATATTGGAATTTCCCATAAGTTTGGGACATGTGGTCAAATCTTTGGATTAATCATAACTTGAACACCGTTACTCCAAATTGAGCGCTCTATAACTCACTAGATTCCATTTTCCAAATGCTTTCCAACAATAGGTCACATGATATGGTTTTGAAAAACCTATAGGCATGTTATCCAGGTCCCACCTTTTTAGCATTCAAAAAATGGGAATTGGAAAATTCCCAAACTCACGAATATAGTGTTTTTGCACAAAAGCGCCAAAATATCACCCCGAGAGACGCACACATCAATGAGTCTAGAGAGGTTGCTCTCTAGATGCCGCCCCATCTCTTCCCTTGGGAGCCCCACAAAGAAATAATGAGACCAGGTTAGGTTGGTCATTGTTTAAAAGGAGATTATTTATTTATTTATTTATTAATCTTTAATGTTAACTTTAAAGACATTAAGAAAGAGATGCTATTTTTCTTTATACCAAATTTTTTGGTGAAATTGTTGTTTTCTCAAGGAAAGTGATGAAATCTATCATATTCTAGAATTCAGAGGTATAGATATCTTGATTAAGTTAAGAAGAGTAGGTATATCTTCTCCCCGCCCTCGACGCTAACCTCGTTTCCATGCTTGTGTAGCCAAGCGCGGCGACGATGTTAGCAAGGCCCGGAGTCGACCCAAAGTACCCTTCATACCATTGGGAGAATAAGATTTTGCCAATGGTGGAGGCGAATATTGTGATGCTGCCTAATTCTGCGGGCCCAAGCTAGTGCGGTGAATAAACCCTCCCTAGCACATAGACATCCCTCTGAGAGGAGCGGGAGGATCAAGCAATGAAGCCTAAGAGGGCAACAGGCCGGCTTGAGTCCTCACGCCAACTGGCCGACGATGAGGTGTATGGTCCTGCAGGGATTGCCCAGTCTGTAGAGGCTAGAAGGCCGAATTCTAGATCATCGGCAGAATAAAGTAAAGAGCCTAGATTTGGCTATCAATAATTTTGAACATTTATCTATTTTTTTAAAATACTTTGTTTGTAAACATTGTGTATCATTGATAAAGAGTGTGTAAGGCATTTAATTAAGGAACTTGTTTATTTATGTCAAACAATGTGGTAGGATTAATTAGAAAATAAATTGACACGTGAGTTTGGTTTAAAGTGGGAGGATGGGGGCAACATCCTATGGACGGGTGGACACGATTAGTCAAGTAACTTCTAATAAATTAATGAAAGTGCTACGTTAGATAAATAAATCCATGGGCAACCCTACTCTAGAGGACTAGGTCAATGGCTATGCCTTGCATAGATAAGAAAAAAAGCGTTGTTTTTAGAAGTCAAGAATAGAGGTTTCCCGAGTTAAAGTTGATCACTCTATGAGTGGTTTGATTTTAGAAATCCTTTAAAAAGACCATGCTCCCCCTGCAAGATAGGACTAGGTCATACATACTACTTGTATCCTTGTATCTTACATGGTCAAAGTGTGGATGAGTAGGAAACTACCCCAAGTTAGACTTAGTAGAATATCGTAAAGGTTTCCCCTATTTAGGAAGCAGGGGACCTTACACATGCAGACAAACACAAGGCATTAGGGAATTTTGGACTCAACTTTGGGCCTTTTTTCTCTAGAGAGAGAGGCTTTCGACCAATAGGAAGAGATCCACCATAACGGAACTTTTGATGATTAGACGTTTTTTATATATTCTTTATATGAATATATTGTTATTAACGAAATACGAAATGCATTTGACCACACTTTATAATGTCATTTCTTTAATATATATGAAAAATAGTCAGCTCATTTAATAAATCTCAGCTCATTTAATGATGAATGGTTTTGAATCTAAAAATTTCCCTCGTTTAGCTCATTTAATAAAAGTTCTTTTTTCCTCTAAAAATTTGAAATGTTCTCTTTGAAGTTCCTACATCATTTAATGAATGGATTTCCCTCTAGAAATTTCTCACATTTTGGAGGTTATCTCTTCTGCCATCTCATCGTCTTCCATCTTCTTACATCTGCTTTTATTTTCTATTTGTTTCCATGGAAACCAGACATCCTAGGCGTCTGTGCTCCTTTACTAGAGCTATTATAGTATACAACAGTTTTGATATGGATAATCAAAGGTGGATACCTACCACAATCTCTATTGGTAGTTGGATTATGTTGCAGACTAGGAAGCAACAAAAAAACAAAGAATGAGTTCATCGACACTTACAAAGGCAAAGTTTAAGACTTCAAGCTCTTTGACATAGGTAGGAGCATTAAGGAAGTCCTTATACAACATGCCTACATGCACTTAGAACTACGTCTGTAACGTTTTCCTGATGGAATCCCACTCCATAGACCAAACTGTAAGTAAATGTTTTTACATTATGTTTATGTAATGTGTTTCATTTCTATACTTATGCTTCTCTTGTATTCATCTGTATAGATATATATCCTTCAAACTTGGTTGACTGGCAGCCTCCTATAGATAGTATTGTGGGAATCTTTGATGTTTTTCATGCATCTATTGGTGAGCAGCTGTACAAAGAAACATCCAGCAAGTCTTTGGCAGAGAGAGGAGTTTTCTTTTATAATGAATTTTACACGGCACCTCATAGTGTTACAGGTTATGGATCTTTGAAAGCATTACCACTGCCTTCATTCAATAGTCCAGAATGGCCCATACCAACAGTAGAAACAAGTGAGTGCTTTAGATTAAAGATATACCAAGACATGCAAAGGTGTATAAGACCAAATGTAGCAAATCATCAGGTGAAAATCGTTGTCTTTATGCCATTGCATGTTTTTGTCGACTTCTTTTATGATGACGAGGAGGTCAAAAAAACATTGTCAATGTTTATCTGTAAATGAGAGAAATGTTTGGATTTCTTAGGTCAAAATTGGGATGTGAAAGAATTAAATGGGGTTACTTGCAAAATCCATAGGAAATCTATTGTCTGTGAATATATGATTTGCTCCCATATTTATTTTGGCCTTTCATTATATGAGATGGCATTATGTCAATGGAAAACTTGTAGCAATTGATCAAGACTTGGAGGATGACATTGAAAATCCATTGATGTTATTAGAGGTATGGTTTGAACATGAGCTCTTGACAGTACTCAATATAAGGTCAAAAATCTCACTGCGTCAAGTGAGAACAGACTTGGCAAATGAGGATGACCTACAAGTGCCTGATGATTATGTGTTCAAGTGCAACGGCCACCATAAGGTATGTTATTCAATCTAACCTCGAAAAAGTATTCATTCCAAAACTACGCCATAATCATTATTACTTATATATATTACTTTGATTTTTGAAAATAGGTACCAAGGAGAAACAAAGGACCATTCAATGTAAAGGCATTACAAGGAAGCAAAGTTTTTGTGGTGCAAACGACCATCACATAGAGATAAATGGAGATAAATGTATTTTTGATAGCAAATAGTTACATCAATCATGACAACATTTTGTATTTCTTAGAGCAATAGAAACTAATACAAATATTCTACATTTTCTTATTGGAAGTTTAAAACATTGATAGCATGTTCTCATTTTTTCCTACGAAGCGTGCTATTGTGTGTGGGATGATTCTTGTTGTTGGGGCGGTGAGGCTTGTCGTTGGGGCGGTGAGGCTTGTCGTTGAGGGGGTGCTTGCTCTTCGGGACGCTCTTGGGTTGGTTGCTCTTTGGGACGCTCTTGGGGTAGTTACTCTTCCGAATGCTCTTGGGGTGGTTGCTCTTCTGGAACTGAAGCTTGCTGTCGTTTACGAGGTTAAGGCTTCCAAATTGACATCTTCAGATTCTGGAAGCTCGACAACAAACCTGTCGCCGACTTGTGTTCGGGGGTACTACCGTGGCGGTGGTCCTGGTCACGGCTATGGTGGAGGGGGCACAAACGCAACAGGGATATTAGGCGACATGCTATTATGAATGTTGACAATAATATGCTCAATGGCCTCTTCCCTGAACAGCCCTAAATCCACATCGGAGTATTCTAATAATCATGGATTCTACAAAAAGCCAAAAAAAAATAGACATGTGCCGTCAAAGAATGGGGAAGGAAAAAAACATAACGAGAGAACTAAATGTAGCAGCAACTTTGCGTTGTAGCACACCCTACAACTATGGCCATCCCATTGCTGCGGGACTCTGCATCTCATAGTCCTTGTGTGTTCTAGTAGTGTGTCCTGGATTATGGCCTCGAGAACAGTTGTTAGCTTTCTAACCAATCTGCAAGGAAACAATACTGTTGTCAATACTAAAAGTTCTCTAACTACCTCTCTGCAGAAAAAAGGGCTAAATATGAATACTACTGTTCACACATTAATCCAAACCACTGGGTCACATACTTGCAAGAAGAAGATGATGCTCAGAAATACATAAGCACACCCATTCCTGCTAATGCCAGGCGAGGTCTTGCGCTCATCCGCACCCGGTCACACACTCTTGAGATTGAGAGAGGAGCATGGAGCAGTGTCTCGAGAGAGAAAAGATTATGCCGGCTATGTAGTCTGGGAGCAGTGGAGACAGAGGAGCATGTTCTTTTAACATGCCCACAATATCAGCACATTAGGAGAGATTTCAGCACCACTTTAGAAGGATACACCGACTTAGTGAATTTGCTCTCGCATGGCCAACTTGCTGCCCTTGGCATATACTTCATCAAAATTCTCAAGCACCGTCACTGCCTTGTAACGCAATTGGCCACACACTAGTTCTCTCCCATGAAAGGAGGAGGCTTTGTTTACAGCTTTTGTACTTACTTCGTGGGGGTCCCATGGGCCGTTTTTTTAGCCTCCCGAGGATGATAATATATTCTTCTTCTTCTTCTTCTTCTTCTTCTCGCTCTCCAACTCATTTGAATGTATGGACTTACTGTCTCACGGTGCCATGGAATTCTTCACCTGAATTGGCCAAGTAACAAGTCTTGGATTCCATATCGTAAAGGATCAAACTCTAGTGTGAACTACAACATGCAATTAGGAGTATCAAAAGTAACATCAAAAATATATAGTAAATATAGGTCACAATACTAAGACTATAAATGAGATTGCATGTCACTTACTCTTCATTGTATGCCATTACGATTATTTGAGCTACATCAAAATTTATCAAACTAAACCACGGACATACATGAACCAATGAAGTATGTTGTGCAGTAAGAACCAAGGAAAGAAGGGAATCCACAATATATACACGATTTTGAACATCGAATGGGAGATTTGATACAACCAAGCTGCACAAGATTACATTATATTAGTTACTTTGGACAAGCAACCCACTCACGAGATGATTGAAAGGACGTAGCAAACCTTAGAACTGTTATGATAATTCTATCGTTGACCTCCCTCAAAACATTGGACAAAACATCAATCTCCTCCGCATCGAAAGGGAAAAATTGCACGGTGCCTCGCCAGCAGAGCGGAAGTCTAACGTGAAACGAGGGGACAAAATAACTCAAAGCTCTGACATTCAACTTATGCATTTCCCCTAAATAGCCAATTTCTTTAACCGCAATTCTTGGAGCTCTTGCATCCTGGCTTGGTCACCAATCCTTTGTGCGTTGAACCTTGTGTGACGTGAATGACTAGCCTCTGTCACTTGTGTGATCTTAACTTTCTTCGTCAAAGGTGGGATTTCCAAAATTCCTTTCATTCAGCGGGCTCCAGCGTACAATCATATCTGAACCTAAGCAAACGAAGCGAGTTCATGTCTTTCGGCATCATAGTAACTCTGTGTGCATGCGCGGCAAGGACATAGCTATCCTGAAAAAACTCGACAAGCCAGTCTTCCAGCCTCTTGTAAACATCCTAGGGTAGAGGCCTGCCAACGCATATTAATGCCAAATTTCTCGCATATAGATCGGACTACAGAGACTGGAATGGCAACTTCAGAACCACACAATGCATATGTTTCTCCACCTTCCTTAGTTCAAGAAGGACGGATCTATGTTGGTCGTAACTGCGTCTCCTCATTGAGCGCAGTGCAGAAATTTCCTTTCCCGAACTAGCTTCTCTACCTAATTGAGGATCATCTGTAGATGAGAGCCTTGCAGTATTCTTCGTACGCGCCATCTGAAAATAGTCATAATGTTACATGATAAGCTTCTCAATAAATACATAGGACAATAATACAAAAACTACTAAAAAAGTTAACTTGGATAACGAATTAGCTTCAAATCACTATAACGCAATATGGGTACTTCAGACAAAATCTACATCAACTCCTTGCGTTGTATTGATTTCTCAAAGAGACCCTTTCATTTGACAAAATAACACAAGAACAATACACCTAACAACACCTATGACGATAAAATAGATCCAAATCACTACATCGTGATAGAGGCATATCAGACCTAATCGTCATACCCTCAATGCGCTGTAGTGATTTCTTGCACAAAGCGTTTCATTTCACAAAGTAGACCTCATGAAAATAAGTAATAGATAACATACACAACACAAAACAATGTATAGGACAAGAAAGTATGTCCAGAACACTATAATTAATGCGATATGGCTACATCAAAAAAAATCGTAATTCATTCTTCGCGTCGTGGTGACTTGTCAGACATTGCCTTTCGTTTGACCCAATATCTAATGAACGTAGGTAAAACATGATATATATGATTGAATATAATATTTAAGACATTGCCTTTCATTTGACCCAATGTAACCTAAGAACACATATGATGATAAAATAGGTCCAAATCACTACATCGCGATAGAGGCATATCAGACGACCTAATCATCATACCCTCAACACGCTGTAGTGATTTTTTGCACATAGCATTTCATTTCACAAAGTAGGTCATGGAAATAAGTAATAGATAACATACACGACATAGAACAATGTATAGGACAAGAAAGTATGTCCATAACACTATAACGCAATATGGCTACATAAAAAAAAATATAATTCATTCTTCGCGTCATGGTGACTTGTCAAACATTGCCTTTCATTTGACCCAATATCTAATGAATGTCAGTAAAACATGATATATATGATTAAATATAACATTTAAGACATTGCCTTTCATTTGAACCAATATGATTGAATATAACATTTAAGACATTACCTTTCATTTGAACCAATATAACCTAACAACACATATGACGATAAAAAAGGTCCAAATCACTACATCGCAATAGAGGCATATCATACCTAATCGTCATACCCACAACGCGCTGTAGTGATTTCTTACACAGAGTGTTTCATTTCACAAAGTAGGTCATGGAAATAAGTAATAGATATTATACACGACACAGAACATTGTATAGGACAAGAAAGTATGTCCAGAACACTATAACGCGATATAGCTACATCAAAAAAAATCACAATTCATTCTTCGCGTCGCGGTGACTTGTCAGACATTGCCTTTCATTTGACCCAATATCTAATGAACGTAGGTAAAACATGATATATATGATTGAATATCACATTTGATACCACGAGTGATTGCTTAATAACTTACTAAAGAATTACGCAGGGAAAATGTTGAAGTGATGGACGCTTGCTGGATAAATCACAGAGATGGCGTAGACAAGGCACGGTGGAGGAATACACGCAGCTGAAGGAGGCAGAACGAAATGGTGGCAAAAGACAAGGACACTTGACATTTACCGAAGACGAGTACCACATTTATTGAGGATAATCACGACACATGTGCGAAAGAGCATGTCCACACGTGCCAAGGAGGACATGGGGCCATACATGATGATTACGATCAATCAAATTTTGACACGTGTCATCATATGTGCGCAAAGCACGTGGTGTGCCATCATGCATGCCTGCCACGTGTAAAGACCGTTAGTTTTCGTGGATAAAGGTGACCAACATTCATCATTCGTTGCTTCTTGCTCTCGTGCAATTTTTCTCACAGTCATCTCGTGCAATTTTTCTCGTAGTCATCACCTTCACCCTGCTTCTTGCTCTCCTACAATCAACTTCGTTGGTTGCTTCTTGCTCTCCTAGTGATTTCGTAGTATGTTTTTGAATATTTTCGTGTTTCAATTTGGTCGAAGTTGTATAATTGTTTTATAAATATTCCATCAAAGATTGCTGCTTTTAGATTTTTAAGAATTTAATTTATTTCTCCCAAATATGTCATCAAATCACTACAGTTCGAAGAGGGATCTCGGTGAGAACTAACGTACCCATATCATGTTGTAATGATTTTGCCCACAATGGTAATTTGCTTACATAAATTTCTTGAAAGCACTACAATGCGAGAAGAGGTCTTGGTGTGAACTCTCTCAAGCATATCGTGCTATAGTGATTTGTCCTACTGTCATTCTTTTTTTACTTTTTCAAAGATTTCATCGTTTATATTTTTAAGAAATTAATTTTTTCCTTACAAATAATTGATCAAATTACTACAACATGTAGAGGGGAGTCGGTGAGAACTCTCCCACCCATATCGCGTTATAGTGAGTTGTCCTACTATCGTTCTTGTAGTGATTTTTCTTACAATTGTCATTGCCTTTGAAATATTGCATCAAATTACTATAACATGAAGAGAGGGCTCCTTGTTGGGAATTCACCCATACGTGGCACATTTTTCCTTGCAATTTCATTTTCTCACTAATATTTCATCAAATTACTACAACGCGACTAGAGATGTCGATGAGATTTCTCCAACGCTTATCACGTTATACTGATCTTGGCTAATCCTTTATTATCTTACACAGAACTTTCGTCGCCCTCCTGACATATTTCTTGGCTTGTAGATGGAACCTTTTGAGATTGAGGTTGAGTCTGATGCTGGCCTTCAAGAAACCTCAGATGAAAAGTTGTTCGACTTCCTGTATAAAAACTTCCTGTATAAAGTTCGACAGCATCATCGCCATCTTGAAATCTCACGCATGTTTAATTTCAAATTCTCCATCGAAGACATGATCATTTATGCTCGTTCGTGTCTTTAGGAGAAAGGGTGGCAATTTCAGCAGACCACTTTGAGTGGTACAGTCATGTTTGACGGCGTCCAGTACGTGCACGACGTGAATGATATCGTGCCTTTAACAACCCTAAGACAAAAGTTGAACAAGGATGTTTTAAAGGTGCCAGATGATAAGAAGAAGACACACAGTAAGTGCCCCATTCACAATCGCAAGTGTCGTCTCGTTGCTTACCACTATGGATTTATCTGCTACCTGCATGTGCTGCTTGAGGAGGATGAAGAAGTTACAAATGAAAAAATTGAGGAGAAGCCAGAGGAACCTACAAGAGCAAAAGATGAAGTTCAAGAGATTGCGGAGGAGATAAACTTGGCTACAGAGAGGGACTTAAGTGAGCAGAGAGGGACTTAAGTGAGTAGAGGAACCTACAAGAATAGAAGATGAAGTTCAAGAGATTGCAGAGGAGATAAACTTGGCTCTGCAGAGAGGGACTTTAGTGAGCAGTTGGATATTGATGTGCTCAGAAGAGGAGATAAACTTGGCTGCTGCTGCTGCAGAGAGGGACTTTAGTGAGCAGTTGGATATTGATGTGCTCAGAAGAGAAGATACCTTAGTGGTTATAGGTGACGAGCAGACCTCTATGATAGAGGAAGCAGCGGACATTCTAATCCCACTACTCGCCACATTTCCTATTGGTGGTAACAAAGAATATTTGTTAATTGCAGATATTCAAGCTCTCTTTGACATAAGGGAAGACTACTGTCTGGCCATCATTGCATAGAATCTTGAGGAAGATGAAGATTTTGTGGATCCAGATTTGGATAAGTATCTCTTATTGGATTCAAATGTCAAGGACAATGAGTTCCATTCTGCTACCGACACATTATCCATGATGTACAAGGATGCAAAAATCTATGAATCCAACCTTCCCACTAAAGGGGAATTTTAGGCTATTCAGCAAAGACTTAATATTTCACACATGGGAAGGGAAGGAGCGTCGTCTCATCGACGGTCCAAGACACTAACTCAACAATCAATATATGGACAAATGATTTACTTAATGATGATGAAAATCAGAAGGTGTGTTTACTTGTTAATTATTTTTTATCGTATTGAGTAGCTTATTCTATTTGTTGTGTTAGCTCATCGACAATATTGTTTTGCAGCTAGTTATGTTTGAGGATGAGTTTCTCGATCGCGGAGCAGGCAAACACATGGGAGGACTCAGAATGGACTCAGCCACTGGGAGAGTACATAAACCGATTGAATTTTCCACAATTCATTATATTCCACAAGAAATTCTTGAAATACAATGTAGAATTTTCTTTGTTTGCAATCAAGACATTATCCAGATACCTTGGGGCATACCCCGTCAGGTAGAATGCAGACAAAGTCATACTTTTGGAGAAGCAGTTAGCATTGCGAATCTTTGGGCAGGGCCTTGGAGTCTATGCACTAAGGAGTAAATATTACTTAGCCTATACTGCTCATGGATTGGCATGTGTGATTAAGGATCCCAATATGCTAAGTGATTATGGCAAAAGGGAGCTTCTGAGATTCACAAAACCGAGGGTTCCTCCAGTTTTCCAGCTATGTTGTAGAGCCATCTTCAAAAAGGGCAAGGCTTCATGCACCCGAGGATGTTAGTGAGCAAGTTAAGGAGTAGTAGTATATTCCTATCTCTTGTAATAATATTCTCTCTCGTGTAATGTCATGACAGTTTTGCGTATGATCATTTCTAAATTTGAAATGTTAATCATGGATCTATGGGTATCCAAATCTTCCCATTTCTTTGTTTTGTTACTCGCCATTCTGCATGCTTAATACTTGCATTAAATCTCCTCCATATATCTTGTTTTCTTTCTTTATTCACAAGTTTTACTGCTTGATTAATTTGGGATGCTTTGAACTGGTGCTTCTTTTTGGCTTTGTGTACAAGCTTCCTATATGTCCATTGATGTAATTCCTCTAAATTGTTAGCTTTTTCTGCTCCTCCACCATGTCTTGTATGATTGAAATACCCGGAGCGTGCTTGATAATGTGTTTTCTCCATTCCCTAGGTTAACCATATTGATAAACTACCATACTTCTTTGCAAACCAAGGGGTATGATGGTATATAATATGCTTCAAGAGAATAAAAGAATACATTAATTAGTATATTTTTTAATATACAGTATAAAAACTAGTTCAATGCATAATCAATCTAATACCATATAGTGGGTGATGTGTTGATCCGTCCATGCATCAATCATTGATCTCTTGAACTCATCTAGCACTGTTTGAAATATCTCATAGTCCTCCTTCGTCCACACTTTCTTGTCACAGAACTTAAACATAGTGTCTAGAGATTTCCACACCTTGGCTTTCCATGTTCTTGCTGGCCCATTGTCTGCATGGTCTACTACTGCATTGTGAACGCACTTCCATCTGTTGTATTTTAGGATTTGCACTGATCGTCTTCTTCTACGACCTTCTGGTGTTGGTTCAAATAGAAACCTTCTTGCTTTAACACCCCCACCTTCTGGTGTTGGTTCAAATAGAAACCTTCTTGCTTTAACACCCCCAATGGAAGGTTTCTTAGGTACATTCTTCCCATCCTTAGACCTTTTTTCATCTTGTTCAATTTTTGCATGTCCACCATGCAAACCAATGTAGACCTAATAGAACTTTCTCTAGTGCTTTGATGGATGTAACCTTTGCTGTATTGGGCTGTAAAGTCCATGCAAAACATATGTATAAAAACAAGAGTTTTTCAATGATTCTGCAAAGAGCATGCATTGTACAAATGTGGACACTTGATAATGGAATATCGAGAATTGGCTTGAAGTTTGGGTCTTTCAACCAGTGCCTTCTTCCAATACCTCTTATCAAACACCTTTGTACTGCAAATGCAATATAAGCAGATACTTTTTGAATTGGCACCCTGTGACACATTGTGCATACATTTCAGAGTTTTAAGATCACCTGCCATATGCCACTCCACCTTATATTTTCCCATGCCTTCCACATCCAAGATTTTTATCGTTTCTCTGCTCTCGCTGATGATCTTGGGTATCGATGTCTTATGAAAGACCCAATGCAGGACATCAAAATTCTATGATTCTACCTGTAATACATAAGAAACATAGGAATGCAACACCCATTAGTGTTTTGTATATGTAATTCTTTTTTCACAAACATATCCGAGTCTAATAAATTTTACCTCAAACGATCCCAAGGACAATATATTATTTTCAGATTGAACACTAAACCATCTAGGATCATCAACATATCCGAGTCTAATAAATTTTACCTCAAATGATCCCAAGGACAATATATTGTTTTCAGATTGAACACTAAACCATCTAGGATCATCGTTTAGAATAGATGTATCGTTCATCAGTGTGATGGGTAACCCTTTCTAACTTTCTTTTCTTCACAATTTAACACTCATCAAGCTTGAGAACACCATCATATTCTTCAGGAGTAACTTCAGACAACTGAACAGCATATGATTGTAAGGCCTCCAAGTCGTAGAAAATATTATTGTATCTATTGTAGAACACATCTCCTATTGTTGGTGCAGCATAGGTGTCTTCAATATGAAATGGGGTTCCTAGTGCTTGGAGTACCTCTTAGTTTACTTGTTTATGCATTTTTTTTACCAAAGAAGGATTTGGCAGTAATGATCCTTCCATACTAGAATCCTTCATCTTTTTCTACAAAGTCTTATAAATGGCTGAGTACCCTCTATGTGATATAACAGCCTCATCAATGGATGTCCTATGGATTAAGTTGATTATCTTTGAAAAAGTTGTCTATTTGCTTTTCTGAGACCTTCTTATATTTCTTCTCGTTCATCAGTGCTTCTACATAGGCGATCTAAAAGAATACTTAAATGTGTGCCAAAAGGTTCTGTGTCATTGATTCTTTATCAAGGTGCAATAATGATCTGATATCATATTGAAATGCAGAAATTGATATACATGAACATATGCAATAATGATTGCTATTCATAAAATATCACAATAGAAACAATAAACCAGTTAATAAAAAGGAGCTTACTTGATTGCATGTATTCTCTTCTTGATGCCACCACCTCCTAGCTTCATTTGCTCAATATCCCTTAGTTTTTTTTGTCGTTTACGGAGACCTAATGAGGTCTGCTTATGTCTTAATTCAGACATTTGTTTTTCAAGCCCTGAAATGGTTTCCTTATTGCTTAATAACTTTTGCACACAATGCTCCATGGTTTTCTTCAAATGAATGTTCTCTTTCTCAAACAAATCTCTTTCTAATTTAAGAACATTGCTTGTTGCTTCCAAACTTATGACTTGGCTGGCATCACATGTACATCCACCAATTCACCTTCTTGTCCCAATACATTCACCTTCTTCACAATCCCTAGGCATTTGACCTTTGCACTATTAGCCATTTTGACTCTAAATTCAGAGGGTGCACTTACCTTCAATCTCAAAACTTCCATTGTTTGCTATGTCATCACACATACATGTGCACCACCATCTATATACACTTTTGGGACTCTGTGTTTATTCATCCAATCATCCATGATGGGCAAATAGTCTTTATCCCCTATTACTTTCACCACATTAATCTGGCCTCCTACCTTCTTGTTCCTGGAGCATTCTGGTGCTGACCAATTTACTCCACATTCTCCTAAGTCTAGGGCATAATTATAAGAGTTGGGGCCATGTCAAAGAAGGTCCTTTTTGTTGTTGAAGATCTCTCATCATATCATACCTATCCTCATAATAAGTACCTAAGGGAAAATCTTGCATGCCAATATGCCTCCTAGATCTAGTCTTCTTCTTACCCTCTTTGGGATGATTTTCCACGTGTTTCCCCTTCTTCCTTTTAGAAGGTCATGGTTCATCCTCAATCTCTATCCTCTAGTCCTCCTATTGGCTAAGATATCCACTCCAATCAGGTTCACCTCTCCCTACCCTAGGACCATTTCCTGGCTGCGTGTTGAGCCTGTGGACCTGCTGATTTGGCATCTCCTCCCCTCTCCTGATATCCTGTTTGCCTTCTCTCCTAGGTGGAAAAGGTAAATTTCACCTCCCATCCTCCTAGCTCCTGAAATCCTGTCTCCGTTCTCTCATGGGTGGAAAATGGTAAATTTCACCTCCCATCCTCTTGGGATAAGGGAAATGAGGATAAATATGACCTCTCTCCATGTATTTGAAGCACTGTAAATTCATATTGGGTCATTCTCTTCCCTTGCCTCTTACCATCCCTGTCTCCTACCCTAGGAACATTCCTGGCCCCTTGCAAAAGATTCAAATTCAGATTCTCCATCTGTTAAGTTAGATGAGTGATTCCATGCATAAGCTGGTCTGTGGCTACTACTGCACCCACACAAGCTACTTCTTCTTCTCTTCTCCCCTCGTGCGCACAACTGGTCTACCTTCATCTTGTACCTCCCTTTGCTTTTGAGCCATCCTTTACGACTTCCACTCTTTCTCCCTGGCAATCCTCAAAGCTTCTTCAAAAGCCCCTAGCCTTTTCAGTTCCACCTTCTCCCTCATATCTACATGGAGAGACTGAATAAATATGTCCTTCTTTGGAAGAACTGGTGGGTGCTCTGCTCCCAAAAGGATTGTCCCATCTTCCCCGCAAATCTTCAAAATGGTCTACAAACCTATCAAAAACATCATATAAGAACTGGTGGGTGCTCTGCTCCTCCCAAAGGATTGTCCCATCTTCCCCGCAAATCTTCAAAATGGTCTGCAAACCTATCAAAAACATCATATAAGTTATGATTTAAATTTTGAATATCTTGCCATACCATAAGAAGGCATCCGAGAATTCCCTCTACTTGTAATGCCACATCAAAGCCACTTTGATATCCTCATTTGTCTTTGGCTGAGCTCTCCATGTCTACAACCATCTTTTAGCATCCCCTGTTAATAACATAGATAGCAATGTCAACTTATCTTCATCCCTCTCCTTACAAAAAGTGAAGGCTACAAGTTCCATCCTTGCCAAGAACTCTTTCGGATGAAACACTAGATATGTCATCATAGCAGCCATCTCAACTATTGAGACTTTGTCCAAGCCTATAAGTAATCTGAAGGGTGCTTTCAAAGCCCTCCTCAATGGGGGCACCAAAACAATGATGTGTCCAGGGAGTCTACGTCTATAGCTTATTCGAATACACCACCCGGGGGCACCAAAACAATGATGTGTCCAGGGAGTCTACGTCTATAGCTTATCCGAATCACCATTAGGATGGCTCTATAAACTAGCACCATGTGCAACACCAACAAAACACAAATCCAAATCACCAATCAACTCAGCTGATATCCTTAGTCCCTCAGTTGACATAGAAAATCTCTCAAAACCCCTCAAATCGGTTCAGCTAACTCCACTAACTATCCTCCCATATGTCAGTCCTGACCTCCACAGCTATGATCTTCACTCTAACCCCTTAGTTGACCTCCTCTGACAACTAACTGACCAAAAAATCTCCCAGTTGACACTCAGCTAATCATTTTGCTAACTATAACCTGAATTGGATAGTTGCTTGCTGCTAACCCTAGTCAGAAATATGTCCTCCAAGCTCCTAAAAAAGTCCTCCATTATTAGCAAACTTCAAATTCCTTACTTCAGAACTTCACTAATCTTATCAGCACTCCCATGATGCTGATTTCACTAATTCTATTAGCTCTCCCCTATTGACTTCACTAATCCTATCAGCTCTCCCCTGCCGATGCTGACTTCCCACCACTGACTACTACTACCAACTTGAAATAGTTGACCCCGCTGATTCAGCTGATTCAGATCTGACTCACAACTCTCTAACCCCAGTGGCCTCTAACACCACGACACTCTCAAAAACCTCAAAAAACATCAAGAACCCAAAACTAACAACAGTTGATTGCTTGCTAACCCAAAGACACCTTCAACCCCCCACAACTAAATCTCAATGAGACTGAAAATTTGACAGTCAGAGCAAACCCTAAACCAATTCCCTTCAATCCTAAAGGATCATACTTATCCTTCAATACCCTTAGCTGATCTCCCTTCATGTACAACTGATTGTAGCTGACACTCTTCAGCCCCAGCTCACACCTACATCACCATCCAGTCCACAACTTATCCGTTTGACTTCCGACAGTTCTTTGATTGTCAAACCAGATTTCAGAGGCTTCCAACTGGACAAGATCTACTCTTCTATAGCATTAGCTAACTAACCCAACACAGCTGACTCTTGTAAGATCCTACTGACTCAAAGTTTAAGTATCTAATATAATTTTGATTCAACAGACCAACTCTTCACTCACAATTGATTATTTTGATTCAACAGACTTCAACTCTTCACTCACAATTGATTATTTTCAACAAACTCCATCAAGACAACATAAATAACACCAAAGCAAAGGAATTCCTCAATCCAACACACAATCAAACCTTTGTATATTAAATTTAGCCAGTCTCAACAACCTTTGTATATTAAATTTAGCCAGTCTCAACAACCTTAAGATGTGGGGTTCCAACAAAGAGAGGAAGCACCAGAAACCAAAGGGATTCTCCACAAATATATCCCAATAACAATGGTTCAATACCACAAAACCAAAAAACAACTGCCACTTACAACAAGTCTCAATCTTCAATGCAAAGGGGAATGATTGAGCAAAACTATGGAGTGTTCCAAGTTCTTATAGAGCTGCATCCCAAAAATCCTAGGGCATCAACCTCCTACAATATCCTTTGCTTCCCTTTGCACCCTCTGCTCTAGAAAAATCCAAGCTTCCAATTCCCACCTCTTCTTCACAAAACAATCTCGTCGACTTAACATCCTTCAACCCAAACAGACAGAAACAGACAGAAATAGATAGAAACAGCAAAAAAACTATCCAACAAGCTTCTACATAATCCTCGGTAATCCTCTCTCTCTTGGGGCTAATTAGCCCTCTTCTCTGCTCTCTCCTCTTCTGGCTCCTGGCTCTCCTTGTTGACTACTCTCCATTGCCAAACAAACAAAAACAGCAAAAAAACTATTCAACCAAAATAGACAAAAATAATTAAAAACCTATCCAACAAGCTTCTATAGAGCTTCTACACAATCCTCAAAAATCCTCTCTCTCTTGGCTAATTTGCCCTCTTCTCTACTCTCTCCTCTTTTGGCTTCTAGCTCTCCTTGTCGACTACTCTCCATTCCCTATGGATGCAGAAGTTCCTCCTTCACTTAGCAAGACTGACAACAATTAGTTCTTTTTAGAAGGTGGCCATGCAAAGACCACTTATTTCCTAAGGTTCTACCCTATGGGCTTATTCTCTTTTCCAATGTTTTGGGAGGCACATGTTTTGGGCACTAGGGTCTTGACACAAAAAAAAAAAACTATCAACATGACTAATGCAGTTACACCCAATGACATAAGCCAACACACAATTGTTAAGCTACCATCTACCTAAGTGCGGGGAGGTTGAGTATGAATGCAAGCAGGTTAGTTTCTATGGTTATCCAAATTCCAAACAACCTATCACATCCAGACAATATAACTAAACACAAGATTGAATACAACACAGATAGCAATGAGTAGATAGAGGCAACAGTGAGATGAGACACAATCCATTCCTGAATATTAAACTACAATGGCATCTCTACGACGTCTATATCACAAAGGCCACTTATTGTATTATCAAAAAATAGTGGAAACCACAACATCGTATACATATCGAGACCGATAAGATGAAGAACCTTAAACAAGACAATGGAGCACTCTCACATGTCTTGTCAAGACAGATGGTGAAGTGTACACTTTCTCATTCAAAGTTCATAACAATTAGTGATGATTGCAAGATGTGAAGAATGCATTTACTACAACTCAAGCTCAAGGTATTTGTGACAACGTTGGTTAAGTAGAGAATCCTATGAAATGATCTATAGACAAATGGATGTAGGTTTTAAGTCCATGTTGCAAAACAAAATGGATGTAGGTTTTAAGTCCATGTTGCAAAACAAAAGGGTAACTTCGCTATCGTGCCCTTTTCGTGTCAAAAAAGCACGGCAACAATTAAATAACAATGTCCTTGAACTCATTAGTGAGCCTAAACACATAGTTTACTCGCATATGTATTCAAGCATTGTGCTAAAGAAGTGACCTTTGATTTGAATCCAAACAACAATTATGTCTTGGATGTGTGCAAATTGCAAGCTGCAATGGTAAAGTTCTATGATATGTATGTTCAAGAATGTGGTGGCACACTGAAATTTGTACTAAAACTTGATGAGTGAAATTGTGAAGAATCAAAAGATAGAAAGAGTAAGTTTGAAATTGATGAATGTTGAGAATCATGGATCAAGATCTCCTAATGAATGAGATTCTAATCCTACTCTAATGATATGAATGTTGAGAATCATGGATCAAGATCTCCTAATGAAAAATGAGATTCTAATCCTACTCTAATGATAATACAATTAACATGACTAATCTAAGGTGGATATCATCACATGAGTGAGTAGTGCTAATGTACTCAAGTACAATTAGGTTACAAGATTGAAACTTGTACACTCATAGAGACTTGAGATTTGTATAAGTGATATGATTCATTTCTTAAAATGGCCCCCTTTTATACGAGGACTTGTACATCAATGTGTGGGATAATTCCCTCGTCTCATGTGGCTTCATGTCAGGCTTTGCTCTTGCTTGGCTACTCATTCTCACTCCCTATCTCTTCCTTGTGCTCTTTGGCACCACATTTCTCAATAATTAACAGGGCATTGGATCCTTCCATAAAGCTAGGTGATCCCCACAGTACTTCAGTGTTCAGGCTGAAAATGAAATTTGGTGGCTCGCAGCATTTGAGGTTCCAAAAGAGGACCATGAGATCCTCAAAGATGTTAGATTCCTACTATGGTTCAACATCAAAAAGCAGGTAAAATTCTACATGTGGATGGTTTTGGAGACTACTTAGTGGAATGGCATCTTGCAAGTGATTTGAAGACATTAAAGTGCATGTTTGGTATCTCAAATGCTGCAAATGCAGAGTTCGCTTCCTTGTATTGCATTCACTCAAGGAAAAATTGTTACCATATTATAGTAGTGATGTGTGTGAACACACTTAGGACCGCCGGGGCACTTTTTCCCTCACTAGGAGGTTTTTTTCCCCGTGCATTGCATATACGCCCATTATCTTCTAGGGCTTGTTATCTTTCATTTTTGGCACTCATAATACACTACTGTGTTGTGCTCAAGCTTCCTCATCTTCTTGAAGTTGTGTGTGCATTCCTGCAACCCTAATTCCAACAATTGGTATCAGAGCAGGCTTCCTCCTCCCGGGCAGCATCACCGGCACCTGCCGCTTCATCTCCTCCGATTGCGACGAGGTTTCACGAGCGTCTGCAGGTTAGTATATGCCGTGGGTGAGCCCGTAGGGCTTGTTCGTTTCAGAATTTTGATCTGAAGTCATTTCGCCCTCCGTTTTTGCATTCCAAGTACTGCACAGGCAAAATCGTCCTACTGTGCAGATTTTCTGTCAAGATTAAAATCTGCAGGAGGACAGGTGCCCATTCGTCTGTTTTGGGCTGTGCTACATAGCACAGGTCGATTTTATACAGGTTTACCTCTTACAGACAGCATTTACATCTAGTAGTACAGTCATTGGCCATGGCTGACAACAATGATGTATTCCGCATGTTGGCTGCTGAGGATAAGTTGGATGGCACCAACTATCCATTGTGGGCATATATGATGCGACATGTATTGGTAGCAAAGGGGTTATGGAACATTGTGCAGGGTATTGATGCACGTCCTATTGTGGCTGGGAATGCTGCAAACACATCAGAAACAGGTACTGTTGATGATGGTGCAGGCACAAGTGCTGTAGCAGCTGTTCGAGAACCACCACTTTCAGCAGAGCAGATTCGTTGGGATGGTAGAGATGCGCAGGCTCATGCCTTGATTGCGCTGTCTGTCAAACGTACCATTATCCCACATATTCGCTCCTGCAGGACTTCTAAGGATGCTTGGGATGTACTTGCCACATTGTATCAGGCAAGAAATGAGGCTCGTGTTGCTTACCTCCGAAAACAGTTGGAGAGTGAGCATATGAACGAAGGTGATTCTATGGATAGCTTTTTGACAAAGATCAAGGATTTCAAAGAGCAGCTCATTTCTGCAGATGAAATCCTGTCAGACAGTTCACTTGTGCAGACTGTTTTGAATGGTCTACCAGATTCTTATCAGGGTTTTGCTTCCACTCTTCGCTTGATGATGAAAGGCAATCCCAATGCCTTATCATTTGAGGAGTTAGTTTCTGTTTTGCTGCAAGAAGACCAGTCAAGGCAAAACAGGAATATTATGCGTGTCGCAGATCAAGCTTTCGTTGCTAGTCAGAGAAGCGGGAAAGGTAAAGCTGGCTTTTCTTCTAGTAAGCAGAAATCTGCAAATGCTGCGCAACCAAAGAAGGAAGACAAAGATGAGAAGAAGGGTGACAAACAGAAGACATTTTGCAAGTACTGTAAGGGAAATGATCATGTCATCAAAGCGTGTCCTAAGCTGGCTGCGAAAGAGGCTAAGAAGAAAGAGGCTGGTATGGCTATTGCAGATGCCTCTCCTTCTAACAATGAATCTGCTAATGTTGTTCAAGATACAGAATGGGAATTCAATGCGCAGTGCAGTTATGACCCATCTTTGCATGACACATGTATGTCTGCAGTAGATTCAGATGTATGGTACTTTGACAGTGGTGCCACTAAGCATATCACCTCGCAGCGCAGTTTATTCACTTTCCTTGGGTCTGCTCTCCCACAGGGAATACTGTCACTTGTGCCAATAACTCCTCTTATCCCGTTAAAGGAGTTGGACAGATTGTGCTGAATGTTGCAAATTGCAACACCTTTACACTTTTTGATGCATTGTATGTGCCAGGGATCAAAAAGAATCTGCTGTCAGTCTCCGCATTTGCCAAAACAGGTTTGGTTGTAAAATTTGTGGATGACAGATGTACTGTTCATGATCTCTCTTGTGGTGACATCATTGTAGCATCTGGTTCACTATGTCGAGGGCTGTATAAGCTCAATATGGATGGCAAATGTGTAGAGGATTCAGCATGTGCTATTATGGATACGCAGGCTATTTCAAATGCAAAACTGTGGCATGCACGTTTTGGTCATCTGAATTTTGCAAGTTTGCTGCGCCTGCAGAAATCTGAAATGGTGTCTTCTTTGCCTAAGCTTGAGGCACCTGTCAAGCATGTTTGTGAGGGCTGCATATTGGGTAAAATGCAGCGTGCTTCCTTTCCCAAAGATGGATCAGTGAGAGCTGAACGCAGATTGCAGCTTGTTCACAGTGATGTTTGTGGTCCCATGCAAACTCCATCATTTGGAAACTACCTTTACTTCGTGACTTTCATTGATGATTTTACCAGGCATGCATGGGTATATCCTTTGAAGGCAAAGTCCGAAGTGTTTTTGTGCTTCAAACAGTTTTTGGTTATGGCTGAAAATGTGTCAGAAAGTAAGATGGGCACCCTCCGTTCAGATCGAGGGGGGGAGTATATGTCTTCAGAATTTAATGCATTTCTGGCTGAGCGTGGGATAAAACACCAATGTACAGTGCCGTATACACCACAGCAAAATGGTGTGGCTGAGAGAAAAAACAGGTCTCTCATGGAAATGGCAAGATGTATGGTTAAGAGTCAAAGTCTACCACATGGTTTTTGGCTTGAGGCTGTCATGTGTGCCACTTATGTACTAAACAGGTGTCCCACCAAAGCATTACAGGTTGTCACTCCATATGAGGCTTGGCATAGCCGCAAGCCATCTGTTGGCCATTTACGTGTTTTTGGTTGCCTGGCATATGCATTAGTGCCTGTGCAACATCGCAGAAAATTGGATGACAAAGCTGTCAAATGTATTTTTGTTGGATATAGTGCTGAGAGCAAAGGCTATCGTTTGTATCATCCACAGACAAAGCGCATTTTGGTTAGCCGTGATGTTGTATTTGTGGAAGATGCAGTTCAGCCCTTGGTTTCATGTACTAAGGAGACAGATATCAGCTCACGTGATGTCTATGATACATTGTTGCCTCTTTTCAGTGGTGCACAGTCAAGTGCAATACCTCATGAGGCAGTTTTTCAGCCTATGCAGGTTTTAAATGATGGCACAGATCAGCCTATATCTGATGCAGATGTGCATGATGCACTTGAGGATGAGAGACAAGAGATTGAGGGCTCTAGGAACATGCCCAGATGGCTGGTGCAGACTTTGCGTGACAGCAAGTTGGATGCCCCTTTGTCTAGTCGCACTCGTTCTGGCTCTCATGGTGCCTCTTATGCGTCAGATTGTTATGCATTGGCTGTTTCTAGTATGTGCGATGAAAGTGAGCCTGTTTCATTTGATGAGGCACAAAGTTCAGAAAATTGGATGGCTGCTATGCAAGCAGAATACGATGCTATTATGAAGAATAGTACATGGTCTTTATGTGACTTGCCCCCTGGCAAGAAGGCCATTGGCACTAAGTGGGTATACAAATTGAAGCGTAAGCCTGATGGCACAGTGGATCGCCATAAGGCTAGGCTTGTTGCAAAAGGTTATGCTCAAGAGAAGGGCATTGATTTTGATGAGACTTTTGCTCCCACATGTCGTATGACCACTGTTCGTAGCATCTGTGCATAAGCAGCTCATAATGGTTGGAATGTACATCAGCTGGACATAAAGACTGCGTTCTTAAATGGAGATTTGCATGAGGAGGTGTATGTATCGCAGCCTCGTGGTTTTGTTCAAAGAGGGCAGGAAAACAAAGTGTGCAGGTTAAAAAAGGCTTTATATGGTTTAAAGCAAGCTCCACGAGCTTGGTATGAAAAAATACATGCATATTTGACTGCACATGGGTTTCAGAATAGTCCAACAGAAAGCACTTTGTATGTTAAACGTGTGGATGGTGTACATCTAATCATTGCTCTCTATGTCGATGACATGCTGCTCACAGGACCAAATGAGAGTCATATTGCTGATTTTAAGGCTGATTTGAATGCCTCTTTTGAGATGTCAGATTTGGGGCATTTGCATCATTATTTGGGGATACAATTTAAGCAGTGTGATGGAGGTATTGCTTTGTGTCAGACAAAGTATATTGAAACATTGTTGCGGAGATTTGGCCTTGAAGACTGCAAGCCTATTGCTACTCCAATGGAGACAGGTTTGAAGTTGAGTCTTCATGATGCTGGAGATCACTTTGATGTCACACTCTATCAGACAGCTGTTGGTTGCCTCATTTATGTATGCATTACGAGGCCAGACATTCAGTTTGCAGTCTCACAGGTGAGCAGATTTATGCATAGCCCAGGCATTAAGCATTGGCAGGCAGTGAAGCGTATCTTTCGCTATTTGAGTGGTACTCGGCATCTTGGGTTGTTTTATCCCAAGGGGGGATCATTGCCGCCAGATTTACATGTTTTTTCAGATTCTGACTGGGCTGGTTGTTATGACACACGCGTGTCCACGAGTGGTTTTTGCTTCATGCTTGGAAGCTCATGCATATCATGGTTGAGCAAGAAGCAGCCTACTGTGGCCACTTCTAGTTGTGAAGCTGAGTACAGGGCAGCTTTCACAGCTACGGTTGAGTGTGTGTGGCTCAAACGCCTTATGGCTGATTTGGGTGTTGGGCAGCCATCTGCCACCACCATCTTCACTGACAGTCAGAGCGCATTGGCAGTTGCACGGAACCCAGTGTTCCATGCTCGTACGAAGCACATTGAGGTGCACTACCATTATGTCAGGGAGAGACTCTCTGCAGGAGAGATCAGTTTGGCTTATGTGCCAACACAGGATAACCTTGCAGACCTTTTCACAAAGGCTCTGCCTCGTGAGAAGTTTGAAGCTTTTCGCAAAGCTTTGGGCTTACTCCCTTTTGTGGATTCGTCCACATAGCTAGACACTTCCCTATACATGAGTGCTACCTCTTGTTCACCGCATCACTCCAGGGGGGATTTGTTACCATATTATAGTAGTGATGTGTGTGAACACACTTAGGACCGCCGGGGCACTTTTTCCCTCACTAGGAGGTTTTTTCCCCCGTGCATTGTATATACGCCCATTATCTTCTAGGGCTTGTTATCTTTCATTTTTGGCACTCATAATACACTACTGTGTTGTGCTCAAGCTTCCTCATCTTCTTGAAGTTGTGTGTGCATTCCTGCAACCCTAATTCCAACAAAAATGGTAAGAATGAAAAAAGAGCGTGGAATATGATTACTAGGGAGGATGGTGCATCGACTCATTGATTCACATGGGATGGTAGAACAATGGTTAGGGTGGATCCAAAGTGGGACCCTATACTTGACATGAGTCCATCCTTGTACACTACATGCCGTCTATAGAATTGTGGAAAAATTGGTTTATGAATATATATGTTTTGCATATAAGATGCAATCAATGTGAGAGGCCCAAGCAGTGTCTAAGAGAGTGGAGGAGGCTCTTTCATGCATGGATCTACACAAAGGGAAAGTGGAAATCAAGAAATATGAGAAGAGGTCAAGTGCAAGTGGAAATGTGCCATACAAACCCAGTATTGGTGGAGTCAAGGCTGGAAATTTTCGGTCACCACCAAAGAACCATGAAGGCCATTTATTAGTTCTTTAACCATGGAAGTATGAGGCATGGAGAAAGTTACACATGGTTGTTCCAGATCGTAGAGTAATAATGGCGAGACTAGAATTGTAGGCTAATGTATGGATTACCTTTGATAAGTTTGCTTCACTTCTACAGAAAATGACATTCAACGAAGAAGATGCCAATGACTTTAAACAAGCTATGACCACGTTTTACAAGTACATGGTGGAAGCATGGACATCAAGTAGCATAACAAATTATATGGTAAGATATCCAACTTTGTATGCTCCTATGTTGTTTAGTGATTCTTATTGAAAATAACCAATGTGCATATGATGTCATTTTTATTCCAACACATTTTGGAGGCTCATGATCCCTACTTTGCAAATCAAGATCCCTACTTTGCAAATCAACACATTTTGGAGGCTCATGATCCCTACTTTGCAAATCAAGAAAGCTTAGCTATCTGGTCTACCAGCACTCACATTATCAAGCTCGTTGTGGGTTTCAGAAGGCCACCTTGCATGGTGGTGGAATCTATGAAGTCAGTGCATTGAGGCAATTATTCATGTGGTGATAGGAGGATTGCAGTTAGGATAGAGAAGAAAGAAGCCAAAGCCAATAGAACACATTGAATTCACGGGGCTCAATGCTTTGCATATTGAAAATTTTATCCTTCAATAAACTTCACAATTATAAATCAATGACTTGAATAAAATATTGACTCATTTTAATTTATGCTTCACTATATTCACCACCTCCCATGGATACTTTCAAACTTTCAAACTTTTAGACAATAAAAACATGGATATAATAATAGAGCCAAATCGAAAAGCCCATACTCCAGAAGTGTCATTGTATTACATTAAAAAATCATTTTTTTTACAATGCATAGGAGTGTACTACTACTCCTAATCATGTCAACTAGCATCCTCTGGTGTGTGAAGCTTGTCCCTCTATGAAGATGGCTCAGCATCATCTTGCCAATCGTAAAACTAGTGAAACTCTCGGTCTTTTGAATCTTAGAAGCTTCCTTTTGCCATATTCACTTAGCATCTTCGGATCCATGATCCCACATGTTAATCCATATACGGTATAGGCTAAGTAATATTTTCTCCTTTTAGAGCATACACTTTAGGCCTTGCCCAAAGATTCGCACCGCATTGCTTCTCTAGAAGCATGATTTTTTATGCATTCCACTTGATGGGGTATCCCCTAAGATATCTAGATAATGTTTTGATTGCAAACAATGGGAATTCAGCTTTATCCTTTGAAAAATTTTTGTGGAGTATAATGACCTTTAGAAATTTTAGCTGGTTAATGTACTCTATTAGTGTTGAATCCTATCCAAGTCCTCCCACTCGTGATCCTAATGCGCGCACAAGAAAATCATCATCATAAACCACCAGCTACTACAAAACAAAGTTGTCCATAAGCCAACAAAACAAATGCATTACATATGAAGCCTCATCAAGATTTTTAAAATTATTATAATTAGACCTTCTAATTCTCATCATTAACAAGTAAATCATTTGTCCATAAGTTGATTGATGACTTGACATCTTGGACAAATGAAGACTCCTCTTTCCTTCCCAATTAAGGACTATTGGGCCTTCATTAAATATCTTAAAATTCCTCTTCAGTGGGAAGGTTGGATTCAAGGAAGAGCATCCTTGTACATCATTGATAATACCTGAGCAGGAGTATGGAACTCATTGTCCTTGACATTTGAATCCAATAGAAGGTACTTTATCCATACTTGGATCAACGAAATCATCATCTTCTTCAAGATTCTGTGATGATGGTGAGACAGTAGTCCTCCCTAATCTCAAACAATGCTTGAATATCTGTTAAGGAACATTTTCTAAATTGTTTGCCTCTTGAACTGGATTAATCACCCTTAATGATAAAAAATTGTCAATTAAGGACTATTAGTCGATTTCAAGAGTTTTTTTATGTTTTGGAGAAATTTTTTAATGGATTAAGCTACTCCTAACACTCTAATGCATACAATTCAAACAAACAACATACAAATCAAACAAAAATTAATGATTCTAGTTCTATGTTTAACTCTAAAGAGCGCTAAAAAAATCACTAAAATTAATGATTCTAGTTCTATGTTTAACTCTAAAGAGAGCTTAAAAAATCACTAAAATTTGCATTCTATTGCATTTTTTTATGCAATGAAAGCAAACAAAGCCTAATACACTTTAAGTGCAAGCCCTAGGAACATTAAAAACTAGATTAACAACAACAAAAACAACGATTTAAGCTAAAAATTAAGCAAAAGGCATTCTTTATAAAACAAAAAAGAGAGCTATTCTCCACCATATCACACATAAATCACCATCAAAACCACATCTTTATTATGGGAAACCATTAATCAAGACAATGGGCAATGGGTAATGCATAGATTAGAGAAAAATGATGGAAAAAGCCAAGGGATGACTCCCGGCTGCAATGCCAAAAATGTTATGGCTCACCCTAACCCCCCTTGAAACACATCCAACAAAGAGAGTACTTGGTGAACTGCAACTGTTGTGAGGATCTTTCCAATGGCCAAGCTCGTAACACTTAAGGTCTCCAAGATCTACAACTCCTTGAGAAGCAATTACACCACCTCTCCCGCAAGCATTGTCACACCGCCGCATTGCACTACGTGTACTCGTCCCTCCTCTCACCTCACTTCACTCGCACACACTCACTAGCATGCATTAGAGAGAGATATTATTAAGAGGATTAGCAAGAGCAAGACTCTATTGCACAATGGGAGAGTTCTTGTATTATGAGAGATATTCACTTATATACATGGCCATAAGTGTTCACACTCACTTAAACTGTGGCCGACCGAAAACTTTAGGCTCATATAAGAGGCCTAATGCTATCACAATGACTACTCTCATAATACATCCATGAAGTACATCACTTAGAACTTCATCCTATCTTACTACCACATGCTCTTGAAGCGAAAATTGCCATAAGTATTACATCAGACCATTACGGGTGCCCGTCCAAGTTGTAGATTTGGACACCATTACTTCATATCTTGAATGTATGACTTTTTGGTGTATCTACCTTGACTCCTTGATATAAGATAATGGTAGTAGCTCTTGTTAACCCTAGGAATGGGTTAACAAATATCCTCGGAGGCACGGAAGAGAGAGGAAAGAGAGATGACATGAGGAAAGAGAGATGACATGAGGAACAACTTCCGGAGAGGCAATGTAGATGCAAAGAGAAGGAATTCTGACTATCTGAGCTAGAACCAAGGTGGTTGTTGGAGGGGTTCCACCACTCTCCTGATAACTCTACCAATCACTAGGAGTAGCAAAAGGTACTCCTAAGAGGTGGTTGTTGGGGGGGGGTTCCATCACTCTCCCGCGATAACTCTACCAATCACTAATAGGAGTAGTGGAAGGTACTCCTTCCTAAATCCAAGAAAGCAAACTATGACTAGGAAGCTAGAGACACTTGCCACCACAGGGTTAGATGCTTAGGTCAAAGTCATGCTGCCACCTTGCAAAGCAGGCACAGGCCGTTCTCACAGTGCGACGAGCCTCGACTACATGACTCCACCTATAAGAAGTTGATTTTGCAGCAATGTGATGAGCTATGGTGGTGGATCAAATGTAAGGATCAACATGATTAGCAAGTAATTAGGTGATTAAGATGAGATTAGTGTACAATTAATCTAATAGCTTAATGTAGGCATGGATACTCAAAAACCAATAATTTCTCATTAGGCCAATGCCTCAATTTATAGATTTTACATCCACAAGATGCCGAGCATCTGCTCCCACTAATTTCTCCTTGATTTGTGCCACCTCCCCTACATCTGGGGACACCTTTTCCTAGAATTTTCCACACCCCTATATTCACTCATGCTACCCTTGATTCTCTCATTCAATAGATTCTTCTCACCTTTTCACTGCTATCCACTCAATTACATACTCCCTTTTACGATCTCTAGCTAAGGACTTGTTCCTGCCACACATTCATTTACTTGCATATATCAACATCTCCCCTCAAGTAAATAGTTCTAGCACACCTAGACCCTATACCAAGTTTCCCTCTTACTTGTTTGGTAGCCCGTGACTAGTGTCTCAAGTCCCTAACTCATAGTCCTTGACACTCTCTCTCTGTATGTGTCCAAGGCTACTACAAGTGCCTGTAACTTTGACTAAAGTGTTCACACATACATCTACCACATGGCCTACATCATCGGTGGAGGCAGAGGTGGTTTTACTCTATTGGGGTAGGTTACATTGGATTGTGGGGTTTCTCTCTCTTTCTCTCTCAAAAAATATATCGTGACTCCTCTACCTCAGGAGTCTCCATGAAGTTTGCCGATGCCGATCCTTCTTCATTTGGTTTACTGTAGCAGTCTCTAGCCATGTGTCCTGGCTTCCCACAGATGTGGCAAGTGAAGGTCCTTCCTTCTCCCCTGCCTCTTCCTCATCCTCGTGCTCGTAAGAGGCCTCCTCGGGTGTAGAATGCTTTCTCCTCTCCAGTTGTTGGGTCCAATCCTTTCTTCTCTTTGACCTTCTTCTCTTTCTCTAGTAGAGCTCCTTCTATCTCATGCAGCTTCAAATCTGGTACATTCTTTAAGGTTGCCACAATGTTCTCATACTCTCCCTTGTCCACACTTTTTAGAAGCACTTCTAGTGCCTTGTCATCTTCTACTTTCTTCCCAATGGGGCTGCAAGTTGTTGCTTAATGCTTTTGTATTTTTTTAAGTGTGTGGTTAGAGATTCACTTTCCTTCATGTCAACTTTGTAGAATTGCATTAGCAGATTTATCTTTGAATTCTTTGCTTGAGTGCCAAATAATTTGTTAAGTTCATCCCATGCATCTTTAGCTTGTTGTATCCTTGCAATGTGGTGAATGATTTCATCATTTAAGCTAAGTGCAATGAGTCCTGATGCTTTCTCATTTTTGTTTTTCCACTCATTCTCCCCATTCTCCATTGGACATTTATCTCTTCCCTCAATTAGCCCCCATAAATTCTTGCTCATGTGAGCAAATACATGGTTCTTGTTTGCCATGTATGGAATCGCTCCCCGTTGAATTTAGCTACTTCTTGTGTAGTGCTCATGATGATGTGAAGAGGGTCTTACCTCTTGATCCAATTCAAGTCTCAAGGGTAATGTCTATCCTTTTACAACTCCATTTTGGTGTTAAATGATGATTACAATAGATTTACAAGCATGAATACACCAAAAATTGCATAAAGCCAAGGATAATTGATTTGTATTGGATGGTTGGGATATCAAACCAACTTCAAATTCTAAAATGATTGAAAAGATGCAGGGGGGAAGAGAGCTTGAGCTCTTGCAAGCACACACACACACTCACAAAACCCTAATAGAGAACACACAAGGTGAGAGGCTGAAAATCTTCTTCTTCTCTACTCAACACTCAACACACCATATACAAGAATAAGAGTACACACAATATGAAAGATACTCAACCAATACATACACGGGTTCTCTATAGTGTGAACCCAACTAAATGAGTTGGCGCTATAACTATGCCAGTCTCTAGAATGGCTGTCACACAGCCTGTCATCCCACTGGCCGCATATCTCCCATGATCTCACCAACCATGCCAGTGGTGTAAGTGTGGGGCCTATCCCCCAGGCGGGTCATCATCAGTGTCCACCGCCTCACTAGAGCTCGATATCTCAACACTCCCCCTCGAGCTCAACTCCATCTCATGTACACCAAGCGAAGCCTTGAATCTGCGGAGCTTCTCTGTACCCAATGCTTTGGTGAAGATGTCAGCTACCTGATCCTCTGTGCTGACATAGACAAGGTCAAGGTCTCCTGCCAAGACCTTCTCTCTGACGAAGTGGTAGTGGACCTCTATGTGCTTCGTAGTACGAGCATGAAAGATTGGGTTCCTGGCCAACTGTATACTGCTAATGTTGTCACAGAAAATGACAACTTGTCTATCCATTGATTGACCCAAATCTGCAAGTAGCTTTCTCAACCAAGCTACCTCACATGCTGCCATAGTAGCAGCTCCTCTGTACGCGGCCTCCGTACTCGATAGAGCAACCGTAGGCTGCTTCTTGCTGCTCCAAGTCACAGCAGCACTCCCCAAAGAAAACATGAATCCACTGGTAGATCTTCTGTCTGAGATACTACCAGCCCAATCAGCATCTGTGTAACCATGTACACATATCTCTGTCCCAGTCTCATAGAATAGTCCACAATGTAAAGTAGACTTCACATACCTCAGTATGCGTCTCACTGCATCCAAATGCGGTTTCCGTGGAACCTGCATAAACTGACTCACCAACCCAACAGCATAGCTCAAATCTGGTCTGGTGATCGTCATGTAGATCAAACTTCCTACTATGCTCCTGTACATAGTAGGATCCTCCAAGATCTCTCCTGAATCTGCACTCAACTTGCCATTCTGATCCAATGGCAGAAATAGGCTTACAGCCTGTCATACCATACTTGGACAACATGTCCAAGCCATATTGTCTCTGCAGTAATCCAATACCATGTGGTGACCTAATCACCTCAATGCCCAAGAAATATCTGAGCTCCCCCAGATCCTTCATCTCAAACTTCTGTCTAAGCAAGATCTTTACATCAAAGATCTCTGCATCATGGTCCCCCGTAATGATCAAGTCATCTACATAGATGACAACAAGCACAACTCCTCTATCACCATGTCTCACATACAATGAGAAATCTGCATTGGCTACATGAAAGCCAATAGTGACAAGATATTCAGAAATCTTGTCAGACCATGCTCTTGGTGCTTGCTTTAAGCCATACAAGGCTTTCTTCAACCTGCAACAAACATACTCGGGGTGACCCACATCCTCATAACCAGGTGGCTGCAACATATACACCTCTTCTTGCAAATCCCCATGCAAGAATGCATTCTTTACATCCATTTGATGTAAAGACCATTGCTTTGACGCAGCCACTGCTATCACAACTCTCACCATTGCCATCTTGGCAACTGGGCTGAAAGTTTCCTCATAATCAATCCCATATGTCTGTGCATATCCTTTGGCTACCAATCTAGCCTTGTACCTGTTTATGCTTCCATCACTGTTATGTTTAACTTTGTACACCCACTTGCATCCAATAGCTTTCTTGCCTTCAGGCAATTGCACTAAATCCCAAGTTTCATTTCCATATAGTGCATCCATCTCCTCATCCATGGCTTTCTTCCAATACACATTTCCAATAGCCTCATCAATGCATGTGGGCTCAACAACCTGCACAACCTTTGCCATATATGCATAGTGATGTGCCACATAACCATCATATGTAAATCTCTGCACAGGGTTCTTCACTCTCCCTGATCTTCGTAGCTTTTCATTCATGGCTTCCATAGCCTTCTTTACACCAGGTGTTCTCATAGCTGGGATCCCAAGCTCCTCATCAAGGCTCATATCTGAGCCACTAGACTCTCCATCAACATGAGAATGCCCTGCAGAAATGTCAGGCATACCAAGGGGCTCAACCACTTTCTCTTTTCCTTTACGTGATGTACTAATCACATTTGCAGGACTGGTATTATGACGCAACCTGCCACTCCATGGTCTATCAACAGACCCACTAGATGAGGACTCTCCTGGTCCACTCAAAGACTGTGATTGCTGACCTGCATTCTGTGCAACCACACTTCCACTCACATCAGCCCCAACAGCTTCTTTTTCAGCAGTATACCAGCTGCTCATCTCATCAAAGACAACATCCCTGCTTACCCTCAACTCACGTGTAGTAGGGTTATAACACCTGTATCCCTTTTGCTCAAGGGAATATCCAATAAACACACATTTTTCAGCTTTCGGGTCCAACTTAGTTCTCAACTCATCTAGCACATGCACATATGCAATGCATCCAAAGACTTTCAGCAGATGAGATAGATCTGGTTTTCTGCCAGTAAACCTCTCCTCTGGAGTTACATCATGTATGGCTGCAGTTGGAGTCCTGTTCATGATGTATACTGCTGTAGAAACAGCCTCAGCCCAATAGCAATGCGGCATATTCTTCTCTTCCATCAATGCTCGCGCAATCTCAGCAATGTGCCTGTTTTTCCGCTCAGCAACTCCATTTTGCTGCGGAGTGTATCTGCATGTATACTGTCTCCGAATACCATTCTTCTTCAAATATTCAGAGAACTCATTGGAGAAGTACTCTCCCCCTCCATCTGACCTTAGGCACTTTACATATTTCCCTGTTTGCTTTTCAACCAAAACTCTAAAATTCTGAAAGTGAGTGAACACCTCACTCTTCTCCTTCATGAAATATACCCACACTTTTCTTGTGTGGTCATCAATGAAAGTGACATATTACCTGCAGCCTCCCATAGACACGGTCTTCGTAGGACCCCATACATCTGAATGCACAACATCTAGTGCATTTCTGCTCACATATCTGTTATGTGGAAACACATGCTTTGTTTGCTTCCCAAATTGGCATGCTTCACAGATTTTATGCATACCTTCCACTTTAAATTTTGGCAGCCCTGTCACAATTCCTTTTGTCTGCATAGACTTCAATCTCTGCACATTCACATGTCCAATTCTTTTATGCCATATGTCTGTGTCTGCAACAATTCCTGAACCATTTGCAAACATCGCAGCACTCATTTCAGGCATGTCTACATCCAACGTAAACATTCTGCCCACTCTGTTGCCTTTTGCAACCAACCTGCACTTGTCTTTAAAGTCTTCGACATAACACCCATCAGGGTTAAACCTAACCTGCAAACCCTGCTCAATCATCTGGCCAACTGAAACCAGATTCTTTGTTATGTTCGGTACATGAAGTACATCTGCAAGGTACTTCACTTTGCCATCCTGCATAGACAATGGCACATCTCCCAATGTGGGCAATTGGATGAGCAGTGTCATCCCCTGTTTCCACAAAACCTGGTCTTTCCGGGTTTTTCATCTCCTTGAACCACTCCCCATGACTCGTCATGTGGTTCGAAGCGCCTGAATCCACATACCATACATTATCTTTTTGTGCTGCATCAACATTTTCAGACATGGCATTCACAACATGCTGCATAACAAACAACCTTTCATTATCCTCATTATTTCTGCTTGAGGATGCATAGTTGTTTTGCTGCACTTTCCCATTTTGCCTGTCAGCCTGCTTCTTATAACATTCTGACTGCACATGTCCAGGCTTACCACAATAATAGCATTCATGTGTATCATTATATTGCCTTTGCCAATTTCCACGGCCTCTTTGACTCCCCCTGCCTCTGAATTTGCCTCTTCCACCTGCGTGTTGTTGTTGTTGTTGTTGAATCCGGGACTGTTGTTGCTGCTGCTGCTGGCCATAATTCTGATTACCTGTTCGGCCACCTCCTTGACCGCGTCCACGGCCTCCACTACCTCGTCCTCTTCCTGAACTCGTGTAGAAGGCCTGTTGCTCTAAACTGTTTTTGCTTTGTGAAGACTGTTGGTCTTCACCCAAGCTCTTCTCTTCGATAATCAGCATAGACACCAGATCTGTAAAGTTGGGAATGTTTTCCCGAGTCTGAATGGACGTCTTAAACGCCTTGTATTGTGGCCCGAGACCACGTAGACAGACTTCCACCTTGTCATCATCATCTACTGACACACCAATAGATGCAAGGGATTCCACAATACCCTTTATCTTCAGCGCATAGTCATTCACAGACATGCTCTTTTTCTCCACAGTATGAAATTCATTCTTCAACTGTATCTTACGTGCCTTGGTGTTTGTTTCATAAAGCTTTACCAAGGTGTCCCACGCCTCCTTGGGGGACTTGGCATCCTGAATGTGCCCAATCATGGTGTCCTGTATACTAATGGAAAGCCAATACATAACCTTCCTGGCTCCTTGGTTCCAGTCTTTAAACTCTTTCACATCTGCAGGCAGTCCGGTATCTCCGGTGCCTCTTCATGCTCACCTTCTATGTAGTCCTAATAGCCTTTTCCCATCAGGAAATTCGTCAACTTGAACCTCCAAGCATGGAAGTTATTCTTGTCAAGCTTCTCAGCCACAATCTGTGTTATGCCATCATTAGACATTGTTGCATGACAAATGAAGATTAATACAAGGATGCAACAAAAAAAGATACTTAGGGCTCTTGTAAAGAGTTCCACTTTGTAGATGAATGTGGGAGAGGGCTTGACAATAATCCCACATGGGAACTTTTGGGAGTTCTAGAATTTTTGTATAAAAGGTGGCTCATTTGAGAGCATGGATACATTGGGCAAACTCATGTTTGAGCTCTCTTGAGACTAGCTCTCCCTCTTCTTCCATAGAGGTGCAAGCTCTTCTCACTCCCCATCTACATTGTTGTAAGTTCTATTCTTTTGTTAATTCAATGCAATGAGTTGATATTTGTCTCTCTTCTCTTGTCAATTCTCTAGTATACATGTTTCTTATTGATAGCTTCAAGAGTTGTGTGCATGCTAGGGAAATGAGTATTTGAGAATGAAGAATGCTTGATCTTGTGTAAGCAATAGCTAGTCTTTCTTCTTGTTTGGATGTATGGATGAATGGAATGTGGAGTTGAGTGAGCAATAGCAAGATTGAGCTTGAGTGTGTGTTGAGTCTATGTCAATAGTAGTAGTTTTCTTAGCATTCTCTCCATCAAATGGATAAGCTTTTGTGCACCGGTACGGGTTGAATCCTTAGCTCCGAAAGGGATGCAAATCCCATTGGATTGAGCTAAGTGTGGATCATACTACTCTTGCTACAAGTGAGAGAGTTTTTCGTCTCTCCATTGGCGCCGCTGCCGGGGAGAAGACTCAAATCCGGTTGAGAGTGTGTGGAAACCACCACTATTTCCTCTTTTGGTTGCAAAACCATTGAGTGATTAGGTTAAGTTCGGGTGTGTGATCTCGGTGTGAGTGGATAAGGTTAGGATAAGAAAAAAACCATTGAGCGGTTGAGGTTTCTCCCGCATTGTTTTTTATGTTTTATTGCTTTTCAAGTACCGTCATTATGCTTACATTCATAGTTTTTTGTCATTTCATGTTTTCATGCTTCTCGTTAACATGTAATTAGTAAAAATAATAATAAAAAAGAAGCCAAAGGCCTGGCCGGTGTGAAGTGGCCGAAGGCCGCCGAAAGCATAAAAGTGAGGGACTGGCTGCGTGGAGGCAACCCATCACTTCATTGGGTGGCACATTGGAGTGAAGAAGCTGGTCTGGGTCGCCTGCAGGCGGCTGCACCTATGAAGGGCCGAAAAAGAATGTGAGGCGGTGAAGGCATCAGCGCAACTGGCTGCTGAAGGCAGCTGAAAGCGAAGAAGAAGGCCGTTTGCAGAAGCCGCGTGGAGGCAGCTGGAGCCGGCGAGAAATCCGGGAGGGAACGGCGCGAAGCGGTGGAAGAAGATAAGGTTGGTGGAATTTTTTATTTTTTTATTTTTTTATTTTTTATTTTTTTAAATTTTCATGATTTTTGTATTTTTTAAATAAAAAATAAATAAATAAAAACAATAAAACAATAAATATATATATATATATATTTTAAAAAAGAATAAAAAAATAAAAAAAAGGGAAAAAAGATAAAAAAAAAAGAGAAAAAGAGAACAATTAAATATTAAAAAAATAGAGAGAAGAAAGGGAAAAAAAATAAAAAAATAAAAAATTCTAAATTATTTATTTTTTTTGAGTCCATATTGTTTGCATATTTTTTATTTTTTTCATTTCTGTAATTTTTAGCATAATTAGAGTAATTTGCATTGTTTTAAATTTTTGAAATTTTTTTAGAAAAAAAAAAGAAAAAGAAGAAAAAACAATTTTTACTTTTGTATTTTGAAACCATTGTTCATTTTTTCAATTTCTGTAAAGTCTTGCATAATTAAAGTAGCTTGGATTTTTTATTTTTTATTTTTTTAGAATTTTTGTAAATGATGCATAATTAGTAAATTCATATTTTTTATATTAGGCACGAAATTTATTAGTTCAAAAAACAAAAACAAAAAAAAAACAAAACAAAACAAAAGGAGAAAAAAAAAAGAAAACTAAAGAAAATTAAAAAAAAAGAAAAAATAAAAAGAAAAAAAAATTGAGTATTTTTTAGGAGTCTACTTTTTTGCATAATTTGTAATTCTTCATTCTTTAATTTTTTGCATAATTAGTTTAACCTGCATTTTTTAATTTTTGTAACTTTGTGCATAATTAGTATCTTTTTTAGTGTGATTCATAATTTTTGTGTTAAAAAAAGTAAAAATCATAAAATCATAAAATCATTTAAAAAAAACATTTAAAAAACAAATAATAAAAAAATAGGATAGATAGTTACGCCACACATACCCATTTTTAGTTGCCTTTAGTGGTTAGGTAGGGTAAAATATATATATATATATATATATATTTTTATCAAAAAACAAAACATAAAAACCAAAACCAAAACAAACAAAAACAAAACGAAACAAAAACACATAAAAAAACCAAAACAAAATTTTGACCTTATGCACTTGCGGTCGGGACGTCGTGTAGATTCTGCCATAGGACCTAGGGCACCTTCTAGAGTGCCTACGCAAGAAAGTGGGACCCAATCGGTAGGCAATTTGGCAGATATTGCTGAAACCCTATCTGAATCCCAATCCGATACCCTTTCCTCCAGAACAACTAGTTCATTGTCCATGGACAATCTAGGGCCGACAAATAGTCATCCCGTAGCCCCAAATAGAACACCCACAAGATCCTTTAATCCATTTGAAGCCGACACCATGGGGTTAACACTCAATGTGAGACTCCAATATGTCTACACAAATGCTCAAGGAGCTGAGATCTTTAGGGATCCACAACAAAGGTATCTTGTTAAGATCGCAGACATTCTCTCAGAACTTGATAGAGCACCTCTAGTCAATGACCAGGGTAACATGTATATGGGTGGAGATGGTGTTCGCTACGAAGTCACCTACCATCCAGAAAAGGTAGACAAATTAGGGGAGCTCTCTAAAACCGAGTTCTTAGACTTATCAGAACTTTCCAGAGCAAGGGAGTCTAGAGATGACTGGCTCATCGAGCCGGACATGCCTGGACCATCCAATGCCCAATCCTCAAAGCCATCCATAGATGATTTACTTCTTGTAGATCGAAATTTGGAAAGGGATAGGAAAGGCAAGTGTAAACTGGATCAGGGGGCTGAAAGCCAATGGGAGTTTGTACGACAAATTCCTATGACAAAGGTCTTACAGGATGACCCACTTCAAGAGGTCTATAAGGACTCGTTAGAGGGATATTATGCCACAACTAGATTGCCACAGCTGGATCTTCCTCTAGCTCATGTGGTGGTAGTTGAGAAGCTTGCAGGACACATGAACAGAATAATTGATAAATGGGCCAATGAATACCGAACCTTAGATTGGAAGGAGATTCGGGAACTCACGTGGAAAGGACAACCATTATTTATGGAAGTGTTCTCAACAAATACAGCCAAACCAGGAGAGACAGTCTTTCTTGGAGAAACTGTTGCTCCTCCCTTACGAGAGTTCACTATAGAGGAACCTTCAACATCTAAGTGGACCACTGCTAGTAGCCCAACTCTAGCACCAAGATATTGTCCTACACCAAGATATTGTCCTACACCAAATGTGCGACCACCGGTCACACCACAACAACATCTTTCTCATTATAACAATCGAAGGATAGGGGAGCCAACTCGGCCTCCTATAAATGCACCTCCTGAAATGAGGGCGACAAGATCTTTGGAGGGGTTTGGTGAGGCTGGTAATAGGGTACCCACACCAATTTTGGAAACATATGGATCATCTCCAAAGAGAGGAACAATTCCCACTGAGAGTAAGAGGCCGTAGGCCCTATGATGAGTATTCACGACAAGTAAGGCCATCAACTCTTTGGAGGGGTTTGGTGAGGCTGGTAATAGGGTACCCACACCAATTTTGGAAACATATGGATCATCTTTCCAAAGAGAGGAACAATTCCCACTGAGAGTAAGAGGCCGTAGGCCCTATGATGAGTATTCACGACAAGTAAGGCCATCAACTCTTCAAAAACTGGTAAAGAAGTATGAAGGGTCGGGAGATCCATACGACCATGTAGCAGCTTTTAGGCAAGCAGTTCGAGCTGAGCAAGTGGCTGACAAGCATACTCAAATTGAAGGATTTGGGCTCACTCTTGAAGGAAAAGCCCTGGCTTGGTTTCAGGCATTAGAGGCTTCAGACAAAACTTCTTTACGAGTTTTGGAAAATAGATACATTGCTGCCTTTTCCTTGATGGGAATTCAACATGACACAGTAGCACACATCTACTCTTTCAAGCAAGGTGAGAATGAGAGTGTTAGAGACTGTGTAAATAGAATGAAGCAGTACATTAATCATTGCCCAGAGGATGAGAAGCCCGCCCAAAGTCGATTAATTTCTCTTTTCTTAAAAGGCCTCAAAAATTCGACACTGCATACACATCTCTATGCGAAGAAGCATACAAGTTTCAATGAGTGTTGCCATGATGCTATGGATTTCACCGATAACTTCAAATTCCAAGATGGTTCTGGCCCTGAGGTTAAACCTAGAAATCAGTGGGGTGATGACCAAAGTTCAGGGTCTAGCGCGCTAGTAAATCCAGACCAGATAGCTAACCTAGTACTAAGGAGATTGGGACAGACCTATCGTCCACCCATGCAGCCACAACAACAGCAGCAGAGAATGAGGAGTGTACTTCCTACAGGTCCTCATCTTTGTGGAGCATGTGGCGGTGACCATAAAACAGAGAACTGTAATACCTTTTCTCCTCTAGTCACAAACCAACCCACAAAGAAGTGGTGCCAAGCCTGTGCTTGGAACTTTACCCACACCACACAGGAATGTACTCGCATTGCGAGAATGAGACAAGAACGTGAGCAGCCGAGGGGTGGAGTGGCTCCACAAATGTATCAACAGTATACTAGTTTTGAACGTAAGCCACTGATGACACAAGAACAAGCACGACCTGTTCTTGGTGCTCAGCCTCCTGCTCCAGGGGACTGCTCCTGTGAGGGTTGTTGACTACGACAATTCAAATATGTGTAGAGACTTGGTAAACCCAGGCTATGTGGAAGAAGAATACGCATCATATTCATCCAAAGATAATCTCTTTGAAAATCCCGCATACCCAAGCCAAGCACTGGTCAACCAGGGGAACAAAACTCTTTAATGTTGCTAGGCAGCTACCAACCTAGGACTCCAGGCCCCTCAGGTCAATGGCAGCCAAGGAAAGTAGAGGCCAAACCAATGGGCCCCTGTTATGAGTGCGGAGAACCTCATTGGGCTCGTGATTGTCCACATCGCTCTAGGCAAGCATCTCGATCCAATACAACAGTACAACAGTTTCCACCAATTGAAAGATATTGTCTAGGGTGTTGTGTAGAACACTTCCCAAAAGACTGTCTGCTGAAACCACATGAGGAAGGCACCTCTCAACCAAAGGTTTCACTCAACCTTGTAGGCACAGTTCCATCGCCACCTTCATCTGAGAATGAGGATGTCGTGCCACTTAGAGTCATGACTAGATCACAAACACGAAATGCATAAATGCAAACTGATGAGACACCTCGAACTAGGGATGCAAAAACAAATCTAGTGGACAAGACCCTACAGTCCAGTAGAAAAAAAACCACTCGGAGGAAGAAGAACCAAAGCAAACAAACTAAAAGTACATCCACTAGTTCTCAGGAAACCTCTAAACAAAACATAAGGGATAAAACTTTTACATCCCAAGAAGTGCGTGAGGAACATCAACCTCAACCTGAGCCTAGTGCTAAACAAGATGAGGCTAGTACGACTGAGGATAGTTTTGGGGGATCTGTTTTTGTGGATAAAGTGAATGAGACTCTAGAGGCCATCATTGATGCTCATAGAAGTCGCATTGCAGCTTTATCTGAGCTACCCAAAAAGCTTCAAGAATACCCAAACCCTCGTGAGGAGAAGATCAATTTAGCTGTACATCAGCAACTCATTAGGGAAGCTCAGTCAATACTTGAGGGACCACCACCACCTATTCCTCGGGGCCCAACCTCTCTTAAGCCAACATTAGAAACTATACCAGAAGTGTCGTCAAGTCGGGAAATGAAAAGTGAACTCATTTCACAAGCTCATAGCGAAAGGTCTGCACCAATTGACACTCAATTGAAAGGGGGTAATCTGCCACCACCTAGCCTTGTCTTCCCATGCAATGATGAAGTTATTGATGCTAATGAGGACATGGCAAATGAGATATGGGCTGCAGTTCATGAGAAAGTTCATGAGAACATGTCTTCTATTAGTTCGCCTCCATTCTCTGAGGTGGATTTTACCAGAGGCACGGAAAACAACTTTGGATGCCCAAGCATCCAAGAGGAAGTTCAAACAATTGTTTCTCCTAGAAGTAAGCATACAATGAAAACCTTACCATCATATCTGGGAGAATATGAGAACTGTTCTCAAACCTTGAGGATACCCTCCATGCATAAAAGGTTGACAAAGGAGAAGGATATGAGTATGGTGCAAGCTATTTTGTCAGCACCAGTGGCTTGTACCTTACCTTTGCTTGAGTTGATAAAGCTTAAACCTGAGTTGTGGAATGATATTGCCACATGTTTGTCAGAGCAGGTATTGCTACAAAAGGGTCACCATGAGTGTACTATACACCCTGAGAAAAAACATGTTATGCCAGTTCCTATCAACAAAGTAGGAAAATTTTGTGAAGACGATCAGGGAAATGCTACCCTCCCATTAAAAGTGCGAAAAGTATCTTCAACTGCAATACTTGATAGTGGTGCAGGAGTGGGCATTGTAACACGGTCCATTTGGAAAAAATGGCGCAAACCAGCTATTAGGAGTACCAGGATGCGCTTGCAGCTAGCAGATGGAAGCTTAGAACATCCCCTTGGGCTGCTCGAGAACATATTGGTCACCACATGTGGGATTGAATATGAGCACACCTTTGCAGTAGTGGATTTTGGAAAACATCCAAACTACGAAGTGATATTGGGTAGACCATTCATGCGACAATTTCAAATGATTCAAGATTGGGGATACAATTATTTGTACCTCCGACATGATTCTGTCATCACAAGGGTCAACCTAAGGAATCACTCATATCGTGATGTAACAAGGTCTCCAATAGATGAGTTTGATTCTGCTTCATCTGAGGGCTCAAGAGTTACATTGTCAGATGGGCGAGAAGATCTATGGATGTGTGGAGCCTCATGTAGGGATTTCAACACTGAGAGACTTAAGGGTAATCAAAGTGTATCAGAAGAGGCATACATTCCACAACCCTTCCCTGAGCATTTAATTGATCCATTAGAATGGAGTCATGTCCTTGCAACATTATCGACATGTGCTTTACAGAAGCCAATTCAATTTTGTGACTCAGATGGATATGATATTATTCCTATACGAATGGTACAACCACGTGCCCTTCTAGATGATTTGTACTATAGGGATACATCCACAACAGCTCTGCATGTCGAGGAAGTCTCAGTAGAGGACTTGACACTCGAATCTGCTCTAATGATGCTGATAAGGAAGATGGATGGGACTCTGATTTTAATAATGAGGTGACAATCCCTGAGGAAGAGTTAGGAAAGGCACGCCTACTCTTGAGAGGAAGGGAGGTTCAGGTAGAGATCCCTAGAAGCCGACCTAAACGTAAATGCTGTAAGAGCCATAAAAAAATCCGTAGACAAGATGAGCGTGAACAACGTGAGAGACTGCAGAAAGAAAAGGAGGAGTCTAAGAGTGAAAACTCTCGACCACCACCTCACTTCTCAGGAAAGAACGGATATCTATACTATGTCCAAGCACAAGACAGTATCAAAGACCAAGTTAAACGATCAGATGGATTCCAAGCAGGGGAAAAGCTAACAACGGTTAGCAAAAATCGTAAAAAGACGAAGAAACAAAAACCAAAACTCACATCTAAAACCGATTCAAAAAAGAGTGTGGGAAGTGCAAAGACAACGATTGAACAAAAAAATCCGATGCAAGATAGCAAAGGAGAGCTCAAAACCGCATGGTCTTCAATGAGTGAAGACTCAAGTGGACAAGAACAAGGTCTAAATGTTCCTCCCAATTTCACACAGTACACTCTTCAAGATCGGAAGATTGTTCTTCAATAGCCCATGCGACAAAAGCCAAGCGTGCCAGGGGTTTCATACGATGGTCCAGAAGATGCAAAAAAGATTGATATTGCTAAGCCAGGAGAAGAGCCTCGCGATGTGTGGATTGCCACAGACTTGTCCTTAGATGAGGAGAAGTTATTAAAACAAACAATAAAGGAGTATCGCGATGTTTTTGCTTGGAGTTATAAAGACCTCAAAGGAGTTGATCCAAGCATATGTCAGCATACAATTCCATTGCGAGAGGATGCAAAACCCTCCAAGCAACGTCCTTATACCTACAATGAAAATTTTGCACGGAAGATAAAGGAAGAAATAGACAAGCTCTTAGAGGCAAAATTTATCTATGAGATTGAACACACTGAATGGGTCTCCCCTATTGTAGTGGTGCCCAAGAAAAATGGAAAACTTCGAGTATGTGTCAACCTCAAGAAGGTAAATGCAGCTACTGTGCGTGATCATTACCCACTTCCAATCACGGATCATGTTCTGGAACGAGTTGCAGGGAAAAAGGCATATAGTTTCTTGGATGGATTCTCTGGGTACAATCAAGTGTCAATTGATCCAAAGGATCAACACAAGACAGCCTTTGCTACTGAAGATGGCATCTTTGCCTATCGTGTTATGCCATTTGGTCTAACAAATGCACCAGCAACCTTTCAGCGGTTAATGAGTCATGTATTCAAGGAGTACCTTAGGCAATTTCTTGAGATTTTTATGGATGATTTATGTGTTCACTCACAAGAGCGTGATGATCATATAGAACACCTGAGACTTGTGTTTCAAAAGTGTCAACTTTATCGTATATGCTTGAATCCTGACAAGTGCAAATTCATGGTAAGACAAGGAAAAATTTTGGGCCATATTGTTTCTCGCAATGGGATTTCAATAGATATGGATAAAATTGATGTCATTGTCTCATTACCTCGGCCTATCAACCCTAAAGGGGTACAAACATTCATGGGACATTGTGGCTATTACCGTAGATTCATCTACATGTATGCTGTCCTAGCCAGACCGTTATATGCTCTTCTTGTAAAGTTTAATTGGACTGATGAGTGTGAGGAATCCTTCGAAAAGTTGAAGCAAGCATTAGTGACTGCACCCATTTTACGGGCACCAGATTGGAACCAAATCTTTCATATCCATATTGATGCTTCAAACTTTGCGATTGGATGTATTTTGGCTCAATCGGGAGAACACAATAAGGATTTCCCAATCTCATATGCTAGTCGACAGTTGAACAATGCTGAGAGGAATTACACCACAACAGAAAGAGAAGGATTGTCCATGATATATGCAGTGAAAAAGTTTCGCCATTACCTTTTGGCAAACAAATTCATATTTTTTGTGGACCATCAAGCATTGCTATATTTGGTGAATAAGCCTTGTGCAACTGGAAGGATAGTAAGGTGGTTTATCATCCTTCTTGAGTTTGATTTTGAAGTTGCAGTTCGAAAAGGAACAACTCATCTAAGGGCAGATCATTTGTCTCGAATCACCTCTGGCGAAGCTCCTGTGGGTGTGGATGATGATATGTTAGATTCAACACTTTTCCTTGTAGAGACAGCTCCTAGATGGTCTGAATCCATTTTAGAAATTTTGACAAGTGGGTGTGGATGATGATATGTTAGATTCAACACTTTTCCTTGTAGAGACAGCTCCTAGATGGTCTGAATCCATTTTAGAAATTTTGACAAGTGGGCAAATACAACTAGCGGGTCCTAATGTGGACCTATGGCGACCATTCAAGCTAATCTCAGGAAGATTATATCGTCAGGGTAATGATGGAGTGTTGAGACTTATACCTAACCCCGACCAATATGAGGAGATCTCTTGGGATCTGCTACACCACGGGCTTTATCGTGTCAAAAGGGTAATGTTTCTACCTTACCCAACCCACAATCAAAATCTGCTCTTGAAGCTCCAAAACAAATGATGTGGATAATTGATGAGTACTCAAGTGAGGGCCATGGCTGGCATGTTCCAACTAAGAATAGACAATACAAGTTGCAAATTAATTCGGATTGCATCTTGGGATCTGCTACACCACGGGCTTTATCGTGTCAAAAGGGTAATGTTTCTACCTTACCCAACCCACAATCAAAATCTGCTCTTGAAGCTCCAAAACAAATGATGTGGATAATTGATGAGTACTCAAGTGAGGGCCATGGCTGGCATGTTCCAACTAATCTAGTTGCTGCTCAGAGAAGGCCAGGCAAAAAGGAATTATCAATGTGGCTCCCCAAAGATGCGTACAAAATTGTACCATCTAGTCCAGTTGCTAAGCCTCTTAAGAAGCACATCATTTCCAAGCCTAAACCTCGGATTGTTACTCGGATTGTTACTCGATGGGTCCCAAAACGGGTTCTTAAAGCACAAGGTTATTATGAGGGTGCAACATCAATTTGGCTTCCAAAATGCCATGCTGTGCAAAGGGTAAAAGAGTGTATCCGAAAGATTCCAAAAGCCACCCTTGATTTTCCATATCAGTGGGTGCAAAAGAAATCAACACAAACTCTTCAAGAAAGGAAAGGTAGCTGTGATAGCACCTACAAATCCACTTGTGTTGATCTTCCTAAAACATGTATTGACACACCTGCTGTCCCTATTTCTCCTTGTTTCACAATTCAACCAACAACTTGTGTACCTACGACAAGTCCAAATGAGTCTTATTTGAGCATAGATTCTGGTACTTCAATGCCTAAATCCTCTTATCTTGCTCAAATTCCAAGACAATTGCTAAAGTCTCCACCTCTTAAAAAGGATATACAAAAAACTAAAGATAAGGCATTAACACTACAATTAAAGCTCTTTGGTAAATCAATGTTTGAATAATGTAGTTCCTTATGCCTTTAGAAGATGTGTTTTCTTTGAGATAATCTTGTTTTTGATTGGAATTGTCATGATGGATATGAGTGTTCTAAATTTCATTGTTCTACGTCCAGATAACTCCTGATGGATATTTGGCGAGATACATGTCCACCATGCATTGACCCTGATAGTACTCGACCAGATCATCGCGGGGGTTATAGTGCTCCTCCATTTCAAACACATTCTAGGTACTTCTATGCTCCCTTAGGTGAAAATTGCTGTGGGCATCACTTTGTCACATTATTCTATCAACAGCATCACCCATTTCCACATTGTCAAGAGTGTGCACGGCTTGTATTAGAAGAAGCTTCACATATTTGTTGGATATGCCGCTCTTACTTTAGATGATATGGCACGGGCTTAATGAAGCAAATTGTGGGAGTTACACCCCAACGCCATAATCTTCTTAATGTGAGAATACCAGAGAGAGGACCAAATCAACGTAGATTACTTGAGGAGGTTCAAGCACAACAATGGAGGGATACAAGCTTAAATGACTTGCAACCACCGATCTTGCAAGCCCTCCTTCCCCAAGCCTCCACATGTCAATATTGGATCAATATGAGTACCTACATTGCGCAGTTCCAAAATCAAAACTGTCTGATTAACCTTCCCATAGAACCAATGCCATACTTTAGTGAGGAAGCACTCCTTCCTCTACCACCTTCTCCAGCGGCCGGTTTTTGTGAGGGGTTGTCTCTGCATCCTGAGGAAATTGATACCACCTTTACAACAGACGAGGACACGGATCCACCACCAGCGCAAGGGTAACTTCAACGACTCCATAATAAGATCGACAAGCCAGGGCACTATTATCCCACTGGGTTTTTCCCCTCGGCTATATTCGGTGTTTGGCACCAATGGCAATCTGCACCAAAATCAGCAATGCATCAATGCAGATGAACAACATCAACAGGGCACTACAACAGGTGTATTCAAATCTTAATCTCTACTTTTTTTTGTGCTCTTATCTTTCGAATATATGGTTTGCATGTTCACCCAATGTTGGCTGGTTTCAGTTTTTGATTAGTTGTTAAAATATGGTGAGTGAATTCTAGAGTCTTAGAAGACTTAGTAAAAGATATTTCTATCTAAAGACAGTGTAGGATATATACCAATGGAGTATGCCAAGTACTTATGTTTTCAAGGTATATTAGTTATCCCTAGTGGTAGTTACCTCTTAGATATGAGCTAGGTGCTAGGAGTCATAAAAATTTATGAAAATATACCCTAAAAATATATATATATATACAAAGTGAATTGAGACATGAAGTGTCTACCGCCATGTGAAATGCTTGGTAGGACCTGAGGTTGTCTTAGCACCTTGGGGCCGATGCCTTGGTTTCCATGGGGTGAACACTGATGTCTAAAAACTTCAGAAGAAGAACTTTGAGGAATCTATCGCCTTGATAGATGTTGGTAGGACTCGGGGGTACACTATGGGCCCTCAAGACCGATGCTTTCATCTTCATGGGGTACTCCTTAGGTCATAAAAGAAAGAAAAAGGGTCTGTCGCCCTTGAGATACTTAGCGGTCTTTAGATTCTCTTGGCGGAGGTCTCTGGGCCATTGCTTGGGTCTCTTTGGGATAGAACCTTAATCTTTATCACCTTCTACACACATATCAAAAAAAAAGAAAAAAAAAAGAAAAAGAAAAAAAAATGAGTTCCAATCACCTTTGCTCATATTTAGGAGTAGGGTTGCCACTTAGGAATAACTTACATACTTATAGGACATTGAGACTGCGGTCATAACTGGCGGTGTACAAAGCACACTTGCCTTTGCATAGCATTATCTACTACTTAAGTCTCACTTTGACTAGTCTTTACTCACCTATTTTAGGACTCATTAAAACTTTAATCAGCCTTGCACTTGTATACTCACGTGTGAAATCATCATTGCTGATTTTTCTTTTCTTTTCTTTTCTTTTTTCAATAAAAGACTTTAATGTATCCATTCTTTTTTTGTTGCAGCTCTTGCTACTACCGCGCTCGAGGACGTGCGCAAAATAGGAAGGGGGGAGTGTTCCATGACAAATGAAGATTAATACAAGGATGCAACAAAAAAAGATACTTAGGGCTCTTGTAAAGAGTTCCACTTTGTAGATGAATGTGGGAGAGGGCTTGACAATAATCCCACATGGAAACTTTTGGGAGTTCTAGAATTTTTGTATAAAAGGTGGCTCATTTGAGAGCATGGATACATTGGGCAAACTCATGTTTGAGCTCTCTTGAGACTAGCTCTCCCTCTTCTTCCATAGAGGTGCAAGCTCTTCTCACTCCCCATCTACATTGTTGTAAGTTCTATTCTTTTGTTAATTCAATGCAATGAGTTGATATTTGTCTCTCTTCTCTTGTCAATTCTCTAGTATGCATGTTTCTTATTGATAGCTTCAAGAGTTGTGTGCATGCTAGGGAAATGAGTATTTGAGAATGAAGAATGCTTGATCTTGTGTAAGCAATAGCTAGGCTTTCTTCTTGTTTGGATGTATGGATGAATGGAATGTGGAGTTGAGTGAGCAATAGCAAGATTGAGCTTGAGTGTGTGTTGAGTCTATGTCAATAGTAGTAGTTTTCTTAGCATTCTCTCCATCAAATGGATAAGCTTTTGTGCACCGGTACGGGTTGAATCCTTAGCTCCGAAAGGGATGCAAATCCCATTGGATTGAGCTAAGTGTGGATCATACTACTCTTGCAAGTGAGAGAGTTTTTCGTCTCTCCAGACATCTTGCCAAACACACAATTTTACCAGAACCTGCACTCTGGTTTTTCCTGCACAAATGCTGTATTTTCTACACAGCGGTACTGTAGTACTCTCAAATGTCACAACTAGTGACTTCAATGTGCATACATACTCCCAATGGCAACTGTTGACCTCTTTGCAGCACCCAGAGTGTCTGCACAGTCAATCTGTCTTCCTACAGTTCTTAAAACAGAGTTCTGCAGAGAATCGATGACTTACCCGCAGTGCTCGAAATCGCTTGCTTTCTGAAAAACGGAGGTCCAGACACGCCCGAAACGCGTTTTCGGCCCGAAAATTTCAGTCCGTAGCTCGATATCTCAACAATGATGGATAGTTGCCCTATAGCTTTACTCCCGCAAAGAAAGCTCCTCAATCAGAGACCGTTTGCCGGTGCCTCCCGTAGAGCTCCCGACAAGGGTGTAGTCACCAACACAATAGGGAAGAGTAGTTGAAGCTCTTACCCTCGTACCACTTCCTGTGGTTCTCTTGCTTGTAGCTCAGCCCTTAGCACGAACCAGGCTCTGATACCATGAAAAGATGCAGGGGGGAAGAGAGCTTGAGCTCTTGCAAGCACACACACACACTCACAAAACCCTAATAGAGAACACACAAGGTGAGAGGCTGAAAATCTTCTTCTTCTCTACTCAACACTCAACACACCATATACAAGAATAAGAGTACACACAATATGAAAGGTACTCAACCAATACATACACGGGTTCTCTATAGTGTGAACCCGACTAAATGAGCTGGCGCTATAACTATGCCAGTCTCTAGAATGGCTGTCACACAGCCTGTCATCCCACTGGCCGCATATCTCCCATGATCTCACCAACCATGCCAGTGGTGTAAGTGTGGGGCCTATCCCCCAGGCGGGTCATCAGTGTCCACCGCCTCACTAGAGCTCGATATCTCAACAATGATAGAGATCTGTATCAAATACTGATTAGTGAAATTAATCCCCTGTTTTGTGTGCAAAAAATAGAGTGTACGGGAGGCCAAATCTGGTGCCTTAGAGTTCAAATGAGCTTAAATCCTTTCAAACCCATCAATAGCAGTTAGTCTAATAGAGGATCAAGCGCAAAAACAAAAGATTTGACCAAACATTGAATGCTTAATCTCTTATTTACCAAAGTCACTTGTAGATTTGATGCAGATCTTGATGCCACTTCTCCTTGATGAATATCTAAAATCTGAGATCACTAGCATGTTCAAAACACTCAAAAACCTCTTGGGCTAGCTCCATTGCTTCCAATTCCAAGGGATGATGGCAAATTTTTAATTTTACTTAGAAAAATAGGCGCCAGCGATTTCACGAATTTCAGCTACCCCTCTTGGCAGTTTGACGACTTGAAGTGATGGGCTGATGCGTGGGGAAGCTAGCTAAATGCGGCTAGGAGCTTTTTGCCTAATTTGATGGCTGGAGGGAGATCAAGCCCTTCCACTAGCACAGCTGGGGATGTAGAAGGTTAATTGAAAAATACTAAAAACAAGGATTACTCCTAATCTATAATTAGCAAGGTAAATAGGCTTAAAAATTAGATGAATCCTAGGCTATGGCTCTGATACCAAGTTGCTTTTATAGCAATGTGATGAGCTATGGTGGATCAAATGCAAGGATCAACATGATTAGCAACAAGTAATTGGAAGGTGATTAAGACGAGATTAGTGTACAATTAAACTAATAGCTTAATGTAGGCATGGATACTCAAAAACCAGTAATTTATCATTAAGCCAATGCCTCAATTTATAGATTTTACATCCACAAGGTGCCAAGCATCTAATCCCACTGATTTCTCCTTGATTTGCGCCACCTCCTCTACAACTGGGGGGACACCTTTTCCTAGAATCTTTCCACTCCCTATATTCACTCATGCTACCCTTGATTCTCTCATTTAGTAGATTCTTCTCACCTTTTCACTACTACCCACTTAATTACAGACTCCCTTTCATGATCTCTAGCTAAGGGCTTGTTCCCGCACACACCCATTCACTTCCATATTTCAACATAAGATCCCTCTTACTATTAATATATAAGATCCCTCTTACTATTAATATATAATCAAGAAGGTTATTGAATCTTAATGTTTACATCCTAGAGAGCAAAAATGTATAAATTTACTAGGACTTTAGATGACTAAAAATATATTAAATTTGGGGTTAATCTAGAAAATTTTGGTAAAGCCTAGATGTGCATAAAAATATATTAAATTTCTTATGGATTTAGAATAATAAAAATATATTAAATTTGGGGTTAATCTAGGCAATTTTGGTAAAACCTAGATGTGCATAAACATTTATTGGAACCCTCCCCATATGTAAAATTCTAGGGAGCTCATGTGCACATGTGCACCATATATGCATCGTCTTGCCCCCCAAATTTATGAGGAAAATATCATTAGAGTTTCACAAAAAAGCAAATTTATAAAAATTAGAAAATAAATACCCCCATGAGAAATTAAATTGAGGTCTACCCTTGGGTATCAGAAGGAATAATATTAATGTGCCATTTTCTAAGGTTAAGTGTTTAATTAAATTAAGCTTTGAAGGGCTAAAGTTAAAATACCATGGTTAAGTGTTTAATTAAATTAAGCTTTGAAGGGCTAAAGTTAAAATACCATGGTTTGGAGGCAATAGTTTTTAGCATGTGGTTTTGGGTTAATGGTTTTCCAAAAGCTAGAGTCATGCTCACTCTATTAGTAAGTTTAGGAAGTAATAGTGCCTAGTAGGCTAAAGTAAAGATAAGCCCACTATTAACTCTTGTTGCATGTATATGCATGCATGGGTGAAGTCAAGTGGTCTAATTGTGAAATGGGACTCTCAAGCCATAAAAATCAAGTATAAAAAGGCCCCATGCCTTCATGAAGCTAACAATTTTTCCTCATAAGAGAGAAGTGAGTACACTATGCATAGAATTCAGTGTATCAGCTACACTCTACATAGAAGCGAGTACACTCTACATAGAATTCAGTGCAAGACCTATCATTTGAAAGGCTAGGTGTCGAGATCATGCCTGCCGCACAACACTTGACATCATATGTGTTTTTAAAGAATACCCACATCATACAATAGGAGCCTTTTTACATCCTTCAACTTTCGCTAGTTCTTTACCTCCACTGCATCTCCATATTGCTTCCTTTCCTTGATCTTTTCTGGGTAGTCTAAGAATAGCGAACATGACTCATATACACTATCATCCCCATCCCACACTATTCGGTATCTGTGAACATGCTATCCTCCTTTCAATTAGCAAGGCAATGCAATCTACCATGAAGATTATTCTTCCTAATCCATAGTCCAATAAGAAAGATAAGAAACCAAAAACGAATGATTGGAAGAAAAAGAAAAACAACATGCAAGAAGTAATTGTGAACATTTTCCAACATAAATCAAATGTACACCATGGGCTAAGTGGCTTGCTCTACTTACTTTTTGTGTGTTTTCATTCGCCCTTCCTCTCAAGGATGGTCACGAAGGGAGCTTGGTGGAGGGAGCTTTTCTTGGCCACCCTCTCTCTCTACTTGAACAATCTCTCTCTAACTATTGCCACCACCATCTTCGCCCAGCCCAGCCTAGCCCACACCACCCTCTCTCTCCTTCTCGCACCCTCTTCCCTCCCCCCTCTCTCTCTCTTCCCTCCCTGGAACTCTATGTCCTCTTGTCTCCTTCTCCCACCCTCCCTCTCTCTCCTTCTCTCTCCCTTTCACTCTACCACCCTCCCTCTCTCTCCTTCTCCCACCCAGTCTCCCTCTCTCTCCCTCCCTTTCACTCTCCCACCCTCCCTCCCTCTCCTCTCCACCCTCTTCCCTCTCTCTCTCTCTCTCTCCTTGTCCCACAACCGCCCAGCCCACACCACCCTCTCTCTCCTTGTCCCACAACCGCCCAGCCCACACCACCCTCTCTCTCCTTCTTCCACCCTCTTCCCTCCCCCCTCTCTCTTCCCTCCCTTTCCCTCTCCCACCCTCCCTCTCCCACTCTCTCTATCCTTGTCTCTCTTTGCTAACACTCTCTCTCTATTCTATTACCACTGTCCATTTCTCTCCCTCCCTTTCACTCTCCCACCCTCCCTCTCTATCCTTCTATTACATCCTATCCTCCTATCCTTCTCTATCCTTCTATTACCTCCTATTTTCCTTCTCTCTCTCTTTCTCTATATCCTCCTTCTCTCTCTCTTTCTCTATATCCTCCTCTCCCTCTCTATCCTTCTCTTACCTCGTGCCCCTTCCCTCTCTCGCTCTCTAGATCCTCCTCTCTCTCTATCCATCTCTTCACTCACTCTCTCTATCCTTCTCTTTACTCTCTCTCTCTATCCTCCCCCCTCTCTCTATCCTTCGCTTGGCTCTCTCTCTCTCTCTCTCTATTCTCTCTCTCTCTCTCTCTCTCTCTCTCTCTCTCTCTCTCTCTCACTATTTTAGTCCTTTTTTTGATCACTCACTCTCTCTCTCACTCTCTCTCTCTCTCTCTCTCTCTCTCTCTCTCTCTCTCTCTCTACCCTTCTCTCTCACTCTTTAAAACCCTTTCTTTGCTCACTCTCTTTACCCTCCCTCTCTCTCTTCCCTTCTCTTTACTCTTGCTCCCTCTCTCTCTTCCCTTCTCTTTACTCTTGCTCCCTCTCTCTCACTCACTCTTTCTGTCCTTCTCTTTACTCCCTCTCTCTCTTCCCTTCTCTTTACTCTTGCTCCCTCTCTCTCACTCACTCTTTCTGTCCTTCTCTTTACTCTTGCTCCCTCTCTCTCACTCACTCTTTCTGTCCTTCTCTTTACTCTTGCTCCCTCTCTCTCACTCACTCTTTCTGTCCTTCTCTTTACTCACTCTCTTTATATTTCTTTCTCATTTCTCAACAAAGCTTACTTAACTCATGTTTTGCGTACAGATCCTCGAGTCACCAAACACTTCACTACCTTATTCATCCAAACAATACAGAAAATGTTGATTCTTTATTGGTTTGTACGACATGTTGTATATAAACATTGTTGCAGAGGGGAATGATGTCTTATTGCAAAACCCCAACATGTGTTGCTCTTGCCCTCTTCCGCTCTTTTTCAATATGAAAAATAAGATCATGACACGATCACAAATATCTGCTACAAATAAGATCATGACCCAATCACTCAAATATTCACCAATAAATATGTTTACTATACTACAATGAAATCTTCATCAAGGCACCCTCCACTACATCCTCTTCGGAATCAATACAAACAATGTTCATGCCTAATTTTTGTGCTACCATAGCACAATCTCCACATCCAGCATAAAGCTCTACTAACACTTACCCTTGCTTTACATGACGCCTCAACAAGCTATCCCAGAAGTCATATCCACGTTGAGATCCACCTGCTGCTGCAGAGAAAACATCTCTCTTAATTCCACCAAAAAACACAAGGCCCTTATTTATGAGCACATAAAGAGTTACTCCATATCTCGCCATGTTGTCCCATATAGGCGTCTGGCCCCAGTGCATCATGTTGTAAGGATCAATGATATAATCAGGTGAGAGAGGTTGTGTATGGTTTTGTCTAACTATGCTCATGAAGGTAGCACAGCGAGACACAGGTATGTATCTGAACAAGAGTATGAGATGATTTTTTGTAGCAAAAAGTGTTACTCAATGGAAACCTCTATGGTTAGTGTTGCTTACCTCTTGTCCAAAGGCCCTTCCACCAATCTGTGTTGTACATCGCACATTCACCAGGGTATCTAAGGAGAAGCCAGAGTGCTTGGCGTGAGCTATAATGGTTGCCACTTGATTACACAGTACCGATGACAATAATAGAGCCATTGTCATCTAAGATGGTCTCACAAATCTAAAGCAATGCATGCTGCTCTCTATCTGCGTGGCATTAGAATGACATACACAAAAAACGTAAGCATGACATACATGCAACATATGCACAACAACACATAAGGTCTTCATGAAGGGAAAATCATCTCATCACTCACATGTGCAGAGATTCCACGGTGGGACAATGTCATCGGGGTAGGCATAAACAGAACCTACTATGGGCAGCCTCACTATAGTACAATCACACGCTGTGTTTGTATTGACACCTTTAACAGTAAAGGTCATGTCTCCCACGTTGGTCTTCAACAACAATTCACAGACATGTTCTAGCTCCGGTGGACACTGCTCGTTCAAAAGTGCACGGTCTATCTTCAAAGGATCCCCAACATATGCCATCATCTTTGTAGAATGATGTCTTGCCACACCATGTTGAGTAGAGTTATACATTAATTGTTATTACAGGATATAACACACACCTTTACAATCTTTTCACATGTGGTCACAATTGATTATTACACTTGTTAATGTCGAGGCTTTTATAACGGTAGAGGAACTAGCACTTTGATGTTCGTTGGGAGCGTTGAGGAGTACTATCGTGGTACGACGAGACACTCCTACAAATCATACCTTTTGTAAGTGCATGCACCACACAAATACTTTACATTATCATTACCAATGAGTAAAATCATACTTGGCAAATTTATTTAGATTGGAGTGAAGTCACCCAAGCTAGGTGGATTAATTAGTTGCAACGGTGCATTTGGCGCTTCACCTCTTGCTAAGCTTATCTGAATCCATAACTCAATCTATGTTAGTATCCAAACAATGTAACAATAATACCAATGAACCACAAGTAAAAGAGTGCCCTGCCTATGTTGTTGCATGACCAACTTCTTCAACTTTTTGGGGTTACCTCGATCTTGTGACTGATATCAGCAGAATCGCTTTTGTCATATTCTGATGGAGAGGTATCAGAATCATCACCTTTCTATAGTGACTTTCCTTTTCCCTTTCCCTTTGTTGTATCCTTTTTGGCACTTTTGCCCCTTCGTCATTATCATCCTCCTCCTCCTCCTCATCATCATCCTCTTCATCTTCATCATCCCCTTCATCTTTCATAAGACCTTTACCCTTGCCTTGAACAAGTGATTTGTCACGTAGACTTCTAGGCTTCACAATAGAATTCACGATTTGAAAAGATATAAGAAACAAATTTAAAATAAAGTTAAATATCTAATTGTATAGTTCATACCATGATTGATTGCTTCACTTTACAAGCCCGAGTATAAATCTCCTTCTCGCTCTTGGGAAATTTACCACTTGGAAAGTCTAGGAACAATGGACATCTCTTGCATATCCATGCATCCCAAAGGCCTTGAAGTTGTTACGGTGTATACATAGTACTCTCATGTTTTGGATTGCACCGTTCTTTTAAGATTGCAGGCACATCTGCAAACAATAGATCTCTCCACATGGCACTTACAAATCCATCTACACATTAAATATCCATTTAGTTGACAAATATAAGAGTACAACCAAGTAGTAAGTACGCTTTGTAGAATGTTACGCATCTGGACACAACACGCTTGGTAGCCTTGATGACACCAGGGTTTGAAGCTACCACACCTTGTTTCTTTAAGGATCCCACCATTTCCTCAAACAGCTTGCCAAAATACAGTCTCTTAAGATTGGCAAGGTCATCCAAGAATGTATCTAGAAAAATTACCTTATACTTTTTTAATATTTCTGCAAGGACGGCTACACCCTGCACTCCAATATCATGCCATATGACTTCTCCTCAAAGCCAATCCCTTGAATAAACTTGCATTTGCTGCGTTGCCATTAAAATTGTTATTGAAACAAAATAGAGTACTTTGTAAATATCAAGAAGATAGGGAAAGTAATTATTACATACTTTTAGGGATTTGTGAATCCTTCAGCCTTTGCAAATCGCCATCAATCAAAATATCCAAAATCTATGCTTTGTGGTCATTTGGCAACAACCAAACTGTATACCCTATCCTCTGTCAAACATTCCGGTTTCTCGTCCCAATTAACTTGTGTTACCATATTATAGTAGTGATGTGTGTGAACACACTTAGGACCGCCGGGGCACTTTTTCCCTCACTAGGAGGTTTTTTCCCCCGTGCATTGTATATACGCCCATTATCTTCTAGGGCTTGTTATCTTTCATTTTTGGCACTCATAATACACTACTGTGTTGTGCTCAAGCTTCCTCATCTTCTTGAAGTTGTGTGTGCATTCCTGCAACCCTAATTCCAACAATTGGTATCAGAGCAGGCTTCCTCCTCCCGGGCAGCATCACCGGCACCTGCCGCTTCATCTCCTCCGATTGCGACGAGGTTTCACGAGCGTCTGCAGGTCGTTTCAGAATTTTGATCTGCAGTCATTTCGCCCTCCGTTTTTGCATTCCAAGTACTGCGCAGGCAAAATCGTCCTACTGTGCAGATTTTCTGTCAAGATTAAAATCTGCAGGACAGGTGCCCATTCGTCTGTTTTGGGCTGTGCTACATAGCACAGGTCAATTTTATACAGGTTTTCCTCTTACAGACAGCATTTACATCTAGTAGTACAGTCATTGGCCATGGCTGACAACAATGATGTATTCCGCATGTTGGCTGCTGAGGATAAGTTGGATGGCACCAACTATCCATTGTGGGCATATATGATGCGACATGTATTGGTAGCAAAGGGGTTATGGAACATTGTGCAGGGTATTGATGCACGTCCTATTGTGGCTGGGAATGCTGCAAACACATCAGAAACAGGTACTGTTGATGATGGTGCAGGCACAAGTGCTGTAGCAGCTGTTCGAGAACCACCACTTTCAGCAGAGCAGATTCGTTGGGATGGTAGAGATGCGCAGGCTCATGCCTTGATTGCGCTGTCTGTCAAACGTACCATTATCCCACATATTCGCTCCTGCAGGACTTCTAAGGATGCTTGGGATGTACTTGCCACATTGTATCAGGCAAGAAATGAGGCTCGTGTTGCTTACCTCCGAAAACAGTTGGAGAGTGAGCATATGAACGAAGGTGATTCTATGGATAGCTTTTTGACAAAGATCAAGGATTTCAAAGAGCAGCTCATTTCTGCAGATGAAATCCTGTCAGACAGTTCACTTGTGCAGACTGTTTTGAATGGTCTACCAGATTCTTATCAGGGTTTTGCATCCACTCTTCGCTTGATGATGAAAGGCAATCCCAATGCCTTATCATTTGAGGAGTTAGTTTCTGTTTTGCTGCAAGAAGACCAGTCAAGGAAAAACAGGAATATTATGCGTGTCGCAGATCAAGCTTTCGTTGCTAGTCAGAGAAGCGGGAAAGGTAAAGCTGGCTTTTCTTCTAGTAAGCAGAAATCTGCAAATGCTGCGCAACCAAAGAAGGAAGACAAAGATGAGAAGAAGGGTGACAAACAGAAGACATTTTGCAAGTACTGTAAGGGAAATGATCATGTCATCAAAGCGTGTCCTAAGCTGGCTGCGAAAGAGGCTAAGAAGAAAGAGGCTGGTATGGCTGTTGCAGATGCCTCTCCTTCTAACAATGAATCTGCTAATGTTGTGCTAGATACAGAATGGGCATTCAATGCGCAGTGCAGTTATGACCCATCTTTGCATGACACATGTATGTCTGCAGTAGATTCAGATGTATGGTACTTTGACAGTGGTGCCACTAAGCATATCACCTCGCAGCGCAGTTTATTCACTTTCCTTGGGTCTGCTCTCCCACAGGGAATACTGTCACTTGTGCCAATAACTCCTCTTATCCCGTTAAAGGAGTTGGACAGATTGTGTTGAATGTTGCAAATTGCAACACCTTTACACTTTTTGATGCATTGTATGTGCCAGGGATCAAAAAGAATCTGCTGTCAGTCTCCGCATTTGCCAAAACAGGTTTGGTTGTAAAATTTGTGGATGACAGATGTACTGTTCATGATCTCTCTTGTGGTGACATCATTGTAGCATCTGGTTCACTATGTCGAGGGCTGTATAAGCTCAATATGGATGGCAAATGTGTAGAGGATTCAGCATGTGCTATTATGGATACGCAGGCTATTTCAAATGCAAAACTGTGGCATGCACGTTTTGGTCATCTGAATTTTGCAAGTTTGCTGCGCCTGCAGAAATCTGAAATGGTGTCTTCTTTGCCTAAGCTTGAGGCACCTGTCAAGCATGTTTGTGAGGGCTGCATATTGGGTAAAATGCAGCGTGCTTCCTTTCCCAAAGATGGATCAGTGAGAGCTGAACGCAGATTGCAGCTTGTTCACAGTGATGTTTGTGGTCCCATGCAAACTCCATCATTTGGAAACTACCTTTACTTCGTGACTTTCATTGATGATTTTACCAGGCATGCATGGGTATATCCTTTGAAGGCAAAGTCCGAAGTGTTTTTGTGCTTCAAACAGTTTTTGGTTATGGCTGAAAATGTGTCAGAAAGTAAGATGGGCACCCTCCGTTCAGATCGAGGGGGGGAGTATATGTCTTCAGAATTTAATGCATTTCTGGCTGAGCGTGGGATAAAACACCAATGTACAGTGCCGTATACACCACAGCAAAATGGTGTGGCTGAGAGAAAAAACAGGTCTCTCATGGAAATGGCAAGATATATGGTTAAGAGTCAAAGTCTACCACATGGTTTTTGGCTTGAGGCTGTCATGTGTGCCACTTATGTACTAAACAGGTGTCCCACCAAAGCATTACAGGTTGTCACTCCATATGAGGCTTGGCATAGCCGCAAGCCATCTGTTGGCCATTTACGTGTTTTTGGTTGCCTGGCATATGCATTAGTGCCTGTGCAACATCGCAGAAAATTGGATGACAAAGCTGTCAAATGTATTTTTGTTGGATATAGTGCTGAGAGCAAAGGCTATCGTTTGTATCATCCACAGACAAAGCGCATTTTGGTTAGCCGTGATGTTGTATTTGTGGAAGATGCAGTTCAGCCCTTGGTTTCATGTACTAAGGAGACAGATATCAGCTCACGTGATGTCTATGATACATTGTTGCCTCTTTTCAGTGGTGCACAGTCAAGTGCAATACCTCATGAGGCAGTTTTTCAGCCTATGCAGGTTTTAAATGATGGCACAGATCAGCCTATATCTGATGCAGATGTGCATGATGCACTTGAGGATGAGAGACAAGAGATTGAGGGCTCTAGGAACATGCCCAGATGGCTGGTGCAGACTTTGCGTGACAGCAAGTTGGATGCCCCTTTGTCTAGTCGCACTCGTTCTGGCTCTCATGGTGCCTCTTATGCGTCAGATTGTTATGCATTGGCTGTTTCTAGTATGTGCGATGAAAGTGAGCCTGTTTCATTTGATGAGGCACAAAGTTCAGAAAATTGGATGGCTGCTATGCAAGCAGAATACGATGCTATTATGAAGAATGGTACATGGTCTTTATGTGACTTGCCCCCTGGCAAGAAGGCCATTGGCACTAAGTGGGTTTACAAATTGAAGCGTAAGCCTGATGGCACAGTGGATCGCCATAAGGCTAGGCTTGTTGCAAAAGGTTATGCTCAAGAGAAGGGCATTGATTTTGATGAGACTTTTGCTCCCACATGTCGTATGACCACTGTTCGTAGCATCTGTGCATTAGCAGCTCATAATGGTTGGAATGTACATCAGCTGGACATAAAGACTGCGTTCTTAAATGGAGATTTGCATGAGGAGGTGTATGTATCGCAGCCTCATGGTTTTGTTCAAAGAGGGCAGGAAAACAAAGTGTGCAAGTTAAAAAAGGCTTTATATGGTTTAAAGCAAGCTCCACGAGCTTGGTATGAAAAAATACATGCATATTTGACTGCACATGGGTTTCAGAATAGTCCAACAGAAAGCACTTTGTATGTTAAACGTGTGGATGGTGTACATCTAATCATTGCTCTCTATGTCGATGACATGCTGCTCACAGGACCAAATGAGAGTCATATTGCTGATTTTAAGGCTGATTTGAATGCCTCTTTTGAGATGTCAGATTTGGGGCATTTGCATCATTATTTGGGGATACAATTTAAGCAGTGTGATGGAGGTATTGCTTTGTGTCAGACAAAGTATATTGAAACATTGTTGCGGAGATTTGGCCTTGAAGACTGCAAGCCTATTGCTACTCCAATGGAGACAGGTTTGAAGTTGAGTCTTCATGATGCTGGAGATCACTTTGATGTCACACTCTATCAGACAGCTGTTGGTTGCCTCATTTATGTATGCATTACGAGGCCAGACATTCAGTTTGCAGTCTCACAGGTGAGCAGATTTATGCATAGCCCAGGCATTAAGCATTGGCAGGCAGTGAAGCGTATCTTTCGCTATTTGAGTGGTACTCGGCATCTTGGGTTGTTTTATCCCAAGGGGGGATCATTGCCGCCAGATTTACATGCTTTTTCAGATTCTGACTGGGCTGGTTGTTATGACACACGCGTGTCCACGAGTGGTTTTTGCTTCATGCTTGGAAGCTCATGCATATCATGGTTGAGCAAGAAGCAGCCTACTGTGGCCACTTCTAGTTGTGAAGCTGAGTACAGGGCAGCTTTCACAGCTACGGTTGAGTGTGTGTGGCTCAGACGCCTTATGGCTGATTTGGGTGTTGGGCAGCCATCTGCCACCACCATCTTCACTGACAGTCAGAGCGCATTGGCAGTTGCGCGGAACCCAGTGTTCCATGCTCGTACGAAGCACATTGAGGTGCACTACCATTATGTCAGGGAGAGACTCTCTGCAGGAGAGATCAGTTTGGCTTATGTACGCCCATTATCTTCTAGGGCTTGTTATCTTTCATTTTTGGCACTCATAATACACTACTGTGTTGTGCTCAAGCTTCCTCATCTTCTTGAAGTTGTGTGTGCATTCCTGCAACCCTAATTCCAACAACTTGCACTAGTCATCTGCAACATAACAAAAAAATTAAACCTCAACATTAAAACCATAAAGTGTTGTTTCCTACGAAATAGACAGAGGAAATAGTGTAGGATTTCTTACTCAAAGAAACCTTCCCCTTGTGCAGGCTTGTCGAGGCATGCTTGTCCATCCATGCCTTGTTCATCTCTCTAGTGTGCTTCATAATTGTTTCTTTGTTTGCTAGCCCAAGTGCCCTAATGAGGCGGCAAACTTTGTCCACAAGGGAAGAAGAAACATAGCCCACTTCATTCATCCTATGGTAACAAAATTTAAGGTTATGATAAAAGATTGAAACATAGTACGTCGAATATTCCCAATTCAAAGCGTAACATATATTCTCTTACCTGTTTAAGCAAGCTATCACATGATAGCGTCAACACAAGGATGTCTTGATGCGACATTCTTGAATGCTACAAGTAGATAATGTAAATCTAATTAGTCCCAAAACTATTATATAAAACAAAAGACCACATTCAAAAAGTAGGCAATTTAAGTAGACTCACATTTATTGCTCATGAATTCCTACTCTATGCCTTTGATCATATTCTCGAACTCTTGGTTTTTCAATCGCTAAATGTCATCCCATGCAATAACATCATCTTGAGTCACTTCTCTAAGAGGATTATGGGATGAGGAGATGGAGCAAATGAACCTACATCTATCGGCAACATCGGTGCACTAGCAGGCACTAGTAGTCCTAGGGCCTCCCTCCTTAGTTTCTTTCCAACTTCTGGAAGAGGATGTGGGACAGTTTTCAATCGCCGAAGATTACACTCTTATTGTGGGGTAGGTAGCCCATTGAAGCTTAGCAGTTGACACTTGATTGTGGGGTAGGTAGCCCATTGAAGCTTAGCAGTTGACACTTGATTGTGGTAGATTAGTAGTTTGTTCGAGGTGTGGCCAGTCCCAACGTCATTACCTTTGGGATTGCCTGAAGGCTTAATAGGCTTGGCATAGGATTCTCCACATCTTCCCTATGGACCGGCTTCCCACAATGGCTTCGGCCACCATGGAGGCTGAGACTCTCATGGCATATGAGGAGGTTGGTGGGGGACTGGCACTGCAGGTTGCTCATCATCCGATCTTGACAATTCTAGTTTCGATCTTCCCTCTATAGTTCACGAGACTCCAGGCTACTAGAGATGGGACATTTACACTAGTATTGTTGCATGGCATATATGGCGAGCTCGTTGTGCAGTGAGGCCATCGAGGGCACCTGAACTCCACTAGCGTAGTCCATCGAGAGCATATGGCTTGACATCATTCACACTCCTTGTGGACATTAGGAGAAACTCTAGGGTGCCTTTCATCGCATATGCGGAAGTGCGACGAGGCCTTCCTGGCACAGCCTGTTTCTCACTATCAGTACTAGTGGTGAGCCCACCTGGCATTATAGACCACTGGTTTGGTTGTTCCCTTCTCCCCCATTGTATGAGGTAGCCCCCTTCCCTTAGAGCGGGAGGAGAGCACCACTCCCCTTTTTTTTTCTCATTTTGATTATGGCTTCCGTTACGGTGATGAGGTTGTATTTGGCCAATGTGGCTGTTTTTTGGTAACTAATAGAAGGATCTCTTTTCCGGAAAAAAAAAAGATGGTTTTCGGGAAAAAAAAAGATGGTTTTCCGGAAAAAAAAAAGATGGTTTTCCGGAAAAAAAAAGATGGATTTAAAGTTGTAATATGTATCTACTATGAAGATGCAATTTCCTCCAAGAAAAATGACTTTTTTATTAGCTCTCTCCTCATCCACCTAGGGTTTTTTAAAGGACAGAAGTTGCCCAAACCCTAGTTTCTTTTCGCTCTCTCCCCGTCCCCCTCTCGCATATAGGGGTCTGTGTGGCGCGCGGTAAGCTGCGATGATGAGACCATAACTCTTGAGGAGACCAGGGCGAGAGGTTTCTCTCGTCGCCAGGCCCTCTGAAATCCACTAGTTACGCTTGGCTTCTGAGCAGCTTTAATCACTGTAATTATTTGATTTCTAATTAGTTGGTTAGGATGCCTGCTGCTGTGCTATGATTTGTTGCCTGATAATCACAGATGTGATCATTGTGATAATTTAATCACTGCTCACTGTTGGTTTTTTAGTCTTCAACTCATTCCGTTGTGACACAATTATGTAATGGCTAAGCAAAGGTGTTCATAATGTCTGCGTGCGCCGTGTTGTATGATTAGCAGGCATTAATTAAGTTTAAGCAGCTTTGATCGCATTACTTCCTACTAGGTGAATCAAGGTACAACCATGTTTGTCAAGATCATTAGAAAATGGTATCTAAGGACTTAGAGCTAGACTTATTTTATAAATGCCAGGTTACTACTGAGTATTTTAGATGTAGTTTGTGCTTGTGCAAGTGAGTAAGCTAAGGGTTGAATGATATTACATTTTTTAAATGAATGTGAGGACTGTAGCCAATGAATTTTGGGCCCCATACTACCTTCCTTGCATTGGTATGGGAGCTTTGCTTGGATTTTTGATTAGGAAGTGATTAATGATTTAGGATTTTGCATTTGATCTTACTCTTGCTACTTTGAGGTTAATGCTTAAAATGCCTGGGGATATATTTCGTGCGCTCCCCCTTGTCGTGTAGCGGGGGAGTGCACGAAGCACTTTCCACCTCAGCTGAACCATTTACTCGTTGCCAGCTCAACGACCTGGCAGCTGGCTTTCTGCTGTTCTTCGGCTATCAGCTGGCTTTCTGCTGTTCTTCGGCTATACCTCCTGCGCATGCTACTACTAGAGTAGCACCCTCAACATCATCTATGCCTGCAGGAATGATTCTCACTTCCTGCGCTAAAGACTGCACTGCCATAGCACACCTGCAATGACCTGGAAACATTTATCTCTTCTGTGAGCTCCTGCGCATGCTACTACTACAGTAGCAGCCCTGTTGAGGAGGAAAACAAGCCCATAAACATCAAGGTGGAGGAGCAGCCTGCTGAAAAACAGCCGGTTGAGGAGTAGCCTCTCGGAGAATCGACCACGCCACGACGCTCCCCTTGCCCTCCAGCTTCTAGAAAATCTGCTTGGCTTGAGGGAAAATCCCTCAGGGCTGCAGCTCTACGTTTGAAGACACCACAAAGCGGGCTCAAAGAAGAAGTTGCTTCAAAGCTTGAGCCGGGTATGTGCTCCTCCATAAACTTGCAATTTTGCTACTTTGCTTTATTGAGGAATCCAAAGGGTCTTTGACAGCATATAGTCTTCTGTGATTGGAATATAAATGGAGCAAAACAGGCAAAGATGGTGATAAGTCTGTGGCTTGCCGCGTTTTCGGCCCACTACATCCAACCGACGCTCTACCCTACACACAGCAGCAGCCCAGTGTGACGAGCGTAGCACCTTCCTTCATCTTCTTCATCATCAGCAGCAGATCTGCGACCCATCTGAACAACAAAGAGAAAACGTGAGTCACAAATTTATTTTTTGCGAGCCCGATTATTATTTTACTTATTGTTCACAATCTATGGTTTACTGCGTCAAAATAATGCATTTTATTGTTTATTTTCATCCACTCCCAAAGGCCTGTAGCTGATCGTTTCGCCTTAAGCAGTGGCGTTGTTTAAAGGAATGAGAAATGTTTATTTTGCACAATGAACCCTGAGGGTCAAACTGATCATGCTTTTCATTTATGTGTTAAAAAATTCTAAGGTTTTTACTAGGATTTCTGGTCTGTGTGTGTGTAGAATGGACACTAGGATCCACCTTCAATATCCACCGCTGGGTCCTTTCAATGCTAATCATCTACAATGGACCGATAAAAAGTGTGAAAAGTCTATATATGGATATGTTCGGGTAGCCTATTTTCACTGGGATCGCTTAACAGATTTTTTAAAAGGAGAAGAGTCTCTTACAGATGCAGAAACAAATTTTAGGCGGCAATCCGTGCGAAGGCATGAAAAGGGTAGCTTAAAGCAACCAACTCTTGATAGCTACTTAGAGGAGACTTTGTTTTGGTGTGCTTATGGTCCTAAAGATATGCGTGGAAAGGAGATCATGGTTCCTCGCAATGAAAAGACACCAAAGACAGGGAAAAGAAGCCGTCCAGGTTGTGTAAAAGGCACTCGCATGTGTGGTTGTCAATGTCATTTCTTTATAAAAAGATTGTATCTATTAGAAGATGTAGCTTGCATTCGCTATATTCAAATGCATCATGTTGATGAGAATGATGAGCTTTGTCACAAAGAAGGCATCAAGGTAACTTTGGGCCACAACCTATCCTTTGCACCATGGCTCTCTTTGGAAATAAAATCATGGGTCTTTGAAATGCTTTGCAAACGTTACACTCCAATGCAAGTGCATGAGGCACATATTCAAGTTGTTCACAAAAAAAAAGTAAACAATCCTAGCTATACATTGTCACGAGATGATTTCCTATCACTTAGAGACATCTTAAATATTGCTAGGAAGCATGCAAGTAGTACTCATGAGCTACATTCTAGTGATGCCCAAAGTGTTCGCATGTGGACACAACAACACTCTCAAGATGTCTTCCACTATGCGGAGATGGATGCTACAAACAATAAGCCATTTGTGCTAGGCATTCAAACACATTGGCAACTTGAGAAGCTCAACACACATGGCAACAATGGGGTCATATCAATGGATTCAACGTTTGGAACAAACTTTTACAAGGTATGCATGTAGTATATATGTACTTTTTTTATGCTACTTTATATGTAGAAATGTTAAGATTCTATCTCATTGAATTTTTTTTGTTTAGTTCCAACTCTACACTGTGCTAGTATTTGATAACTATCAAAATGGAGTCCCAGTTGCGTGGATTATAACATCAAGCTCTGATACGGACACTATTGTCCAATGGCTTACAAGTCTTCGCAATAAAATACTTGACTACAACAAATCATGGGATCCAAATGCCTTTCTTGTTGATGATGCAATTGCCGAGATAAATGCCATCAGGTAAATCATGTGCATGCCCACACTATTGCTCACAAAGTATTATCTCTTTCTCTTTGCCAAACTAACTAAACTTTTATTTCTAATTTATTGCAATCTTGAAAATAGGGTGGTATTCAACATACCAATTTATTTATGTTTATGGCACGTTCGTCGAAGTTGGTTGAAGCACTTAGTGAAGAAGGTACAAGATTGGAAAGTTAGAGCTATCATGTTTAGACGCCTAGGTGCAATCATGAACATGCGTGTCCAAGGGGGAGCTTCGGAGGCAATTGCCATAGACAATATAAAAGATAGTGTATTGGAGTTCTTGGTCGACTTTTCACATGAGGAGGCCTTTATTGAATATTTCCGTACTTATTGGGTTTCAAAAGTTGGTAAGTTCAACCTTCTAAGCTTAAGAAGTTAAAAGTTTAATTGAAGCTTTAATACATCATTGGAACCTAATGTACTTTTTATGCATTAGTACTCACCTGGGCCTTATCTTTTTGTAGAGATGTGGGCAAGAAGCTTGAGGATGCTTCCGCATGCAAATCAAGATACAAATGGAGCTATCGAGTCATATCATGCTACTTTAAAGTCTCGTTTCTTATGTGGCAAGAAGTACATATGGGGACGTAGAATTGATTGGCTTTTGCACAAACTTATGACGGCATGTTTGTCGTATTTTTGGTATATAGATGAGGCAAAGAAGGGTGGCTTTGTCATAAATAAAGCCATAAAAAGATTGATTGAGCATTCACTAGAAAGAGCTCAGAGCATCCCAGATGGAGATGTACTATTTTTTAATGAAGGCACAAGGGTTATGGCAAAGGTAAAAAGTCAACCCTCGGGCGCCAAGATCCATTACATTGTGTATAATGCCGATTGTGATTGGGGTTGTTGTAATTGTGGATGGGCAATGAAGGGCAATATGTGTAAGCACCAAGTAAAGGTCATGCTACTAAAGGGTTTTAATTTAAATACTATCATTGGTAAGTGTTTGGAGTTGTATGACAATGGCCATGACACATGTATTGGCTCAAATTGTATTTCTGTCATGGAGGAGACTCATAGCATTGAGAATGTAGACCATTCTCAACAAGGTACTCAAGAGCCAAATGCGAAGAAGCCTAATGCAACAGATTGCTATGAGCGCATTGTACACATGGTGGAAGGAAAACCAAGCTTACAAGCACATTTTGATGCCTTAATGCAAAGGTTATTGCTTCAAATGCAAGAGGTGCAAGCAAGGGACGAGCATGGAGCATTACATCCTGCTGAGAATTTTCAGATTGTACAAGATGGTTTTGGAAATTCTATACAACGAGCAAGACCATTCATTGAGCGTCCTCTTGGGAGAAAAGCATATACAGAAAATAGTGCTCTTCCTTTTCCACGGCCCGCAGCTACCAAAAAACGCTCCATGCAAGCAACTTTAGATGCCAAAGCTTTGGATGGGGATGCAGAGTGATCATTGTAGCTAGTGACATGAAACACTTGGGCTTAATTTTGTTCTTCATTATGCTTATGCTAGTGCTTTTTTTTCAAGTAGCTTCCTTTTAATGGATATGAATTTTTTTGAACCATGTATAGCATTGAAAGTGTCTCATGAACAATGTATATCATGATTACTTAGATGATTTCATTATTATATTTTTAGATGACATTAAGATCATTGAGAAGGAAATTATCTGGTTAAAAATATATCTCAAAGTTGTTTTCTTATGCTTAGAAAGACACTCACAATTTTGAGCAACTTTATTTCTATATAACCTTCTTTCATCACATAAAGCAAAGAGTCTTAAAGGAATGTTACTTTGATAGCAATCTTACTTAGTTGCATTTGCTTGAAATGCACAGCAATAACTTACGAAAACTTTCCTCAAAGAATGGGCTACTTCAATGTGTGCTAGAGTAAGTCTTTAACAATTTATCCAATTGAGTATAATAAAAAAGAGCTATGTATAGACAATGTTTCATTGATATTTCCTTGGTTAAGGTAGACATATTCTCAAACAACTTAGATGTCACCCTTATAGATATCTTTAAGTAGTCACCATATCTTACAAGCTTTAACACTTTGATCACTACGAAGTACTTTACATAAAATTGCACAGTAGGCAAACAAACAAGCATGATCCTAATCTACAGTAGCTAAAATTGGTAAGCTTGAAATGATAAAAGAGGTAATTACAATCAAAACAAGGCTTTTGATAACCCTTTCAAGTGCTAATCTTGTTTAGTTGTAGGGATTTTAATCATCATTTAAAGCACTGTTGGTCTGTTTACTTGTAGGGTGTTCTGATAATCCTTTCAAGCGGTGATTCTGTGTAGCATCATTTTGAAATTTTGAAATGTACAGTTGGTAGTCAGAGCAAAAGGTTCGCCAGTATATCATGGTACTTGGTCAAACCGGATAGAATTGATCGCTTTTTGTGCAATTTTTCCTAATGTATATTGCTGCAGGTTGCTCCGTTAATTAGTCTGCTTGAGCTCACAGAAGAGATAAATGTTTCCAGGTCATCGCAGGTGTGCTATGGCGGTGCAGTCTTTAGCGCAGGAAGTGAGAATCATTCCTGCAGGCATAGATGATGTTGAGAGTGCTACTCTAGTAGTAGCATGCGCAGGAGGTATAGCCGAAGAACAGTAGAAAGCCAGCTGCCAGGTCGTTGAGCTGGCAACGAGTAAATGGTTCAGCTGAGGTGGAAAGTGCTTCGTGCACTCCCCCGCTACACGACAAGGGGGAGCGCACGAAATATATCCCCACCCGCTTATTTTGTTTAATCTATGATCAATGCTTGACATCATCATCCTGAAAACCTTCATTTTGCACAACATTACAATAAATCCTAAAACCTTTTTATTTTTTGCATATTTTAAAGATTCTTTTTGCTTTTAGTGGATGGTCTCCGACACCTATGTCTATTTCATGCCATGAGTACCTCCCCTCTTCTAGTGGTATCAGAGCTATGCTTTGTTTCTTTTTCTTGCTAAGTTTGGTGTTGGAAACCCTAATTTCTCTCTCAAACCCTACAAACCTTATTTTCATGTAACTTTTCTCAAATTTCTTTAAGAACCATACTCTAGCTATGGTTAGGAGTGTTCTAAAGCCAAATGTTCCTTGATTTGGGCCACATTCTTACTAATTTTAAGTTTTTTTTCTTTTGCAAAAATTTTCGTGCATGTTTTTAGTCTCCTACACTAACCCTAACTTGTTCGTATCCCAAAGCTTTCTTGGAGAAGACTAAGTGAGCATTCCTTAACATTTTTTAAGCCTATGTGGATCAAACAGAAGTTGAGCAACCTCTTCTACAAGCAAGAGTTGGGTGGTAGTAATTTTTAGCATAAATGGACCATGAATCTGTGTTTACTTCATATTAGGAAAAGGGAAGCAAGTCTATCAACCATTTGACACCTTGGTGAGAGATTTGGGGCTATCTGGAAACATATATATCAAGTCTTTTGGAAGATTTGTGCTATTCTTGCATGGATGGATACAAGTCCTAGCTATGGAAAGCTTGCATAAAGAGGCTTAACATACTAAAAATCTCTTAAGATTTGTCCATAATCTTTCCATTAGTGCTTCAAATGGACTATTGATAAGTTGTTATCATAGAATCTTACCATTTATATGATTCTTGATTCTTTCTGATGCACAAACCCTAGCTATGGATTTCTTTTATGCATAAAGCAAGTTTATGAGCATTTTTTGTAAATCTTGATCAAGTCATTACTCTTTCATGAAAACCTAATTTCCATGGAACATTTTTCGTAAATCTTGATCAAGTCATTACTCTTTCATGAAAACTTAATTTCCATGGAACATTAATGCTATTTTCATGTGATTGGTAATCGATTGCATTATCTTGATGTCACAATAATAGCCATTGGAATCACTCATAGCCATTTCAGAGTATTGGTCATTTGGATGCATATATGGTCACTATGATGTGAAATCTTGCCATCCACTTACATGATGATGCAGATTGATGCTATTGGACCATTTTGGGATGCTTATGACATACACAAGAGGTTATTTGAAGACTTTTGATGTGGTCATGCTTATGTATGTGATGGTTTGGGAATAGTTTTGGTGTTGTGTTGATGTAATTGGATTGGAGAAGTTATACATTACATGGGATCATGCTATGGATATGATGATGAGGTGTGAGTATATGCCATATGTTATAAAAGCATGAGTCATGCTTGACTTGTAAGTGGCTTTATTTCATCTATTTGAAGCTTTTCACATACCACCTCACCTTACCTTACATTTTCGATGTATAGAATCTACAAATGAATGGGATGGTACACTTGGCTTTAGAGGAGAGGTCAAGGGAGAGCATGTTTTGAATTTTTTGTGTCGATTGATTTGGAAAAGTAGTATGGAGAGGGATTTGTACTTGGATACGAAGACTTGGTCTTAATCCTTGCCTTGGACATAAACTTTGTAAAGGGGATGAGAAGGCTTGTCTCAGAGATTGGCAAGCATCAAAACACTTCATCAACTCGACATCGATTTCTATTGATTACATTCAGGCAACGGGGTCCAAGTGATTCCACTCTTTGGCAAGTCTAAGAGCATTGTTGATTATGATATTGGTACAAGACATTGATGGCACATTGATGTGGTTTGTTGTGCAATGGATGTAGTAAAGTTTCACCAATACGAAGGAGATGTTGAATTTTGTCTAGATCCATGCATGGCTACAAGCTAAACTTAAAATTCAATTACAAAGAATTTAGTGATCAACCCAAGGATAATACACCATTGGAAAGTGCTCACTATAAGCTCTCAGTAGACTCAAAGAATTCATTGGTTTGACATTAAGAGTGGTCATCATAGAAATGTAGAAGTTTATTACCTTTCAACTTGTATTCTTTTCTTGACTCCTCCACCACTTGGATTAAGCTGCTTTGTGTTCCTTAGATTTCTTTTTCTTGCTCTCATGCCAATGCTTGTCGCTTTTACACGTGCACCCTGTAACTTCTTGTCAAGCTCTTGTATTGTTTTAGATTGAGACTCTATTTTGCACAAGAGTTGTGAACTTCTTTCTTGAATAGAGGTGTACATTTGTTGCAAATGACTATACTCCAACTGTGCTGGTGCACAATACAAGCCTTTTAGAAATTGGCTTAGTGCATTGCAATAGCTAAGTAGTCCTTGGTGACTAACATATCTAGTCAATGAGGTTGGATTTGAGAAAGGGGGTGTGCTTGAGGTTAGAGGATTATTTAGATACATAGATCCATCACACCATAGGTCTATATGGTTTGAGCTTGAAGCTCTCATATCTTCCTTCTCTCTTCCATTGATTGAAAGCTCAGGTTGATTTCTTTTCTTCAAAGGTGCATATTCTTTTTCAAGATCAATATGCATATAATATGGCTTCCTCTTCTCTCCCATATCAAAGTGATGCATATAATATTATCAAAGTGATGCATATAATATGGCTTCCTCTTCTCTCCCATATCAAAGTGATGCAACTAAATCACAATGTAGCATAATGATGAGCTCGCAATAGCCTGAGTTCACGAGAAATGCACTTGAATGTCTAAAATGGGAGGGAAAAGTCACTAGAAGGGAAATCCTTTGCCAAAGAGGAAATAAACATGCTCAAAAAGTGCATTAATGAGAGCTCATTTAGCTATAGATACATATTGCACCTTTATTCCTTTGATATTTATTATGCATCCATAGGACAACGATATATTCTCTTTGTTCTTAAGTATTTAAGAAGGTCTGGACCATCGTGTTGATTATCTCTCTCTACAAAAATACACAAAAGGGTAAAAAATCCTTCCTTTTTTTAATTTTTGGACCACAAAAAATAGGGTATTGTGGATTATCTTATAGGGCTCCAAAATGAGCCGATTTTTCCTAATGACTTCGACGGAGTAATACCAAAATATTTAACCATTAAATTTTGAATTACCACAAGCTTAAAAAATATATTATTGGATTTATTGAAAATAAAATTTTTCTCTTTCCATGGTAGATATCCTCTATATGATATGGCTCTCCAAGATATTGCATTAGTTTACTGTTCATTGTATGACGTTCTTGTCTTACAAATGTTTTCTGAAAGTTCTAGTAGAGAATTGTTTTTGCTCGAAATTTGGTTATTGTAGTGCAGCAGTGCATTTTGGAAGTGCAAACAGGGTTTGCACATGTATTGTTAATATTGGGTGTATGTACATGTACTCTAGTCACATTTGATGACACACATGCTGTGCTGAAGTATCGTTGCTCTGTAGCAGTTACATGAGATACTGCTGTATTACAGGTTGCATATAAAGGTTATCTGTTTGCAGGTTATTTGATTGCTGTAGGAAAACATGTCTGATTTGTTAGTGAGAAGTTGGATAAGAATAACTTCTATGCTTGGAAGTTCAGAATGACCAATTTTCTAATGGGTAAAGGATTTTGGGATTATGTAGAAGGAGATAATAAGGAGCCTCCAGAGTTATCTAAGGAGAATGCCACTCTTGTAGATATAAAGGCATTCAAGGATTGGAATCAGGATGTAAGAAAAGTCATGTACTAGCTTTCAATTAATGTCATAGACACTATGATAGGACACATATAGGATGCAAATACTCCAGCAGTTGCATGGCAAAATTTGGTTCAGATGTTCCGACTAACACAAAGGCAAGGAAGTTGCAGTTACACAGCAAGAGTTGCATACTGTGGAAAAGAAAATCATATCCATCAATAAATATGCCTTTAAGATCAAGGACATTGTTGAATCCCTTGGGTCTATCAATGTATCAGTGGTGGGGGAGGATGATGATTTGGTGAGTGTCTGTTTGAATGGGCTTGGCAAAGAGTACAAGCCATTCAAGACCTCCATTGCAGTTAGGGAGAATATTTTTAACTTTGGGGACTTGATATCTATACTGATCATAGAAGAAAAGGCTTTAGGTGAGGATTTTTCTTCACAAAGCAAGAACACATCGAAACATGCCTTCTACTAATTCAGGTAGAGACAGAGGTAGAGGCCGTGGTTGAGGCCAAGGTGGTGGTGGCCGACAAGGAAATCATACTTCTAGACAACAACAGTCTAATGATTCACAAGAGCAATCATACACAGGTGGAAGAGGCCAGTCTAGAGGCAGGGGGAGCCAAAGAGGCTAAGTTTGTTGGCAAAAAAATCAAAATGTAAATAGCATAGAGTGGAAGTTACAGCAAAGTAACTATGCATTATCTAGCAAACATGGAGGTGATAACAAAAGTGAGCAGCTGTTTGTGATGCAGTACATGTTTATTTCCATTAACAGGGGATATGTCAGGATCTCAAGATATATGGTATGTGGATTCTAGTGCCTCTAATCACATGATCAGTCATGCTAGAGTGGTTTTTAGAGATATATAAAAATTAAAAAATTGGGTTATGTAGGAAACATGTGATGATACTGCACATCCCATTGCGCATGTTGATAAAGTGCCATTGTTTATGCAGGATGGCAAAATGAGGTACTTGGCTAATGTACTTCATGTTTCGAATATTACAAAGAACCTGGTTTCTGTTGGACAGATGGTTGAGTAGGGTCTGTAAGTGAGGTTTAATCCTCAAGGATGTTTTGTGGAAGACTTCAAAAATAAGTGTCGCTTGGTTGTAAAGGGTAATAGAAATGAGGCAGGATGTTTACTTTGGATGTGAACATGCCTGAGATAAAGGTGCCATGTTTGCACATGGAACATGTGTCATTGCAGATATTGACATATGGCACAAGCGCATTGGCCATGTGAATGTACAACGACTGAAGTCTATGCAGGCCCAAAATATTGTTGCAGGTTTGTCAAAGTTTAAGGTTGATGGTATGCATAAGGTATGTGAAGCATGCCAACTTGATAAGCAGGGCAAACATGCTTTCCCACATGAAAATCATGTGAGTGCAAGGCCATTAAATGTTATATATTCAGATATATGGGGACTGACCAAGATTGCAACAATCGCAGGTTGCAGATACTATGTTACATTCATTGATGATAGAAGGAAAAAGGCATGCAAATAAAATTCCTAAGATCAGATGGTGGGGGAGAATATTTCTCCAATGAGTTCAGCGATTTCCTAAGAAAGCAAGGAATCAAGAGGCAATTTACGTGCAGGTACACTCCGTAAACAGAATGGTGTTGCAGAAAGGAAAAACAAGAACATTGCAGAAGTGGCACGTGTCTTGATGGCTAAGGATTTTTTTACAAAAGACTAAGGATCTATTTATAGGTGAGGGAGGCCTCTAACCAAGTCCAAGTAGGTTCTAGAATTTTCCAGCTTCAGTTTGGCTGAATTTGGACCTAGTATGGCTCCCTTTTGATTTGGTTTGATCCAAGAGAGAGGAGATAAAAATATCACAATTTTTTTGAGTTAAAAACTCCACCACATGTGTGAAATAGGCGCCTCCTTGAAGTCTTCTCCCCTCCTTACCAAGGTGTCAAAAATGTATCATTATACCAAAATATCTCATTTTTTAGTAATATCTCATAGTTTTTAACTAATAAACCTTGTACTCAATCAACTCTTCATCTTATGTGGGCATTTACTCATTTTTTGGGTATTTTCTTTTATTCATTGTATTTATCTCCTCCCCACACTTGGATTGATCCTATTGGCCCATAGGAACCTTAATTACCATAATCCAAAAGTTTCTGAAAATCTAGACCCTTAGGCTAAGGTCCTTTATACACATTTTCAATTAATTCAAATTGCACATTGGAAAGTTCTTTTTGAATTTCTGTTTCAGGGAAAACCATTTTAGACACTAGGAGGATTTTTATATCCAAAAATATCTCAATTTTGGATTATCTCTCTCTAGATATTTTCTCTCTCCAGGCCAAAACAGGGTAAAACAAGATCTTTCTTTTATTCCAGAGAGGGGAATAATTTCAAGAACAGAAGGGGAGGTTCTTACTCCTTTACACCTCAAAAGCTGGAGGGAGGAATCTTATATCCTACCCCACTTAAAAAACACGAGATTTCCTCATCTCGTAGGCTGGAGGATAACTCTTTGCCTTAAGATCCAACTGATTTTGGGGTTCCTTATAGTCTGGTCAACCCAACAAAATTCTGAGATAAAGATCCCTTCTACAAGAAGAACATATATAACTCATTAGAATTCATTCAAAATATATCATTCATATCCTTAACACAATAATGGTCCATTAGACCAAAAATTCCATCTGAACATTCCTCCATGGGAATTTCAGTTATGCAGGTTTTTAATTTGTCATCCCTTAACTTGATCCACTGGGGTTAAGTGTTAACAGCAGCAATCTGTCAGCACAATCCACTAATCTCATAGTGATTTGCTTAAGTCATTATCGCCATTCCAATTATTAACATCATTACTGGGATTCATCCCATTCATCCTCATTGTGGTTTCGTTCTTTCAACTAGAATTTAGGAATCATCATCTTTCAATCAGAATCCAAATCAACTCATCAATTCTTAACTAAAATTTTAAAATCATATCAACCAGCATTCGAATTCATCATCTAGATAGCATTTTTGCTTATAATTTCAAGGTCTTAGATTTACTCGTATATATTGCCAGTAATGAGCTACAGTTATACCCTCGGTATATACGGGTAGTCATGGTCCTTAGAATTATAAGGTAAATACCATCATGTCTAGGCCTCAAGCAAGTCAGGGATTCCATACAATTGCGGTACTTCCATCTGAAGACCCAATTACCTATTTATGAATCTTCATTCTGAATATCAATTTGTATGAATTTCATCACACAATTACAACCTTTTACTGCTACTTCATAAATTTTTGACATTTCTGGCTCCTCGGTTGATCCACTTTAGCCAATTCGCTCTGATACCAGCTGAAACATCCTTGCCCCTCTGCACAATGAATTCGAGGTTGCTAGCAGCGGAAGTAGCACTTCTTGCACAGGAGAGAGCCTCTCACTCGGGGCCTCGCCCACCCCAACGGATATCCGGACAAGAGAGTAACCCTTGGTTCTTCCAAAACCGAACTCGCAAAAACTTCCCTCGCCCAAAAAACACGGGCAATTCCTTCAGGATATTTTTATTCTAACATAGTCAAGGTCATCACTAACCAAATTGATCCGACCGAACTCGTAAGTCACATGGTTAGATCAAGGAAAAGGCTTGCACTTGGATCATAAAGACCAACGCTTTTTTCCTCATCGAGAGGCACAGCCGTTAATTCATTTCCATAGAACAATTTCCATAGAACAAGGACTATCCGAGATTTACTTCATCTATTGTGTACCGTAACAGAATTGAGTCTCATTTTAGGGATCCATCAGTCCAGCCTAACCCCATCGAGTCCCACGGGTTACCCAACCGTCCAACCACTGTAGTGATAGAATCCATTTAGGAATTTGGTTATATTTTATCCCGGGTACCACGGAAAAGAGTTCCCAGGCCCCCTAGCTGCCGGTGCTTTATGCAAACTTCAAGATAGTCACACCACATACACACCCAATATGAAATTGCTTGTTTCATAGATTCAGCTAACTTTAAAACAATCTCTTAATGAAATCATAGTATCACTGATCATAATCCTCCAAAATATCTGGTTGAATTCTAGTTTTCAATCATTCCTTCATCATTGTACCTTTGGCATCATTGGCAACCAGAATGCTCACCCCCTGTCCACTAAGAGGGGCCTTTTCAATAGTTCCTAGCTCATAGTACCCGAAAATATATTCACTTATAGAAATCTAGATGGACTCTCCATTGGAAGATCAGCAAGATCAACCAACAGATCCATATAAAAGAGCCATGGACTCATCCGTTTTGAGGACTAGCAAGGTCAATCAACCAGATTTATGCATGAATTCAGAAAACAACTCTTACTCCTTGTTCCAATATCTTCCTCGATGCACGCGTGGGTATCTTCGGCGACCCAGAGCCCGAGCACCGTATGGTCAGCACCCTCTAGGATCCTTCGCAGGTCACCTAGCGCTTCACTCATAGGCCGTTTCCTTGGTTCCTCATCCATCGTACCGGAAGCTCGCCATTTAAATCGAACCAAGGCTGGTCAAGACCTCGACCGACCGTGCTATGCGAGACATCCTCCATTGACTCTCTGTCAGCTGTTGTAACTTTATCACTTAGGTCTCCACGACCTCATTCACAAGACGGTCAAAATGCTTCCCGAGCATTCTTGACATAAAACAGTCATTTAAAAACAGGTCATAAATACAGTTTATATAACGATCTCTCATCTTTCCACATTGTTTCACATCAATCCACATTACTTAATCCAAGTCCAATCATATGTATTCCCATCATTCTTCATCCATTCTCATCCAATCACATCATTTTCCATCTCATCACATCTTTCCACATTTATACTTATCACATCTCATCCACTCGCATCTACCCATATCCACATTACATTCATTCACATCTCATCCATTCATATCTACCCCGATCCACATCACATCACATCTATTTCACCTCACATCTCATTCATTCACATCTATCCTGATTCACATCCCATCACATCACATCTCATTCATTCACATTTATCCCGATTCACATCACATCACATCACATCACATCACATCCATTCACATCACATATCATCCATTCACATCTATCCCAATTTACATCATATCACATCACATCCATTTCACATCACATCTCATTCGTTCACATCTATCTCGATTCACATCACATCACATCCATTCACATCACATATCGTCCATTCACATCTATCCCAATTTACATCATATCACATCACATCCATTTCACATCACATCTCACCCATTCACACTTATTCCAACTCACATCACATCACATCCATTCACATTCATCACATTCATTGTATCCCCATTTCATCACATACATTCTATCCATATTACATCACATCCACATCTATCCACATCATATCTCATTTATTCCATCCACTTTACTCACATCCACATCATATCTCATTCATACACATCCCATCTCATTCATGCACATCCATTCTTGATCATTCACATGCAAGACTATCCACACTTATCCATACATTCACATCTATCACTTCACATCCACATATATTCACATCACATCACATTTCATCCACATCTCTTTATATTTCATCACATCTCATCCACATTCACATCTCATCCACATGCACATCCACATCCACATCCACATCCACATCCACATCACATTCACATCCACATCCACATCACATTCACATCCACATCTCTTTACTTTCACATCCACATCTCTTTACATTACATCACATCTCATCCACATCCACATCCACATCCACATCCACATCACATTCACATCCACATCTCTTTTCAACACATCACATCTCATCCACATCCACATCACTTTCTCATCCAAATCCCTTTACATTACATTCTTTCATATACACATCCACATCCATTTACATCACATTCTTTCACCTACACATACACATCCATTTACATCACATTCTTTCACCTACACATACACATCCACATCCATTTACATCACATTCTTTCACCTACACATCCACATCCATTTACATCACATTATTTCACATACACATACACATACACATCCACATCCATTTACTTCCCATCTCACCCTTTCACATATCATTCTCATCTCATCATTCACATCCACATCCATTTACTTCACATCTCATCTACATTCATTTTCATCACACCACATCCTATCACATCCCATTCATGTCTTATCACATCCATTCATATCCTATCGCATTCCATTTACATCTATTCACATCCTATCACATTCCATTTATATCTTATCACATCTATTGACATCCTATCATATGCCATTCACATCTTATCGCATCCCATTCACATCTTATCGCATCCCATTTACATCTTATCACATCTATTCACATCCTATCACATCCCATTTATATCTTATCACATCCATTCATATATTATCGCATCCCATTTACATCTTATCACATCTATTCACATCCTAGCACATCCCATTTACATCTTATCACATCCATTCACATCCATTCACATCCTATCACATCCATTTACATCCTATCAAATCTCATTCACATCTTATTTCCATTTACATCTTATCACATCCCATTTACATCTTATCACATCCATTCACATCCTATCGCATCCCATTCACATCTTATTCCCATTTAATAGCTTTTCCTACTTCGATATTGATAATGGGACTTTTTCTAAATTTCTGCCAATTGTTTGGCTTAGATAAAGGTTCTTTTTCTCGATGACTATTTCTATATTCTTTCTCAAATGAATTATATTCAATATTTCTCTTTTGAATAAAAGAATTCATGGGATTTACAAAAATCAATTCTACCCATATTTTCACTTTTGATAAATATTCATAAATTGAATTATACTAAAAATTTCTCTTTTTCTCATTTAATTTCTTGGATCTCAAATATCATGGAGATTCCTCTTTTTACATTTAATTGCTTGAATTCTAAATGTCATGGGAATTCCTCTTTTATCATCAAATAAATTTATCTAAAATTTCTCTTTTCTTTAATAAAAATATCCATTAATTTAATATGCCAAGAATTTCAATTTTACTATTTAAATGATTGAATTCTAAATGTCATGGAAATTCCTCTTTTATCATTTAAATATTTCTCATAAAATAAATTTATCTTAAAAAAATATCCATTAATTTCAATATGCTAAGAATTTCACTTTTACTATTTAAATGATTGAATTCCAAATGTCATGGGAATTTCTCTTTTATAATTTAAATATTTCTCATGCATAAAATAAATTTATCTAAAATTTCTCTTTGAATTTAAATAAAATATCCATTAATTCCAATATGCTAAGAATTCCACTCTTCCTATTTAAATTATTGAATTCCAAATGTCATGGTAATTTCTCTTTTATCATTTAAATAAAATTACCATAATTTTCTCTTTTCTTACTTATTTAATTATACATAAACCTTAAAAATTAGATTTCCATTGAATGTGATGAAAATCATTCTTTTAGCCTAGGATATTCAATCCTAGAATATGGTAGGAAGTCCTCTTTTCATGTTATGCATAAGAATGAAATATATATCAATTTCTTAAAAATTTTACCATAGCTCCACTACTATTACTGATAATTTTTAATATTTTTAAAAAGAATAAGACTTAGTAATGTAATTATGATAGTATAACTATCTTTTAATCTTAAATCCAATTTATGGATTTAACTCATAAGATTACCATAATTTACTAGCATATAAGTATAAAAAACTATTTTCTTAACCTCTAGCTTCACAAGCCTAGAGTTTGAGAATTTCTCCATGAGAAGCATCAATTGAATAGAGAATTGGTCATAGGAATGACCATTCTTTGGGGGAGAGAGAGATAAACATAAAAGCATCCTAATTAAGCATAAATGTAAACTTGTCTTAATTATACATTACAACTCTTAAGAAAAGCTTGATTTGCATTATAAACACTTAATTTAGAAACTTCTTAAGCTTTAGAGGGGTTGAGAAGTGAAAACATTGAGAATAGTACACTTTACCTCTTGTTTTTTCTTTCTTCTCTATCTTAGAAGAAGCCCCCAACCAATCAATTGGTTAGTGTGTTGAAAGGAAAGCTCCAAGGATGGTTGAAGAGATAGAGAGGCTCCACTCTCTCCAAAATTAGAGGATTTTTAAGGGATAATAAAAATATCATTATTTTAATGTAATACTGGCATGGTATAGTTCACAGAATTTTTTTACAAAAGACTAAGGATCTATTTATAGGTGAGGGAGGCCTCTAACCAAGTCCAACTAGGTTCTAGAATTTTCCAGGTTCAGTTTGCCTGAATTTGGACAAGATTTGGACCTAGTTTGGCTCCCTTTTGATTTGGTTTGATTTGGACCTAGTTTGGCTCCCTTTTGATTTGGTTTGCAGGAAGAGAGGAGAGATAAAAATATCACAATTTTTTTGAGTTAAAAACTCCACCACATGTGAAATAGGTTCCTCCCTTAAGTCTCCCCCCCTCCTTACCAATGTGTAAAAAATGTATCATTATACCAAAATATCTCATTTTTTCAAGTAATATCTCATAGTTTTTAACTAATAAACCTTGTACTCAATCAACTCTTCATCTTATGTGGGCATTTACTCATTTTTGGGTATTTTCTTTTATTCATTGGATTTATCTCCTCTCCACACCTAGATTGATCTTATTGGCCCATAGGAACCTTAATTGGACCATAATCCAAAAATTTCTAAAAATCTAGACCCTTAGGCTAAGGTCCTTTATACACATTTTCAATTAATTCCAATTGCACATTGGAAAGTTCTTTTTGAATTTCTATTTCAGGGGAAACCCTTTTAGACACTAGGAGGATTTTTATATTAAAAAATATCTCAATTTTGGATTACCTCTCTCTAGACATTTTCTCTCTCCAAGCCAAAACAGGGTAAAACAAGATCTTTCTTTTATTCCAGAGAGGGGAATAATTTCAAGAACATAAGGGAAGCTTCTTACTCTTTTACACCTCAAAAGCTGGAGGGAGGAATCTTACAAGCATTGTTAATGGGAAGGAGAGGAAGCCTCCCACCAAGGAGGGAGAGACATTGTAGGTTAGCAAGGATGAAAAGGCTCTTGCCATCATAGCACTGGGCTTAAGTGATCAATTTATCCATCACATAGATGGAAAAAGCATTTCAAATGAAGCTTTTGAGAAGAGTTGGCCATATTGTTTGGTGCTCAAGCTAAGAGCTCCAAAATTAACCTTCTAATTCAATTCTTTGAACTTAAGTTAAACAGGGGAGAGCCTCTTGCCTCTCACTTAAATCTAATGAGAAGCCTAACCACACATCTTGCACAGATTCACTTAACCATGGAAGAATATATATGGCATTGCATTATTGTTAAAAAGTTTGCCCCCCCATGAGGACTATGGCAACATAGTAACTACCCTCACCAACTTGCCTTCTCCAACACTAGTAGCTGACATCACAACAACTCTTTTGGAAGAGGAAAAGAAGATCAAAAGGCAAAACACCACCATCACCACTTTGCCTATATTCCAAGATGAGACGTACTTCACAAAGAAGCACTTCAACAAGGGATCTACATTAAGCCAACATTCAAAGAGAAAGGAGAGAGTAAGTGTAACTTCTGTGGTAAGCATGGACACTTCGAGAGAGATTGTTACACCAAGAAGAGGGTATCTGCAAACCTGGTGGAGGACGAAGATGAAGAAGAACCTGTTGATGTTGTGGCCTCTCATGATGAGGCCGATTTTGCTGACACTAATTGGGCCCTCTAAGTGCTCATATGGATCCTAACTCATATGAAAATCATGTATGCCAATTTAATCCTCTCATTTTGTAAACCAACATATCAGAATTGGAGTGAGCTCTTAGGAGGCTACTGCCAATGCAACTAGTGTTGTCACTACTGAGAGTGGTGGGCAAGCCATGAATACAACCAGGGTTACGGGTCATCGATTTGAGGGAGGGATTGTTGGATAAAATTGATGTATACATGAGGATGAGGGATGATACATGAAGCATAACCTTAGGGGAAATATGTGCAAAGGTCAAAGTTGTATCACCAAGTAGTAAACTATCAAAAGAATTCATCCAAGTAGGTAGAAGAAACTCATGAGGAACCTAGGAGGTGAGAGATCATGGGTGAGTGAATATAGACAATTGACAGCTCACTTTATGGGCTAGAATCAGGGAGAGATTGTGGGAGAATCTCATTAGTGAATTAAGAAAGATTAGGGTTACCTAATCAAATGTACTCAAAGCCTATATAATGAGGCTCATATTCATGAATAAATAACACTCGCATTTTATATCATTATGCTGATCATTTGTTGATTACTCTACTTATTATGAATCACTTAATTATGTGAATTCTTAGGCTTAATCCACCATGCTAACGCTTGTCTTTGATCCACCATATAATATCATTATGCTAATCATTTGTTGATTACTCTAGTTATTATGAATCACTTAATTATGTGCATGCTTAGGCTTAATCCACCATGCTAACACTTGTCATTGATCCACCATTTTATTATCATTATGCTGATCATTTGTTGATTACTCTACTTATTACGAATCACTTAATTATGTGCATGCTTAGGCTTAATCCACCATGTTAACGCTTGTCTTTGATCCACCATGAACTTCAACATGATCATGAGTGTCTTTTCAGAAGATATGCAATGAGACCTTTATTCTTGACCCTATCATCTCCAATTTTTTGCACCATAAGGATAAGAGCTTCCTAGTGGACATACTAAATTGGTTTTCAAGAGTGGTGGGCTTTGACACAACTGTATTTTTTCTCTTGGCTTATAATGAAAGGTAGGTTGAATTTCTCCATATACTAAGTTAAGCAATCACACTGTTGTCTAATGAAAGATAGGTTTTTGTAGCTCGCATTGGTGCTTGGTAATTATTGATATGCACTAGAAATTGCTATTACGCCAATTCTGTTATAAGATACGATGAAACTATGAAATTGTAAGTGGTTTAATCTTTGTAATATTAACAATGTGAATATATATTCTATGTGGATACTTAGTTGTAATATTGTATGTAGGACCGTTAAGTCTTGTGGGAGGGGGTGTATTTTTTGGTGAGCATCTTTGAGCTAGGGCTTTTTGGTGTTTAGGCGAGTGGTTTCTCTCTCTACACTTCTCTCCCTCTACTCTCTCACACATTGCAACTCAAGGTGACAGTAGAGGAGAGGAGTAGATGGATACAAGAGCACTATAAACATTGCAACTCATTTACAACTATCACTGCAATGCGTTTACAACTACCATTGCAAATCGTTTACAAAGTCACCATATTATGATCTTAAACTTCCATTATATTCCCTACTAGCAAACTTACAAGGCCACATCATTACATGACAAACACCTATGACATGACATGATCATTTGTACTTCTTTAGAAAGACACCATATGAAAGCATTTTGGGCCTCAACTATCATCTTGGCCTTTTCCATCTTCCCTAACTTGCGAATGAAGGTGGCAACTTCAACTCTAAGGCATCTTTGCCTCTTCAATGATGCCGAAAGCTCTACATGTCCCAATGGTTAAAGCTGCTTTCACCTCTAGCATGTTCTTGTCTGCAAAGATCTACTGCTTAGCATGTTTTGTGCTTCTTGTAGAGCTCATGCACTTTATACGTTATTGTCCATGCTTCTAAAATGACATCCAATCTGGGTTCCTTTTCTTTGATTTGCATGAAAGATTGAAGAGCTTTACTTAATATGGTTGCAAAAGTAGTACTATTAGAGGGATTGTTAGATGAAGCCATAACCAAGGAGTTCACAAGGACCCTATTACAATATGAAGATATAAGGGGAGAGTGGTGTGGGATGTGTCTAGAAGAAGAGTATTGGAACATGGCAATCTCTACTGTTTTTATAACTTTCAAAGGAATAAAAAAATGCTTTTTTAAGCACTAGAATTCTTACTTTAAGCATAAGAATAACTACTTTAAGCACAATTGTTATTATTTTAATGTCTCGGTGAAACACTCTTTCTCTCTTTCACACACACACACACTCTCTCTCTCTCTCTCTCTTATGTTGTTGAGATCTCACACCAATTGCTACATCTCTCTCAAAAAACAATGCCATGGAAGAAGCAAAAAACAAAGCCATTGACATAATATGAGTGAACAACAATAATATCTAAAACCAATATATTTTGGGCATTACAAGCTACTGAAATACATCAGTACAGACGTTGCACATGCTGGTGGAATAAGGAAGGTGGTATGGAGTAGGGAGCTCTACCAAATGGTGCAAATACGGGTGGAAAAAGTGGCCTTGCATGATCAGGATATGGTGCCCATGAGGGAGCTACAAAAGAACCTACGGAACCTACAACCGAGGGATGTATGTGGCATGACATGTCGATATTGGGGCTCCATTGGAGCACCAGGTGGATGACAAAGCACTAGACTGTGTTGGGAGGACTGGAGGATATGGTGCCCCCACGTCCATCTGATGCTCCCGTCGAGCAATCTCACTGACCTCACCCGTGAAAAATTGATTACCCAAATCATCGTGCACAACGGCACGTGGTCGCATACATGAACTAAGGCAACCTCGTCACTGTCCACACTAATGCAATGTCGTTGTAGTGTCATGCATGCTCTAGCCATGGTCCCAGTACCAGTAAAGCAATCTAGGATTGCATCCCCACAATCAGTGAACATCCTAAGTAACCACTTGCCATAGTACAAGCTCACAGTTACCATATATACAAATGGACGACAATGACTATATAATGATTTTGCTACTCGAATCATGCTTTAATTACCTTGCAAAAGGCTTGCTACAATCAACAGTATATTGGATGGGATTCCCGTCTACATCCAATTGGTATGGGGAGGTTTCCTTCTGCGCTTTCGGCTCCAAGAAGATATCATCACCCACCTTAAAATCGAAACAATCTGCAGCTACCTCACCTACCCGCCTGTCATACGTTGGACAACTGGATGTACTCTCACTAGAGTGCATGAAGATAGTGATGACCAAAGTAGAGACCTACTTGCACACACTAGAAAGTGCGTTAGGGAGGAAAATCATTGAGCTTCACTTTGATAAAAACCAAAGAATCCTGCACTCACCTCTTCTTTACCATCTTCTAACCATGACATACAGATATCGCGGGACATGCAAGAACAAAGTCCTTCGTAATGTGAAGTTCCAAGTTCATGCCTCCTGGACAGTAATCCCCAGGTGCTACGCATGTAAAGTGCACACCACAGTGCTCTCGGTCTATAGAAACTCTATAGCAACAAGCACAAAAGCCGACTCCACAAGTACCTCCCTAAAAGCATTCCATCGAGGAACCACAAAATTGCCCTTGTGGAGACATAGATTTGTAGGAAAATCAACCCACACTAAGCACAGGTCTCCAAGGCTATCGAAGGCGTCCATGCTTCCCCACCTTGTCAGAGATCCCATGAATCGTTTGCAAGATTCTTGGAACAACAAAGCATGTAAGGGGAGTGCAAATGCTATAATGACGATGAATGAAAGCAAGACGGAGGTGATCAATGTTGGAGCCCAAAACTAAGTGCAGGGGTCCACCACCACAATGGGATGGTAGTCTTCATTTACACACCACCAAATACATGTTATGTGAGAATTGATGATTAAATGATCTAATTAATGTTCAAACATGTTTTCACTTACTAGATCCCAAGAGGTCTGCCTCGTCATCTTTTAAACTCTCCGACCCCTACTCTTGGGTCTTACCATGCGAAGGGGTCACCTGCTCTTCGCTATTGTTATGGCTCACCCTAACTCTCCTTGAAACACATCCAAAAAGAGATTACTTGGTGAACTGCAACTGTCATGAGGATCTTTCCAATGGTCGAGCTCATAACCCTTGAGGTCTCCAAGCTCTACAACTCCTTGAGAAGAAATTCCACCACGTCTCTCGCGAGCGTTGTCACACCGCCGCATTGCACTACGGGTCCTCGTCCCTCCTCTCACCTCACCTCACTTCACTCACACACACTCACTAGCATGCATTAGGGAGAGAGATTAGCAAGAGCAAGACTCAATTGCACAATGGGAAAGTATGTTGTATTATCAGAGATATTCAATATACATGGCCATAAGTGTTCACACTCACTTAAACTGTGGCCGGCCGAGCACTTTAGGCTCATAGAGGCCTAATGCTATTCTAATGACTACTCTCATAATATATCCATGAGTAGAATTTGGCATTGAAGTCCGACTGCAATTCATTTATATTTATTTAAGAAACATACTTCGAAATCAAAACATTTATATTTATTTAAGAAACATACTTCGAAATCAAAACATTAAGAAACATAATTCGAAATCAAAACATACTGCAATGCGCACACACCTTGAGAACTAATTGTGACAAGAGTGCCATGGGAAGCTTCAACCACTTGGATCTGTTGGGTCCCCAATAAGTAAGTGCTTTCTGGGCCCATGCATGATCAACGTCACTAAACTTTGACAACAATGATTGTGGATCAGGAAGACCCACACGCTGCATCATATAAATATATCATGTGCTGTTGTGTTTGGCACATGAATGGTAGTGACCCCAAAAAATTTGCATGCATTTAAAGCAAGGCAAATGATGACATACACAATGTTTGTTCATTTCATACATAAAAAAACATTGTACAATGCACTTGTTGATCATGCGGAGCACCAACAAGAACTCCGCCTACTCTTCCCTCAAGGAATCGGACCACTCTGCAATTCACCTTGGGAATCCTCTCTTTTTCGACTCGATTGGTATTCACCCATTCTTACCAAGCTTTGAGTCGATGGTTGCCATCCCAAACAATAAACATCTTCCCTACCATGTGTTTCCATCCTTCGGTCTCCTCTAATATCATGCCAAATTCACCTGACAATGATTGGTCATGGCGAGTTGCACTTTGACAGTCGAATGGAACGGGTGCTTGCCTGGGAATCCCTTTGAGACAATGAATGCCACCATTGTCAATTGGTATTTCCTCTCTCCTTGATGCTTTTGATCAACCCCTCGATAGAATCCTCGTTCGTGTGGATTGCTAGGTTTTCAAGGTAGGCGATAAATTGGCACTCTAGGAAGGCGGTTTTGGTTGTCCTCCACCCAATTCGTAGAGATATGTAGATCAACCACTTGGCCGAAACTCTCTTTCACAAACTTCTCTTCTTCTACAATCGTGGCACTACTGTTGGCCATGTGATTATCGATGGACATTGAACAACCAACTCAAATAGTCAACTGTAATTGTGAGGTGTTTGTTACCTTGCTTAATGTGGCCACTTGTGATATGCCCACATCTTGCAAGAGAGTGATCTCATCTTGCGATCTGGTGAACCCCTTGAATATGCATCCATATTTAAGAATAGTTCTTAAATTACTCTTTTATCATTAAGATGTGATGTAATTATTTTAAATTAGTCTTTAATTATTATTAATTTTTTATTTAAATAACATGTGATGCACTATCTCTTAAATTTTAGAAATTATTATGGCATTTATATTAATCAAAACAAGTTTACCTCGAGAATTTGGATGATTGAGAACTCGGGCGTTGAGGGCAAGTGAGGACCGCTACAGCTTCAGGGTGTTGAGACCGCTACCACTTGAGGGCCGCTTGATCTTGAAGGCACCTAAGGATGGGTGAGAGAGAGAGAGAGAGAGAGAGAGAGAGAGAGAGAAAGCTTGAGAGAGCGAGAGAGGGCAAGTTCGATGAGAGGGCTTGAGAGGGCAAGTGTTGAGGGCTCTTTGTGAGCTTAAGAGGGCTTGAGAGAGAGAGAGAGAGAGAGAGAGAGAGAGAGAGAGAGAGAGAGAGAGAGAGAGAGAGAGAAGGCAAGTGTTGAGGGCTCTTTGACAGCCCTCAATGTTGGCTGTGCAATAGCTTTTAAAGCCGTTGCGCACAGCCACGTGGCCTATGTGGTTGGCCACCACGCAGGCCACAGGCCACCAGCTGCCTAGCTTGTGGCCTTTGCTGTGTGCCATGCACACATGGCACACAGCATCATGCACACATGGCCTTTGCCATGTGTGCATGGCACACATGGCAAAGGCCATGTGTGCATGATGCTGTGTGCCATGTGTGCATGGCACACAGCAAAGGCCACAAGCTAGGCAGCTGGTGGCCTGTGGACTATTTAGGCCTACACGCTCGAGCATTACACCTGGTCTTGCTATGTGGAATTTTTAGTCCACGTGACGAGCCATGTGCTCACCACGTGGACTAAACAGTCCATGTGGCGTGCCACATTCAGCCACGTGTCACCAATGGTGACACACGTGACTATAAATCACACATGGTGCCAATTAATAGGCACCACGTGTGATTCACAAGGTGTCCACTTTTCCCAGAATATCTCCACACTTCCCAGAATATCTCTACACTTCCTAAATCTTCTCATGCTACCCTTTATTCTCTCCCAGTAGATTCTTCTCACCTTTTCACAGGTTCTTTCACATTTACTCATTCTCTTTTACAGCCTCTAACCAAGGGCTTGTTCCCACACACACTCTATTCACTTGTATTTTTAACAGGACAACGACCTGGCAACGATAGATATGTTCGAGCTCAGAATATCAAGTGTAATTGCTTAATGGAAGACATACAGAGTCATCAACGATGAGAATGAGTAACTGATTAGGAATTCGGCGCCCAATCAATGGGTGCACATTGTAGAACCTAATGACTGTATGTTTCCTAAGTATTGAGTGTAGTAATAATGATGGCACTACTTCATAATGCCAACTTCTTTGATGTAGTAATAATGATGGCACTACTTCATAATGCCAACTTCTTTGATGTAGCAATAATGTTGGTACTTTATAATGTTGGTACTACTTTATAATGGCAACTTCTTTGATGTAGCAATAATGTTGGTACTACTTTATAATGGCAACTTCTTTGATATAGTAATAGTATTGACACTACTTCATAGTGCCAACTTCTTTAATGTATTTGTGGAGTTTTTTATAGCTTAATGATGATTATGATTTTTTATGCTCATCTTGTAAACCATGATGAAGAAGAGAGAGGAGAGAGATGTATAGATGCTAATTTTTAGAAACAATAAATATATATACTTATATTTATATTTTTAAATTTTTTAAAATTGATTTTTTAAAATAAAAAATTATAACGATCGAATTAAAAACAGTCAACTTTTTTAAGAGTGTTAATCACCATTCAGTACTTGTGTACTCCCTACCTATTATGCCATTCTTTTTTGTTCTTGTGTACATTTTTGCTTCTCTTTACAATGAGTTATACAATCACATTACCATCTTCTAAGAAAAATTTAAATTTCAACAGTGGACAGGTTCTGGTGAGTGCAAAGTTTTTACATGAGCAAGTAGATCCCTACTCATTTTATGGATTGCAAGCCATAGTAAATATTGGGTCCCATGAGTTGCACATCCCTCTCTCGAGGCAACCTCTAATCATGAGGGGGAGGAGTTCTACATACTTGAGGACTCTCTATCAGTAATAGTTGACTCTTCATTGAACTCAAACTCAAAACCAATAGCCATCTTAGACAGCCCACCCAGAGGTCTCAGAAGAATGTGATAGATTTATACAGCCCCTTTCAAGATAACAACAAAACCGATGCATCAGGCTCATCCATTGTTAAAAGAGGACATGGTAAGAGCATTTTAGAATACCTTTTCAATATAAAGAAGGGAAACACATTAACAAAGATTTTGTTAAATGTCAAAGAGGTTATCAAGGCCATGGAGATTCCTAGACAATATAATGGTGATATTGCATTTGAGTTCCCACCGACCATGGGAACATGCTTAGGAATAGAATCCATGGAGCATAAGTATGATCCCCAGTGGTGGTCAAAGTAGCAAACCTCTAACATTGCCTTCCCTGGAGTATGTCGGAGAAGCCATTGCCTAGGTAGTTTGAAGTGTGTTAATGAACTTTGCCCACATTTAAAGAACAACATGGTCTTCCTGACGATGTCCATTACTACATCTATTATGTGATGCCCTACGATGAGATGATGAGCAGATTAATGATACACATCGGCACCCATCAACATAATGTACGTACAAGCACATCAAAGGCACTAACTGATAGGACAAGGCAAATGGTGTCTAGGGTGCTAGGGGTGGATCGCAATGCTGGGGCAAGGAAGGTACAAATGTGTGTGGAAAAAGAAATCGTAATGGCAGCACTAGTGCAAGAAGGTAGTTCCTCACATTTCATTCGGCAAAATAAGAGTTCATCAACATTGCATAGGAGATGTAACCACTAGTGGAAGACAACTGTGGTAGGCTAATCTAGTTGCAAAATTAGGTTTGTGTAAAAGAGTTATTTAAATCTAGATAAGTAAATTGTGATATTTAAACAATTTAATTTTTAGGTTTCGGAAGTCAGTCATGACAGCCCAACAAGGGCCTTCAAAGGAGAGCTTTGGCTTGGATGCACTTCTGAAGCTGAAGTGAGAGTGAACTTACGACTTCTTCCACGAAAGCAGGTTCCTAGGTCAAGGGTCCTCAGGTGAGAAGTGTTATGTTTTCAAGATATCCACCATTGGACCCGCTTCAGGGTTGGATTTGGTGAATCGAATGTGACGGACCGACTCTGGCAACCTGTAACATGCGTGGATACAGTTTGACCACACTCGATGAACATCAAATTGGGTGACCATGGCTTGTCATGTAGCAAATTACCAATGTAGAGTATATAGATAGTTAGAGCTAGCTAATTGTACAACCTCTTAGATGACTAGAGTTTTCACGCAGCATGCAGGATCTTCTCATCACTATTGCGACATGCGAAATGAAAGAGGAGGATATGGAGGCCCAATGTCTATTCTGGGAATGCATTAATGAAGTGATGGCCAACCATGGTTGTAAGAGGGTAGATTTCTATGGTTTTATGGTGGTAGATGAGGCTTAGGATAACTGTAATGCAGTTCGACATGTGTTCCAATGGTTGAAAAAATGTTGTCTTGACAGCAGATAGGGAGAGGTCTTGCCTATTTCATTAGGAGCAGAGCATGGTTGCCCACACAAAAAATTATGTGTGTGTTATGTATTAAAGGAGAGCACAAAGCAATGTGCGAGAAGTGGCGCATGGCTCCTACCAAAATGAAGCTGCATCAGTGGAGGCTTGATTGATACGTCAATGGTGTCGTAATGGTCATGTGATGGATAGGAATTTGTCAGCAAATGGACTCTTGATTGAGCTAGTAGGAGGTGCGCATATAGCACATTGGGGTTCAATTATGACAACGATAGAGAGAAGTAATGATGGTCCAAATATCCCAAGAAAAAACCTAGCAGAAAGCAAGCATGGAAGTTGGCTGGCAAGGGAATGATATAGACGCAAGATTTCTTTTTTTGATGCATGTACTACCGATATGGCAAATGCAATTTTTCAAAGCACAAAGTCAGTCTCTTACACTCAAGGCAAGCACATAGGGCGAGGCCCAAGCTTGGAGAAACTAAAAGAATGGCACTCTAAAAGCCCTACCCAAGTGGTCTGAAGAGTTAATCAGGCAACTAAAGGAACACCCATGTACAAGACGCCTACCCCTCTCACTGGTGACAAATAAAGTGCACATTACAAGATACCGTCAAGGGTGGTAATTGCTATTGATGATGAGGCCACGCAGCATCGACTAGAGTACAACACACATGTAAGAGACCACAAGTATTCTGGGAGGCCATGGAATATCAATTTCAAAGAACATGATACAAGCATTACTCCAGAAAGAACTTCAGAAGTCACAGAGGGCAATTTCATTGAGTGCAAGAAGGTGAATGCAGCAATATGGGCAATCCAAAGGACATGCATTGGCAGTAAGGTCACATGCAGCAGAATGCCTGGTGGGGGTAAGAGGTGTGGGGAACACATAGTCGGATCTGCTAAAGGTGTGTGTGCACCTTCCTTTGAAGGCTATCACAAACACCCTAATGGTCTCATTAGACAATGGATGTGGTTTTGCCTTGTCCACGTGCTTCATTGCTATACTATGGACAACAACATAGACCTAAAGCCCAATCCACCACCCAAGATATGGCCAGTTGCTATAGAAATGAACCTCACATACGAGGAGGTATATTCATTGTGGGAAGGTGGATATGGTGGAGAGCAAGAATGCAGAAGGTGTTATGCCCACCCCATCGCGTATCAGCAGTGAGGCTTCAAGGTTATTTACAACTGCGATTTCAAAAGATCCGCAATATGGGTCCACTACTAACATAGAGGCTGGTGGCTCAAGCATGCGAAATGGCATAAAAGTCAAGTACCGCACGTCGTTATCAGAGGAAGCGGCCAAAAAAATAAAGGCCGCTTTGAAAATGAAAGCTACGGTGGTAGACGAAGTGCGGAGAGTGGAGCACAAGTATGAAGTTTTTAAGATCAAATCGCACGGGGATGATGCACACATGGGAAAATATGATGTGCATGTGAAATATGAATCGTGTTGTACATGTCCAGATTTTGCAGATAGAGAAGCCAGGAAGCCATATCTTGCATGCAAGCACTTGCACTTCATTTATTTATGTGTGTTAGGCTTAAGCCAGAGTGAGAATATGTTCATCCACCAACCTATCCTATCCGACCTTAAGCTCTACAATGCCGTGTCTCGTAGGAGAACGTACCCTAATTTAGACAATTGAATGCAAGGATAATCAACCAACTTATGTAACCTTTGTGGAAGTCACCTCATTATAGAGGGTTCTATTCTCCTTCAAATACATACTTGGTCTTTCCCAAACAAGTTCAAAATATGCATTTTTTATTGTGGTGCCGAAATTTGAGGAAAGATACCTTTATTAGTAACATTAAAAAAGACAAATATAGTTTTTTATTTTGTATGTTGAAAAAGGAAGAGTGCACCTCTCCCACCACTGCTATAAATATAGAGGTGAGCTCCAAAGACCTTTGTTATACACCATTACCACCAAGCTTTATTAGTAGAGTACAGCACCCCAAACCCTCCTTCGTTTTGTTTGTGATGGCCTCATCAAATGTTAGCATTAAAGTTGTTGTTGCGCGTATCCAGAGGGAGGCCACTAATGTGGAGGTCAAGCAAAAGACCATAGATAGTGCACAAGCATGGAAAGGTCTCACAGTCTTTCCACTTCCTGGAAATGATGATGCTATTTCTCAAGTTAAGGACAAAGTGGTGGGCTTAATTGCAATTTAGTGAGTCCATAGTTTTATTGATGAATCGTCTAAGTGTGTTTTGCTAGAGGAAGTGCGGAAGGGTACAAACACTGTTCGCTCAATTTGTGCCCACACCCCGGAGAACAAGTGAGGCCCATAGTAGTAAAGATGATGGTTTTCACATTTCTGTATTTAGAAGGTGTACATGAATGAACTTGGTTCTATTCTCAATTTGAACCAACATCCTCAATGTAGAGGATGTGATGTCGACATGTTTTTATGTGTTCACTCCTTCCGAAGTAATTATGTCATGTTGCTCTTTCTAACTTGATTTACCCCTCTCTCTTCGTGGAAGGGGGTTTCACATTTTTGTAATTGGAAGTTGTATGTGAATGAAGTTGGTTTTATTTTCAGTTTGAACCAATAACCTCAATTATAGAGGATTTTTTTTTTGTGTTCACTCCCTATGGCTCACTATTGCCCTCTCCCTCTCAAATATTTGTCATGTTTTTGCTCTCTCCAACTTGCTTGCCCTTCTCTCTCGTCAAGGAGGCAAGGGTATCTTTTTTGCCCTTCTCTCTCGTCAAGGAGGCAAGGGTATCTTTTTGATATCCACTCGCCCGATTCCCAAAAAGCGCTCACTTGAAAATGCTCGCAAAAAAAAACCCCTCTTGTGGAGGAAATTATACAAGATGCCACTTATGTTGACCAAACAAATTTATAAGGGTCAAAGTTGCAAAGCAAGTTGATGGTCACACTTGTGGTTGGAGGGTTTGCATCAATGCAAAACTCATGTTAAATTCACTCCTACGATCAATCGCCAAGGAGGTAGAGATCCACTTATTTCATTTACTTTCTTTTATATTAACTTTCAAATCTAACATATTTGGTCCTATTTTGTAGCAGAGCCAACTAGCAACCTACACTCCACTGGATGTGGAGGTATTTTGCACAAGAATAGTAACGATATTGAACAATGTAGGGATGAGAGTCCAATGATACTTTCCCACTTAGAGTAGTGTATAGCTCCCTTAGTATCGTAAATATTTTAATTTTGTATACGAGACAAATAGTATGCATATTCCAAATTTATAATTAATAGATCAATATACACGAGACAAGATGAGCATATACTCCAATTATATGTATTGAGGAAGAGGACACTTAGGAAATGCAAAGTCTTTGCATAAGCAACAAAACATAAGAAGAAATCTATTAATTCTTATGGCACTAAATTTCACATAGATGTTTGACTATGAATTTGCTCTAATGGAGTCCCATTTCTTCCCGCACATTGTTTTCCATGGAGCCATTGCATCATCATATGATTTGTTGTTGAATGTTTCCATGCTTCTTGTCTCCTCTGTTTCTAAAAAGGGCAAATTGTTCTCCATTAGGGTACTTGATGACTTGTATTACTGTTTTTTTTTTCAAGTTAGAGAAAATTCTTATGCAGAACCATTGGAAAACTTCAAGTAAATTTTTTACTCTATTTCTTCCTCCTCCATGGCTTGTATGTCTAAAAAATACAATATGTGCCTGGTAATGAGAATTCTCCATACCTTGTGTGGACCAAATGGATGGACTTCCATACTCAGTGATGATAAAGTAAGGAAGATGGTTATATATGATATGCTAGGAAAACACAAAAAGAAGAGTTAGAAAAATGTGATTTACAAGGAAGAAAGAAAATAGAATAGAAATGATATTACCATATAATGCGTGAAATGTTGATTTGTCCACGCATCCTTCATCATAAATGACTTGAAAGATTCTAAATAGTTTTTGAATTCTTGAAAGTCACGCTTACTCTAGTTATTTTTATTACTATATCCAAATATCTTGTCTAATTCTTTCTAAACATTTGCTTTATTATTTCAGGCTTTTCCATCATCTGCACCATCCTTCACTGCATTATGAAGATTCTTCCATAATTCACATTTGATTATCGACTTGGATCTTGGTCTGTTCGAAATCCTCCTTGTTTTTTTTTGTTCCTCACCATAAAATAATAGGAGCCTTATGGCTTTTACTCCACCAATTGGTGGTTTGGTTGGAACATCTTTTCCATGGGTAGACTTTTGTGTATGTATCTATATGCATATTTCCACCATGAAATTCCATATCAGATAGTACTTTCTCTGTCATTTTGATAAATTTAACTTCTTCTTTCTTTGGTTTCAATTTCCATACAAATCCCATACACAGATACACAAGCTTCTATGATTCTATATAGAGCATGCAGGATGCAAATGTGTACCCTTTTAAGAGTAGTGTTAGCTTTAAGCACCTTCTTAAAGTCAGGATCCTTGAGGTGTCTAATAGGAGCCTTATTCCAATACTTCATGTCCATGACTTTAGAAGCTTCCGTACAATATAAGCATGTAGATTTTGCATTACCTCCTTTAAACACATCATACATGTATTTGATTGTCTTTGAATCTCCTACCATGTGCCACTCCACATTGAATTCTCCTATCCCATCTATATGAAGTTTTTATCATTTGTTTGATCTGATATTGTAGTGGGGGATAGAAGTATGATGAAAAATCTAGTATATGATATTAAATTCTTCATTGTCTACATGTCAAAGAATATATTCAATATGTTAGATAATCGTATTGGTAAACACAACTTAAATTTAAAGAAATTATTTGCATACCTTAAATGCTACTAACCACCAAATGTTGTTCTTTGATTGCACACTAAAATAACATGTGTTTGCATTTGTTATAGAGGGATCAAGAGCCTTGTTCATAAGCGTCACTAAAACACGCTCTTGTTTCTTTCCTAATGATTTCACATTCTTCTAGCTTGATCACAAATTTAAGCACACCTTTGCATTAGGGAAAAACGAGACTCATTACTGGGCCTTTCAGAGAAAGGAAAAATAGGCGCCCAACCAATGAGCGTGAAGGCTACGTAACGTAGAAATTCCTCAAAAAAGAGCAAAAAATTTGAAAAAAGATCGAATTTGTTACTCCAAAAAAGAGGGAAAATGACATTCTCTCCCTTCTTTTTCCTCCCGTATGTCAGATGCTATCAACATTAAAGTTTAAAGGAATAAATTTGCCATTCCTACCCATTGCATACATTTGGGAGCACACCTAATTTCTTCTCTTTCTCACGCTCAATTTGCGATAACATACCATCTCACTGTGATTTCTCAATTTTTTGCTCTCTCGTCACCAGCAAACAACCCTCCGACTGAAATGTCGACGTGCCACAGGAGGCCATCTTCACAAATCCAATCTATTATGATTCATAACACGCTAGATGCACAAAATGCATGGAATCCTCTAAAGGTTTCAAAGGGGAGTTGGATTTTGCTACAGCTGTCACTCACAAAAGAGAAAGTGTCACGTAGGCTGTAATGCCTATAACTGACGGCAGACCGGGGATGGCCAGACGGGGCTTTAGCAGCAACGCCTCAGCCGGAGCGCCGAGGACGTGGCCATCTGGGGTTCAGTGGGAGAGGACACCCATGCGGAGTCATGGGCGGCCAGGCTAGTGTGGACGACAGGCCACACACTATATAGCCTGGGGGATGAGGGGCAATCCTCATTCTTCCTCTGTGGGGCTGGGTGGTGTGAGCCAAAGGCCGTCCCCTCCTGTGGTAGCACCCATAGTGGCGCTACGGTGATCTAACATTGATATCAGAGCTTGGCGTCGGGATCGCGAGTGGCGTGCGAAGCGGGCCCAGCCGTTTAATGATTGGCTCTCAATCAAATTTGGGGGGATAACCTTATCCCAACGGTTCTACAGCAAGAAGTCGTGGAGAAGAAGAGGTTGGCCATAGCTGGAAGGAAGGGTTCTCTCTCTCTCTCTCTCTCTCTCTCTCTCTCTCTCTTTCTATTGCACACACCCAAGCTCTCCATTGCAGGTAAGCAATTTCTAATTTTTTTTGCTTTGGAGCTTGTCTGCGGGAGAAGAGGTATGTGGAGGGAACCTTGTAATGGCGGATGTCTGGTGCTGTCGACGATTGTGTGAAGGGAATCGGCGGTTGCAGAGCGAGCGGCCTGCTTGGTGCTGTCGACGGCCAGCCCCCCACAGGCGGCTAGCCAGGCCAGCGCAAAGGCGGCCAGCAGGCCAGTGCCGGCGGCCAGCTAGGAATTTTTTTTTTAAATCCAATAAACACCTCTCTCCTGGCAGTGGTGGAGGGATAATCCCGGTAGTGGAGGGATAATCCGGGGTGGTTCAGGCACAGGTTCCCGCCGCGAGGAATAATTTTTTTTATGAGTTGCAGGCACCTTTCTCTCGGATCAGAGCATCCTAGAGTAACGACACTTGTAGAGGCTCGCAGTGTAACACAAATCGGCAGTAGATAAAAGTCACATGCGACCATAAGGGGGGTGACTATTCTCTCTCCACTGCTCATTTTATTAGTGTTTTTGTAATTTTCGAGTTCTCGTATTTTTTATTTGTGCAAGAATTAAAATATGTCTGCTAGGCGTAGTGTGTCCCCACCACCTTATACTTCTCTAGGGTTTTCATGTCTCTTGTCCTCGGTCGCGGGTTTGACCCCGATCGAATTGTCAGGCCGTATACGCCCGACCGTTCTCCGGTCCCCGAAGTGCGCTCGTCGATCACGCGTGATCCGCCAGCGCCCTCCTCGTTTGTTGACCTCGCCTTAGGACCCAGCGAGCCCGCAGCGGCCACAGTAGAGCAGATGACCCCTTTCTGGCCGATGAGCCAGATGACATGAACACCGACGTCAGTGTACAGTAAGACACATAAAGAACACATAGAGCATTTGCATCTAGTGTTCGAGTTGTTGTGAGAGCACAAACTATTTGCGAAGAGGAGCAAATGTGAATTTTTTGAAACAGAAATTCACTACCTTGGCCATATTATATCCGCCGATGGTACGCGGATGGAGCCAGAAAAAGTAGAGGCTATTCTTAAATGGCCAGCGCTGAAGAATCTCGAGGAACTGTAGATTTTTCTTGGCATGTCGGGGTTCTACCAACAGTATGTGAAGGACTACGCGAAGATCGCAGTCCCATTGACTGACCAGTTTTACGGTCAAAAACTAAAAACATTAGTTGGGGGGAAGCCCAACATAAGAGCTTTGATAAGCTCAAGGTGACCGTAGCACCTGATAAGCTCAAGGTGACCGTAGCACCTACACCTATTTTGACCATTGTCGATCCAAATGAGCCGTTTGTCTTGGAAACAGATGCTAGTAATGAGGCCATTGGGGCCGTACTTATGCAAAGGGAATGCCCAATTGCATTTGAGAGTAAAAAGTTAGATCGTGCGCAGCGTAACTACTCGGCTTACGAGCGAGAGTTACTAGCAATAGTTCATGCACTGAAAAAGTGGAGACACTATTTATATGGTGCTCCTTGAGGTCCCGGGATGGCGGACCATGAAAGTCTGAAATGGCTTTCAAGTCAAAGTGAACTGAAGGGTAGAAAAGCTCGGTGGACGGAGATTCTACAGGAGTTTGACCTTCAAATACGTTACCAAAAAGGTAAGTATAACATGGTGGCAGATGCACTTAGTCGCATGCCACAGATTAATGAACTTAGTTTCACAGTCTTCAAGAATGATTTCTTGGAGTCACTACGTGGTTTATGTGAGCACGATCCATCTTTTACAGAGGTCTGGCACGCTGTACATGTACGCACTTCTTCATAGACACGACCAGCTCCCTCGTTGGCACGGATTGCTAGTTCGGAGAGACTAGCCGAAGGTGCAACGGGAAGGGAAGCGAGAGTTAGTGCGGAGAGACTAGGCGTGTCTTCTGGGTATAGTTTGGAGCCGGAGAGCTCTGACGTAGGCCCTTCATCACCTTTGACTGCCACGGCTTCACCAAAGGGGAGTGATAAACTTCGTCGTCGAGGGGAGAAATATGCTAATTACTCCATTGACGACGGGTACATACTCTACAAGGGTAGAGTATGTGTACCAACTATTGGTGACTTTTGGGCCCAAATTCTTAAAGAAAGTCATGATAGTCCAAGTGCGGGTCATCCCAGGATTCAGAAGGCCTATGCACTAGTAAAAAGATAGTTTTATTGGCCTAGTTTGTTTAAGGACATCCAGACTTATGTGCTGAAATGCAATAAGTGCCAGGTCAATAAACACGAACGTTTTAAGGTTGGAGGACTACATCCGCTGGAGATTCCTCAAGGAAAATGGGAAAGCATTTCCATGGATTTCATTACCGGTTTACCCAAGACGAGTCGAGGGAATGACTCGGTGTGGGTGGTAGTGGATAGGTTAACTAAAATGGCAAAGTTTATCGCCACGAAGAAAACTGTTAAAACGCCAGAGTTGGCAAAACTCTTTATTGAACATCTCTACAAGCTATATGGCCTGCCCGCAGATATTGTGTCGGATAGAGATAGAAAGTTCAACAATCATTTTTGGAGGGAAGTCTTCAAAAAGTTGGATACTACTCTGAGTATGAGTACGGGAGATCATCCGGAGTCTGATGGTCAAACTAAAAGAGTTAACCAAATTCTAGAGGATACGTTGCGTTCTTATGTTAGTAAGAAGCAATCTAATTGGGAAGAGTACTTGTCCTTATTAGAGTTTGCCTATAACAACTCCAAACACTCAGCGACGAACTAGTTTTACACCATTCATGTTAATGTGTGGATTCCAGCCGAGATCTCCGATGGCTTGTAGGCCTAGAAAAGGAGAAGATTCAATCTGTCAAGGATTTCCTTGAAGATATGAATGATATGCTCAGAGCCGCACGTGAGAGCATTTGTAGCGCTCAGGATCACGCTAAAACTTATGCGGATGACCTTTGCAAAAGGTGACTTTGTATTCCTCAAGGTTCCTGCGAGGTCAGAAACCATTTCTTAAGGCGGGAGTAATGTCACGTAGGCTGTAATGCCTGTGACCAACGGCAGACCGAATGGCTAAACGAGGCTTTAGCGTCAACGCCTCGACCGAAGCGCCGAGGACGTGGCCATCCAGGGTTTAGTGGGAGAGGACGCCCATGCGGAGTCATGGGCGGCTACTATGCTAGTGTGGACGACATGCCACACACTATATAGCCTGGGGGATGAGGGGCAATCCTCATCCTTCCTCTGTGGCTGGGTGGTGACCCAGAGGCCGTCCCCTCCTGTGGTAGCACCCGTAGTGGCACTACGGTGATCTAACAGAAAGCAAAGAGGATCATTAACAAATGATTTTATATCATGCTAGAAAGGAAGAATCCAAGGATTCAGACACGGCAAATCAAGTATCAAAGAGGTGCTTGTCCAACATGTGTATTTGCATACGAGTTAAGGCTGGATGGTTGGCCACACAATCTTCCACGACATAGACCAAATTGTAAATTTCTAATTCATTGTAACTTCATTTTAAACTCAACACAACTTTTTTAATCAGATTGTTTGATTAATTTTTCAGACATATATCCTTCAACATATATTGAATGGCAACCAGTGGAATCAATAATTAGCATCCTTAATATTCTGCCTCCTTATAAGAAATTCATGTTTTAGAAATCTGTAAGCAAATATTCGTCGAACGAAATTTAGAAAAAGGAAAATTGCTCTGTCCGAATTCATACTGGAATGGCAGCTTTTAGCACATTGAGTAAGGCTCCTCTGCCCGAATTCACAAGTCCAGAGTGGGAATGACCAAGCGCAGTAAGTGAAAGTTATCGAGAAAAAGTTTTCCAGGAGGTGCAATGTAATCTCAAACCACAGATCTCTATAATACTCGTTTGAGTAGCATTCGCAATGCCAGTAACAATATTTGTGGATTTGTTTGCAAAGTCAAGAATACCTCTACAAAAACAATGTTTGTCTGTGAAAACATGCAAAACATGGATATGCTTGAAATCCTTGACAGAGGATGGGATACAAAGGAAGAGAGAAATGTATTTTGCTTTATGGTAATGAAGACAATGTATTGCAGGTATGTCGTTCGTAGTTAAAACTTCATCGTGTCTTTCTACTACAGATGCATGCATAGAGTACATAACAAATTAGTGCCCCAATGGATCAAGACATGGATGAGATGGATGGGAATGCTCTTATTGAAATTGCAATTAAACTCAATAATAGAGTTATTTCAACGGTAACTATTGGTGAAAACTATAATCTACAATAGTTACGATAAGATATCATGGACGAGAGCCAAACAAAACTACATTTTGACTTACATTTCAGAGTAGGCAACAAGCAGGTAAACAATCCAATACTCTCAAAATGCATAATGTGACGATTCCTAAAATAATTCTCTTTACTATATAGGTGTCATCTCGAGACGTGAGAAACATAGATATTATAAAGACCTATAGGACAAATAGGTGACACTAACATGTAAGTGACCTTGATTATTACTATTTTGCGGTGTTTTGACTTTGATTGCATTTCAAAACAATTACTAGAAGGCCAAGGATGACAATGAGACAAAATTGCAAGACACACTTTAAACAAAACATCAATGCGATATCGGTCGTTAGGAGTTGGGTTCTATGTCATATCGTGTTGTTGTGGTCGTTATGTATCTAACGGATAAAAGCTCCTTGAGAGCTATAAAATCATGTAATTCGGTTCTCTCATTAGAGAGCTAATTTGCAATGAGATTAGTACCTTTATTTGTATCTTAATTTAGCATTCTTGAATCCTTCTTTAATTACTTTACTTAGTCTTTAATCATGCAAGTTATTGTTTGATATGATCCACCCTAGTCCCATAAATTTCAACTTGGTATTAGAGACTTCCGCACTTGAGTGATGACTTCACCAAAGCACTTGTGGAGCAAAATAGATTGCTCAAGCTCCAAATCAAGGCTAAAGAAGAAGAAGCAAAAAAGGCCAAAGACGAAGTTGAAAAAGCCAAGGAAGCAATCAAAGAAGCCAAAAGAACTTCCAGAGCTTGAAAGATTGTTCCTCATCATGGAACAACAAAGAAAAAAAGAAGAAGCCAAAAGGGTTGAAGAACGAAGAGCCAAAGAAGAACGAAGAGCCAAAAGGGTTGAAGAACGAAGAGCCAAAGAAGCCTAACACCAGGGACCAAAGAGGAAGTTGAAAAGGCCAAAGAAGAAGTCAAAGAAGATTAATAGCAACAAAGACAAAAAAAAGAAGCCAAAAGGGGTGAAGAACAAAGGCCAAAGAAGCCCTAAGTAAGGGCCCCTAGGGCTTCTCTAGCAAGTGATTAATAACTTAATTAGTCCTTGCTTACTCATTAGCGTTAAGGGTAGTTAGAACTTTTTGCTTCTTTCCCTTTGTGGTTTATTCAACTGAATAGAGAGATTCATCTTGAGAGAGAGAGAGCGTGTTTGAGCTTCAAAATACAAGGTCAACCAGCCTAGCCCACTCAAGGTTTTCTAAGCACAGCCATAGGAGTGAAATTATGGTCACCTTTAAATCTGCGTAGCTAATCTAGAAGCTGAAAGAGTCGGAAAGAGAAGTGGTGGTTGAGTCTTTGTTCAGCAGAAAGAGAAAGGACCTTTGGAAGCTCCACGACACTTTACAGCTCGCAAGCGACCATTCTTTGGCAGGCATTACAGATTGGCAAACACTGGAGAGCAAGGCCATGATTTCAACATGAGAAAGGGTCTTCTTTAGTGATGTGGTCATTGTAGCAGAGGCTCTACTCTGAGTTGCGCAAGGGAAGCAGAAGCAATAAGAACAAGGCAAACGTTGGCACTGACTGTGGCAGTCACTCTCTGTGTATCGGCTGCTCGCAGGAGGACATAAGGAAACCCAACCTACGCTTAACTCTTACTGGTGTATAGGGGTTTGCTCTAAGCGCCTGTTCACATGGGCATGCTTACGCACATAATTTTTTAAGTCCTTTTGCACCATAGATGCCATCCACTTGACTTGGGCGTCATTTACTTCTCCATTGGCATTGATTTTGGGATCTTCAAGAGAGGCTTCCACAAAAGCATCTCACAACCCTCCATCGATCAGCTTCATCAACAATGGCATCGTTAATATTTTCTTTATTGGTACATACCTATGTAACTACTGCCAATATGAGTAGGTATAGAATCGCCCATGAGTCAAAAAGTGTTGTAATTCCATGACCAAATGAGCACGTGTGGAATGAGTGTGTGTATGAGAGAGCAAAGACAAAGCTCTCTAGAAAGTCTAGAATCATTCATAAGAGTTGTTCGCAAACAAGAAGGACAAGCTCAAAGCCTCTCAGTCTAAAGCAAAGAACAAGAAAATAAACCTAGCAATTGAAAGGCTGCTAAAGATAGTAAGAGAAAAAGGGTATGTTCTCACCCTTGTTATAACTCCATCTTCCCACGAATTAAGTGTCGATTTAAAGCCAACATTGTAGCCCATAGGACAAAAGCTCAGACGGACCACTCCAACATATGACAAGGAGTGTAAGTTTAGTATAGCATGTTAGGAGATAGATTCTCATCACATTGAGGGGCAGTATTGAACTAGCAATATATAAGGGTACAACATGAGTACACTAAGGGGGAGAGCATGCACACATTAGAAAGAAAGAAAGACTATCGGTCCTAACTCAAAGCTTGATTTATATGGTTACTTGTAAAAGGTGAAGTCAATGTCAAAAAGGTAGCATATGGAAAGCATAAGGAGGCACATAGAGTGTGGGCATTTATTGACACATGGATGGCACAAGGGTGCATGTATCTTGTGGATGAGGGTTCCTTGAAAGCTATAAAATCATGTAATTGGGTTCTCTCATTAGAGAGCTAATTTGCAATGAGATTAGTGCCTTGATTTGTATCTTAATTTAACTTTCTTGGATTGAGCTTGAATCATTCTTAAAGCGGTTTACTTAGTCTTCTTTAGAATAGCATGACCTATTTTGTTGAAATTTGTTTCCATGCTTGGATGTAGTGTTACGCCCTCATTATTTTTGGATCGGTCCTTAGTTTGGGTCTTCAAAAGTTTCTTGATGTAGATAAGCGTATTACAATAAAGGCCACCCTTGTCATTGGCTAAAGGAGTCATCTACTCCTCTATCTCTAGCTTGCTCTTGCATGCTTCTCTACAATGGCTGTGTTGGTATCAAAATGGCAAGACCACATGTACATTATAAGGTAAATTAGCTTGTGTATTCTTTACAGCTTATTGATGATTGGTGATGATTGCTTCTAGCAATACTTGCATACCCACCATGGGCAAGGGTCGAAGGTGAAAATAAGAGCAATGTAATTCATCCACAAATATTTGTTATTGCCACCAAAAGTGTGTCAAATATTATGCTACCAGTTTCACACGGAAACAAAAATACAAGAGAGGGTACTAAAATACATACCATAAGGGTTGAGGCAAGGGCGCAACCCCCATTGGTCTAGAGCCTAGGAGGCAACAAATCCTCGTGATGGGGGCATGGATGAACAATCCGTGGTGGTGGGGCATGGATGAACAATCCTTGAAGCCCAACCTCATTTTGTGAATGAGATGGACTTCAAATTGCCACCAAAAGTGTAAGATTCCTCCCCAGCCTTAGAGGTATACAGGAGTAAGAATCTCCCTTTCTGATCTTATAATTATTCCCTCTCTAAAATAAAAGAAAGTTTCTGTTTAAAAAAGGAAGACCCTTTTCCTAGAATACTTCTCAGGAGTCACGCCTATTTTAAGGATTCAGAACAATGAGTTCAGAAGTGAAAATCGGTGTTTTGGATACCAAGGTTTTGGTTTTCATTCGAGTACGGCCCAAAAGAAGTTCTTTATCTAATGGGGATTGAAGAAAGAGGGAAGCTCCAAAAACTAGTGAATTATTAAATGAATTCACAGTTTCTGGCTTAGGTGGAGTAGAGTAACGATGCATAAACACTATATCTTTTTCAACAAGGGGGAGGCTTCTATTTATAGGAAAAATTGAGCTCCTAACCAAACAAACTGATTCTAGAATTTTCTAAATCAGTTTGGTCAATATTTGACCATTTTTAGGTCAGTTAAGCTAACTTTTTGGAACTAGACTTGAATGAGGAGAGAGGAGAGATGAAATATCTCAATTTTATGAGTTTAAAACTCATTCAAGCATGTGAAATATGCACCTCCTTTAAAGAACTCCTCTTCCTTACATATGTGTCATAATGGAATCATTTTAATATTGCTCATAGTTTTTTTACTAATAATCCTTGTACATTTTCAACTCTTCATCTTATGTGAAATATGCACCTCCTTTAAAGAATTCCCCTTCCTTACATATGTCATATTTTTAATATTGCTCATAGTTTTTTACTAATAATCCTTGTACATTTTCAACTCTTCATCTTATGTGAAATATGCACCTCCTTTAAAGAATTCCCCTTCCTTACATATGTCATATTTTTAATATTGCTCATAGTTTTTTACTAATAATCCTTGTACATTTTCAACTCTTCACCTCATGTGAGCATTTACTCATTTTTGGGTATTTTCTTTTTACAAGTTGGATTTATCTCCTCCCTACACATGGATTGATGCTATTGGTCCATAGGAACCTTAATTGGACCATAGTCTAAAGATTTCTGAAAATCTAGACCCTTAGGCTAAGGTTCTTTATAGCTATTTTCAATTAATTCCAATTGCACATTGGAAAATTCTTTTTGAATTTCTGTTTCAGGGGAACTCATCTGAATTAGAAGAGATATTTTTCTATCCAAAAATATTCAAAATCTGAATATTCTCTCTCTAAAATATTTCTCTCTCTAGGCTAAAACAGATAGAAACAAGGTCTTTATATTTCTGAAGAGGGATTGATTACAGGGAAAGATACTAGACATCAAAAAGGGGGTGGGGGAGGAATCTTACATTCTACCCCACTTAAAAAACGCGAGATGTCCTCATCTCGCAACTTGTGATAATTTCGCAAGATTCACGAATATGAGACTTAGAAAAAAAAATTTAATCAAGATTAACCACCAAGATAAGTCTTAAAGAGAGCAAGATTACAAGATTTAAACTTTATTCATTCTCGGAACTTATACAGTAAAGATAGAGGAACTCTTTACACTTCCATAAGCCCGTCCATCATATGGTCACAAAAGCAGTCCTCACAAGCTGCACAAGTATAAGGTAACTCATCTATGGGAATGATTCTGTGGATTATTGCTGCGCCTATCTCAGTGGTATGAGGTGTTCTAACAAAAGGACCTCTGAGAGGCAAGCCAAAAACGGGGTAAAGGCATATCTTCTCATGAGGAAGAAAACATGCCAGTAAGAAGACCCGCTCAGAAAACCCAGGATGCCTTGATCTCATGACGCAGTAGTATCGGGGACCCAAACCCAAAGCTTCAATAACCATGGCCAAGCGGACATTGTTACGAAAGTGCTGCTGACCCCAGGGTGTTACCCTAGTTATGTTTTGATAGGTCCGCCATTTGGTTTGCGCTACAGAAGTTCCCAAGTGAGGGAAAAGTGAGCGCTCATACTGCTCTATAAAATCCTTCTTCACAGATTCACTTGCGTCTTGAAGGTGAGGAATCATTATGGATAAAACTAGTTCTTGTTGCCAAGCCATGAAGGAGATTAAGAAAGAAAGGAGATCGATGGAAGTAAGATTACTGTGAGCGACAAGTAAAAGTTACGACTTATATAAAGGAAGGAGCTAGCGTAACTTAGAAGCCAACGGTAACTTGCCACACTGAAGTTTTACCGTCTTTCCATGATTTGGGTTTGACACATTTTTCTATAGAAGGCATTAAGAATTTTGAGATGAAGAGATAAAAGAAGCTTGTAGGCTAAGTCACCTACTTTCATTGAATTCAGATAAAGATTCCTCCCCCACCCCCTTTTTGATGTCTAGTATCTTTCCCTGTAATCAATCCCTCTTCAGAAATATAAAGACCTTGTTTCTATCTGTTTTAGCCTAGAGAGAGAAAAATATTCTAGAGAGAGAATATTCAGATTTTGAATATTTTTGGATAGAAAAATATCTCTTCTAATTCAGATGAGTTCCCCTGAAACAGAAATTCAAAAAGAATTTTCCAATGTGCAATTGGAATTAATTGAAAATAGCTATAAAGAACCTTAGCCTAAGGGTCTAGATTTTTAGAAATCTTTAGACTATGGTCCAATTAAGGTTCCTATGGACCAATAGCATCAATCCATGTGTAGGGAGGAGATAAATCCAACTTGTAAAAAGAAAATACCCAAAAATGAGTAAATGCTCACATGAGGTGAAGAGTTGAAAATGTACAAGGATTATTAGTAAAAAACTATGAGCAATATTAAAAATATGACATATGTAAGGAAGGGGAATTCTTTAAAGAAGGTGCATATTTCACATAAGATGAAGAGTTGAAAATGTACAAGGATTATTAGTAAAAAACTATGAGCAATATTAAAAATATGACATATGTAAGGAAGGGGAATTCTTTAAAGGAGGTGCATATTTCACATAAGATGAAGAGTTGGAAATGTACAAGGATTATTAGTAAAAAAACTATGAGCAATATTAAAATGATTCCATTATGATACATATGTAAGGAAGAGGAGTTCTTTAAAGGAGGTGCATATTTCACATGCTTGAATGAGTTTTAAACTCATAAAAATTGAGATATTTCATCTCTCCTCTCTCCTCATTCAAGTCTAGTTCCAAAAAGTTAGCTTAACTGACCTAAAAATGGTCAAATATTGACCAAACTGATTTAGAAAATTCTAGAATCAGTTTGTTTGGTTAGGAGCTCAATTTTTCCTATAAATAGAAGCCTCCCCCTTGTTGAAAAAGATATAGTGTTTATGCATCGTTACTCTACTCCACCTAAGCCAGAAACTGTGAATTCATTTAATAATTCACTAGTTTTTGGAGCTTCCCTCTTTCTTCAATCCCCATTAGTGGCTCCATCAACATACTTAACCAATTGATTGGTTGGGGGCCTCTACCGTGAACAAAGAATCAAGTAAGTTGTAAGGTAATTAGTGAATATTGATCTTTCTATAATTTCTCAATGTTTCTCTCTTCTCAACCCCTCTCAAGCTTGAGAAGTTTAATTGGTATGGTTTTTTTTTAATGCTATTGAAGTTTGAATAGTAGTGAAGAGTTACATAATGCTATTGAAGTTAATTTTCATTTATGTTTAAATTCTAATGATTTTTATGTAAATTCTCTCTCTCACTCAAGAAATGGTCATACTCATGAACCGTTCTCAATCCAAATCAAGCTTTTCATAAAGCTTTTCCTTAACCCAAGATTAAGCTATGCTTGAGGCCAAATTAATGGCTTTTTTCTATGCTTTTAGTTTATGTATATTAATGATTCAATCCATTATGGATTGATAATCCAATTAGAGATCATTTTAATTATCTTCTTAATGATAAGCTTTATCCCTTAGAAAAATTGAGATTTATCAGTCATAGTAGCGGAGCTATGGCAAAATTTTTATAAAAATTATGCATAAAATAATTTCATTCAAAGCATAAAAAGAGGACTTCGTACCATATTCTAGGAATTATCATCCTAGATTAATTGAAAGAATTTCATTACAATCATGGAGAAATTGAATTTTAATATTATGCATAATGGATAAATTTTTATATCAAAAGTGTTATTTTTACCATTTTTATTTCATGCATAGAAGTATGCATAATGGATAAATTTTTATATCAAAAGTGTTATTTTTACCATTTTTATTTCATGCATAGAAGTATACATAATAGATAAATTTTTATATCAAAAGTGTTATTTTTATCATTTTTAATTTTCATGCATAGAAGTATGCATAAAGGAAAATTTTTATATCAAAAGTGTTACTTTTATCATTTTTAATTTTCATGCATAGAAGTATGCATAAAGGAAAAATTTTTATATCAAAAGTGTTACTTTTATCATTTTTAATTTTCATGCATAGAAGTATGCATAAAAGAAATTTTTTTTATATCAAAAGTGTTACTTTTATCATTTTTAATTTTCATGCATAGAAGTATGCATAAAAGATATTTTTTTTATATCAAAAGTGTTACTTTTATCATATTGGATTTCATGCATATAGGTATGCATAAAGATATTCTTTTTATACTAAAAGTGTGATTTTCCTTATAAATGGATTTTATGCATAACTTAGATGCATAAGAGAAATTCTCCTATTCTAAAAGTGTAATTCCTACCAAATTGAATTTATGCATAAGAAGATGCATAAAGATTGATTTTAATTTCGAAAGTGTTAGTCTCCTTAAATGGAATTTATGCATAAATAAATGTGTAGAGAAATCTTATATCAAATATAAGAATTCTCTTAAAAAAGATATGAAATGTGATAAGATGTGATAAGAGGTGTATGAGATGTGATAAGATTTGATAAGATGCGTATGGAAAGTGATAGGATGTGATAAGAGGTGTATGAGATGTAAAAAGATGTGATAAGATGTGTATGAGATGTGATAGAATGTGTTAAGATGAGTTAGGATGTGTTAAGATGTATATGGGATGTGTTAGGACGAGAATGGATGTAATATGGTTGTATGAATGTGATGTGGATGTATACATGTAGATGTATATGTATGAATGTGAATGTTGATGTAGATGTGGATGTATAGATGTGAATGGGAATGTGGATGTGGATGTATGTATGTGGATGTGTGGATGTGGAGATGGGAGTATGGATGTATGAATGTGAAAATGGATGTATGCATGAAGATGTATATGCATAGATGTGAATGTGGATGTAGATGTGGATGTATAGATGTGAATGGGAATGTGGATGTGGATGTATGTATGTGGATGTGTGGATGTGGAGATGGGAGTATGGATGTATGAATGTGAAAATGGATGTATGCATGAAGATGTATATGTATAGATGTGAATGTGGAATGTGGATGTGGATGTATGTATGTATGTGGATGTAGATGTGGATGTATAGATGTGAATGGGAATGGGGATGTGGATGTATGTGAATGTGAATGTAGATGTGGAAGTATGTGAATGTGAATGTAGATGTGGATGTATAGATGTGAATGTGGAATGTGGATGTATAGATGTGGATGTATGGGAATGTGGATGTGGATGTATGTGAATGTGAATGTAGATGTGGATGTATAGATGTGAATGTGGAATGTGGATGTGGATGTATGTATGTATGTGGATGTAAATGTGGATGTATGGATGTGTATGTATGAATGTGGATATGGGATGTGGATGTATAAATGAGGATGTGAAAATGGAGGTAAGCATGTAGATGTGGATGTATGGATGTGAATGTGGAATGTGGATGTGGATGTATGGATGTGGATATGGATGTGTATGTATGAATGTGGATATGGGATGTGGATGTATAAATGAAGATGTGAAAATGGAGATAAGCATGTAGATGTAGATGTATGGATGTGAATGTGGATGTGGATGTGGATGTATGGATGTGGATATGGATGTGAATATATAATATGTGATGTGAAGGAATCTGAAGTGAAGAGATGGAAAATGAGGTGATTGGATGAGTACACATATAAATGGAATGTGGAATAAGTAATGTGGATTAATGAGAGATAATGTGGAAAAATGAGAGTTAATATAGAAACTGTAATTGTAAACTGTTTGTAAATGCTGTTTGCAAATGGCTGTTTTATGTCAAGAATGCTGGGGAAGCATTTTGACCGTCTTGTGATTAAGGTCGTGGAGACCGAACTGATAAAGTTGCAACTGCTGGGACGGAGAGTCAATGGAGGACGTCTCGCGTAGCAAGGTCGACCGAGGTCTTGACCAGCCTCGGTTCGATTAAAATGGTGAGCTTCCGGTACGGTGGATGAGGGACCAAGGAAGCGGCCTATGAGTGAAGCGCTAGGTCACCTGCGAAGGATCCTAGAGGGTGCTGACCATACGGTGCTCGGGCTCTGGGTCGCCTAGGATACCCACGCGTGCGTCGAGGAAGATATTGGAACAAGGAGTAAGAGTTGTTTTGTGAAACCGAGCATGGATCTGGTTGATGACCTTGCTGGTCTTCAGTGGATGAGTCCATGGCTCTTTATATGGATCTGTTGGTTGATCTTGCTGATCTTCAACGAGAGTCCATCTTGATTTTTATAAGTGATTATATTGCCGAGTATTATGGGCTAGGAACTATTGAAAAGGCCCCTGTGTGGACAGGTGGTGAGCGTTCTAGTTGCCAATGATGCCATAGATACTCTGATGAAGGAATGATGGAAAATTATGAATCAACCGGATAAATTGGAAGATTGTGATCAGTGGTACTATGGTTTCATTAAAGAATTGTTTTAAAGTTAGCTGATGCTAAGAAAAAGGCAATTTCATATTGGGTGTGTAAGTGGTGTGGCTAGTTTTATGTTTGCATGAACTTCCGGCTAGGGGGCCTTGGAACTCTTTTCCTTGGTACCCGGGACAAAACCTAACCAAATTCCAAATTGGATCCCATCACTACAGTGGTTGGGCGGTTGGCTAACCCATGGGATCGGATGGGGTTAGGCTGGACTGATGGATCCGTAAATCGAGATTTAATTTCTATTATTACGATAGATGAAGTAAATCCCGGATAGAAATTGTTCTATGGATAGGAATCAACGGCTGTGCCTCTTGATGGGGAAAAAAGCGTTGATCCCAATGATCCAAGTGAAAGTTTCTTCCTTGAATTGACCAAGTACCATTAAAGGTGCAGTCAGATCAGTTGATCCGTAATGATCTTGACTACGCTAGAGTAAAGAGTTATCCTGGTGGAATCGCCCATGCTTTCCGGGTAAAGGAAGTTTTTCCGGTTTCGGTTTTGGACAAACCGACGGATTAGTCTCTTGTCCGGATATCCGTGGGCGAGGCCCCGAGTGTGGGTCCCTGCCCCGCGCATGAAGTGCTACTTCCGTTGCTAGTACCCCGAATCCGTTGCTCGGTGGGAACAGGGATCTCACAGTTGGTATCAGAGCATTTGGTTAATAAAGATCAACTGAGAAGACAAATATATCAAAAATTTATTAAGAAACACAAAAAGGTTATAATTGTGTGAGATAATTCATACAATTTGATATTCAAACTGAAATTCGTAATTTGGTAGTTGGGTCTTCAGATGGAAGTACCGCAATTATATAGAATCCTTGACTTTCTTGAGGCCTAGACATGATAGTAGTTACCTTATAATTCCAAGGGCCGTGACTACCCGTATATACCGAGAGTATACTGCAGCTCTTTACTGACAGTATATACGAGTAAATCTAAGACTTGAAATTATAAGCGTTAATGCTATCTAGATGATGATTTCGAATGTGATTGATATGATTTTTAATTCTGTTTGAGAATGGATGAATTGATTTGGATTCTAATTGAAAATTCTGATTGAAAATGATGATTTTTAAAAATTAGTTGAAATATAATGAAACCACAATGAGGGGGAATGGGACGAGTCCCTGTGATGATATTCATAACTAGAATGATGATAATGAATTCAGCAAATCACTATGAGATTAGTGGGTTGTGCTGTCAGATTGCTGCTGTTAATACTTGATCGGTAGATCAAGTTAAGGGATGTCAAATTGAGGACTTGCTTGACTGAAATTCCCGTGGAGGAATGTTCAGAAGGAAATTTTTCGGTCTAATGGACCATAATCATGTTAAAGATATGAATGATATGATCTGAATGAATTGTTGATGAGTTCTAAGGGATATTTATCCCAGTATTCTGTTGGGTTGACCAGAATATAAGGAACCCCAGAATAAAATTGGATCTTAAGAAAAAGAGTTATCCTCTACCTGGCGAGATGAGAACATCTCGCACTTTTTAAGTGGGATAGAATGTAAGATTCCTCCCCAGCCTTAGAGGTATACAGGAGTAAGAATCTCCCTTTCTGATCTTATAATTATTCCCTCTCTAAAATAAAAGAAAGTTTCTGTTTAAAAAAGGAAGACCCTTTTCCTAGAATACTTCTCAGGAGTCACGCCTATTTTAAGGATTCAGAACAATGAGTTCAGAAGTGAAAATCGGTGTTTTGGATACCAAGGTTTTGGTTTTCATTCGAGTACGGCCCAAAAGAAGTTCTTTATCTATTGGGGAGTTTAAGAAGTTATCCCCCAGATATTGTGAGCCTTATATCTGAATTCAATGAAAGTAGGTGACTTAGCCTACAAGCTTCTTTTATCTCTTCATCTCAAAATTCTTAATGCCTTCTATAGAAAAATGTGTCAAACCCAAATCATGGAAAGACGGTAAAACTTCAGTGGCAAGTTACCGTTGGCTTCTAAGTTACGCTAGCTCCTTCCTTTATATAAGTCGTAACTTTTACTTGTCGCTCACAGTAATCTTACTTCCATCGATCTCCTTTCTTTCTTAATCTCCTTCATGGCTTGGCAACAAGAACTAGTTTTATCCATAATGATTCCTCACCTTCAAGATGCAAGTGAATCTGTGAAGAAGGATTTTATAGAGCAGTATGAGCGCTCACTTTTCCCTCACTTGGGAACTTCTGTAGCGCAAACCAAATGGCGGACCTATCAAAACATAACTAGGGTAACACCCTGGGGTCAGCAGCACTTTCGTAACAATGTCCGCTTGGCCATGGTTATTGAAGCTTTGGGTTTGGGTCCCCGATACTACTGCGTCATGAGATCAAGGCATCCTGGGTTTTCTGAGCGGGTCTTCTTACTGGCGTGTTTTCTTCCTCATGAGAAGATATGCCTTTACCCCGTTTTTGGCTTGCCTCTCAGAGGTCCTTTTGTTAGAACACCTCATACCACTGAGATAGGCGCAATAACCCACAGAATCATTCCCATAGATGAGTTACCTTATACTTGTGCAGCTTGTGAGGACTGCTTTTGTGACCATATGATGGACGGGCTTATGGAAGTGTAAAGAGTTCCTCTATCTTTACTGTATAAGTTCCGAGAATGAATAAAGTTTAAATCTTGTTCGTATTTTGAATCTTGCTCTCTTTAAGACTTATCTTGGTGGTTAATCTTGATTAAATTTTTTTTTCTAAGTCTCATATTCGTGAATCTTGCGAAATTATCACAAGTTGCGAGATGAGGACATCTCGCGTTTTTTAAGTGGGGTAGAATGTAAGATTCCTCCCCCACCCCCTTTTTGATGTCTAGTATCTTTCCCTGTAATCAATCCCTCTTCAGAAATATAAAGACCTTGTTTCTATCTGTTTTAGCCTAGAGAGAGAGAAATATTCTAGAGAGAGAATATTCAGATTTTGAATATTTTTGGATAGAAAAATATCTCTTCTAATTCAGATGAGTTCCCCTGAAACAGAAATTCAAAAAGAATTTTCCAATGTGCAATTGGAATTAATTGAAAATAGCTATAAAGAACCTTAGCCTAAGGGTCTAGATTTTCAGAAATCTTTAGACTGGTCCAATTAAGGTTCCTATGGACCAATAGCATCAATCCATGTGTAGGGAGGAGATAAATCCAACTTGTAAAAAGAAAATACCCAAAAATGAGTAAATGCTCACATGAGGTGAAGAGTTGAAAATGTACAAGGATTATTAGTAAAAAACTATGAGCAATATTAAAAATATGACATATGTAAGGAAGGGGAATTCTTTAAAGGAGGTGCATATTTCACATAAGATGAAGAGTTGAAAATGTACAAGGATTATTAGTAAAAAACTATGAGCAATATTAAAAATATGACATATGTAAGGAAGGGGAATTCTTTAAAGGAGGTGCATATTTCACATAAGATGAAGAGTTGAAAATGTACAAGGATTATTAGTAAAAAAACTATGAGCAATATTAAAATGATTCCATTATGACACATATGTAAGGAAGAGGAGTTCTTTAAAGGAGGTGCATATTTCACATGCTTGAATGAGTTTTAAACTCATAAAAATTGAGATATTTCATCTCTCCTCTCTCCTCATTCAAGTCTAGTTCCAAAAAGTTAGCTTAACTGACCTAAAAATGGTCAAATATTGACCAAACTGATTTAGAAAATTCTAGAATCAGTTTGTTTGGTTAGGAGCTCAATTTTTCCTATAAATAGAAGCCTCCCCCTTGTTGAAAAAGATATAGTGTTTATGCATCGTTACTCTACTCCACCTAAGCCAGAAACTGTGAATTCATTTAATAATTCACTAGTTTTTGGAGCTTCCCTCTTTCTTCAATCCCCATTAGTGGCTCCATCAACATACTTAACCAATTGATTGGTTGGGGGCCTCTACCGTGAACAAAGAATCAAGCAAGTTGTAAGGTAATTAGTGAATATTGATCTTTCTATAATTTCTCAATGTTTCTCTCTTCTCAACCCCTCTCAAGCTTGAGAAGTTTAATTGGTATGGTTTTTTTTTAATGCTATTGAAGTTTGAATAGTAGTGAAGAGTTACATAATGCTATTGAAGTTAATTTTCATTTATGTTTAAATTCTAATGATTTTTATGTAAATTCTCTCTCTCACTCAAGAAATGGTCATACTCATGAACCGTTCTCAATCCAAATCAAGCTTTTCATAAAGCTTTTCCTTAACCCAAGATTAAGCTATGCTTGAGGCCAAATTAATGGCTTTTTTCTATGCTTTTAGTTTATGTATATTAATGATTCAATCCATTATGGATTGATAATCCAATTAGAGATCATTTTAATTATTTTCTTAATGATAAGCTTTATCCCTTAGAAAATTTGAGATTTATCAGTCATAGTAGCGGAGCTATGGCAAAATTTTTATAAAAATTATGCATAAAATAATTTCATTCAAAGCATAAAAAGAGGACTTCGTACCATATTCTAGGAATTATCATCCTAGATTAATTGAAAGAATTTCATTACAATCATGGAGAAATTGAATTTTAATATTATGCATAATGGATAAATTTTTATATCAAAAGTGTTATTTTTACCATTTTTATTTCATGCATAGAAGTATGCATAATGGATAAATTTTTATATCAAAAGTGTTATTTTTACCATTTTTATTTCATGCATAGAAGTATACATAATAGATAAATTTTTATATCAAAAGTGTTATTTTTATCATTTTTAATTTTCATGCATAGAAGTATGCATAAAGGAAAATTTTTATATCAAAAGTGTTACTTTTATCATTTTTAATTTTCATGCATAGAAGTATGCATAAAGGAAAAATTTTTATATCAAAAGTGTTACTTTTATCATTTTTAATTTTCATGCATAGAAGTATGCATAAAAGAAATTTTTTTTATATCAAAAGTGTTACTTTTATCATTTTTAATTTTCATGCATAGAAGTATGCATAAAAGATATTTTTTTTATATCAAAAGTGTTACTTTTATCATATTGGATTTCATGCATATAGGTATGCATAAAGATATTCTTTTTATACTAAAAGTGTGATTTTCCTTATAAATGGATTTTATGCATAACTTAGATGCATAAGAGAAATTCTCCTATTCTAAAAGTGTAATTCCTACCAAATTGAATTTATGCATAAGAAGATGCATAAAGATTGATTTTAATTTCGAAAGTGTTAGTCTCCTTAAATGGAATTTATGCATAAATAAATGTGTAGAGAAATCTTATATCAAATATAAGAATTCTCTTAAAAAAGATATGAAATGTGATAAGATGTGATAAGAGGTGTATGAGATGTGATAAGATTTGATAAGATGCGTATGGAAAGTGATAGGATGTGATAAGAGGTGTATGAGATGTAAAAAGATGTGATAAGATGTGTATGAGATGTGATAGAATGTGTTAAGATGAGTTAGGATGTGTTAAGATGTATATGGGATGTGTTAGGACGAGAATGGATGTAATATGGTTGTATGAATGTGATGTGGATGTATACATGTAGATGTATATGTATGAATGTGAATGTTGATGTAGATGTGGATGTATAGATGTGAATGGGAATGTGGATGTGGATGTATGTATGTGGATGTGTGGATGTGGAGATGGGAGTATGGATGTATGAATGTGAAAATGGATGTATGCATGAAGATGTATATGCATAGATGTGAATGTGGATGTAGATGTGGATGTATAGATGTGAATGGGAATGTGGATGTGGATGTATGTATGTGGATGTGTGGATGTGGAGATGGGAGTATGGATGTATGAATGTGAAAATGGATGTATGCATGAAGATGTATATGTATAGATGTGAATGTGGAATGTGGATGTGGATGTATGTATGTATGTGGATGTAGATGTGGATGTATAGATGTGAATGGGAATGGGGATGTGGATGTATGTGAATGTGAATGTAGATGTGGAAGTATGTGAATGTGAATGTAGATGTGGATGTATAGATGTGAATGTGGAATGTGGATGTGGATGTATGTGAATGTGAATGTAGATGTGGATGTATAGATGTGAATGTGGAATGTGGATGTGGATGTATGTATGTATGTGGATGTAAATGTGGATGTATGGATGTGTATGTATGAATGTGGATATGGGATGTGGATGTATAAATGAGGATGTGAAAATGGAGGTAAGCATGTAGATGTGGATGTATGGATGTGAATGTGGAATGTGGATGTGGATGTATGGATGTGGATATGGATGTGTATGTATGAATGTGGATATGGGATGTGGATGTATAAATGAAGATGTGAAAATGGAGATAAGCATGTAGATGTGGATGTATGGATGTGAATGTGGATGTGGATGTGGATGTATGGATGTGAATGTGGATGTGGATGTGGATGTATGGATGTGGATATGGATGTGAATATATAATATGTGATGTGAAGGAATCTGAAGTGAAGAGATGGAAAATGAGGTGATTGGATGAGTACACATATAAATGGAATGTGGAATAAGTAATGTGGATTAATGAGAGATAATGTGGAAAAATGAGAGTTAATATAGAAACTGTAATTGTAAACTGTTTGTAAATGCTGTTTGCAAATGGCTGTTTTATGTCAAGAATGCTGGGGAAGCATTTTGACCGTCTTGTGATTAAGGTCGTGGAGACCGAACTGATAAAGTTGCAACTGCTAAAATGGAGGACGTCTCGCGTAGCAAGGTCGACCGAGGTCTTGACCAGCCTCGGTTCGATTAAAATGGTGAGCTTCCGGTACGGTGGATGAGGGACCAAGGAAGCGGCCTATGAGTGAAGCGCTAGGTCACCTGCGAAGGATCCTAGAGGGTGCTGACCATACGGTGCTCGGGCTCTGGGTCGCCTAGGATACCCACGCGTGCGTCGAGGAAGATATTGGAACAAGGAGTAAGAGTTGTTTTGTGAAACCGAGCATGGATCTGGTTGATGACCTTGCTGGTCTTCAATGGATGAGTCCATGGCTCTTTATATGGATCTGTTGGTTGATCTTGCTGATCTTCAACGAGAGTCCATCTTGATTTTTATAAGTGATTATATTGCCGAGTATTATGGGCTAGGAACTATTGAAAAGGCCCCTGTGTGGACAGGTGGTGAGCGTTCTAGTTGCCAATGATGCCATAGATACTCTGATGAAGGAATGATGGAAAATTATGAATCAACCGGATAAATTGGAAGATTGTGATCAGTGGTACTATGGTTTCATTAAAGAATTGTTTTAAAGTTAGCTGATGCTAAGAAAAAGGCAATTTCATATTGGGTGTGTAAGTGGTGTGGCTAGTTTTATGTTTGCATGAACTTCCGGCTAGGGGGCCTTGGAACTCTTTTCCTTGGTACCCGGGACAAAACCTAACCAAATTCCAAATTGGATCCCATCACTACAGTGGTTGGGCGGTTGGCTAACCCATGGGATCGGATGGGGTTAGGCTGGACTGATGGATCCGTAAATCGAGATTTAATTTCTATTATTACGATAGATGAAGTAAATCCCGGATAGAAATTGTTCTATGGATAGGAATCAACGGCTGTGCCTCTTGATGGGAAAAAAAGCGTTGATCCCAATGATCCAAGTGCAAGTTTCTTCCTTGAATTGACCAAGTACCGTTAAAGGTGCAGTCAGATCAGTTGATCCGTAATGATCTTGACTACGCTAGAGTAAAGAGTTATCCTGGTGGAATCGCCCATGCTTTCCGGGTAAAGGAAGTTTTTCCGGTTTCGGTTTTGGACAAACCGACGGATTAGTCTCTTGTCTGGATATCCGTGGGCGAGGCCCCGAGTGTGGGTCCCTGCCCCGCGCATGAAGTGCTACTTCCGTTGCTAGTACCCCGAATCCGTTGCTCGGTGGGAACAGGGATCTCACAAAAAGTGTGTCAAATATTATGCTACCAGTGAGGGACTATTCACACTGAAAAAAAATACAAGAGAGGGTACATACCATAAGGGTTGAGGCAAGGGCGCAACCATTGGTCTAGAGCCTAGGAGGCAACAAATCCTCGTGGTGGGGGCATGGATGAACAATCCTTGAAGCCCAACCTCATTGTGAATGAGATGGACAAGCAATTTGTAAGTCAGTCTTAGTCATGCCTTCCATGGTGGGAACGGTGAGAAAATGTGTGGACACTGGCCTATTGAAAAGATTGCAAGAAAGGGGAGAGGGTGACAGCCTACAGGTGTGACACGGTGGGAACTAGTAGGGTGGGGACCGGGGTGACAGGTGTGATACGGTGGGAACTTAACTATAGACCCCTCTGGGGGAAGGGAGGAGTTAAATGTATAACAGCTGGACTCTAGGGGTATGAGGACAAGGGAGTGACAACTCATAGCATGCTTTCAATAAATTGTAGGTGTCTGATACTTTGCTGGTGTAGCTGTCTGATATGTTGCAGCAACATGCTGATTTAAAGATTGCCCTAGATATGGTGGAACGCATGATATCGAATGCTCAGTTTGCAAGTGATAGATGGCCATGGGTTTTCTCAGAGTCAAGCCAAGCTGCCTTGCTCTCCTGATCTCCACTCTGCTGCATCATGCCGTGCTTGTGCTAGCCGCGGATCCTGATCCCATATTTGACTACTGCGTGGCTGACACGACATCTAGCCTCCTGATCAACGGCCTTCCATGCAAGAGCGCCGCCTCCGTTACCTCTGCTGACTTCAAGTCGGAGCTGCTCAGGGTTGGAGGCAACGTGTCCAACCCTCTGGGCGTCGCCCTGACCGCCGCTGCCGGAGCCACCTTTCCGGCCCTCAACACGCAGGGCCTCACCATCGTTCGAGTCGACTATGCCCGAGACGGCCTCGTACCCCCGCACGTGCATCCACGCGCCTCCGAGGTTGTGCACGTGCTTCAGGGGGCCGTCGCCGTTGGGTTCATCGACACCACTGGCGCTCTCTTCAACGCCACTCTGTATGCAGGCGACCTCTTCGTTTTCCCACGTGGTCTCGTCCATTACCAGCTCAATGTGGGCGGCTGCCAGGCTCTATCCTACTCTAGCTTCAACAGCCAGAACCCTGGGGTGTCTCCTGTTGCGAGTGCTCTCTTTGGCTCCACCCCAGGCGTTCCTGACCTTGTTCTTGAGAAAACTCTGAGCCTCACAGCAGCCCAGGTCGAGCACATCAAGAAGGCCTTCCACTGAATCATTTGTTGTGCTACAATGTTCCTGTTTTCCTTCAATTCTTAGCCAGTAGACTCACTGATCTTTGAGCAGAAGCTTTCTTCTAATTCTGTGTTTGGAAACAACAGGCTGCAGCTCTGTCACACAATGCCCTAGTTTTTAGACGCATTTCACTGTAACTTTTTTGCCCTATTGTTTTATGCTGTGTCTAATATCTGATTGGAATAAGATCGTTTTTGGTGCTGTGTCTAATATCTGATTGGAATAAGATCGTTTTTGGTGCTGACAGTAATTTAGTGGTTAAGAAAAGGCTTCAATTAGTTTTTGGAAGGGTCTTTTTTTTTGCACTGTCGCAAGTCGCGACGTTTACATCTGACACATACACTGGAATATCATTAATAAAAGCTATGTGCAAGTTCAATGTCCTCAACAGTGTCAGATATTACTAAAACTTTAAAAATTTGAACCTTTAAATTCAAGGCTAGGTAAAATTATAATTAGCTTTTCTCAATTTCAGCCGTGAAAATTACACTAAAAAACATTTTTTTTATATTGGTCCTAAACGTGGGGCTGTCTCATGAGTCGTGACTATCTATGAAGGGATATTAATGAGACGGGAGAGAAGGGATCAATGGTTGAGATGATGTATGGCTGAGTTTTTTTTCAAGTTTTTTGGGGGGAGGGCGAGGGGGTCTAGCTTAACAACCCTTGGCCACAAGGGTTTTCACACCATCGGTGCGGGGGTGTGTACCTACGTATCAAGCGCGCCACTTGTGTTCAAAGCCCATGGGCACGAGGGTGTGTACCTACCTATCAAGCGCGCCACTTGTGTTCAAAGCCCGTTGGGGGTCTGCCATAGTTTAGTGTGGGGATTGCCCACGTTTAGTCCCAGCTGGGCCCCTCTTGATGGCGTTCAGCTGACCACCGATGCCCCGAGATGATCAACGACCCAAATGAGCCATCGGCACGATGCCTCTTTCGCACCCTTGATCCCTTTGCCCCCTCCCCCTCCCCTCATTAATACCCCATGGCATTTAGTGATGAGGGGCCACCTCGTGACTTAAGGTGGTGTGGAATGTGGACTCTGGAGTCTTGGACATAGGAGAGTTACACTTGGAAATCGGTAAGAGGGTGCCCTAGCCCTTGGATTTAGGCATTTTTTTCCTTATAATTTGGGGCATTTTTTCCTTGTAATAAGATGTTTCCAATGGTGATTCAAGAGTTGGCTATTGTATAGGCATGCAACAAGATCTATTTGTGTTGTGCATTTGTCTACCTCCTAAAAGAACTTTGAATGCTGGCAAATTTTTGGAATCCAACCTCATTTTGTGACCAAAAATCATGTTTTTATGAAGTTTGAATCATGGATATATATTACATGCTTTTTTTTGGAAGAGTACTGGAATGATATTATAAAATGAAAAAGACACATAAAACCTTGTAACAGAAGAAGCCTAACTTCAATATTTAGTTTCTCATAAACTAGAAAACTTCATTCTTTATCTATACCCTCATCTACAGCCTTGGTTAGTTGGCAAGTGTATTTTGCCAGCTCTTTGTCTTGAATGTCCAAATCAGCTATGGCTTCTTTCTCTTGAGTAATAAAAAGGCAGTATGTTCAATTGTTTCCTTGCGTCGTCGAATGCGCTAATCAGCAATTTCTTGACCCTCCAGAGACAAGATGATGGCTGAGCACATTTTTGTAGATGAAAGGACTAGTGGACCTAATAAAATGTTCTTGGGGCCACCATCTTTAGGTACATTTTCAATTAATGTTTGCATGATAGAGACCAGCTTACGCACGAGACACAAGCCAATAAGTAACTGCAAGCTGCCATTTTCGAGTAGTGGAAATTTGGCGTATAGACTAAAGTTCTCAGCGCCTAATGCATGCCATTATTGGAGGCCAAGCTCCATCACTTGTGCAAACTTCACCACAGAGAGCTATCGATGCACATAGACTCTTGTGGGCTTTTCGTTTAAGGTCGTGGTGGCCCTTGTGATGATAGATTAGGCCCTTGCCAAGCACTGCAGGCTGAAAAAAAGGTCAGTTTTTCTACTGTATTGCATTTTACCATCTATTCCACTTGGCTCCACCTTGTGTGCTTATACATGTGCAATTGATATACTGTTATAAACCATCATTTGAATGCGACGATCATGTTTTTTTTGTAGTTGTTTCATGGGAACACTGTTCGCCCATGTCTCCATCCGACCACCTCCGTTTGGCGCTCACGAGTCACGATCCAGCCTACATGATCAACAAAATGCTTCTGCCACCATTGCCCACCTATACCGGCTGTGAATGAAATAGGTCCATCCGTATTCCTCACGTGTCAAAAAAAAACCGCGTGTAATTTTTACCGTTTCAATTGATAAAAACGAGTTCTAATTTCGCTTAGCCATAAATTTAATAAATTTAAAGATTCAAAATTTTCAGGTTTTAGTTTTAAAACTGATTAATTTATGTATTTTTTTAGTTTTAAAACTGATTAATTTGTTTTTTTTTCAGGTTTTAGTTTTAAAACTGATTAATTTATGTATTTTTTTTAATAAAGACTGGTTAGGTTTGAAGATTGTCTCTTTTTTTCACTAGTTAGAAAAAAAATTTATTTCTAACCTTGCTTCTCACCCTTTTTTTCAACACTGCTCCCCACCTTTTTTTTCTTGTACGTGAAACTTTTTTTTGCACTTTTTGAATGACTGGTCAGAGCTATCCCTTCATGTGCGAAGAAGGCCTCCGTTCGACCACTTTCAGCCAGGTCACTTTTTGGGTCAGACACTCATGTGCACGTGCTATCCACTTTGATCCAGTTTGATAGCAATTTGATCCACTTTGATAGCAATTTCTTGAGAGAGGTTATCAACAATTGGTTCAAGATTTGTACCATCAAGTATGCATGACTTCAATCTCGCTCGTTTTATACAGCTTCATTGCTTCGAGTGGGTGAAGCCTTCTAAGTAGTTAGATGTGTGCCTGTCATGGCAAAGGTAGCTAAGGGTTATAGAGCATTTACATTAGGAATTTTTTGGACCCAAAAAGGACCTCCTAAGGATTCCTAATTTTAAGGGATTAGAGTTTAAAAAGCTGGGCTTAAGAGAGAGACAAAGGCTATGATGACCCCTATTTTTTACCTTGTCACATCAACCAAACCTCCCTAGTTTCACTTTTTAAAGGGAATATTCTCATACTCTCTCTCTTACTTTTTGACTTTTCTCATACTTTCTCTTACTTTTTGAATTTTTTATCTTCACTCTCTACAAATTGAATCTTTCTTGTCAGTTTGAAGTCTCCTTTCTCATTAACTCCCACCATATCTCCCTTCCACATCAGCAAAACGTTCTCATATTTAGGTGGGTCCCAAAAAGTGAAAATTTTTTATTTTTTATTTTTTTATATTTTGAGGTAAAAAAAACACCACCCAACCAATATGTATGATAAAAATAAATTTTTCCCTTCAAAAAGCTTGTAATTCAAGAGTCACGTCAGAAGCCTGTTAGGAGCCAGTACATCCATAGGGTAGAAGCATGTTAACGTGCACAAAAAATGCTGTCCCGGACAATGCTAGTTAGTAGTGCTTGTTAGCATACATTCGAGAGCCAAGAATATGTCCATTTTGAAATAAACTTTCCATAATTAATGTTAAATTTACTCAGTGCCAAATTCAAAATGTAGCATCTTTTCAGTTACTAAAGTCATGGTGTAGTGGATGAGCTCTCTCTCTCTCTCTCTCTCTCTCTCTCTCTCTCTCTCTCTCTGATGCTGCTCAAACAGTCTCACCCTCTCCCTTTGCCTCGCATTCTCTCCGTGTAGCCCACTTCCTCCCCATCTCATAGAGTTATGGCGAACCATACCTTGCAATTTGATCTGGTAGGTTTACTTGCGCATTCAAGGGCAACAGATGAAGGTAGCAGAAGAGATCCTTTATAGACAATGAATCCGAACTTGGAGGACCCAACTTGTACTGCCATTAGGGATTATGAGAGACAAAGAAAGAGGAAACAACGAGAGAAGAAAAAACTTAAGCAGGTTCAGGTTTGAGAGCTTGCCTTTGAGGAGGAAAAGAAGAAGAAAATCTCGTCTGAGATTGTGGCACTGTTCAAGAGGAGGACTGAAGGAATTAGTACAGAAGACAAGCAAGAAATTTGGAATCTAGTATCTCATCATCCTGTCGTGCAAGCAGTGTGTCTAGAGGAGTCTACTATTCAAAGTGCAATCATGTGCAATGTTCGTAACACCTTGGCGTTTGTAAAGCAGCCAAGCTGTAATGAGGAGTTGTATTTGAAGCATATAGCATTGTCCATGATGTTGAATTCAAAGGAGAACATGCAAATATCAAAAGTCTCGAGACTCCTTAAAGTTCCGCATCGATCCTTGTACAAGGCTAAATTGCGGGTGACATCGAATGTTGACGGTGGAATGTTTTCATTGGCTGCATGTCAAAAACATGCCCGTCGTAGCACAATCACAGATAAAATGAAAGAGCTGGTTTACACATTTTGGAGGGATGAGACACGTGTATCCCCTAACAAAAAAGATGTTTGTCGAAAGAGGATGGGGAGAAAAAATTACATAAAGCACCCTGTACACCTCCTTGATGAACCTCAGGTAATTGATCTAACCAAAGCATCATTATTCGAGTACACTAAAAAGCATGTGAAACTTTACAGTTAGCATACTGGTTGTTATTTACACTGTGGTTGTTTAAGGTTTATTCTAGCTAGAACATGCTATACTGTATATGCTAGTTCAAATCTTCAATATGTTGATCACCTTACAGAGTGTATTATTTATCATATTAGTAATGCTAATTAGTATACAAGCCATACCTGGAGACACATTGTAAATGCTAGTTAGCAGACTGTGTATGCTAGTTAGCATACTCTATGTACTAATTAGCACACTCTAATGCTAGAACATGCTATATTGTATATGCTAGTTCAAATCTTCAATATGTTGATCACCTTACAGAGTGCGTTATTTATCATATTAGTAATGCTAATTAGTATACAAGCCATACCTGGAGGCACACTGTAAATGCTAGTTATATTGTATATGCTAGTTCAAATCTTCAATATGTTGATCACCTTACAGAGTGCATTATTTATCATATTAGTAATGCTAATTAGTATACAAGCCATGACTGGAGGCAGACTGTGTATGCTAGTTAGCATACTCTATGTGCTAATTAGCACACTCTACATGCTAGTTAGTATACAAGCCATACCTGGAGGCACACTGTAAATGCTAGTTAGCAGACTGTGTATGCTAGTTAGCATACTCTATGTGCTGATTAGCACACTCTACATGCTAGTTAGCATGTAAATGCTAGTAAGCATGTTGTGAGTGCTAGTTCGCATATGATTAGCATACTGTAAGTGCTAGTTAGCATACTCTAAGTGCTAGTTAGCATATTCTAAGTGCTAGTTAGCATACTCAAGGTGCTAGTTAGCATAATGTAGGTGCATCTTAGCATACTGTAAGTGCTAGTTAGCATATGATTAGTGATAGTTAGCACTCTATATGTGCTTATTAGCATACTGTGAGTGCTAATTAGCATACTTTAAGTGCTGTTGGTTAGCATACTGTAAGTGCTACTTAGCATACTGAATGTAAGTGCTACTTAGCATACTGAATGTGCTAGTTAGCATAATGAATGTGCTTGTTAGCATACTGTTTGTGCTAGTTTAGCACTGTTTGTGCTAGTTAGTACTGTTTGTGCTAGTTAGCACACTGAATGTACCAATTAGCTAACTGAATGTACTAATTAGCTAACTGAATGTGCTACTTAGCATACTGAATGTACCAATTAGCCTATTGAATGTGTTAGTTAGTATACTATCAGTGTGCTAGTTAGCATTCTGCAAGTGCTAGTTAACATACTGTTAGTTAACATACTGCACATGCATGGAAGCATACTAGTTAGCATACTGTAAGTGCTGGTTACATACAGTATGCTTCCGTGCATGGCCTATCAGTGCTAGTTAGCATACTGTGAGTGCTAGTTAACATATTGCACATGCATGGAAGCATACTGTAAGTGCTAGTTAGCATACTGTAAGTGCTAGTTAGCATACTGTAAGTGCTGGTTACATACAGTATGCTTCCGTGCATGGCCTATATACTAATTAGCATAACTAGCATAATAACCGTCTTCTAATTCTCATAATTTGAGCTCTTCTACAGATTCAAAGAAAAGCATCCAGATTGCAAAATAGGTACGAGAATGTTTGAGATGATGAAGCCATTTTCTGTACGGCGGCGGCTGAAAGATAGATACACATGCTGCTGCGAATATCATGTGCAGATGTCCTTTTTAAAGGACACACTTAACCATATGCGGTCTCAGTCATTCGGGCTGCATGGAGCCCAATGCAGATGTACATGCAGCGTTTGCATCAAAGGTGATGAAACTAGCAGGGGTTGCATGGCTTTATGTCAAACTTTCAAAGGTGTCACACATCTATGGGAGTCAGTTCTCTGCCCGAAGCAGATAGATGCTGGTTAATAGTGAGTGTTTGATGGGCGAATGTAAGAAATGTGGTGTGAAAAAGCTAGAAACATGTTGCTTAGAGACACAAAGCCCAGGTAAGAATATTTTTGTAAAATTGTTTGCATATATGTGGAGGCAACAGATAAGCACGGAGACAAAAAAAGAGAAAAGATCTTGTGACTAAAGAAATGCAGTGCTGGGAGTTTCTTCAACTCTTACAGACCAAGCTGAAGGTTTTTATCAAACATAACTATATCGCTCGATGGCAAGCACAACAGTTCAAGGATTGTATTCTTAGATTTCATGACGATGTGGTTGTGTCGGTTGTAGACTTTGCAGAAAACTATGCATTCAAGGAGCAAAATGAGATTCAATCCATGCATTTCACTCAAGTCAAGTAACTATTTTTGTGCACATAACATACTACCGCCGCAGGGAAGGGGAAGTAGTCAAGAAAATCCACTTCTTCATATCAGATGACAAAGTGCATGACACATTGTTTGTCCAACATTGTTTTATGCTGCATTGTGGCTGGTTACAGAGAGAAGGTGTCACTCCAAAACGTCACTGGGTCTAGTCAGATGGTGCTGCCTCACAGTTTAAGGCTGCTAGGCCTTTCTATTTTGTTGCAAGGTATGCTGGACTGACAGGAATAAAGATGAACTGGTTCTTCTTTATATCAGGACATGGCAAGGGAAAGCATGACGGTGCAGGCGCAGTTGTTAAAAGATCGTTGACACATGAACAGCTGAAGCCTAATGGGGCCACTTTAAAGTGTGATGCAGATGTGGTTGCCTATTGCCAAGCCAACCTATCAACAAAGGGAGCAGCTACATCATATCCTCTAAAAGAAAGGGAATGTGCTCGTGTGTTTTGGGAGATCAAAATATGGATAATAATTTGGCGCTTTTCACCATAGAGCATACATCTACAACGTTTGACTGTTATTAAACAGGGAGGTTAAATGGAATTGTGCCACGGTTGAGAAGTCTCGCACCTTGCATGCTTTTCGCGGTCACAACCGACAGGATGCAACTGCCATTGCCACAAGACCATTGGCATGCTTTTGTGATGCATGCATGAACCATAGTTGGAATCGCTGCACTAACAAATCTCATGTGCAGCCTTGGGATTATCACATTTTGATGCCATTGTCTGATGAAGTTGAGGATGAAGAAGACACTCCGACTGATGATGCCCTTGAAGGACAGATCATTGGATATGACCAATGATGAGAATGTAGACTTTTACTTGGTAAAGTGCATTACAGTAAAAGAAAAGGCAAAACATGGTTACATTGATGAGTGGAACAATGTAATTGACAAAGGCTCTTATGTCGTGCAAGGGTGTATTACAAGCAAGTGGAGGCATACACCTTCAAACTAGACTACAATCAACCTGTTGTTCACATACTTTCAAATCTTGTACGTTGTATCAAGATACCCATGAAACACATGCAAAAGAGAAGGCAAATGTACACAATCACCCCCGAAGATTATGAAGCAATCTATAACAACATGCCATTCGGTTTTTGACATGAGCGTCATGGTCTTTTATTCTATTTTGTATCTTGTGTATGCTTACTACTACCACAGTATATGCTAATTGTGTACTAACAAGCTTCTACAAAGTGTGTGCTAGCTAGCATAAAGCGTATGCTAACTAGCATACAGTGTATCCTAACTAGCATACAGTGTATCCTAACTAGCATATAAAGTATGCTAACTAGTATATAGTATAGAGGCTAACTAGCATATACTGTATGCTAACTCACACAGTATATGTTAACTGTATACTAACTACCTAATTTATATTGTGTGCTTACTAGCATATAGCATATGCTAACTAGCATACAGTATATGCCAACTAGCATATAGTGTATGCTAACTAGCACAGTATATGTTAACTGTATGCACACTAGCTACTATATAGCGTGTGCTTACTAGTATACAGTATATGCTAACTAGCATATAGTGTATGCTAACTACCGCAGTATATGATAATTGTTTACTAACAAGCTTCTACATAGTGTGTGCTAACTAGCATAAAGCGTATGCTAACTAGCATCATATAGTATATGCTAGTTAGCATATACTATAGCATATACAGTAGATGCTGACTAACAAGCTTCTATAAAGTGTGTGCTAGCTAGCATAAAGCGTATGCTAACTAGCATACAGTGTATGCTAACTAGCATATATAGTATGCTAACTAGTATATAGTATAGGCTAACTAGCATATACTGTATGCTAACTCGCACAGTACATGTTAACTTTATACTAACTACCTAATTTATATTGTGTGCTTACTAGCATATAGCGTATGCTAACTAGCATATAGTATATGCCACAACTAGCATATAGTGTATGCTAACTAGCATATAGGGTATGCTAACTAGCACAGTATATGCTAATTGTATACTCACTAGCTAACTACTGTATAGCATGTGCTTATTACTAGCATACAGTATATGCTAACTAGCATATATTTTATGCTAACTACCACAGTATATGATAATTGTTTACTAACAAGCTTCTACATAGTGTGTGCTAACTAGCATAAAGCGTATGCTAACTTCTAGCATACAGTATATGCTAGTTAGCATATACTACATGCAAACAGTATATGCTGACTAGCATATACAATATATGCTAACTAGCATATAGTGTATGCTAACAAGCACAGTATATGCTAACTGTATACTAACTAGTTGCTATATAGTGTGCTAACTAGCATACAGGATTATGCTAACTAGCATATACTGTATGCTAACTACCACAGTATATGCTAACTGTATACTTGCTAACTACCACAGTATATGCTAACTATATACTTGCTACTTTATAGTGTGTGCTACCTAACAAAAAACCCAATACATAATTCTGTAACACATAAAAATGAAATAGTAGGAGGCAACTGTTGAAAAGATTATCTCATCATTAACTTCCAGCATCAAATAACATTACATAGGGTTTAATTTTACAATGAGTCACACCCGTCAAAAATCTTTAGGCCTCCTCAGAGGGCGTTTGTAGTGACCGGGCTTTTTTGCTCCTTTTTTCTTTGCTTTCTCCTTTTCTTCTGCTTTTTCCTTTCTCTCTGCTTCTAGGTCGCCTCTCTGCTGCTGCTGTTCCTTTTCTTTTCTTTCCCTCTCCTGCCTCTCTGCTGTTCCTTTTCTTTTCTTTCCCTCTCCAGCCTCTCTGTTGTTCCTTTTTCTCTCTGCTTTCTCCTTTTCCTCTGCTTTCTCCTCTCTCTCTGCTTCTAGGTCATCTTCCGACGAAGTTCTGCTTGTCTCTCAGCCTCTAGTAAACTGTTTGATGACTGCATCAGAGAAGTTATCAGAGCCTGTATCAAAGAAATTGTCAGCCACATACGCTGCCCGATCATCCGCCGACTGTAGCCAAAGAAAAAGCCAGTCTTTCAAAGTTTCTATAAGAAACTATTGTCTCTCCTCAACACTCTGGTCCTCTAGCTTCGGAGTAACGAGCCAAGCTTGTGCTCGGTTCTGAAACACTTTATAGAGGCTATCATCAATCAGAAGCATGTTTTGGGTGTTGTACGCCGCATTGTATTTCCAAAACAAGGCTAAATCTTTCATAAGCACAGGTTTATTCAAGATTTGCCAGGGTTGCGGACTGCAGTGCTCTTGCGCAAAAAAACCGGCAATCCTTGGCACCTGCAATTTAAAAACAGCCCTTCAAATATTCATGACTTTACGATGCATGCTTGTGCTCCAAATATACACACTGAAGAACTGAAGACACCAGTCCAAAAACATGTGGCTGTCCTTGCGAACAGAACACCTGCTTATCCTCTACATTGTATTTTAACATTTCATCTGCATATGCAAGGGGCTTTTCGTCGAAGCGAGTCTCTACCACCCTCAGCAAAAGACTGTTGAGATCTAGTAAAAGAGCCCTTTTTTCATCACACAGTCGCTTAGGCACCCATATTGGGTCTGGAAGAGGATACCATTCAGCATATATAACCTCCTCTGATGGGTGAACATAATTTAGGCGCTCAAAAATTCTACGGGCACGCTGTGAATATCGTTCGAGCCGCTTTTCAATCTCCAATTTTTGTCTCCTTATCTGCCTGGCTTTGCGGACTCGTCATTTCTGTAATTTTTACCATTGCATGGCCGCATTTACATCAGGCAAGGTAATTAATGCCAGTTTCTCTTCCTCTGCTCTGCAAAGAAACATCGATACAAAGTGAAGAAGTTCATAGATTGGCAAAAAATTATAATGGACTGCTGCTCAACATTATATTACACAAAGACATTTTCATCGGGAAAATAAAAAAAATTACATGACAGCCACAAGAGACATTAGGTTTTCAAAATGGCAGCCATAAGAGTGAAGGGCATAGGTATGGGAACACTAAGTAAAGGCTAAACAATTGAACAGTGACAGTTGCCTGCTTACAATACAGAATCTGGGCAAAAAAGGAAAGGTCTTAACACAGTTTTTTGCAAGCTCTTGATGAGCGAGTGGCTTTCTTTTCACCTTTGGTGCTTTCAGCTTTGTCCTCCATCTTCTTTGGGGAACCATAGCCGTTGCTTGCAGTTTCTTCAGGTACCTCTTACGGGCCCACTTTTCTCTTTGCCTTAGCCTTTTGCAAAAAACCCTCGAGAGGGCTGTTATCACCAACTTCCAGCGGGTCCTCTATGCTGTTAGTCTTCAATGTTTCCCCTGATACACTGGCACTAGCCATTGTCTGCTGAGAAGTTTTTACTGTGTCAGTTGCAACAGGCATGGCACGCGCATGAGGAACCATGACAAAAAAATCATCTTCTTCTGATTTACTGCTCACGTCACCGCCTTCCTCTGTTGTTTTCATGCTTGCACTTTGCATTTGTGCTGGGATCCCGCATCTACTCCTTCATTCATTGTATCTAGCTCACCACCCTTCTCAGTCGAAGGGTTCTCAGTTTGCAGCCTTTCCCTTATCTTTAGTGTCATGCACACTGCCCACATCATGTAGGGGCTTTGAGAGACCTGCAACAAAAAAATCTTTGATTACACCCTTTATAAGCATGTCATGGATGCTACATAGTATGTTTCATATGCTAACTATGTGTGCAGCTAGGCCAGTATGCTAATTAGCATTCCTGTGTATGCTAGCTAGCATAATCATATATGCTAACTAGAATATCAAGTATGCTAACAAGCATACCAAGTATGCTAACTAGTAAACCTTATAATCTCTAAGCAATTCAAGTGTACCCAAAAGCTTCTATGTGCTAGAGCACAGTATATGCTAATTAGCATATCCAACATGCTTAATAGCATATCAAGTATGCTAATTAGCATATCCAATATGCTAGTTAGCATACAGGATATGCTAATTAGCATATCTAGTATACTAACCAACATACTGGATATGCTAATTAGTATATCCTTTATGCTAACTATCATTCCAGCTAGCATATAACACTATATTCGTGAGTTTGGGAATTTCCCAACTCCCATTTTTTGAATACTAAAAAGGTGGGACTTGGATAACATGCCTATAAGTTTCTCAAAACCGTATCATGTGACCTATTGTTGGAAAGCGCTTGGAAAATGGAATCTAGTGAGCTATTTGGAGTAACGGTGTTCAAGTTATGATTAATCCAAAGATTTGACCACGTGTCCCAAACTACTGGGAAATTCCCATATTCCCCAATATGGTGTTATATCCGGTATGCTAATAAGCATATCCAGACCTTATAACCTCTAAGCTAATCCAATATGCTCCAAAATGCTTACTAGCATATAAAAATTGGTAATTAGCATATCCAACATGCTTAATAGCATATCAAGTATGCTAACTAGCATATTCAGTATGCTAATTAGCATAACCAGTATGCTAGTTAGCATACTTGATATGCTTAATAGCATATTAAGTATGCTAACTAGCATATTCAGTATGCTAATTAGCATAACCAGTATGCTAGTTAGCATACAAGATATGCTAATTAGCATATCCTGTATGCTAATTAGCATTTCAGATAGTAATCCAATATGCTAACTAGCATACTGGATATGCTAATTAGCATTCAATATGTTAATAAGCATACCCAATATGCTTACTAGCATATTGGATATGCTAATTAGCATCCACTCATCCAACTAGCATATCCAATGTGCTAGTTAGCATACTGGTTACGCTAATTAGCGTATCTTGTATGCTAGTTAGCGTATCCAGTATCCTAACTAGCATATCTGTTGTGTTTATTAGCATTCTGGATACGCTTTTTAGCATATCCGGTATGCTAGTTAGCATGCTAGTTAACATATCCCGTATGCTAGTTAGCATACTGGATATGCTAGTAGGCCTACTTGATACACTAATTAGCATATCCGGTATGCTTGTTAGCATATTGGGTATGCTAACTAGCATATATGCTATGCTAGTTAGTATACATGGTATGCTTACTAGGATGCTAGTTAGCATACAGAGTATGCTAACGAGGATGCTAGTTAGCATGCAGGGTATGCTAACTAGCATATACGGTATATGCTAGTTAGCATCCTACTAGCATATCTAGTATGCTATATCTAGTATGCTAACTAGTATACTGGATATGTTAATTAGCATATGCAATATGCTAACTATCATATTGTATATGCGAACTAGCATATCTAGTATGATAACTAGCATACCTAGCATGCTAATTAGCATATTCATTATGCTAACTAGCACACCTTTTATTCCCAATATGATCAAGCTTGCAGATTGTATGTCCTGTATGCTAGCTAGCAAGCATACATTCAAGTATGGTTTCTTACCAATCTCTAGTGTGGTTGGATGTCGTTGTGTTGCAAGGTTGCATAACCATGCGGTAGGTATGCTTTTTTTGTAGAAGGGAGCCCTACATGCGGTCCCAAGGGAGCATGTAGCAGCAAAGCACAGAAGGTGATAATTATGCTCACAAGGGAGCTTGACCATTGCAAGGAATGGTTGGACCTCAAGGGGCAGACCACAGCCAGTACACAGGTTTGTTCCGATGCTGTCTTGCACCTCTCTATCCTTCATAAAACTAGCAAGGGCTAGATTAGTTAGGGCAGTTTGGAGAAACGAGCCCTGCAACTTGGACTGCATGTGCATCAGAAGTTCAAGTTGGCTTTCAGAGTTTTGCACCTTGGATTTTGCAATTTCCACCTCAACCTACAAAACCAAGACAAAAAGAGCATGGTAAGTACATAAGTTACCTGAGCACATGTACCAAACATAAAGTGCAGAGATGAAACTTACGGACACTTACCAGTTTACAGGTTATGTCTATGTCACCATCTATGGGGTCATCTTCACGAAGAGGAAACCCCATAGCCTCTATGGGGTCTTTGGTTGTCTCTATTCTGACTTCAAGCTCCATCTTTCGCCAGGCATCCACATCATTGCTTTGCAATAGAGCCTGCAACTCCATCTCAGCTGCTTGCAACCTCTGTCTCATGGGGCCGTGACAATAGGAGTGACCTTCGCATTTTTTGCATTCAAAGCCCTAGCAAGTTCCAGGCCCTCTTGCACTTTGTTTAGATTCAATTTCTCATAATGTAGCTGTGTTTTCATTTGAAGGACAGCTGCCTTCATGCACTGCCATTCCTCCAACCCACAAAATGAAGAAGCTTCCATCTCCTGTCGACTATCTTGATGAGGCTGAAGTGTGGCCTTGGTAGATTTGGCAGTACTCTTTCCTGCCAATGCCATGTTTTCCTCGCAGATGTCAGCAGACTCATCCTCAATTTTTGAAGCTGGAAAAGCTGAAGATTGCGTAGTCTCCACTTGTTAACATGGCCCTCATAATAGCCCTTCTCTCAAATATCCTACAAGTACTGCACTGCAAACTCGGCCCAATTGAACCTAATGGCTGTCCCACTTGCAATCACGGCAGGACTGAATTCTTTCACGAAACCCTTTGCAACTCTAGAGGAAATTTCCATGTTGGTTGGGGCCTTCTGGTATACATTGTAGTGCAGTTTCATCATCGACTCATACATTTCGGTGTGGATGGTGCTGCATTTGATGCGGTACTGGCTGGGATCCTTTGTTTGTTTGAACACACTGAACCATTCAGCATCAATGACCTGCTCCCACCTAACCATTTTGGGATCTAAACCCTCCATGGAGAGGCCATAAGCAGCATTGAACTCTACCAAAGTTGTACAGAATTTTCCCTGCATGGGGATCACGACCTTCGGAGCTTTCCATCGGCCTGCACACATCAAAGGGAAATGTGCTCAACTGTAAAGGAAAATGTGCTCAACTGTAAAGGGAAATGTGCTCAACTATATTGCATGGAATGTGCTCAACTGTATTGCATGGAGCCGAAAGTAGAAGAGAAAACACACAGAACCCGCACAAGAGAGAGAGAGAGAGAGAGAGAGTACCCGAGAGGGACATTGGGGAACCTTGAGATCGCTTTGCGCTTTTGCAGGGAGATGGAGAAGCAGAAGGGGCTCTACGTTTTCTATGTATAGGAGAACATGAATGCGCCGCCTTGCTTGCGGGCTCCATGGTGCTCTGGCTTTTGCACTTCATCGCCCCACCACTCCGCTGTAACGCCCGTGCTAACTAGCTTCAAAGACTAGCTCGTAATTCAATATACCACAACTTTCATTGATTATTCTTTTTTTTTGAAGTGCTCATTTGAGCTTTTTGTATCAGCCAGAAGTTTTAAATATGATTACTAATATAGTGACTTACATGCCTAAACTTATGCTAACTAGGAATGCTTGTTCACACATGTGAACTAGCATAAAAAGCGTAGCATGTTAACATGCTTCTGCCCCATAACTAACTGTCAGTTCCCCACAATCCCATAAACATAACTAACTGTAAGGAACCACTACATCCATGAGATCCGAAAATTGTAGGGACCCCAAAAATTATTATTTTTTTAATTTTTCTCATAAATATAATTTATTGATGAAAAACTCCATGTTAGTATATTTGTATATCAAAAATATCATTTTTTACTTAGAAAAATGGATTTGTGTTAAACCTGCAACAACGAAGTTTTAACAGTCTCTCTCTCTCTCTCTCTCTCTCTCTCTCTCTCTCTCTCTCTCTCTCTCTCTCTCTCTCTCTCTCTCTCTCTCCCTCTGAGGATCTCTTTGCTTTAGCTTCTTCCTCTGCTTAGCTATGGAGCCTTTGCAAAGCTGTGTGTGTAGCCCCTTGTGAAGCTAGAAAATGGAAGGTTGATTTACACATTCGTATTCTTGAAGAGTATGGCAGCTCTAAAAAAACCCATCCTACTGATGCACAATCTTTCCAATCTCGTAGGATAGCTAAGGAGAAAAATGTAGATCTTTGGGTTGATGGGTACTCTATCCAGTTGACCCTCCATTAAGAGAAAACCCTCCTTTCCGTAATTTATCATCTTTTATGCAATTTGTTGGTGAAGGAGAGCTTGGCTTATTAGGATACTGCAGAAGATTAACTACAAGAAGTAGAGCTTAGCAAACCCATATTCTCCAATCTCAATTGCAAGCATCACAATTCAGCCTTTTACAATGTCAAGAAAGACTTAAAACATCATCAAATAAAATGAAAGAGATCCTCGCAGAGAATGTGGAGAAGGATGCAAATATTCAAAGGCTAGAGAAACTTATCAAACGACTCAAAGCAACACCAAATGGTGCTTATGAATGCAAAAAGACATTGGCTGGTATAGAATCTCTTGTGTTTAAAGGTGGAGCACATAAGAAAAGGATTCGTACAACAAAGTAAGTAACATAAACTTTCATTATGCACTTAGTGATTTAAACAAAATAGTCATGATTTGTGTTCTGCCAGGGATTTTCGTGCAAGAGGTGTGTGGCTCTAATGAGGAGGGATGGAAGGATTTGGTCAAAGCCATTCTGAATACCAAGGATATTCTCTCAATTATTATTGACCCTCATCATCTTAAAATACACCAAGCTGTTGTCAGCAATGTGGTGAGCGAGATTACCACCTCCATCGATTCTTCATTAATTCAACATGCTTGTGATGCGGCTGGAATCAACATGAAAGGGTACCAAGCAATCCGTCAAGTTGTAAAAGATGCATTTCTAAGACAAGGAATCACTGGCACTTTATTTCCTACACTCAAGGTGATTCACAATGTCAAGCGTATCAATAATGATGTTGTGCAGTGAGCTATAGGATAGTTTTATCACGTTGAGGAGGGCACACTAACATTAGACACATGGTCAAGCAAAAAGAAAATCAAGACAACAAGTACATAATTTCACTATGATGTTTACAATAACATCTTTGTTCATATTGAGAGACTACAACAAGCTATGTTGAAGTTCTATGGTCTTTCACTAGAAGGTGAGAACTTGCAATTACTACTATTCATGTTTTTCAGTAGAAAACGAAGACGATTAATTTGTTTTGAATATTGTAAATTATCGTTTATTTGTAGTTTTGGGGAGCACACTTTCATTTGTGCTCAAGCTAGATGAGTACCAAATCGTGAAAGGTAGGAAGCTAGAACGTATGAGCATTACGCTCATAAATGAGGCCATGATCTATGCATGGAAAAAGACTACCAAACCAAGTTTTAGTGTGTAATCTGAGAAAGAGGTCTGGTGGCTTGGTGCATTCGAAGTACCGAAGGAGACACATGAGGTATTGACATGGATGTTTGAAAGGACTCCGTGGATAACATATGTAATCAAAAAGCAAATTGATGGTCAACTTTTAGATGTAGAAAACATAGGAAAGTTCAAGGTGGATTGGCATCTTGGGGGAGATTTGAAGACAATTAAATGCATGATGGGTTGTGCTCAAGGCGCGGCATCAAGATGGCCTTGTCCAAACTGCAATGCTAAGATTGATATTCCTAGGCAGAAAAAGACAAATGGAAAAGGTATACAGAAGGTTGGTTCTAGGTCCCAAGAAAGGGAAGAAGCAACAAGAAGATGCAATAGATTCAACCGAGTCAAAAGAAGCAACAAGAAGATGCAATAGATTCAACCGAGTCAACTGATGATGAAGATGAGGAACAACCAAATGTAAGATGGGTGGAAGGTGTCATATCTTGTGATATGCTAGGAGAACCAAATAGGAATTCAAATTGGAGCCCCATCATTAATTTTTCACTAAAGAATATTCACTTTTGCACACTTTATACATTCATGAGAATCTTTGATCGATTGCTTAAGTGCCATATCGATTATGCATTCACAATGCCTACACAAGAGAGGAAAGTTGCAGCCCTTGGTAAATTAGAGCATCTTTTGAATTCTCTGGGCTGCCATGGCGGAAACGTGAAAATTGAAGTGAATAAGCAGGCCTCTGGTATGTCATACAAGGTTGCTCAAAAGGTCTCCATGATTGGATCAAAGGCAAGGAGATTTTTGGAGAAGCCAGCAAACATAGAGAATTCAAAGAAGACTTGGGGACTCTGGAGAGACCTGTGTGTAATCACCACAAATGTAGATTTTCCAATGCCAACTCTTGTAAATATACACAAACAGCTTTGGATAAATTTCAATAACATGGTTTTTATTATGAATCAAAGTAGCACAACTGCCCAAGAACGAGCATCATTCCAACAACATATCATAGAATTCACCAAAAGTGTGCTAGGTGCTTGGGGAGAGAGTAAAGTAACACACTATATGGTAAGTTGTACAATAAAAAAATAAACTCGTGTTTTAACCTTGACTTTTTCTAATTAACTTCTATTGCCATGTGTACAGCACATAGTTTATGTGCATGGTGTGTATTTTATGAACAAGTATGGATCACTCATCATGTGGAGTACCCAAGGGATGGAGAAATCACATTATAAAGCAAGAGGGGTTTATTTCAAAAATACAAGACATGGAGGTGGAGCTTCTGCAGGAGGAACACGTACAAACTATCTACAAGAGATATTCAATTGGTTTTATCGTACAACCTTTGGAAGGGTATTAGTTAGGGAGCGGGCCCAACAATCTAAGCTTGCACAAGAGGCACGCAAGGCTGCAAAAAGTCATGCTCAACTTGAATGGTTGTAGACCAATGCTCCCCATAGGCATGGTGCTTGGCGTGCACGAATGAGGAGACAAGGGAGGCGTTGGGTTGTGCATGCACCAGAATAAATCTACATGTAATAAGGCTAAGAAAATAAGTTTAGTTAGGTTTTTTTTTCCCCTTAAAAAAAAACTATTAATAGTTCCTTCTCTCACTTCATTTTCATTTCACTTTTTTAGAGAGCTTGAGCTCAAGATCTACGTAGACACCCACGTAAGGACACCAGCACATCACCACGTTAGCATAGTCGTACATGGATATGGCATGCACCAAGAACACCGCATGTGTTACCATGCCTTCACAAAACACAGTGCAAGGCACCCAACGACCACATACTGCGACACCACGGAAGAGAGTGACCCCTTGGATTCTAGGACACGCCCAATGGGATCACCAGAGTCCCCAACCCTCCTCCCATAGCAACACCAATGCACACACATGTAGGCCCTTCTAGTGGGAGCAAGTATGTGAAGAAGACCCCATAATGCAAGCCCTTCTAGTGGGAGCAAGCGTGTGAAGAAGACCCCATAATGCAGCCACCTCAGAGATCAAGTCAGAGAGGCCGATGATGAGCAGTTTGACTGGGTTGGTGAAAACATTCCTACATTGCATAGCACCATAGGTGGCAAGACCCTACATTACGCAGCACCATAGGTGGCAAGTCCCTACTACTAGGATAGGGTCCCCTACCTACCCGAGAGGAACTTGATACACAGGTACCACAGCAACACGAGGAGGAGGATTAAGACTATGAGAGACCAAGAGGAGGTTCCTGCAAGTGTGCGCAAGCGTAGAAAGGTCAAGCTCTTCAAGCCAAGGAAGTCCCAACCTCGCCAACGCACTAACACAACACAAAGAGCTCCAAGGAGAAGGATGCGCCAAGGGCATAGGGCTCTACAAGAAATCAAGTTTTATCAGAGGAACACTGAGTTGCTGATAAGAAGAGCCCCTTTCTCTCGCACAGTGAGAAGGAGATTCTCCAACGATATAGAACAGAGTTCTGTGTGCAAGGGGATTGCCCTTGAAGTATTGCAAAAAGCCTCCGAGGCTTACCTTGTTGGGCTTTTTGAAGACACCAACCTCCTTGCAATACATGCAAAGAGGATTACCATATTTGCCAAGGACATGCAACTAGCTCGGCGCATTCGTCGAGGCGAGCGAGACATGATCTAGAGATCTTAGATGTTAACCTTTTTTTTGAAGCAACTCTTTTGTTTCAAACCCCCCTTTGTAACAAGCCTATCTGGCTTTCATTTGTAACCTTCTGATAATGTCTCGGTGTCATCATGTTTGTTTAACATGGGAGTGTCTATCATGTGCTGGTTTGTCACCCAAGGCATCAAAAATGCTCCTGGAGGACTGAGGGAGGTGTGCCAGAACAGTGCAAATTTGGCCTCTATGCAACGGCAATGTAGGCTCAAAATTCGCACTGTTTTGGCACTTCTCTCCTAGCCACTCAGGATCATTTTTGATTCATTTATAATGAAGTTGAGCACACTAATTGTAAGAAACAGTAGTTTACAAGATAAAAACACCTTTAATCATGTGTAAAAATATAGTGTTTATCATTTAATACATCAGAATTGCTCCTGGGGAGGACTGGGAAAGCTATGCCAGAACAGTGCAAATTTAGGGTCTGCCAATGGCGATGCAGGCTCAAAATTTACACTATTCTGGCACTGCTCTCCTAGCCACTCATCATGATCATTTCTGATGCATTTATAATGAAGTTAAGTATGCTAATTATGAGAAACAATAGTTTATAAGATAAAAAGAGCTTTAATCATGTGTAAAATTACATTGTTTGTCATCCAATGCATCAGAATTGCTCTTGGAGGACTGGGGAAGCTATGCCCAGAATAATGCGAATTTAGGCTTTGCAGCGGCGGTGCAGGCTTAAAATTTGCACTGTTCTGGCACTGCTCCCCCAGCCACTCAGGATCATTTCTGATGCATTTATAAAGAAGTTGAGTAATTTACAAGATAAAAATACCTTTAATCATGTGTAAAAATACATTATTTGTCATTTATAATAAAATTGAGTAATTTACAAGATAAAAATACCTTTAATCATGTGTAAAAATACATTATTTGTCATCCAATGCATCAGAATTGCTCCTGGAGGGCTGGGAAAGCTATGGCAGAACAGTGCAAATTTGGGCTCTACAGCAGCGGTGCAGGCTCAAAATTTGCACTGTTCTGGCACTGCTCCAGCCACTCAGAATCATTTCTGATGCATTTATAATCAAGTTGCGTACATTGATTATGAGAAACATTAATTTACAAGATAAAAATACCTTTAATCATATGTAAAAATACATTATTTGTCATCCAATGCATCAAAATTACTCCTGAAGGGCTGGGGAAGCTGTGCCAAAACAGTGCGAATTTAGGCTCTACAGCAGAGCGGTGCAAGCTCAAAATTGGCATTGTTCTGGCACTGCTCCCCCCAGGCTCCTAGGGTCATTTCTGATGCATTCACAAAAACATTGATGGTACAAACTAGAAAAAATAATGATATACTTGATGAAAATAAGTTTGCAAAAATTGTATTGTATTCATAGTAAGAAGTGATACATCATCTTTACAAAAGCTTTCTTACAATATTGAGCTTCCTTCTCTTGTTATTGGGCAGAGTGTGCTCAAGGAGTGATTGGGCTATTTCTTGAGGATCCTCTATGCCTATGCTTTTGGCTATACCTATACGAGCAAGAAGCTTACCTCTAAATCCAGAACCAAAAACATCGAAGGTAAGGGATTTTTTAATCAGAACTATACATTTGGTGCTCTGTGCCATAGAGGCTACACAGAGCACCTTAGAGAGGGCTTTCAAAAAGAAGAGAGTGAAGGCAGATTGAGGGGTGTAGTCCCTATGGATAATGGCGATGCCATCCACAAGAAGTCGACCAAGATAGTGCGCCAACGCAGCATCATGTCCATGGACCTTGGCCTGGTCTCTGCTGCTGCTGCTGCTGCCACCGCGAGCAAATGCGTCGATTTCAACCACCCTCTGCAATCAAAGGAAAAATCAAAATATTTTCCTATACATAATTACAAATGTTTCTAGGTTGTAAAAGGTCGATTATTACCTCTTGCTCAATGTCTTCTTTTACCAAAGTGCTAGTGGGGGCATAGAGGTCAATCAAGGACTTAGCCTCATCCTTTTTTGGTGCTTTGGTCTCCTCCATCACTCCAGCAGAGCAAGGGTATCCTTTTCAGCCTCTAGCTTGTCTTGTAAGGTTGTGAATTCCTCCTCTGGAACTAGGGCTTGCTCCGCGGTCTCAACCACAGTTTCCTTGACCAAAGCAACTATCTCTGCGGGGCGGGCGATAGATTCTCCAAGGGATAATATAGCACTATCTAGGTGAGGACCGAGGTTGGACGTATCAAGGCCCACCTCACATCGCGTGCATATAATGCCCAAGCATTCATCCATTCTCTAGCTGCCTTTTCAAGGTCATGAAGAAATAAGTATTCTTCACCTTCCACCACAATGGTGCTCAAGAGATTGATCTCAAGCTCTGGCAGCACCTTGCTCTCCTCGTGTGGGGAAGATGGCCCCGCATCTTCTACTACAGTGGGCTGTTCAGCTTGCAGATTGTGCACCCTCTGGAAAGTGCTCTGATGCAAGCTGCTCTTCCACACCAGCACTTGTTCCTAGTGCCTTCACTTCCTTGTCATCCCTCAAATACCCTGCCAACTGTAATGCAGGCATCTCTACCTCCTCATCCGAATCCTCATCTCGCTGATAAGGAACGCAAAAGTGGCGAGCCACAAGAGGAACCTAGTTCCTAAATTGTCCTTCCCCAACCTCTTCACCTCTTGCTTATTATTGAAGGTACAGTAAGCTCCTATGGGGATGCAGATGTCGATGAAGCATTCAAGGTGCTGGATGTAGGGGCGGGCATATTGTTGAATGTACTTAAGCAGATTAACAGGCACCCATCGATCATTGGGGCAATGGGGAAAGGAGATGGATTGGGGAGCCAAGTATTGCTCCATGTATGCAATCTGCGTCTCATAATGTTGGGACGCAAGGGCGAGCGACTTCTCAAAGTCGACTTCACGAGAGAACATGACAAAGAGCTCGCTCTTGCTGCCCCCGCCCATGGGGTGGTGGAGAGGAACTCATAGAAGTTGTCAAAGTGGGTAGCCATGTGAATGCAAAGAGATAGTGTGAGTTCGTACTTGGTTTCTATCGCGTAAAAATGAGAAAGAAGGCACCTTTGGCTATTTATAGTTAAAATTTAAAGTTTGGCCTTTTCACACTAGACCGCTAGACAAAAAAATTACAGTTTACAAAAATATTAAGATTTCAATTAAATAAAGATTGGTTAAAAAAGAGCCTGCTACAAAATTACAAGCATGTCATCTAATCTAAAATTGTTATAATGTCTTCATTTTTTGCCCCTCTTGTAACATTTACTTTATGTTGATCTCCATCTCCTTGTTGACTTAAAAGCTTATCATTGCCTTCACCTCGATCCTGAAACTCTTGCCCCTCACGTGCATCAAAATAGAGGCTATTTTCCCATATACCCAGTTCATCTTCAAGCTCTTCCACATGCCTACTATGTGTTGGTAGGGCTATGCACCTTGTTGTTGCTGAAAATTCAAGGTCCCCCATTTGCCATGATTCTGAGACCATGGTGTCCCCTCCTTACACTTCCCAATCTGTAAAAATATAGAAAGTGGCACAATAACCAGAAAGTGTAAGGGTTAATTCTAGACATGTAGTAGTGGAATCAGATATACCTTTCTTCTCATCATCAACTTGAAACTTGACTCTTCCACATTGTCAAAGCCCATGATGCTAAAAGGTTGACGCAGGTCTGCTAGGCTCCAATGCTTGCTTGCTGCCACTCGCTCAATCCATCCATTTTGCATCATCACAGCTACCTCAATAGGCATAATTTCTTCTTCTGAGGCTTGAAGTGGGATCCATGTCCCGTACTTTTGCATCCATCTTTGGTAGTGCAGATGCATGTACAAAATAGAGCATGCCTTCAAGAACTTGAAAGACACTGTAGAATCTACTACATTGCACTTGTACACATCACCTTGATGTGACCCCTCATTAACCTCCCAATCCTCTCCTAGTAATCCTTGAACGAGGTCAGACCGTACCTCCTTACAAATATACATTATTTTTGTTTGGTGCATTGGCATGGAATTAAACATGTGCACAAAAACATGTAAAAGACAAAACCAATTTAGCCCTACTGACCTAGATGCCTTTGAAAACTTGAGTGATGTCTTGATATCACTTACCATCTTAAACTTTAAACATAAGATGGTCCAAGCATTCGGTTTGGGCCATTCGGGATTGTTAAGAGGGGGGTTGGGGATCTCTTCTAGCTTGCCAAACAAACCTGGTTTTTTATCTACAAAATATGAGTGAGAAAAGAAAAAGATATTATTCTGTACAAGATCACTTGGGCTTTGAGATACAAACATTGCCTCTCCAATGGATGCATGCATAGCATAGAAAACTCTAGTGAGGCTTTGGAGTGGTTGTTCCTCAACATAATTAGAGGGAAAAATATCTGCAGAGAGACATAAGAAAATGGAGAATCATAAGAAAATCTGAAACAAAAATTCCAATATTAGCATGTTGTTAAAGCTGTGTTTATGTTACACTGACAATTTGAAGGAAACCTTGGTTGTTGGCCTTGAATGTACATGTCTCCAAGGGTATACAGATGTTGCACTATGGTAACCAGTCCTTCCTTCTTAGTATGCTTGAAGCCTTGTAGCCGCCTCTTCCAATGATGTAGCATATTCCCCAGTATGCACTCGATGTGGTCCCTTAGAGACCCAAGCCCCAACCGTGAATCTTGTTGGAGCCCAAACTCCATTCTCATCTCTTGTGTTATGCAGCACAAGCTCTTCCACCTTCTCCCTAGGTCTTCTCACATTATTAGAAGAGGCCATGGTGGTGGTAAGAAAAGAGAAGAAGGGAAAAGAAAAACTTGTTTTACAACAGAGGAGTGGAGAGGAGAGAAAGTTCAGGGTTTTCAGTGCAGCAATGGAAAGCTTAAAAGAGGGTTAGAGTTTGAGAATAGGCTTCCTGAACCTAGAGTAGACTAAAGAGGGATAGAGTTTCTGCAGCAATGGAGAGGGAGGGAGCTTGAGAGAGAGAGAGAGGGAGATTGAGAGGGAGGAAGCTTGAGAGAAGGAGGGAGAGCTTGAGAGGGATGGAGTTTCTGCAGTAATGGAGAGCTTAGAAAAGGAAGAAAGAGGGAGAGGGAGCTTGAGAGGGATGGAGTTTCTGCAGTAATGGAGAGCTTAGAAAAGGAAGAAAGAGGGAGAGGGAGCTTGAGACTAAGGGAGCTTGACAAGGAGAGAGAGCTTGAGAGGTATGGAGTTTCTACAGCAATGGAGAGCTTAGAAGAGGAAGAAAGATGTTCAAAATGAGCTTTCCAAACCTAGAGTATGTTGGGGGGAAGTTTGAGAGGGAAAACACACTTTTGAAAAAAACTTAAAAATTTTAATTTTTAGGGTTTTTAATCTGCTCAATTCTAGGTGGGGTACCTCTAAGTTTGGGCCCAAGAGGTAAGGGGACAAGAGTAGTAATTAGGCCCCATTAGCAAACCAAAGCCTAGGCTCCCTAGGGTCAAAGAAGTCAAAAATGTGTACCCAGCCCTCTTCCTATTGGTCTATTCCTAATCAAAAGTTAATCCAAGAGGCCCTCTTTGGGTCCAAAAAATTCCTAATGATTTGATGTATAGCTTTGAAATGAGGGTACACCTTATTGAAGCCCACCTATTATTAACACTTTATTGAAACTAGTGGCATGGCCCGTCTCTGATGGACAAGAGTATTCTAGCCTTATGGAAAGAGGAGAAAAATGCCTTATATTTAAAGCTCACTTTGGGCCTCATGGACGTCAATTTAATAATCTACATATATATATCCACACCATGCTTGCCACAATATCAAAGCTCCAAAAACACTTACTTTTTTTTGAATAAGCACCAGACTTGGCATACATATATGTATCTAGCATTCCAACCTAAGGTAGTGGTGACAACCAAACACACGTGTGCAAACCATTAAAATAATCTTCAAGCAAATGGATTATCTTTCCTTGAAAACCCATACTCCTCGCCGGCCATCTATCCAAAATATATATATATATATAACTTTGAAATGAGGGTACACCTTATTGAAATGAGGGTGCACCTTATTAAAGCCCACCTACTATATATTAACACCCATTTCAAGCCCTAATGGTGTTAGTGACCTTGAAAAGCTCATGAGATTTTTTTGTGTCTTGTGCTCAAGTGCTTGTTCTTGATGTGGTCTTACCTTGGCGGCAAATGTGTTTCTTAATTGGATCCCTAGTCCCTCTGATACCCATGGTCATAAGAGAATTGAAGTACATTGTCCTACTGCTACAATATTTTTTGCAGCTTGGTTTTTTTATTGCAAGCCTTGTTTTGACATTTAAAAAAAATACCACATTTAGGTAGTTCAGAGCTCAGGAACCTCAGGGCATTGTTGTGGGTGCAGAATGCGCAAATGGTTTTAACTTAGCCTAAGCATTGCCTTCCTATAATGCAAGCAGAGCATAGAGGAGCTTGGAATTGCATTAGCGGAGGTTGGTGACCAGACCCTTGGAGCTTGGAAAGCGCCCCTTGAAGCAGCACTTAGCACAGTTTAAGCTCAAGAAAACTTAGCTATGGTGACTGTAAGGGTCTCCGGAATATGCTTCTTACGCCTCTCGAAGTCTCACAACAACTGCTGCTGCCGAGTCCCCATACACTCCTTTATATGATCCACATCCTTGTCTGCATACCTAACCATCACAATCCACCAACATCTCCCTGCATTCAACTCTTGGACTTCCAACGCCTTAATCAGTAAGCCTTTGTTTATCTCTAGTACCATATGCTCGTATTCAAACGTGTTATCTACCAACGTCTAGAGTTTAGTTTTTTTTTTTAATAGCCCATGAGCACGTAGTTGAGTTGGTAGAACGGTAGTTGAGTTGGTAGAACGGTACGAGAGAACTTGGGTTCGTTCGATGCCATCAAGGTTACACGACGTGGGTATGTGTGTGTGTTCGAATATATATCGATCTCTCTCACAGAATTTAGTTTTTATGCTCACATTCATCACGGTGACTAGCTAGTTCAAGTATTGTCGGTGTTCGTTTCAGAATACGAGTGGTCGAGTCTCGCTTTCGGCTTCAACGGGTTGATTCTCTATGGCTCTTTTTTTATTTTTCCTCTTTATTATTATAACAAAACAAAAACACATCTATTTTACTTCTTCATTTTCACTATCTCCACTGTCGTGGCAGTTCTCCCTCGAACTACTACATGTGGCAAAGTGGGCTGAAATGAAAATGTTAAAGCAAAACTTTATGTCCTGGAACACAAAAGATGACACTTAGATTGGGTTTGGTGGAAGAAAAGGAGAGGATCATCAATGCTCTTCAAATGATACCATCGTTGTCGGTGGTCAATCCGATAGACAAGACACTCGCTTATTGATTAAAAGCAGATCTGTCAATGCCTAAGCCTAATGGGTTCAAAACTTACAGACTCACAAACTGATCAGATATTACAGAGAAAACACAGATGTTCACTATATCACTCGCTCACTTAGATAGTACATAATGAATGATATTTAGACACTCTATATTAGTGTGCTCTTTAAACTCCTACAATTTTACTCTCTCTCTATTCTATCTATTCTTCTATATCCTAACTATATTTGTTTCCTACTTTATTAAGTTAGAAAGACTCTCTTTCTTGTCCTGACGTTGGCCTTTTTGTTACAAGAAAATATACATGATTACAATGTACGTGCATGTGTGCTGCCATCTACTGTCGACCTGTATCGTCGACGAGACGGGCAGCTAGTTTCTCAGGTCCCACCAGTCCATAGCTTCCATAGGATGGTCAACACCCCCGATGGCTCTATGCTAGCAGCAGAAGCTGCCTCAAAGGCTAACCCCAGAATGATTGATGGATGGGCGGGGGTGACATAGTGCTGTTTGACTGAATCCACCCTTTATTCTTCTACTATCTAGGGATCCAATTCTAAGCCTCCCTTACTATCACAGACGGGGCTATATTGTATCAAAAACTCTATCTACATCAACATGTGCAGCTTAATAATTCGAAGAATAAAACAATAATTTGGCAAATATTTATATCTGCCTATTGTATTCTAACTGGCTGGAGTGCGTCTTTGTCTTCATATTGGATGTTGTAAGATTCCTCCCTTCAACTTTTGAGACATAAAGGTATAAGAACCTCCCCTTCTGTCTCTTCTAATCATCCCCCCCTCAGAAATGGAAAAAGATCTTGTTTTATCCTATTTTGTCCTAGAGAGAGATAATTCAAAATTGAGATATCTTTGGATGCAAAAATTCTCCTGATGTCTAAAATGGATTCCCCTAAAACAGAAGTTCAAAATGAACTTTCCAATGTGCATTAGGAATTAATTGAAAATGTGTATAAGGTACCTTAGCCTAAGGGTCCACATTTTTAAAAAATTTTGGATTATGGTTTGATTAAGTTTCCAATGGACCAATAGGATTAATCCAAGTGTTAGGATGAGATAAATGCAAAGAATAAAAGAAAACACCCAAAAATGAGTAAATACTCACATAAGATGAAGAGTTGACTAAGTACAAGGTTTATTAGAGTTAAAAATTAAGGTATATTAGTTAAAAAAATGAGATATTTTGGTGAAATGATACATTTTTTACACCTTGGTAAGGAGAGGAGGTAGGCACCTTATTCTTTATGATTGTTTGGATTTTTTAATTCAAAAAAATGTGATATTTTTACCTCTCCTCTCTCCTGGAGCAAACTGGATCAAAAAGGGAGCCAAACTGATCCAAATCTTGTCCAAATTGGATCAGACTGAAGCTGGAAGGCACTAGAACCCAGTTGAACTTGGTTAGTGGCCTCCCTCACCTATAAATAGATCCTCATTACTTTGTATTTTCATCTTTGAGCTATACCATGTTGTATTATCCTTAAAATTTAGCATATTTCTATTATCCCTTATTTTGCCTCTTCTCTTGGGAGCTTTGGAGCTTCTCTCTCCTTTAACCTCTCTTGGAGATTACTATCTCTCTCTCTTGGTGACCAAGGACTTGCTTGGGCGCTTCACTTCTAGCCAAAGAATCAAGCCTAATTCAAAGGTAATCCTATTTTAATACCTTTTCTTTCAATTATCTCAATGATTTTCTTCTTCTCATCCCCTCTCAAGCTTGAGAAGCTTTCAAAGTAATGGTTTTTCTTTAAATCAAGCTTTCTCAAAGATTCATAATGTCTAATTAGATTTATGTTAATATTTATGCTTAATTATAATGTTTTCTTTAAGAAAATCTCTCTCTTGAAAAGATTAATCATCTTTATGGCTAGATCCTTAGTAACAGGATAATTTTCAATAATAATCTCTTTATTTCAATCCAAACTCTAGGCTTGATGAGCTGGAGAATGAGATTAGATATTTTCATGATTTTTAATTTAGGTTAATTCTTTTTAGCTAGACTATGAGTAGGAAAAATCACATTAACTCGTTCTAAATTGAAAGAGGATTATACTAATAATTTTAGAAATGAGAAATAGTTATTTTAGTTTAATTAAGAGAAATAATCATAATTATGCTTATAATTATGGCTATAATGCTAAGTATGCATAATTTAATTCTAAGTCTAAAAGAGGAGTTTCTATCATATTTTCATTACAAGTTTTCAATTCAATTAGAAAATTAAATATTATTAGTAATTGCAGGAAGCTATGGTAAATTTTTCTTTTAAAAAAAGATAAATCTTAAATTATGCATATTTTGAATAAAGCAAAAAGAGGAATTCCTATCATATTCTAGGTTTAGATATTTTATGCAAAAAGAATGATTTTTTATCATATTCATGGAAAATACTTTTTATTATTTATGCATAATTATTTAATTAAAAGAAAAAAGAAAATTTTGATAAATTTATTTTTATGCATAAGAATTTTGATGTAAAAAGAGGAATTTCCATGATATTCGAGATCCAAACAATTAAATGTTAAAAGATGAATTTTTGGCATAGTTCAAAATATGAGTATTTCTCAAAAGTGGAATTCTGAGTATTTTCATTTTTATTAAGAAAAATGGACAGAATTGATTTTGTAAATCCCATGAATCTTTTATTCAAAAAGAAGAATAATAAATATATCTTATTTTGAGAAATTTAAGAAAGAATGTGAAAATATCCATCGAGAAAACTTGGATAATTTGAGAGGCTGTTGTAGGGATAGGCTCCACAACTTGGCCAGTAACCTTCACTATCTTCGAGTGTCTCTATATGCACAGTGCCTTCTTGCGGGGTTATCTCGGTGCCTAGGAAGGTACTAAGTCTCTGAGCTTGAGTTTCTTTTTTATGGGTTTTTGTGCTAAAGAGGAGGACCATGTCGCCCTCGTTCATTTTCTTGTCCTCTTCAACTAGTCATCAAACCATTGTTCACGCCTTAGCTTTTCTACAATCATGCTATATATAGCTAGAAGGCGTGTTTCATCAAGCTTTTCAAGCTCAAATAGGCGACAACCTAGGACATTCCCGTGAGATTTGCCTGTATAGCAATTCGTAAACTTGGGACCAAGAACGCCATTGGCATAACCGCTTCAGTACCATAGGTCAAATTGAAGGGTGTCGCATTAGTAGGAGCCTTGTAGGAAGTTTGATAGGCCCAGAGCGCTGCCAGCAACTTTTGTTCCTAATCGTTGTGACTGGCCTCAACAGTTTGGTGAGAATAGCACAGAGAACTTTGTTAGTGCTTTCTTCTTGGCCATTAGCTTGAGGGTAATATAGGGAAGATTTCCTATGAGTGACAAGGAATTCTTGTAAGAGGAATTAGATTACCTTATTCATAAAGTGTGTTCCATTGTCACTCACAATCTCAAGGGGGCATCCAAAGTGTGTGATTACTGATTTATATAGGAATTTTGTGATAGAGTGTGCATCAGCTTTACAAGTAGCTCAAGCTTTGATTCATTTTGTGCAATAGTCCATGTGGCAACAATAATATATCGGGCTTGAGTGTATCTAGCCACGGGGCTAATGGCCCAATGAAATCAATGCCCCACTTTTTAAATGGTTATTTGCGAACACAGTAAGGTTCAGGGGCATGCTATCCTTAAAGTGGGGGATTGCTGCTCATTGGCATTCATCGCACTCCTTGATGTATTCTGCTACATCAGCCATTAAGGTGGGCCAACATAACCTCGGTTGTGAGGACCTTCCATCTAGTGATATCTGCCCGCAAAGTGGCCCCCAGCTTAGGTAGAGTGAGGATGTTCTAAAAGGAAGACATATTCATCTTCATGGTGGACACAACGTTTGATTATCTTGTCTTTCTCCTACTTGTAGTGTTGGCCTGCAACAATGAGTTGGTAGAGGGCCACCTGTTTAATGAGGCATCTTGCAACGGTCCTTGTTGAGGAGGGGGTTAACTAGTAAGACATTGACTAGAAAGTATGCTACCTCCTCACCCCACTCAAGAATTAAACATAATTGGAACATCGCGACATCTGGTAAATCATCATCGGCTTCCACCCATGGCTCACCCCCATTGGGGATTCTTGACATGTGGTCTGCCAAGACATTTTGTGAGCCCTTTCGTATTATGACATTGAAGTCGAACTCAAGCAAGAGTAGCAACCATCTAGTGATTCTTCCTTTTGTACATGGCTTGTTAACCAGATATAGAAGAGCTTAATGGTGGTCTACGAAGAAGATAAATTTGATCGCTAGAAGATAATGGCAAAACTTCTTAATGGTATAAACCATGGCCAACCCTTCCCTCTCATTTGTGGTATAAACCATGGCCAACCCTTCCCTCTCATTTGTGGTATAATTTCTTTCGGCCTCGTTTAGTTGGCGACTGGCAAAGCTGATGGTGGGGAAATCCATCTTGTGTTCACCAGGTTGGCCAGCACACATCCAATAGCAAAGGCAGAGGCATGGATGTGGACATGAAAGATAATGTCCCAGTTGGGGGACCTTAGAATAGGAGCACTTGCCAAGGCTTTCTTGAGGGTGGTATAATCATGTTGGCATTCCTTTGTCGAGTCAAAGCGGATCATGCGTCTATAAAGGGGTTGAGCTATATCGGCATACATGAAAATAACATGTCGATAATAGCCAACATGTCCCATAAAGTGCTAGACTCCCTTAAAGTTGGTGGGTGTGGGGGCAGCTCAAGCATGAGCCACACCTTACTATCGTCTGTGGATATTCCTTGTTGAGAGATGATGTGTCCTAGGATAACTCCATGCCTAACCCAAAACTGCATTTGAGTGGGTTCAATGAAATGCGATATAGCTTGCATCTTTCTAGCACCTTACATAAATAGTCAAGGTGTTGCTTCCACGTGGAGTTGACACAGAGGTCATCCATAATAAAGACCTCAAGGATTTTTTGAAGATATTCCTTGTAGGTCATGCACATTAGTCAATGAAATGCGATATAGCTTGCATCTTTCTAGCACCTTACATAAATAGTCAAGGTGTTGCTTCCACGTGGAGTTGACACAGAGGTCATCCATAATAAAGACCTCAAGGATTTTTTGAAGATATTCCTTGTAGGTCATGCACATTAGTCATCTCGCTGGAAGGTACTGGGGGCATTGGTTAGCCTAAAAGGCATGACGCGGTACATGTAAGTTCCCTAGTCTGTAACAAAGGCCATGTTGTGTTGATCCTTGGGGTCAATTAACACTTGATTATAGCTGTGTAATCCATCAAGGAAGCTATAGGGTTCCTTTCCTATGACTCATTCAAGCACATGATCCATGAAGGGTAAGGGATAGTGATCCCATACGGTGGCAGCATTGACCTTTTGGAAGTCCACACACACACTCTTACCTTCCCATTTTTTTGGGACACTATCACTATGGGTGATACCCACTCTATGTGCTCTATTTCATAGAGTGGGTGATACCCACTCTATGTGCTCTATTTCATAGATGAATTAGGTGTTTGAGTCTATCGATTTCTTCCCAGACTATCTTGGAATACTTTGGATTCAAAGGGTAAGCCCTTTGCTTGATCGATATTGGTCCATCGACCATCAGAATGGTATGTGTGACTACTTCGGGAGGTACACCCTTCACATTCGTGTACTACCAAGCAAAACAATTCTAGAATTTTGTGAGTAAAGCGATGAGTTCGGTCTCTTTCTCGGTGGAGAGGTCATCCCCAATGTATGTTGGCCTCGGTATTCGCCCAGGCCTGCCACGTCAATTTCCTTCACCTCCTTGGATGGACCATCATATGAGGTTCTTGGCTATCTATTGTGGGATCTCTGGGCTGAATCATATTGCGCAAATTTGTCGGCGGCCATCTAGAAGGTTTTGAAGTGTTTGGGCACTTGTTTGGTCTCTTCTACCCTAGCGCTTTCTTCTTCTATCAATTTTTTGGCTTCTTTTTTCGCCACCACTAACTTCTTATTACGTTCTTTGCATGCAGAACAACAAAGCTTTTGGGGTTCAGGTTCGGGGTCAATGACTTCCATTGGCTTTGGGGTTTGCCAGTTTTATGTGAGCATGTTCCTCATGATGGTTCTGCTTTATCAGTTTGTTCAGGTCATGAGTAGAGACATCAGGCAGGTATGCAATGTTAAGCATGTAGAGAGATGTGATCGCCTGCCCATTGGCTGTCACAAACCTGGTTCCCGTGTGTCTTAGCAGTATGTCCAAAGTAGCAAGTATATGCATCCAATTCTTAGAGTCTTCTGGCTCCAGAAAGAGGTGCACATTCCTTGCTATCCTTTTCATCATCTATTGTTTTATGGCATGTTTGACACAGGTGGACTGCAGTGGACTTGGATCTGTGTACACTGCATCCACATAAATCATCCAAACCGAGGTCTAATTGCATGGCCATGAATCTACTTGGGTTTTCTTATACACACAGACCATGACTCCATATAGGCACCTGGAAAAAGTATTAGATATGCGCACACAACTTTAGATCCTGAATTGGACACAGCAGTCACCTGTTGTAGCCGTGTTTTCGGAGGCTTTTGACAAGGTATAACATGACCATATCCCAAAATCATGGCCGGGTTAGATGTAGCTCTAAGCCTCTCCCAAGCATCTAGCAGTCTGGTGATGCATACATGTCAAGTTCCTTCATAGGAGTTATGTGCACCATACTTCAACCAAGGGCTGGCCATTGAGATCCTCTGTAGAGTAAGCTCAAACCTATCACATCTTGCTAGGTTTCGCTCCCTCAACTTCTTGCAAATCTTTTCGCATTAAGAGTCCTATTGCTAGGCGTGTGCATGACCATGGAGCTCAAAGAACAAACAACAAAGACAGACATAGACTATGATCTCCAAAACGGATCACGGTAAGATGTCAACAGTAGCTTTTCCTCATTCTATATCTTGTTTGGGTATGTTACTAATGTGATGGATGCTCTCTTGTCATGCAGAACATTGAGGGCATGAACGTGTGGGACCGTGAACCTAGGAGCAATTCATACAAGGAAGCTCAGGTTAGGATAAAACTAGTGTTAAATCTTAATTCTAGAGGAGGGGGGGAAATGTATAAGCTTGAAATTTTAAAAATATAGGAGGTTTATAATAATTACCACAAAAGAAATAGGAGGTATGCATAAAATAGGCAAAAAGAGATTAAAGAGTGGTTTTAAAATAGGCAAAAAGAGGTTAAAGAGTGGTTTTAAAATATTCCTTTGAATGCACATGATACATGTGATTTCTAAAGGTGCACCCCCTGAGGTAACATTGAAGAGGCATTCTCCTTCCCATTGCATTGATGTCCCAGCCCCTTCCCATAGTGGCAAGTTGGTAAACTGGCTTGACTCCCCCTCTCCCATCCACTACATATAGTAGTTTGGATGAAGCTCCATGGGGTCCTCAAAGAAGTGTGGAGTGGGTTTGACATCCACCTCATATTCTTGGTAATCAGTAGGCTCCTCAAATCCTTACTTGATTAAGAGGTGTCATCCTTGGTGGAGGTAAGACTAGTGGATGTAATGGCAAATTAGGTGCATTATGTATGCCCTTTGATAGGTGTTGTTGCGTGGGATGCTCAACCATTGCTTGATTTGTTATAGAACCAAGGGCTAATGCTTGTGGCAATGCTGACAAGGCTAGTTGTGGTCTCAATGGCATTAGCTATGATATCCTCACAGGTGGTGATACCTCTAATGAACAGACCAGTATAGATATCTTCATGTTTAAGCCCGTGGATGAATCGATCAAGCATTTGAATATTGGAGAAGCACTCATGTAGAGCACATTGAGAGTTCAAATGCTTGAGACGACTAATAAAATATCTCACTAACTCATCTTCTTCTCTCTCAGCTTTGTGTAACTGTGAAGCCATGCTCCACAAAGCTCCCTCACGCACAAATTGCTTCCGAAATAAAGACCGGTAAAGTTTAGATGTTCTTTAACTCTTAGGTTTGATACGAATCACCAACCTCTCCATCTAGTGTAAGGCTAAAGGTGTTGGTCTTTGTACGCTCATTCCTCTCACCTAAGGTCTTGCAAACTTGATCAAAGATCTCAAGATGTCTTCTAGGATCACTTCTCCATTGAACTTGTGTGTGAGCTTTGTGATTTGTGTAGCCTTTCAAGATCTGTTCTGTCCGTTATCTCTCATGACTAGCCCTATACTTTTGGCCACCTCTCCGAATGCTTGTACAAAGACTACAAGATCAATTGGGAGGGATGTTTTGCTAAAAGTATTGGTATAGCAGGGGGTAGCATGCGGTATGAAGGGCATTGCCTATCAGCGTAATGGCATGAGTCCTGGAGGAGTAACACGAGTCCAGTAGGTAGGGGGTCGTAAATAACTTCCCATAGGTAGCGATGACATATGAGCCAAAGACACCACTGGTCTAGTCATTTTTGAGGATATTAGGTTGCAATGGCAAAGTAGAGGGAGATGCAAGGAATCAAGGATTTTGGGTGAAGGTTCCTACGTCTATGGCTCTAGCAAATGATATGGTTGTGTTAACTAGGCCTAAAGCTATTGTTGTAGGGACTGTTATGCAACCATGGTTATTGTCACAGTTGTGATTGAGGGCGTGAAACTAATGGGAAATGTTATGTGGTTGGTCATGGGTGGTGCCGTATAAGTGGTGCAGTACCCAATACCACAGATTTTGGGATTGTTTTAATAGCATCTTGAGCGGGTACCTCTCTACGATCTAGGAATGTGAAGCATGTGCTAGTAGATTATTGGAATCCTGCGTAACCTTGAGAAACAATAGTAGCCATCGAGGGCTTGGTCCATCGTGTAGCCTTAGGCATCACCACATATGTGGGATTAGTAGGGCTTATTGATGGTGTCTACATCTCACTCAAAGTAGGGCCTCACACATTCCTTGTCCCAACCTGTGTGCCATGGGTAGTCGCACATGGGCATGGTGATTCCCTACATAAGCCTCTCTTGCTCTAGAATAGCCTGAATACATTCCATGACCATCCAAAGTCGCTCTTCCTCATCTTTGTGAAAGTAGAGATGGCTTGCTTAATTTCCTCCCAGCTAACACCATAAATGAGGCCCGCCGTAGCCAAGTTAGTCAAGGTTTCCTGGGTTGCATCAAATTCCCAGCTCTCGGTTTGCAGTAATGTGTCTGAGAATCTTACACCTATATCTACCTTGGATATGAATTCATGTGGTCTGGCACCCCACCCCCTAGGCTGTCAATCACATGGGTAGTTGGGGTGGCTTGCAAGTCGGTGTCGTTTGGGCCACCAATCATCTCTATTGGGCTCGACGATGTAAGGTCTCTTCCTCTTTTGCCCTAGAAACTTAGATTAGGACTTCTACTTCTTACACTTCCTCTTCGGTCTTCTTGCCATCTGGCAATAAAGTTTGGGCAAGGTTTTGGTCTATAGGCATTGGGTTGCCGATCAAGATTAGTCCCATGTGGATAGGGATTTCCACATGCATGGGGCTCGTGTGTAAGGCAACACTTGGTGTGGCCTTTGAGCTAACCTCAACTTCCTCATCCCTAAATTGATATACTACCAAGTTACGTGCAAAGGTTGTAGCCAAAGCCGACCCTCTGAAGTAATTAGTCATGTGGCCTATCAAGCTAGTGGCAAGTCTAGCGTTTATTGTTTGAGTGGGGTTTTCTCCCCCTTGGTCTGGTATCCCTTCCATTGATTCAAGATTGGAGGAAGTGTTGCTACTTATTGAGAGTCTTAGGCCATGCACCACACTAAATCTTGTTCTTGAAGAGGGTACCGAGACAAAGGTGGGTTGATAAAAGCCTAATTGGGTCGATGCAATTTCCTCTAAACCTATCTCTAAAACACACTCAGATCGCACTTCATATCATTGCAGGCTATTTTAGGGCTAGGGGATATTTTAGACTCTTTTTTTTATTAATTATTATTTTTTATTTTTATTTTTTTTAAATCACCAAAGTATGTATAAAGTGGGTTTTAAGCACTACTACCGGACACTACTGCAAAAGAAATAATGCACTTTTTTCTAGCCGCGACACAAGAGGTCTTCTATAGTAAGGTGGGTCTCTTAAATATGGAAAATTGTAAATTTTTTGGGTCTTATATAGGTTGCACAAAAATGACTGCAATGATCTAAAACCTATAAAAACAGGCAAGTTTGTACATGCAATTTTTCAAAACTTTCTTCTTTTTTTGGCTCGCCAGGGGTAACTTTCTTTTCCTTTTTCAAAAAAATATTTTTTAAATTCTTAGTGTTTACTTTTCTATTAACCTACACTCTTTACCTTTCTCTAACTCACTCTAACTTTCTTTACCTTTCTCTAACACTCACTCTCATTCTCTTTACCTTTCTCTAACTTACTCTCTCTCTCTCTCTCTCTCTCTCTCTCTCTCTCTCTCTCTCTCTCTAACTCTCTCTACCTCACTCCTCTCACTCACTCTCTCTCTCTCTCTCTTCCTCTCTCTAACTCTCTCTCTAACTCTCTCTTCTCTAACTCTCTCTCCAACTCTCTCTCTCCCTCTCTCTCTCTCTCTCTAACTCTCTCAAACTATCTCAATCTCTCTTACTTTCTCTAACTCTCTCTATTTCTTTAGAATTGGCCAACTCTCTCTCTCTCTCTCTCTCTCTCTCTCTCTCTCTCTCTCTCATTGACAAACTCTCTCTCTTTCTCTCCCTAAAAATCACTCTCTCTCTTTACCTCTCTCTCTCTCTCTCTCTAACACTCACTTCCTCTCTCTAATTCTCTCTTTCAAACTCTCTCTCTCTCTTTAATTGTCTCAATCTCTCTTTCTCTGCTTCTCTCCTTGAAATTGCCAACTCTCTCTCTCTCTCTCTCTCTCTCTCTCTCTCTCTCTCTCTCTCTCTCTCTCTCTCTCTCTCTCTAACCCATTCTCTCTACCTTTCTCTAACTCTCTCTTAGTCTCTCTAACTCTCTCTAACACACACACACCCTCTCTCTCTTTCTCTCTTTAACACACACTCTCTCTAACTCTCTTTCTAATGTCCTCTCTCTCTCTCTCTCTCTCTCTCTCTCTCTCTCTCTCTCTCTAACCCTCAAATAAGATAGTAGTATAGTATGATATAGAAGAGTAGTAGTATAGTGTAGAAAAGAGAAGAAAAGAGGAGTTGCCACACATGGCGTCTCTCTCTCTCTCTCTTGCTCTCTTATACTCTCTCTCTCTCTTTCTCTCTCTAACACGAACTGTCTCTCTCTAACTCACTCTCTTGCCTTTCTCTAAAACTCTCTCTATAACTTACTCTCTTTACCTTTCTCTAACTCTCTCTCTCTCTAACACTCACACACTCTCTAGAATACTCTCTCTAACTCTATTTCGTTCTCTACTTCTCTCATCAAACTCGCCAACTCTCTCTCTCTCTCTCTCTCTCTCTCTCTCTCTCTCTCTCTCTCTCTAACACACTCTCTCTTTGACTCTCTCTCTCTCTCTCTCTCTCTCTCTTTCTCTCTCTAACACTCACTCTCTTTACCTTTCTCCACAACACTCTCTAACCCTCAAATAAGATATATATAGCAGTAGATAGCAGTAGTAGTAGCAGCAGCAGCAGTAGTAGTGTCATGGAACCCTTTAATCTTCTTGAAGAGAATAATCAAAAACTCATAAATTATATCAAATATCAAAACAACTACTTGAATTAAATTGAAAATTAAAGCACATAACAAAACATAAGGCAAGAGAAAGAAAAACATCACCATCAATATAATCAACACAATCAACACAAGACTGGGTGCAATCTTCCCTCCCCTTGTGCGTGGCCTTCCCCCATACAAGAGTATTTTTATTAGCTTCCAACCAAAAATAGGCCATAGCCCCCAAAAATATACAAAGTGTGCTTTTAGAGAGCACGACACTCTTCCACAACAAAAATAGAGTGTCGCAAAAATTGGGGCTAAGGTAAAGCCTTTAGGCTTTAATAAATTCAACATTATGAATGTATTTTTCCCAATGTATCAAAATGGAAAAATCAACTACTACGGTTACTAGCTACGCTTGTAAAAATAAATATGATGCACATAAGAAACATTCTCCTCGACATTATTCATCAATCCTCATAATCTTCTTCACCTAAAAATATAAGCCCAATTAATAATTAAATTAATCCCACAAATATTAAACAGGCACAAACCATAACCAACTCATGACTACCAGGCGTAAGTACTCCAGGAATCACCCTGCCAATACAAACCTAACTAAAATAATCATAGACGGCCCCAAGCATACGTCATATACCACACCTATTAATATTTATAGTGGTGTCACCCACGATATTAACCTAGCCGGCATGACGCAAGAGTAACCTAGGCATCCCCAAATTACTCAAGAGGGAAAAATAATATTTTTAAATAGGACTTAAAATATATTCTCATTATATCCCTCTTGCTTGAGTTTGCAATTGCCCTCAATTGTAGGTTTGCTGGGTTTGAAAAGAACGAAGGATCTCAGGATAAGCTCGGAAAAATTTCTTGGGTATCCATTAAATATTAAATGACCACCATGACTATCATTCGTCAAATAACATGGATCATAACAGTCCCCCTGTTGGGAATCAACTATCCTCAGTTGCACAATCAATGAGTGGATGACCTCATGGCACCAGTGGAGGACAAGATCATCACATCAAACAATTTCTGAAAATAAAACCAAACAAGTGAACGCATGTGAAATGTATCTAAGTGTCTTATCCCACAGAGATACCTTCCACATACAAACACTCGTCTCGCTGGTGAAAGATAGAAGAAATAGATACGTCTGGTGTAGCCATGTGAAACCAATCTAATGTCCCATACCATAGATTAATTCCACACGACACTATCTTAAGAACAGAAGTTTGAGACGGAGTAGCTAATTCCCTCTGAAACTTTCATTCTGACATAACTTTTCTCTATCCTCAAAATTAGACTACAAGTCTTATTCCAAAAATGAACTAGGTCGAAATAGAAATTCTTATCAACTTAAGATTGAAAAATAATCACTTACATTACTATCAATAACTTGATAAATTCTGGGGATTTGTTCTTGATCTTATTCTGGTAATTGTCTAATTAAATTCTCGGGATTTGTTTTTTATCTTAATCTTGATGAATTCTCGAGATTTGTTTTTGATCTTAATCTTAATCTTGTAATTGTCTAACTAAATTCAAAAATTATAATCTTTGAATAGGTTTATAATTCTTGAATTTGTGAATCTTACTTGTAAACAATGAAATCTAAAGGAAATCTTGATCTTAATTAAGCTTAATCTTAAACTTGAAATTAGAACTTGAAGAAAGATGGACATCTTGCACCCTAGTTGGCAAGAAATTGATATACTGGTAATGAATCTTAGCTTAGATTAAAAATACTTGAATGGACAAAAATTGAGAGATTAGTCTTTAATTAATCATAATTACAATTCTTGAATAAATCTTGTTCTTAAGGGGTTTAAATCTTGTGGTTGAATATATCTTTGACTTAGAGCAATTCTTGGTCTAGAAAGAATATATTCTTGAATAAATCTTGTTCTTAAGGGGTTTAAATCTTGTGGTTGAATATATCTTTGACTTAGAGCAATTCTTGATCTAGAAAGAATCTTGTACTTGGATAAATCTTACACTAGAACACTTGAAAATTTAGACAAAACTTTACTTGAATTGGTATAAACTTCGTAATTGTGATTGGTATATAACTTAAGCTTGGTTTCTAATCACTTGAGAGCTATTTCTTTACTTTTCTCATCATCACTAAATTCGATGGTAAAGCAATTGATAACTTGAATCAAAGACTGGAGAAACTTGCTTGGTTCTTGAATTTTCAAATTGGTCTTAATCTTCTATGAAATGTCTAGCAATCATTTTTACTTGAATTTGGGCAACTAAATCTTGAAGATAACTTTTGCAAATCTTGTCTCGATCTTTCTAGTTAGGTCACGGTATCTAAAATTCTTTTCAGGGGCTAAAGTTTTCTAACTAGGTCTAGAAGAAAGAATATTCAGAAAACAGATACAAAAGCAAACAAGAAATTGTATACAATAAATAATTTTTTTACACATACCTCCACCTTTGGTGGTTAATGTGTCGAGTGCGTTAACCTCTTCGGTGTCAAGCATGTCCTTTGGTGCAATTTGGTTCTTCTTTTTAGTTAGGCAAGATTTAGCATAATGTCCCATCATCTTCACCTGAAACACTTGACAATAGACAGCTTGGATACGATGTCATTGGTCGGCTATGCATGTCAGATGCTTCCACAGTTTTAACTTTCTTCTTAATATATTTGTTCATTCTAGACAGATGTCGTTCAATCTTTCTTTGAAAGTTGTCCCGATGCTCTCGTTCTTGATTCAAAAGAATATGGAGAGAATCAAGCTGTTCCTGAATAGTACGACGGTGCTGCGGATATTCACCCATTTCCTGACAATTAAAAGGAATAGGAAAAATTTAAAACAAGAGAAAAGATAGGGTTTCTTATCTCATATGGAACGTCGACGAACTAGATGTGAGTCCTGCCAATTAGCTCAATACACAAATGTATAATTTTTCAAGAAATAATCCATATACTCTTTAAAATTAGAAAACTAGCCATAGGTTAAAGCAACATTTTAATGATATCTTCACTAGCAAACTGTTTATATTATTCGTACTTCATGAGGATTTAGAAAACAACATTATTCACAAGAATTTGACAACTCTCAAAATTTCTCTTGAGGTAAATTCTAAAAATTTGTAGAAGAAATCCAAACTCACTATATGCACATGAGATTCTTTTCCATAAAATATGATGGGAATAGCTAAGCTTTTTCAAGCATTTCTCAACCTGAAACTGTCAACTCAGCTAACCTAAATTTAGAGAAGAGGAGGTATATTTATAAATATGGTCCCCTTTTTTTAACTAATCTTATATCAAAGCTTTATACTAAGCTTTATCTCATAAAGCTTTTAATATTAGACTTATTAAGCTTATTAAAAATCTTATGAAAGCTTTACTAAAACTTGTAACCTGCACACCAAAGTGGAGAGTAAAAAGAAAACAGCCCACTAAAGAATTCACAGCATCTAATATAGAAATAAAAATTAAACATTTGAAGCTTATAAAGATTTTAAATATAAGCTTTGTAATAATCAAAGCTTTAACCATCATTAAGTCCAATTAGAAAATAGGCGTCTGAAAATTTCTACGCCCCCCTGAATTGCACGCGTCACCGACCGGATGGAGAGAGGTAGGAAGAAGAGAGGTCGGAAGAAGAGAGGTCGCGCTGCCCCGCCGGGTATGGAGGAGGGAGAGAGAGGGAAAGTAATACTCTTAAGAGGACTTAAAATATATTCTCATTACATCCCTCTTGCTTGAGTTTGCAATTGCCCTCAATGTTTGCAGGTTCGCTGGGTTTGAAAAGAACGAAGGATCTCAGGATAAGCTCAGAAAAATTTATCGGGTATCCATTAAATATTAAATGACCATGACTATCATTCGTCAAATAACATGGATCATAACAAGTATTAGTAGTAGTAGTAGTAGTAGTAGTAGTAGTAGTATATATATATATATATATATATATATATATATATATGTATGTATGTATGTATGTATGTATGTATGTATATAATTGACTAAAAATAATGGCTAAAGACAAGGTGGCAACTCCTCCTTTCTTCTCTTCTTCTATACTATACTAGTACTCTTCTATGTCATACTAGAAGAGTAGTAGTATAGTATAGAAGAAGAGAAGAAAGGAGGAGTTGCCACCTTGTCTTTAGCCATTATTTTCAATCGATTATCATAGTTGTAGCCATTAATGATACATTGAAGCATAATTCAATAATTAATCTAGATTTTTTCCTTGAGTCTTGATTTCAACCATTATGCTACATAGGCTATGGCTAGAATAGAATAAATTAAATTCTTATTTAAGTTATGATTTAGAGCTTTAGTTTTGTGGATTATTTAAGATGATTTAGGTCCAGGGTGTTACCCTTAGTTGAAACACCATTGTAAAAGCAAAGTCAATCCTTCACATTTGATTGATTCTGAATCCTTGAATGTGCTGATGTGTGCCTTCATCCTAAACCAAGGACTAGTTTTTATTCCAAAACTTGTTCACATGTCCTTTGATTGGCATGTAAGCTGTAAGCATCTCCAAGATTCAAGCTTCGATCTATGAGAGGAATTAGAGGACCTAATAGTTAAAAAAACAAACAAGAAACCCATGTTATTATATTCATTATTCATAGATTAGACTAGTACTTAACCTATTCTACTTATTATTGTTTACAATAAA